>NC_136062.1:249906794-250506794 GCF_964261635.1 Lissotriton helveticus
CTGCTGAGATTAATCCGAAAGCCATACGTATGTAGCTGTAAGTACCAACAAGCATTGGCATAGCCAATAGGTCTTGCCTTTGGGACCTTACAAGTGTTTAGCCAGAGTTATTTGCAAAATGAGGAAAACGTCCTTGAAAATCAAACCGTTTATAAGCTCCAATTACCAGAAAAAGTGGACACAGTGAACAAGGATATAGAAGAAAAGTGTTAAGGAGAAGTGTGATGAGTAAGAGCGGGGGAAGATAATAGAAAGTAGGCCGCACTAGAGATGCTTGGTTTCTGTGGCAGTAGATGTACCAGGCTCCAGGCAGGTGTAGAGGAGCTTGGGAATAGAGAGGGACTCTGGGGAGGGGTACCATCATATTTGAGTGGGTAGATGTACCTGGGTAAAGGTGGGGTATATGTATAGATGGTGTATAAGGCAGTAGAGGTACGAGGGTACAAGTAGAGGTTCTAGGGTTAAATGTAGATACAGAGGCACTAGGGCAAAGGCACAGAGAGGTAGAAGCGACGAAGCAGGGAAAATGCAGTAGTGGATATACAGGGGCAGAGGTACTAGGGTATAAGAAGTGGGGTAGGTGGTATTGTATTGTGAGTGGTAGTAGAGATGGGGAGAGGTACTATGGTATAAGGCAGCACTAGATATAAAGGGTATGGGCAATAGGTCATAAGCTGTAGTACGGGGTACTGGCATGGGTAAACAGTGTCTCAATCTTCACACCATCAATGGATATGAAATCTTTAGGATGATTTTTCTTTTCACTGTGAGTACTTGCTGGCAAAATGCATTCTTCCTTAAGGTTTACTGACTCCTGAACATTGTTTTTACTGGAACGACAACACTATGCAAAATGTCCTTTTTTTGCTAAAAACATTCACATACCACATTCATGGTAGGACATTTTTTGAAAAAATCATGTCCAGAATTGCTACATCTGTTACATACCCCTTTAGCTTTGGTTGTGAAGTGAGATATAGGTTTACTCTTACTTTCTTCTTCCTTTACTTCAACTTTACTAATAGCTGCCTTCTTATTCTTGTCTCGTTCTTCCACACAAGCCAGGACAGTTTCTACACGTTTGGCAATGATGATGATTTCATCTTTCAACCATAAGTCTTGCCTTACCTTAGCAGAGCTGCATTGTAACATGAACTGGTCTCCAGTACGTTCTTTTAGTGTAGCTCCGACTCTACAAGATGGACGCTAGCTTCCTGAGACTAGTAATGTAGTCAGCTACACTATCCCCACTCCTCTCCCCCCTCATACCAAAACGATATCTTTCTAAAACAGTACTCACTTTAGGTAAATAGTATAAATCAATTTTTTTATGCAATCGTCAAATTCACCTAGTTCGTCATCTGTATCAGGCAAATATTCATGCATTTCCTGACCTTTACACCCCAAACAATGCATAAATAAAGAAGTCTTCCTTTCAGAAGGGAGATTCAATCAGCAAACCTTTGCATAATGCATGAAAGTTTCTTTCCATTTGGACTACTTAACAGGAGGTTCTCCTGGATAGGTAAGGAGAAATGGTGGAGGAATGACGTTTTGCATGTTGGAAGCACAACCAAAATGTTAAACCAATGAATTACTCAAAGAGAGATTATCGTGGAGGTGTTGTTTTTCAGTTAGTGCTGTGGCGGGCCATTTGGGTAGCCATGCGCTATACAAATGCAGTTGAATTTAATATGTTCTTCAAAACTACTTGTTCGATAGTTCTATTAAACTTTCACTACATGCAACACACCAATTGCTAAGTGCTTACAGATTACTCTTAAGATGAACAAACAGGGAATGACTCGATATAACAAAGAAACTGCGTATCTGAAAACTGGTCTAGTTTATGCTGCCACCTGCTGACAGACAAAAGTGTACCTGCAGTAACGGTTGTGTGTGAAAACCCACAGAAAATACACACGCTCAGACCTTCGGACTCGGTCACCCTTTCCAGTAGCCTGTGAGCCCCAATAGTTTTTACTTCCTCCGCTTTGGAAGGCAATGGCACACAATCGAGACTGCATCCGACAACCCAAACAAGGCAGTGACATGCAGGCGAATGCACGTTGAAGATAATAATAATATGAAGATTTATAGAGCGCCTGTTTACCCACACCTGGGTGTCCCTGCACTGATGCAAAGGCCTAGCAGAAGCGACATAATAGACCCACGGATAATTATGCTGAGCTGATGAGCCAGGTTTATAACAACTTCCTAAACCGAGTCTCAAAAGATTCGGTTCTTAACGGTGCTGGAAGGGAATTCCAAACTCTGGCTGCAGGAAAGGAAAACGAGCGTGCCCCTAATCTGGCCCTAAAGATCTTGGGGATTTGCACAAGATTGGCCTCAGAGGATCAAAGGTGGTGTCGCGGGGAATAGGGCTGTAGCAGGGGGCGTAGGTATTTGGGGCCTTTCAAAGCTAAAATCCTATGGCAAAAACAAAGAGCCTTGAAGCAGATTCTCTTTTCCAATGAGCGTCAGTGAAGAGAGGATAAAGCCGCTGTAGCCGAAGCCCTTCTGGCAAGATTAAGGAGCAGGTGGGCCGCTGTATTTTGCACTCTTTGAAGCTTTTTTTAAGCTTTCCCCAGTAGCTCCCAAGTAGAGGACATTACCGTAGTCTAACTGGAATGTAACCAGTGCATGAGCCTCTGTTTTACATGCTTCAATAGGGAGGAGGTCTGATGTCTTTCTAAGCATTTTCAAAGTCCTGAAGCACTTGCCAGCTACACAGCTAATTTAAGGTACAAAAGAAAGCTTGGAATCAATCCAAACTCCTAAATCATTGTCCATAGGTTTAGGATCAGGGATCTGGCCAAGGGAGTCCAGCCACCATGATGTAGACCATATGGATGGAACCTTGCTAACTATCATGATGTCCGTTTTATTGATATTGAGCTCTCGGTCATCCAGGAGGCCAGTTCCACCAGGCGAGATTTGAACTGGAGAGCCGAACCGTCCTCATGTTAAGAGAAATTCGCAATCAATTGTGTGTGTTTCGTCAACGTGTGATACTACTTTGACATTGTGTTTCTCAATGAGTTCTGCTAGAGGGTGAAAGTGGCCATTAAATACAGCGGGGCTCAAAATACAGCCTTAGGGACGTCTTTGCAGAACAGTTAATGTCTCAGAGGTGAAAGGTCTCTGGGTAACTTGAAAGGTACGGTTAGACGGATAGATGGATTTGGAGGTGGAACTGCCTGAGGATACGTGGAGATATTGTTGCGCAAATGTTAAAAGGGTGTCGATTAACGGACGCCATCGCCTACTGCATTTTAAATTCCTGAATAGGGTCTATTACACCCCCGAACGACTGTTCCGATACGGATTGCGGGAAAGCCCTAGATGCGAGCGGTGCGGATGCCAGACTGCCGATTTCCTTCATCTGGCCAGGCTGTGCCCGAGGGTTTTGGATTTCTGGTGCGCTGTCTACGGGGAAGTGAACCGAGTCACAGGCCGGTCGCTGGTCCCATCCCCTCTGCTGGCTTTGCTGGGGTACTCTAAAGATGTACCGCCGGAACACAGACGGCTTCTGGTCGCCAAGAAAAACGTTGCGACTACCTGGATGAGGGGCCCGGCCCGACACTTACCCAATGGTCCCGGGACATGTTATACTGTTGCACACAGACTGAGCTGTATAGTGAATTACTACCGCCCCGCAATAGACTGAAGAACTACTGGGCGCTATACTTGGAGAAAAGATCTACACAGGGCGCAAAAGACATGGACGCGACAGATGCGGCTCAAGCGTCAGGGGGGTTGCGGGTAGATACATCGCCCTTCACTGACTCGGAGACACTTACTTAGGGGGACTCCAGCTGGAACACTAGCCTCTTTGTAATTGACCTGTAATGGGATTGCGACGGGGGGCGGGGGTGCTATGGAGATATGCTATAACTGTCGGTCAACTTTGTCTACTGTACTGGGGTCTAAGAATTACTGCTTGATGGAACTGTGTATGCTGTACTGCTACTGTTCCGTTGTCATACTCTTCGTGCCTGTCACCTGTCCCTTGGGATTGTTTGTCTTTGAAATGTCAATAAATACATTAATAAAAAAAAACTTTAAAGGTACGGTTAGACAAAAAAAGGAACAGAGCCATCTTAAGGCCAGGCTGCAGACGTCCCATTCCCCTAGTCTCTGAATTAGGAGGCCGTGAGATACGATGTCGAAGGCTGCACTCAGGTCAAGTAGTATTAAAGCTGAGGTAAAACTGTTGTCCTCATTATGTCCTAATATTTCAGTTTCAAAAGGTAGGGCAGATTCTGTTGAGTGAGCAGCCCGAAAACCTGATTGAGAGGGGTAAGTAGTTCTCTTTCTTCAATGAAGCAAGTGAGTTGATGATTAACATGTTTTTTATTTTCGCAAAGAAGGGTAAAGGAGAGATGAGTCTGACTGCCAAGAATTATGGGGTCAAAAGTGAGTTTTTTCTGTATGGGGTGCCCAATAGCATGTTTCCATTTCTGGGGTACGCATCCCACTTTAAGAGACATCCTAATATGTTGTCTGAGATAGGGAAGAATGGAAAGCATACCTGACCGGAGGATCCCAGGCGGGCCGGGTCTAAAGGGGGCCCCGATTTGATATGCAGGAAGAGTTACTGTAATTGCGTCATGGAAGGGATTGTAAAGGACCTGAGAACACCCAGGGTGGATAAGTTATCTGATTTCTCGAACATGTTACTGTATACCTTGGCCTTAGTAGGGAACGTATAATAGATTTTGACCACTTTAGAGCCAAAGAAATTAGTAATGCTATTACAGGTATTCTGAGGGGGAGTTCGTGAGGCGGATACTCGATCGAGAGGGGACAGGGATTTGAGTATGGTAAAGTTCTTTAGTGAAGTTCCTAGAGCTATCGCTCTTCGGGGCATAGAACTCTCTCGCTGTCTTTCTAATTAACTTATGATATTATTGACGTGCTAATTTGAGGTTGTATCGACCATTCTGGTCATTATCCATCCGCTAGGCACGTTCCAGGTGTTTACATGCTTTTTTGGCTGCCACTAGTTCATCATTGAACCAGGGCGCCGCAGGAGAGGTGCATTTCAGACGTTTAGGCCCTAAGGGGGCTATGGTGTCTAGAGCTTCACTAATCCATTGGGTTATATTCCTGTCTGTCCGATCCACGTTCTCCCCTATATTAAGGAGGGAGGCGGATAGTGTCTTAGTGATGGTTTCAGTATCAATCTTGGCCCATTTCCTTGAGAGCACAGTAGAATCCTTCATGCAGCTGGACATATTGTCAGGAAGTGGAAAAGAGAAAAGTATCATAAAATAATCAGACCAGAGGACTGAGATGGGGGTATCCACCAGAAGAGTTGGGAAATTTGAAAAAATGGTGTCTAGGGTGTGATCTTTCACATGAATAGGACCCGTGACTCTCTGCACCAAGTTAAGAGTATCTGGGTCCTTAATAAGGGACTGAGCCCCCTTCAAGAACTTTCTTCAAATTGAAGTTTAAGATGACCAAGGATAATAAGCTTATTATAACGGACTGCCAGTAGGGAAGCATGGTCTACTAGGGAAGATATACACTTGAACGCAGGCCCCGAAGGGCGATCAATTAAGAGCCGTTTTAGCGTGCGAGTGTTTGTGGGCGTTAGTGAAAAAAGAGCAGTTTTACACTCCTCAATGGACCTCTCGCTAAGAGAGCATTTTATAGTGACCTTAAAAATAATAGTGATGCCTCCTCCTCTCTGGGAGAGGCAGTCTGGTTTCACCATACCATGTCTATGTGGCATGGCATCTAGAAGCTCTGGGTTGGAGGTGAGCCATGTCTCGGTCAAGAACAAAGTCGTGGCTCCTTCCGCTAAGGCAGGGGAGCGTCACCCAACTGCTGTAGGAGCAGTGCAGCAAAAAAATGAAATAATGATAACCTGGTTATTATCATTTTATTGTTCACTAGTGATTGGGTTAGGGCAGGGCAGGGCTGGGGTCATGGGAGAGTGGTGTGCCAACTCCAAGTTCGCATGACTGCTTGGCCGGCCCTCTTGGGCCGGCCAAACAGTCCTGCTCACTTTGCATCTTCCCCACCAGACTTGCTTTATACATCCTGGTGAGGAACATGCGAAGCCTCACAGTCCCGGTCTGAGCGCCGAACCCCGGTGCTCAGACCAATCACACCACTGCATTGCAGCGTTGTGATTGGCTTTGGGGAGAGTGCCTGTGTGCCTCCTTCCGCTACGGAAGCAGAGGAAAAGGCGACTGAAGGGACAGAAGGGGAGAGACTACCATCAGGCAGCAAAAGGAAAGTGGATATTTTGTATTTTCTTTTTTGTCTCCCCGCTCCACCCCTCCCCTGCCTCACAGCCCTATCCCTTGCCAGCCGCCACTGCAAGAAAAGCGCGTCAATGGTGATGTGCCATGCAGGTAGAGGTGAATTTGCCAGGCAACGCTGTGACGTGTTGGCAGTTCCGCATTGAATCTCTTATGGTTGAAGTTGCCAGGCAACATAGTGATATACAGGCAGAGCCGCGTTAAAACTCCAATGCTGCTCCTTCTTTGATGCACGCTGAAATCGATGACAGTGACTTGCTGCTCCTTTGATGACATTATTATCATCCCTTCCATCTGTGACATCGCTCTGTTTAATGGAGGTACACACTGGTAATTTCAAATGCACCTTCTGAACCAATCCGAAGAACAACTTTGTAGAATCAAGTAAATGAAAATAACTCTTAGAAGATAGGAATTTCACAATATAGTATATCCATAAAAAAACTCACAAGTGGACTGGCGGTATAGAAGTCCTCTAGGTACAACTGATTTAGATAAATCCTCCAAGACCGTAGTATAAATGGTGCCAACTGAAATTGTGTTTTGGGGTACTCAACTCAGGCTCATCGTCAGTATAGTAATGCACATATTCACATACGAGATTGTAGTAGATCCTTTATTCATGAGCACACCATCCACAGGTCTGACCCATCCAGATCCAGCAACAACGGACTTATATGGAATATTAGTCACTTCATTACTAATTTGGAAATTATCAACATTCTGCTTTTAACATTCTATCAGGTATCTCCTAAGATAGCACAGACACCAACCTCTAGGTCGAGGATGGACTCAGGAAGAGGCTGTCAACACATTATTTTTGTTTTCTCTGTGTCTCTTTAGACATTTTAGATGCTGCTCGCACTGTTTGGATAAATCTTTTTCGCAGGCCCATTTGTTTATCCAGGGACTGTTAATGTTGGCTCATTAGCAGTGACATGCTGGCATAGGCATTTGAAAGTCTGTCTCTGCCCTCTCACCCACTGATCTGTTTAACCCCTGATAGCCTACAAGAAAATAAGGCTGAAAATCATGAACTAAATTTGTTGCATTATGAAATCTCTTCTAGATTGATATGCTATGCACAATCTGGGTATCTAGTGGTTGAGTACGGAAGTGTCTTTATTTTTCTCCAAAAACGTTATAATCTTGTGAGTAGGAGTTGATATAGGCAGAGCCTCTGTATGACGTCGACCGTAATCCCACAATGCCCATGTGTGTGTCTACCATCTTAGACTCTTTTTTTCTGCCATTGGTTACGGTAAGCTCCTAACGTATTTTTAAAGGCTTTTGTGAAGTAGCCTTCTGAGAAAAGCTGGGAAGAAGAGAACAGTTATAGTCACTATACGCTGGAAAGAGATTTTTCAAGGGTTTGTCGGTGGGACCAGCATTCGTAGAATGTTTATTTTTGAATGTCGGATCCCTGGGGTTCCTCAATGCCATTTTAGAGTATGAGTGCACTCTTCAAGTTTTGCTCGAACTGCCACCGAAAGTTCACCCTCATCAACGAGCATCCACCCAGTCTGTATGTTCTGTCTTCTTCGAGACCATAGGTCTAAGGACTGCGTCCCATGCTCATACTCTGTGAACAAGAGTCTCTGGTTTAGAGACAAAATTCTTCGAGCACATTGGGCAAATACAGAGATAGAGGCATTGTCATAGATTGATAATCAGAAGAGGGGTACTTTGTCAATGAAGGAGATGGATTTCTCACAAAGTCGCGGCTCCAGGGGGAACACCAAGATGTCAAACTCGTTATATACAAGGTCAAAAAAACAATGTAATGTCCACAGGGCAACATACTCCTAACATGTCTCATATGTCAAACGAGAACGCATTCAGACACAAATCCAAAACTTTGGAGCAGGGCTCTTCTAATATCAGAGAGTCACAGAAAAGTAGGCCCGTAACCCAGAAAAAATATGCTGTAAAAGGAGCTCATGTAACTTTCCATCCTACTGGGAAAGAAAGATTCACTTGGATAAATATGCCAAATGTAGACTCCTAGACTTCTGAGGATGATCAAGTGCAGAGAGGGGAGGAGGGACGGCACCATCAAAGGAAAATGTCCTTATCGAAACTAAAACACCCAACATAGTCGATGTTGAGAGATAGAAGAGGGCCGACATAGAAAACCTAATGAAAAAGAGAAGGGACAACAAGGAAGCCATTTATATAAATTCTGGTGGTTGCCTCCAGAACCGCAGGCGTGGGGTTTCGGACCCGTGGTGCAAGGGTTCAGTTCAGTGCGCACACTGAGATACAGAGATCCAGTGGACTACAGCACTAACACAAACCCACCAAGCTATTCTTTGCACAGGCAGTGCTTTGGGTTACTTATCAGCAGTCCTGTTAAACAAGCTTGGTAACACAGTGGTAATCAAAACAATTAGTTAGACTAGCAGACAACACATAAACATTGCACTTAGAAATTGGGACTAGTAGTCTTAAACTTTTTATCTTGTGCCTTTACAATGTATGATACAAAACAGAATGAAAATGAAATTAAAGCTAAACTTGTTATCATGAGAGCAGTAGAAACATTTAAACATTTTTGCCTGTTAAATGGCATTCTAAACCCTAATGCTATCTCTAAACCTCACACTAATTTAGTAGGCTAAAACATGACCTATTCCTGCCTGTCGAATTTGGAATGGATCGCACAGCATAACTTTTGAAACAGCAAGTCTGGCTGTATGTTATCAGAGTTCTGCCATTGAAGAACAGACATGTGCATCAGCCAAGGATAGGAGTTTTAGCACAGCGGCTCCCGTCTTCTACAGCTTGCTCTCCCGATGCAGCTCTCAACTGTACAACATGAGCATCAGTTGCTGCCCAGCCTTCCGTAACACATATAATAAGTAAAAGACAGGTTGCCAAAGCATCAAGGGCATCACACTGTTTTCTAACATTTGCAGTACAGGTAGCTAGCACTAAAGAGAGAGCAAGAATCACCCTACCCCAAGATTCAAAACAGGAGGGTGGGAAAGTGGATGCTACTTGTCTTTTCTATCACCATGTGTCGTTGCTCTATTCTTTTCCAGTGGATTCTCATCAATAGTCATAAGCACTGAATATTCCCGCCCATGTGCGGGGACCCTGGAAATAATATAAAATTATATATGGAAATCACATATATCTAGCTCCACATATATGTATGGACATATATCATTTTTTCTCACACCAATGCAGCCCCAAACTGAGGCTAAACAATGTAATTACCCATACATATATTGTATTTGCAAGGATATAAATAACACATTAGGTCAAATAGCACTTGAACTCTGTGTTTTAATGAGCAAAACACTTATAAATCCTGAAAATTGCTAATAAATAGACATGGTTAGCCCACAGGCTGCATTGTAAAGTAATAGCATAGAAAATGAAAGCATTTTCAACAAAAACTGGCACCGTGCCTTTAAGGCAGCCATGACCCCTGGTTTCCCATCATGCCTCAGGGGTGACAGTTAGGTCAGTTGTTCTTTCCGGCTCCTTCAGTCAGGACCCTGGTTTAACAGCTCCTACCTTTTTTTGGCTTTCTGTCAAAATATATTACAGATTTTCCTCCATTTTTACTTTCACTTGAGGTCTTTTAGGCTTAGAGTGTCAGTGCTACCTTTTTTGACTTTCAAAAAAGGAATATTTTTGTCAAAAGGCCTTCTGTCTTTGACACCTGCCCTTCCTGTGGGAAGAAGGAGGCCAGGACTGATGCACACCTTGTGTGTATCCTCTGTCTCCCTGAGACACACTCAGCAGATTCCTGTGAACACTGCAAGAATCTTTCTAGGAGAACCCTCAAGGATAGAGAGAGGATAAGAATATATGGCCTCTCTGAAAGAGGTAGGTCTCCTAAGAGACAGAAAAAACGACGGACGCGATCGACGTCGAGAGAAGTCCGACTTGTTCACCTTCAACGTCGGGATCGGCGTTGAAGCTACCCAGCGGTGTCGAAGATGGTGTCGAAGACGAATCACCTTCCATCGACGATAAAGACTTCAACGTCGAGATCCAAGGTACCTCCGCCGACGTCAACCAGGCGACGTTCGGTGTCGAGGGAGAGGTCTCCATTGACGCATTGGAGTTGAACGTCGAGACAGCTGTCGTCGATGCAGCATCACAAGCCCTCGATGGCGAAGCTTCCTCCATCGACGCCAAGTCATGAGCGTCCAACGTCAAGGCTTACTCCGTCGGCGTCTCATCATCGACGTCGAGGCACACTCCGTCGACATCTCATCATCGACGCTCGGCGTCGAGGCCTACTCCATCATCGCCTCACCACCGGCGCTCGTAGTCGAGGCAGTCTCCGTCGACGGTGCACCACGACGCTCGTCGTCAAAGCATCCTCCGTTGGCGTCAAAGCATCGACGAGTCATAAGTCTTCGGCTTATCAACACCGAAGCCCGACGTTGAGGCAAGTCTTTCCATCTGAATCCCCGAGGCGTTCGACGTCGAGCCATAGATCTCCGCAAGGAGAAGTTCAACTGGCCTCTGCGCAGCTTCCTTCATCGATGTCGAGGCCCACGTCGCAGAAAGCTACGACGTCGAGTTTACCAGTTCGTCGCCAGGTCACAGAACACCGTCGCAGCAGAGATCTCCACAGATGGCGTTGGCGGCAGAGGGAGAGTTGACCTCAGGGGGACATTCTAGGTCTACAGAACATTCTCCTGGGAGCAGGAGTTTTACTGCTAGAAGAAAGAGGGGTCCAGCGGATCAGACATCATGGAGTCGCTCAAGATCCCGCTCTAGAAGCCTGTCCAGAGGCAATTTGTCTCCAGTGAGCATTTCATCATCTTCTTCAGGCTCTCACCCCTCTCACCGGAACAGGTCCCCAGATGTGGTGATATATTCCTCCGACAGTGAGAGGTCCAGGCACTCTTCTGCTCGTTCGACACATGAACAGAGGAGATCACCCCCTCCAACAAGTTCGCCTGTGAGGAGAGATACTCGGAAGTCGCCCTCCATCAGATTATCACCAAGATGGTACAGTCCTCTCCATCATTGGGCATCAGACAAAGAAACCGCGGCCAGGCTGGCAGCAGATCGAGACAGGCCAGTGTCCAGGCCCAGAGAACGATTACGCACCCGGTGCGCTCCGGCAGACGGAGGTCCAGGTCCAGGAGCAGAAGAAGGGAGCGCAGATCTCCCACTTCTTCCTCCTCTTCTACTCGATCTCATAGGGATTATTCTCCGAACTTAACAGACAGTCCTCCATCCAGAATATCTCCTGTGGATGACATTTTTACCTTCCAGGACATCTTGGGCAGAGGGGCTCTTAAGCTAGGAGTCCCCATGACAACGCAACAGACCAAAACCTCAGTTATTTTTGAGACTTTGCACCACAGGTCTACGCCCAAACCCCTGCTACCCTTGGTTCCGGGGATTATTGAACCGGTCATGGAGGTGTTCCTCACTCCAGCGACAATAAGGGCCGCTCCAGCGCGGATTCTCAAATACCGCTCGCCAGAGGAGGATCCACTCTTCCTCAGAGCCGATCCGCCACCAGACTCGGTAATCATTGCAGCGGCTGTAGCTTCCTCGTCTACGGTACCTCCTGATAAGGCGAGCAAGTCGCATGATTCATGGGGAAGAAGAGTCTGCAACACCACAGCCTCCCTCCTAAAAGTATCCAATTCGGAAGTGCTTCTGGGTCGTTATGATAGGTCCCTGTGGGATTCTCTGCAGCGGTTCATCGAGAAACTTCCGCAGGAGGATCGGAAAGACTTTGAGTAGATTCTTTTGGAGGGCAGCCAAGTCTCCAACCAAATCATCAGCGCTGCAGCGGACGGTGCGACCCTCTCAGCGCATGGCTATGCTCGCGGAGTGTGTGCAAGAAGGACTTTCTGGCTGCGTCTTACTGCATTGAAACCTGAAGCTCAATCCTGTATCTTGAAGTTGCCGTTTTCAGGAACGTTGTTGTTTGGGGCAAGTACGGATGAAGAGATGCAGCAGATGAAAGCAGAATTGGACACTCTTAAAGCTGTGGGCTTGAAAAGAAAAAAGAGTTTCAGAAGGGTCAGGACCAACAGGACAGCTGAAATCTCAATATAGAGGCAGGCGTAATTCCAGAGGCGGTGGAAATCCGCGCCAGGGCAACAATCAAAACAAAGTCCAATCTAAGCAATGAGTCCTTTCTTCCCCCAGCGCCGTTAACCACTCCAGTGGGGGGAAGCATCGCGCATCATATGGAAGAGTGGCATACCATTACAAAAGATCGCTGGGTGTTAGCTACACTTCAGAATGGATACTGTCTTCGTTTCCAACACCTGCCTCCACCCGTTCCACCAATGCCACCATCAAGTCATCAGCTGGACCTTCGGGAAAAAAAAGTGGCCATCCTTCTCGACAAGTCAGCCATCGAGAGGGTGTCAATCCCTCAAAGGGGGAAAGGAATGTATTCTTGATATTTTCTAGTCAGAAACAAGGGCCAGAAGGCAGAATACAGACCCATTCTGGACTTAAGAACACTCAATCTGTATGTCAAAAAAGAAAGGTTGTGCATGTTGGCGCTTCATCAAATATATCCACATCTCAGGAGAGGAGATTGGATGTGTTCGTTGGACCTACAAGATGCACATTTTCATGTGCCGATTGCTCACAATCACAGAAGATTCCTTCGGTTCCAGGTGGGGACCTCTCACTATCAGTTCAAAGTCCTACCGTTCGGGTTGAAGTCGGCCACCCGAGTGTTCACGAAGTGTGTCGCAGTGGTAGCGGGCGCTCTACGCCGCAGGGGTGTCTTCGTGTATCCATACCTGGACGACTGGCTGTTGAAAGGTCCTTCCCCAGGCAGTGTAAGAAATTAGTTCCTGAGCTGCATCAACCTCTGCCACCGGTTGGGTCTGCATGTGAACTTCAACAAGTCAGTCTCACAGCCTACGCAGAAGATACACTTCCTAGGAGCTCTGATAGACTCCGAGGTAGGAAAAGTGTTTCCTTCGGAGGAGAGACAGTGTTCCATAGCTCAGAAGTGTCAACTGGTGCTTCGCAGCAAAGACCTAAGGGTGCGAAGGATTGCCTCCCTGCTAGGGTCGATGGCATCCTGCATTTTCCTGGTCCCAAATGCCAGACTTCGAATGCGTCCTCTTCAGCAGGATCTGGAGGACAAGTGGGACCAGCAATCGGCACGCTGGGACGACACAATCACACTGTCAGATGCAGCACGAGCATCTATTCCTTGGTAGACAAAGAAGAAAAATATGCAGGTCTGAATTCCGTTCCATCAGCCTCCTCCTGCCCAGATGTTAATCACGGATGCATCTTTGCAAGGATGGGGAGCACACATGGGTCATCTCCAAATGCAAGGTCTGTGGTCCCCCAAAGAGCGCACTTACCACATCAACATGTTGGAGTTGAGAGTGGTCCACTTAGCCCTCAAAGCGTTCCTGCCCTCGATTGAGGACTCGTCACGGTTAGTACAACACCACCACAATGTACTACCTGAACAAGCAGGGGGGTACACGCACGCTCACAGACTCTTTCGCTGGAGGCCCAGAACATTTGGCATTGGCTCCTGGCTCGCAATCTGTCGATCAAAGCAGTCCACCTTTCAGGAGAACAGAATGTAAGGGCGGACGCTCTAAGCCAGCATTTCGAAGACCGAGAAGACTGGGTTCTCAACGACGATGTAGTCGAAGACATATTCCAGTCTTGGGGTCGTCCCACCATAGATCTCTTCGCGGACGACGAGAACACCAAATGCCAAGACTTCGCCTCAAGATTCTACCGACCAGGGTCGAAAGGGAATGCCCTTTTGATAGACTGGTCAAGGGAATTTGTGTACACCTTTCCACCCCTTCCGCTGATCCCGAAGGTGGTGAGCAAGTTGACGAACTTGTGCACAACGATGATCTTCATTGCCCCCGATTGGCCGAGACAATGGTGGTACACGGACCTTCTTCTTCTGTCAGTGACCCCGCACAGGAAGCTGCCATGCAGGCCGGACCTGCTCTCCAACATGAACGGGAGGATACATCATCCCAACCTTCCGTCACTGAGCTTGGCAGCATGGCTCCTGAGGTCATACAATACGGTCACCTAGGATTGCCGCAAGACTGCATGTCCATCTTGAAAGAGGCAAGACGTCCTTCCACAAGACATTCTTATGCATGCAAGTGGAAGCGCTTCTACATGTGGTGTATGCAGAACAATTGCCATCCTATCAAGGGTCAGGAAGAAGTCATTCTTCCTTATTTATTGTATCTAGCTAAAGCGGGGTTGAGTTTTAATTCTGTTAAAGTGCATTTACCTTCCCAACCTTCCTTTTTCCAGTTGCAAGCGGTGAAGGATTTTCTGCAAGGGTTGAAAAAGGTTTATCCCCCAGTGCGACCTCCGTCACCTCCCTGGGAGTTGAACCTGGTGCTATCAAAATTGATGGGTCCACGTTGGGTCCACCTTTTGAACCCATTCATAAAGCAACTTTGCAACATATTTTGTGGAAGACTGCTTTTTTGGTAGCAATCACGTCAGCTCGCAGGGTGAGCGAAATTCAAGCTCTCTTTGCCAAAGAGCCTTACACAGTGTTCCATCTGAATAGGGTAGTTTTGAGAACACATCCTTCTTTTCTTCCGAAGGTGGTGTCAGATTTTCATGTAAACCAAACCATCTCTCTGCCCCCCTTTTTTCCCCAATCCCTCCACACCAGCTGAGAGGGCATTGCATTCTCTGGACCTGAAAAGAGTTCTGAAATTTTATCTTGATAAGTCCAAAAATATACGTAAGTCTGATCAACTATTTGTCAACTATGGATCGATCAGAACAGGTTATGCAGCCTCAAAACGTTCCATCTCACGGTGGATAGTTTTGTGTATCAAACTTGTCTATCAATTGGCGCAGAAGACCATGGGGTTTTCTCCGAAAGCACATTCCACCAGAGGGAAAGCGGCTACTGCAGCTTTTCTTCATAATGTGCCCATATCTGAGATTTGTAAGGCGGCGACCTGGAAGTCTGTCCATACATTTACCAGACATTACTGTTTGGATTCAGACACTAGAGCAGATACCCAGGTAGGCCAGGCATCCTTGCGGAATCTGTTGAACAGCTGATTTTCGGCTGTTGCACTCTCTGGTTGGGTCATATGTTTCTATTCTATTCAGTGATTGACCATTGATGAGGATCCCCTGGAAGAGAAGGATAAGTTACTTACCTGTAATCCTAGTTCTCTTCCACGGGTATCCTCATCAAAGTCATTAGCAACCCACCCGCCTCCCCAGGTAAATGAGACGTTGTCAAAGTGTTTACAGTTTATTAGAACATTGGAATGTTGGGAGCTCCATTGAAAACAATGGAGTGCTCCGGGCTTATAATGGCTGGTATAAGCCTGGAGCTCCAACATTCCAATGTTTCTTTGTTCACAGCTCTGGCTGTGAACAAAGGCTTCAGGGAACCTGAGGGGATTCAAATCCCCTCACGCTCCCAAAAGGCTTTGTTTTTTTGTTAGAACATTCTGTCCTCTAGTGACAGAATGTTCTAATAGCCTTATAGCCCTTCGTAGATAGGCTATACCGCTATTAAAGTCCCCCTCCCTTGTTAAAGGCCCTCGCCTTCGGCTCGGGGCCTTTAACGCTGGAGAGGGCCTTTAATAGCCGGTATAGCCCTCCACGGCGGGCTATAAGGCTATATTGTTGAGCCCTGACTTTCAGGGTTAGGCAAAGAACAACTGACCTAACTGTCACCCCTGAGGCATGATGGGAAACCAGGGGGCATGGCTGCCTTAAAGGCACGGTGCCAGTTTTTGTTGAAAATGCTTTCATTTTCTATGCTAGTGCTTTACAATGCAGCCTGTGGGCTAAAAATGTCTATTTATTAGCAATTTTCAGGGTTTATGAGTGTTTTGCTCATTAAAACACAGAGTTCAAGTGCTATTTGACCTAATGTGTTTTTATATCCTTGCAAATACTGTATATGTATAGGTAATTACATTGTTTAGCCTCAGTTTGGGGCTGCATTAGTGTGAGAAAAAATTATATATGTCCATACATATATGTGGAGCTAGATATATGTGATTTCCATATATCATTTTATATTATTTCCGAGGTCCCCGCACATGGGCGGGAATATTCAGTGCTTATGACTTTGATGAGGATACCCCTGGAAGAGAACTAGGATTACAGGTAAGTAACTTATCCATATTGCCCATATGGGGTCAAGAAGGCCTTCTTCTGGACTACAGGTCATGCTATTGCTTATCCAACATAGTGAACCAGTCTGATTCATAGGGCACGTAGTGCAAGTGCAGTCAGTATATATATTTTTTCATAAAATGAGGCAACAGCAGTGCAAACAACCCTTCTCCAACATTGGATCTTTCATGTATTCACATGCTTGAATCATTCCCTGTCATCATGCTGGGAATCCACGGTATTCTTAAATTGCGAAAACAGTGTGAAAATGGCTACAGGCCTCAACAGCAGTGTTTGTTAAATAGCACATCCACCTCATTTGAAGCAATCCAAACTTCAGCCAATGAGGCGTAAGTGCCAACTCTCCTAATCTCCCTAGAGGTCACCATAACTAAAATTTCTACCGCACTTGTGTGAGAGTGAGCTCTTCTCTAATTACTCAGTTGTTACTTTTCTGGTCTACCCGGGAACTGAACCAGCCCTGCCTACAGATTTCAGAGTACTGGAAGAAGTTTTTTTTTTTAAATCCTTTTTTCTGGGCCATGGAGACCCCCCTTCTGTCACAAATTGTCATCATGACTGACAGAGAGAAAAAAAATCTCTTTTCAAATCCTGTTTACTTCTGGTCACAAGAAAATATACACTGATGACCCACATGAGCCATGTATTTATTGCTGTTATCTAGCTCAGAAGCCTTCTCGCTGTGCCACTTGTATAAAAAATCCTAAAGAACAAAAGGAGGTTGTTCCTCTAGGACCAGGTACTGGAAAAAAACATACTTTTCTTTTGAAGGGGATGTCTCCTCTTTTGGGAATTATTCCTTGAAAATTGCTACTCCAAGCACTTCCATGAAGGTGGGGCAAAAAATGGAAACCTGGATTTTCATGAGCTGGACTTGAATCCTGAAGCGCCTGCAGCCACCTCCACATGCATAAACCGACTAGAGCTTCTTCTGAAAAAATTCTCTAGGCATGATGAACACCTGCCTACTCAGAAATCAAGCTCTCTTGGCCAACTGGCTGACATCCAGTCTCTTTCAGTGACTCAGATGTCGAAAAGATTCCACCTTTATTGACAATATTTCCACTGTCCTATACAGCACTTGACAAGCCGGCTTCCATGTGGAAACAGATGTAGACAGCAAGACCCTCGTAAACACAATTGACGACCACTTTTGACTTCAAGACCTCCATGATACCAAGGCTAATATTTCTCCAGACCTCGACTCCATAGGGAACAACTCCGTCCTCAACTTTGACCTTCAGACAACAGCTTTTTCAGTTTCGTCACTCTTTGCCTATTCAAGTGACAGCAAACCTTCCTATGCAAATTTTGGACTCTGAATCGGCGGGTGATCTCTGTGACCAAGATGTTTCAGAGACTGCTTATAGTCCTACACAGTTGGATGTCTGCTAAGTCCCGAAATTTGAAGGAAATGCTTTGGATGATGATGCTTATCAGGAGTATGATTACCAGCCACAGACTTTTGTAGCTGATCATCCTCATCAACCCTATATCCATGGTAGCATGCAGAAGCTGAGATGTTACAAGCCTCTACTGTTTTTTTAACAGTGATACAACAGATTATGGACATAATTCAAAGACTGCTTCTTCAGCAGCCGGCTGTGCAGCCTGAGCCTGTCCCTTGTCTGCTTCCACATCTGACACCACCATCTCCCATGCCACTTTCACTCCCTTCTCCTCTAAGAGACCTACTTCCAAATACAGTTACACCAAAGCTGGCCCTGCCAACTCCAAGGGAAGATGATGATTCTTCAGATTCGTCCCATTCAGATATTGAAGAAAAGTGCGAATTATCTAACCATGACATCATCGAGGAGTGGGATAATCACATCCTACCTAAGTGAGGTGACCAGTCCTATCCAGTGGATTCTCCTTTGAATGACTTAGGTCTTTTCCTTAAACTGAGCAACTAAAACATATCAACCTTCCAATGTCCTCTTTTGAGCAACAAGGTTTCACATATGACGTCAAGAAGTAACTACTTAAAGCTACTAAAT
The DNA here is from genome assembly GCF_964261635.1 of Lissotriton helveticus. Lineage (NCBI taxonomy): Eukaryota > Metazoa > Chordata > Amphibia > Caudata > Salamandridae > Lissotriton > Lissotriton helveticus. Next base: position 249,925,213 of record NC_136062.1, read on the forward strand.
CGATACCTATACTGGACTTTGTGGTCAGAAGGTCTAAACTGCTCCTGGGTTGCTTGTTTTCAGGCTCAGGGAGGACCTGTTTTTGCAGTTCGGCTGGACTTTTCCCTTTGGAGCAGGGTAAAGACAGATTTGCATATGGTTGGGTTCAAACTGATGTGGCATGGGGTGCAGAATAACGATGGACTGTGATATGACCCAGAGTAAAATTACCAGTGGCTGAGATTGATTCAAGCATTCCAGCCACCACTTTCTGCATACTTAAATGTCTTGCAAATATGGCACTCCCTGCTGGGGACAGGCTAGGCATTCAGCTGGTATTCTCTTGCCCACAGTGGCCCCTGCTCTCTTCTGTGTTTCACCCCATGTCTTGAGGTGAACACAGAATTGTTTTCAAGATGTTTGTTTAATATTGCGCCTGCATTTTGGTGGAGTTTCAAAACTGCCATATCAGTATGGTTTTTCCATCCCATATTGCTCTGGAGTAAAATTCCGAGGTATGTGAAAGCCTCTACCTCTTCTAGGGGTATTCCATTAAAATTAATTTTCCCTTTGAAGCTTTTTCGCTGGTTGAGGCACATAAACTTAGTTTTTGATGCATTTAGTTCAAGGCCGCGCATCCTGCAGAACTCGCCAAAGGCGTTAACTACCTTCTGCAGCCCACTTGGAGTTCGAGAAACTATCAACGTATCGTCCGCAAACATGAGAACTGGAACACGTGCACCTGCCAAAACAGCAGGCGCAATATTAAACAAACATAAAGCTTCAATGACAAAATTAATTAGTCCGGCCCTGGAAATCTATAATATGAAAGCAGTGAGTGCCTCCTTGTATGGGTCGGAACTTTGGGATTCTCAAATTTAAAGCAATTATCACTGACAGAGAAAAGGTTTCTGCGCAGTTTAATTGGGGTTCCCCAAAGTACCCCATCCATTCCAATAGCCTACGATTTAGGGAAAAAGAAAATAGAGGATTTGGCACGACTTCGTCCGTTGTTATATTGGAGGAGGGTAATGACGACCCCTGAATTGTCCCATTATGCTACTGCCCTACGGGATGTTATAGGGGCAGACCGTTTCCATTGCATTCCATGGCTGAAGGAACTAAGGGGCTTGTTAGTCAACATGGATCTAGGCCATTTATGGAATAGCCCCAATGATACAGGGTTTCCATCAAAGGCATCTTTGAAAAAAATATATTGGGATATGATCTGATCACCTGATTATAACAACGGTTCTAGTACTGGGCTGTCTGAACGATTTCTTGATATCAAGCCTTTACCATTTTATGAGCCGTTTTGGGATATTATCGAACGGCCGTTTGATAGGAAATTGTATTTCCAATTTAGAATTGGTACTCTTCCTTTAAATATATTTACTATCGGGGCGTGGCCAAGACGGCGACCATGGCGGACGCAGCCTAACCGAGCTCCGTCCCGCCAGCCACACATCCTGCCTGCATCCTGCGTCGCCCCGACCGCACTGCGCCCAAAAACCTGGTGGCAAGCGGCGGATCCGACGGAGACGCCTCGGCAGTGACTCCGGTGTCCCGGCGGTCTGCGGCTGGGGAGATACAGCCGCCGAGAATTCTGACGGCGAAGGGGCCTGCCTCTACAGCACGGCCGGGACCTTGATTTTGGGCTGATCCGCCCGGAAGTGTATGGCAGCCGGGGCGCGCCGGCCGGAAGGTGCCGCCTCAGTGGAAGTCCAGTGGCGGAGAGGCGACCGGGACTGATCGAGCCCCGCTGACGCCTGGACACTTGCTGCGGTGGCGGCTACACCGGCTGGGGAGGACGAAATCGACGCCCGTTCTCCAGCGGAGGTGGGGTAAGGAGAGGTGACTGGGTGTAAGGCCTAGTGGGGGAGGGGACGCCCTGAGACTGTGCCTGGCCCCACTCGGCGGCGGGATCGAGCCGCGGGGCTCTGAGACACTGGCACACTAGGGGGGTAGCGGCCCCGCCGACCCCCTACTCGTCCCCCCCCCCCCCTCCCCCCTCCATATTCGGACTGCGACCCTGCCGGGCTCTTCCTGGGGCTGGAATACTGCTACACTCCTGCTCGGTGGCCGCCTCGGGCCACGGTGGGGGGAAGGTGCCTTGGACAGACCCCCGCAGTCTACTGGCACGATCCTGGGCATACAAGAGGCCCCCCAAATTGTTTTGCTACTACAACTGGGAGGTGGGGCACGGATGTTGAGCTGATAGCTGCGGGCCCGCAGCGTAGTGAACGGTTTCGATACCGCGTGACACCATCCCCTGCCACCGCACGTATAGCACCTTGCGGGAGCTTCACGGGGGTGCGCTCCATCTCCGCAGGCTCACGGCAGTCAGGGAGACGTCCATAATCAGAGGCCGTGCACGACGTGCGGAGCACATTGGACTGCTGGTCCCTCGTGGTCGGCACCATCACTCTATCCGCGCCATGACGAGAGGGAGCAACAGCAGCAATGCTTCGAAGCAGGGCCCAATGGACAAGTTTGCAGGACCCAGTGGGACGGCCGGAGCATCTGGGGGTCCCCAGGGCGCGGGACCCGACAACGCGGCGCTGATGGCGGCGATCACGCAGTCGAGGGACATGTTGGATGCGAAGATCGGGGCGGTCGGTGCCGACGTGACCTTGCTCCGACAGGACCTACGCAATGCGGTGGCCCGCATCACCGAAACGGAATCCAGGATCACGGAGGTCGAGGATGATGTGGCCGTCCTCAAGAAGAAGGTTGCCGCCATGGAGGGGATTCAGAAGGGACTTGCGCTGCGGGTGGAAGATGCGGAAGGGAGGGCCAGAAGGAACAACCTGCGCTTCGTTGGCTTCCCGGAGGACTGTGAGAAAGGAAATATGGTGGCCTTCCTGACCCAATGGCTTGAGGGATGGCTCCCCCCAGACACCCTATCGCGCTGCTTTGTGGTAGAGCGGGCGCACCGAGCACTCCTTCCAAAACCACCTCCTGGAGCTCGCCCCCGCTCGGTGATTGCCAAGTTGCTCAACTATCACGACAGGGATGTTATCCTGCGACAGGCCCGCGCCCTAGACCCTCTCATGTTTGAGAACCACAAAATCCTTGTGTTCCCGGACTACACAAAGCTGGTCCAACAGCAGAGGCAGTCGTTCACCGCGGCAAAAGCACGTTTGCGGGAGCTCAAAATTCCCTACGCTCTACTCTTCCCGGCCCGCCTCCGAGTGGTCTTCCAGTCCCGCACCCAGTTCTTCAACTCTCCGGAGGAAGTATTTGAATGGACGGACGAGACTGTGCGTGTCAAGGTGCATACCCCTCCCAGGCGGAACTCGGACTCGTCGACCACCGGGAGACCTCCGAAACCACCCAGAAGGTCACGCAGCAGAAGCAACTGGAGGGCGCGCTCCCAGAAACGCCCTCCTCCCCGCGACGAGTCGGCCGAGGCTCCGGAGGAGACGGACTCTTCCCCATCGAAATCCTAACGCCCTTCTCTTCACACTGACTCCGGCGATGGATCTACAGGACTATTGAAGTGCTTGGCAGTATAGTATAGGCCAGGCGCTGCTCTCGGACATGCCACTCATTGATGGACTACACAATTTCGTACTCATGGGTGGACAGTGGGTCGGGTGACGCCTCTCCAAGGGCGGGCCTACTCCCGGAGTTCGTTCCCAGGTGTTGAGTGGGAAGTAGTTGGGCACTTTGTGGGTAGTTGGGTGGGATCCATTGGTGCAGTGGGTCTTGGGCCTCCCGTTGGAGGGCTGAGATTGCCTGCATCGCGACAGGTACTTCAATGTTGCTGAGGTATGGGGTGGGGGGTTGGAGGGGAGGTTGTTGGGGTGGTTGGGTTCCGGGGGAAGTTTGCAGGGGGAGGGACGGGAGTTTGGGGGTTCCGGGGATGGTGGGGAGGGAAGTTGGGAAGGGCCTTAGCACGGTGTACATGGGAACCTGGAGACGACTGAGCATGTGTGTGTGGCCTCAGTGGCCTGACGATTTCGGAATCTGGATGATTGATGGCGGCTGATGTACTGGGGGCGAGCCCCCCGCTGGCCTCCATGCGAATTTTGAGCTGGAATGTGCGAGGGATGCTCGACAAAATTAAACGGAGTGCAGTCCTACGTCTGGGGAAGACTGAAAGAGCGGATGTGTTGCTCCTTCAGGAGACTCACCTCTTGGGCACCAAGGTTCTGAGCCTACGCAGATACGGGTATGATCAGGTGTTCCATGCTGGGTTTACACGAGGGTCCAGAGGAGTTGCAATTCTCATACACCGTAGGGTCTCCTACACCCATGAAACACAATGGCTGGACGTGCATGGTCGGTATGTCTTTGTTAAGGGGAGTCTGGGGAGTGAGCCGGTGGTTTTCGGGAGTGTGTATGCTCCACCCCCACTCCAAGATGCCCTGATTGAACGACTGTTCGAGGTATGGACGACTCTTCCGCATGTGTTGACAGTAGTGGGTGGTGATTGGAATGATGTGATGGATGGGAGACTGGACCGCTGTAGGCCTGGGGGTGGTCAATTGTCAGATGCCTCTACGAGGCTGAGTAGGATGGCGCAGGGGATGGGATGGATTGACGCTTGGCGCCACCAGCATGCATGTGATCGTGAATATACATTTGTCTCTGCGGTCCACAAATCCTTTTCGCGCTTGGACTACCTATTCGTCCCGCAACCCTGGTTGGGCAGAATTGACTCCACCTCCATACTTCCGAGGGGCCTGTCGGATCACTCCCCGGTCGCCCTGACGTTGAGCCTCGGTGTGCGGCGACAACCGTTTCGCTGGCGCCTCTCTGTGTGGCACTTGCAGCGCCGCGACTATCAATCGCACATGAGGGAGGCTATCTCGCACTACTGGTCAGAGAATGAGGACCCGAGTATAGATGCCATGACCCTGTGGGAGGCCCTCAAGCCAGTCCTTCGGGGCGTGGACATTGCGTGGTGCGCTGCGAATCGTAGGGCCCGCAGGCGGGAGGTGGAGGAGGCGGCCGACCGGGTGCGGAACCAGGAGACCAGATGTCTCACGGGGGAGGATGGAGTGGCCGTGGACCGGCTCCTGCACCTCCAGCAGTCATACACCTCGCTATTGTTAGACGAAGCCCGACAGGCCTGGCTCGCTACGCAGAGCAGAATCTATCAATGGGGGGACAAGTCTGGCACAATGCTATATAGGCTATGTCAAAGCACTTATCAAGCCCAGCCCTTGCCGGGTCTCCGAGATGCCGCGGGTGGCCCTGTCTCGGCCCCTGAGGTCCTGGCCCAGATGTTTGCTCAATACTACGAGACCCAGTATGCCCCCCGAGAATCTCTCCCAGCGGAGGAGATTGACAAATTTCTCGCAGACCTTCCTCCCCGGGCGCTCTCGGATGAGGCGAGGGCCCGCCTAGACCTCCCACTGTCGGCGGAGGAGCTTGGGGAAGCACTGGGTGGCCTGAACACGGGCAAGGCCCCTGGGCCCAATGGGTTCCCCTGCGAATTTATGAAGTTGTTTCATCTCCAATTGGGGATGCGCTATAGGAAGGCACTGGAGGCGGCTCGGGAGCTTGGCAGATTGCCAGCGGACTGGCGACACGCTGAGATCGTAGTTTTCTGCAAACCGGGAAGGCCCCAAGACAGCCCGGACTCTTATCGGCCGATCTCTTTGCTGAACTTTGAAGCGAAAATATTGGCTAAGGCGTTGGTGAACCGTCTTCTCCCTTACATCACGGACTTGGTCCATGCCGACCAGGCAGGCTTCATGCCTCACAGGGCTACAAGACACAACATACGTCGCGCTCACCTGGTGGTGGAGGCGGCACGAGCAGCGGGCATCCCCGCGGCCCTCCTGCTGGCGGACATAGACCGGGCCTTCGATTCCCTGAGTTGGTCATACCTCCGAGCCCTCCTCCTCCGGCTCAATCTGGGCCCACGTTTCCTGTCGTACATTCATCTGCTCTATACGGACCTGACGGCGACGGTCAGAATAGCGGGAGCCACCTCTGACACATTCCTCATCGGTCGTGGCACCCGACAGGGATGCCCTCTCTCACCTTACCTGTTCGCCCTGGCTATGGAACCGCTTGCGGCCTGGGTGAGGATGGATGCCCAATTGCGTGGTGTGGAGTGGGTTGGGGGCCCATCTGACAGGATTGCGCTATATGCGGACGACGTCCTGTTCTTCCTTACAGACCTCAATAAATCGGGGCCGAGGGTCCTTGAAATAATGCGCATTTTCGGTGAAGTGTCGGGCCTCCGGCTCAATCCGCAGAAGTCGAAGCTGTGGGTCCTGGGCGACAGGGGGACTTTGGGTCCCTGGGCCTCGGCCCTTCAGGAGGCGGCGGGAGGCCTTAAATATCTTGGTGTCTTTCTAACCGATGTGCAGGGAGTGTCATGGTCCCGTAATGTAGTGCCTGTTTGGGACAGGATCCGCTCAGACATGCAGATGTGGTCCAGGATGCCTCTAAATGTCTATGGCCGTTCGGCCATTTTTAAGATGGTGGCCCTACCCCGAATCTTGTACCAATTGCAGAACTACCCGTACCCAATTCCGCAGCAATGGTTTCGTCAGGTGAACTCGGCTCTGGGTCGGTTCCTATGGGCCGGTGGAGCGATAAGAGTGGCGCTCCGCACCTGCTTCCTGTCGACCTACTGTGGGGGACTGGCCGCATCTGATGTCCAGTCCTACTATCAGGCATCGCACCTACTTGTTCTTAACGAATGGTGGTACGGGGATCGCACTGACCCGACCTATGCCCTAGAGAGGTATATGATGGACCCACACACGCTCCATACTATCTTATACTCGGCGACTATCCGGAAGAGACTTCCGAGGGCCACGCAAGTAATCTTCAAAGTGTGGCGCGATGCGCTCCGCCGCATGGGATGGTGGAACACGCTCACGGGCGAAACCCCTCTATGGCACAATGGGAGACTGCCCAGCCTGGCTGCGCTCCGGGGCTTTGAGGGCTGGGATGCCATAGGCATCTCGGCGCTGGGCCACATCCTGAAGGGCACAGTCCTCAAATCGTTCCAGATGTTGCAAGATGAATTCGATATGCACCGGTCCCAGTTCTTCAGGTACCTACAGCTCCGCCACGCCCTGACCCCCGCACTAGCGGACTTATCGTCCTTGCCGGAGTTTAGTCCCCTGGAAGCAAAAGTCTTTATGGGGGAATTGGAATCAAAAAAAATCTCAACCATCTATCAAACGTTAGTTACGCATTGTTCCCCCTCTCTTGATAAATTGCGGGCGGTCTGGGAGGGCGATCTGGGAGACTTGGAGGAGGAGGACTGGAGAGAAGCCCTGGAGGCCCCTAGGGGAGCTGCGATAGCGGTGCGCCTGCGCTTTATTCAATTTAAATACCTGCACAGGGCATACTACACGAGGGAACGATTGTGGAAGGCGGGGCTGATAGCCTCCCCGGATTGTTTGAGGTGTGGCAGTGAGGTAGGCTCCTTCTTACATACAGTATGGGGATGTGCACGGCTGCAGAGGTTTTGGACCGGTGTATGGGAATGCTTGGAGGAAGTGTTGGCATGGGAGCTCCCTCGCACGCCGCAACTTGGCCTGCTCCACGTTATGGAAAAAGTGGGGGGTAATCTGTATAAACGACACTTGCTCCTTCTGGGTCTTACAATAGCCAAACGAGATATAGCCCAAGCCTGGAAAGCCCCCAAGGCTCCGTTGGTGGGGGTGTGGAAGCGGGGCATGGACTTTAGCATGGGTTTGGAACGCCCGATCTTTGAGGCCAGAGGCTGCCCCAAGAAACATTATAGGATTTGGAAGAAATGGGCTGATTATAGGGGCCTATTGCTGGACCCCCCAGCGCCACAAGCCTCTGATACAGATCACGTCTATACTACCCTCATGTGAACTGTCCACTTGTCGCTACCATGCTGCTTTGGCTCCTGTTTCTGGACAATATGAACACCGTGCAGGGAGGGGGGTGGGACCCGGGTGGGGATGCGGGGAGGGGGGTGTTGGATAATGTTGACTGAATTTCTTGAACGCTGTTGCTCTTCTATGCTCACTGTCTTTCTGCAATCTTGGGAGCAGTGTTTCTTTTGTATTCTGTCAACTGCCATAACACTAATAAAATTTGTTCTGAAAAAAAAAATATATTTACTATCAAATGGTCCCCAACTAAAGGTGACAAATGCCATCATTGCAAATCTATGCTTGAGAACATCTCACATTTTGTTTGTATGCCCTTTGTATGCAAATCCTCGCCGTAAGTGGCTAAGACCTGCGTGTTTAAATTTGGGCACACGCAGTGGCATGGAAGCACTAAGAATTCTTGAAACAGACTGCACACCATGTATTGCTATTGCGGTTGCAAAAATTTTGGGGTGGGCTTGGACTTTACGTGCCCGCGACATCCAGCGTTCCGTTGATGCCTAATGAATTATTGTCATTGAATCTCGTATGACTACATTTTATCCAAATGTTAAAGTGAACTGTTTTCATTGTTGTTTATGAATTGTTTTAAAATTGAATAAGACAGCTTAGTTTAATGTGATTTTAATATAAGGATTTTTAAACAAAGTGTAGTATTTATTTATTGTAAGTTGTAATGTGATGCAATGCTTTTATGACATGCTGTCGAATAAAGCTTGAAAATTTGATTTGTTTTCAAGATGTAATATGGACATTTAGTTGGGAAATTGGACAATAACTAAAGTTTGGGGCTGTTTGTACATTTCTAGATTTTGCTTTACTTGTTTTGTTTTCCTCATATTGAGATAAAGTTGTTGCCTAATAGATCATTGTTTTTTGGAGCAGCCCAGCAAACAGTCGAAGTAACAATGCAACAGATAGGTGCCAACCTTTTCAAACAGGTTTTGAATGTGCGTGCACCAGGCGCTGTGGAGTCCTAGCCTCGGTGCAGCACCTGTTCAAAATGTTGAGTGCCTCGTATGGGCATCTCACGTTATCCCAATGGCAGCGCTTCAGCCAAAAACAGGACAATTTAAAAGTAACGCTGAACAGATACAGTCATGTAATGTACTATGATGAGCTAGAAAAGGCTTCAAGTACTGAAAATGTGTTTGAGCCACCGCATTCTAATAATGTACCTGTTACTTAAAGTGGCAGTTCAGGACCAGGAAAATTTCTCCTTCCACCTTGTTTTGATTGCACTGGAGTGGATTCTAACGTTTACCTAGAACAGCAGCATCGGGGCCAGGTCATTCGTGCCTTCCACGGGTGCTCACAGTGATGTTTCAGGTATTTTAAGCTACTAAGTACATAGCAGCTTTGAAGCGTCCCCTTTGTTATTATTGTGCAGGTGGCAACCCACCTGTACTTTGAAGTGGATGTCTGAAGGGTCTACAGGATTCCATTTACCCCCTGCCGAGGGCTGCGCCTTCTGGCAGCTTCCTTGCCTCTCCGCCCGTGTCTGTAATATGGCACAGGTGCAGAGGCAAAGGGATTCAGCAGAGGAAAAGGGATTTCCTCATTTGTCTGAAGCATACCCCCATGCAAATGAGGGAACGCCCCCTGCAGATAGCGCTGGCGCTTTGTGCGCTAGCTCTATCGGGATTACAGAAGAGGCTGCAGAAGTGTCTGTGGCCCCTTCCGTAATACCAGAGTGCCCCGGGGGGTGCGCAAACGGCCGTTGCGCTCCCAGGGCACGCTTTGTAATATGGCCCTAGAAGTGCTTTACATGAGCACCAATTACATTACACAAGGACACATTCATAATCAGAATCATAAGAGCTTGTGCTGAAGTAGAGACTTGAACTTAGTTTCCCAGTTCCAACGTTAGCAGTTCTGACAATTACGCTGCATCAGTGAAATTAGAAAAAATATATATCATTATAGATCAGATATTGGGGAGCTAAATAAGGGGTCCCACTACAGATTTGTATCACCAGTCGTTCAACTTTACACATATAAGGCACTTGCGGTTTCCCTTTACGGTGCGAAGCTATGGGAGCACAAAAACTTAAAGCCATTTGTAATGGTAGAAAATAGGTTTATGAGGCAACTCTTGTGTTTACCGGTTATGACCACCCTAGTACAGTTGAGGCTAGACTTGGGCCTCAGGCCAATTTCTAATGAGCTATGCATCGCCCGCTAAAATTCTGGAGACGCCTTTGGTCTACACCTGAACTTTTGTTTTATTATTGCGGACTGGAGGACATTCTTAGTTACCCAGTTGTGACAAAACGCCCCTGGATTAAATTTGTTAAAGAATGCCTACTGGGGATTGGCTTGGCAAATCTTTGGCATGATTCTACTGGTTGTTGTACATTAATTATTGCAAAAGAGTTCAAATCAATTTAAAAACTATAAATATAAAAAGAAATTATTCACACACAAGGAACTTTGTCGATCTCCTTTCTAGTGCTAAAGGATAGCTACCAGTTTTAAAATGTTTGTGATGACAGAACCTAATTTAGCTAATAAACTTTGTCCAATTTAGACCTGTAAATCTACCCTTATGTGGTTTTACCTCTGAATGGCTAGGACCACTAAATAATACCGTTCAGGGGTGCCCGTTGTGTGGTACAAGAAGGAGGATTTTCCCCATCTGTTATTTTGTGGGTCAGCATATTGAGGGGCGCAAGCAAAATGGTTGATTCCTATCTGGAGGAAGCTCGACACAACTAGGATTGAGGAATCCTATAGGGTCCTTCAAACAGATACAATCCCACATTAGGTATTTGCTGTATCTAGATATTTGTTTCTTGCTTGGATGATAAGGAACAGAAAGGATGTCGAACTTAACCACAATAGCTCCTTGAATTGAATTTGATCAATTCTGTCTTTAGTTATTATCCAGTAGTCACTCAAGCCTTTGGTTTTATTTTATTTATGGAGCATTAAAGGGTCATTCAGTATTCATAGAGCGTCTATTTTTACTTGTATCATGAGTAGGTGCTGTATTTACTCTTTTAACTTGACGCTAATTTTAACGCTTTTTATCGATTGTATTTTTATATTGTACACCTCTCTTATGGTAAATTACCGAAATAAAGAGTATTATGGTGATGATGGAAACATATATTTAATTATAGATCAATGTTTTAAGTTTAATTCCAGTGAAAAATACTCTTTGCCTTTGGTAAATAGGTTATTTAACTGTCACTAAAAAGATTGCCGTTTTTGCGGACAACGACGTATGAGCGCCAGAACTGCTCTAAAAAGGCACCTCATGGGGTATCAGTTGAGACTCCCGATGCCATCTGATTGTCATCATTGATGCCTGCGCGAAATATGTCGGATTAAGACCTGTAAGGTCCCAAATCTATCCCACCCTAACGGTTCACAATTGATGGTTCACTTGGAAAACGATGCTGACCCACAACAACCCAGCGAGGGTGAAAGCAACGGTCGACATAACTGGTTCATCTGTTTGCACTGCTATTCATTGTGTTTTATTTTTAAATCCTGCAGCACCTTCTGGTGGTGTTATGCAGAACCAAACTACTCTTCATTCAAGGTTACGCTATCTAATTCACAAACGTGGCTCTGGTGAAAGGTGCCAATGCGATGTGCATGAACATGCAGCAAAGACTAATCTTTATCCTGTAGCCGAGGCTTTTCCACCCCTATGCTAACCCAATCCCCCCTCCCTTTTTTTGGTTTTGACCACTACGTGCCGAAGTCTTTACAGCAATATTTCCCCAAAAGGTGTCGATATCAAATGTGCCTCATTTTCCCCCACATGGTGAGGACTCTGAAAGTATCCAGGATTTTTTGATTTAATTCCCTTGGAGGGAACCTATAAAATAACTAAAATAAAGACATTTCTTTTTCCATTAAAAAACAAAAAGTGCTGTGCAAGAAACATAGCTGCCAAGGTTTCAGATTCCTGACATTTTCATAATTTCAGTGTAATTGAGTGACATTTCAACGACTGAGAGGCACTTTCTGGGGAGCAAAAATCAAGCTGTGAAGACGGGAGTAACATATAAATATCAGACATTACACCGCTTTGCGCATTGAGATTGTCTGAATCATTCTGCGTGTGTTACCCAAGACTATTCATTGAAGTGCCTTCTAGTGAAAGATGTCACAATAGGTATCCACATCCAAGCAGATGACATCAAAGAAAGAACGTTCTGAAATGCTCACTGGTGGTGTCTGTTAGTGGTGCAGGAGAGGCCTGTTCCTTTCTCTTCAGAGGATGCCGCTGTAAGAGAGAACAATCTCAGTCAGGCAGCAGCTCTACGAAAGCAATATATGATAATTTGGTAACATTCATAAAAGATAATTATTCACAGTGGGAGGAAGGTTCCATTCTCCGCTTATTTATCACTGGTTTTTCGGGCAGAACTGGCATCATAGATTGAAAACTGGAATAAAACACTGGCTTCCATCAATCCTGGCGCATCCTTTTCTCTTTCCTTTCTCTCTCTTATTTTTTTGTTAATATTCTTCCCCTCTGCTCTTCTTAATAATTTTTACTTCTCTTCCAGGGGATACTCATTAATAGTCATAAGCACTGAATTATCTCCGCCCATGAGCGGGAACCCGGAACACATAAACAATATACATATATATGTGTAAATATATCAAAAAGTACATAGTACTGGGGGAGGAGCCAAGCTCGCGAGCGAAATGGTCGCCTTGTAGCTCGGCTCCATCAGCCCTCTGGCCTGACTCACATATCCTGCTACATATCCTGCCCAGAGACGATACATTTTCGAAGAAATAGAAACGCAATACTTCGCTCCCACTCACCGTCCGACCTGGAGGCTCCGACTTGCGGTGGATCCGGAGTTGTGCCCTCTCGCGGAGACCGGGGCCTTTGTGAAGCTGAGACTGGGGCTTTGCCTATTAGATCCGGCCTGGCGTTGTGGTGACTGTTGGCCCCGGCCGAGAGACTGCACCACGAGAGAGAGCCACTGTGAGAAATCCCCGGTGATCCTGAACCGGGCCTGCCTTGACGGCCGTGAGGCTGGTGCGGGGCGCGGTGCTCCATGGGCTAACCGTGTAAAGGGGTTTCCCCGCCGCCGCTCCGTCCATCGACCCTGGACCCTCGTGCTCGAGCTATACTTTTGAGGAGCGCCGGCTCGAGCATAGGCGACCTTCCGCTTGGTGGGGCTCTCTTTTCTGCACCGCGGTGGTCATTGCCGGGACCCCCCCAGACTTCTGTAAAGGCCTACGTTTGTGGACTGCTCCGGGGGTGGCGGAGAGTGAAGAAGGGGTTGAATTTGCAAAATGGCTGCCGCAGTTTGGAGCTGTGGATTTCCTCCTGATGGCGATCTCCGGTTGCTAGATTGCGCGGAAATATGGCCATGTGGACGTGAGCCTACGATCGGCGACGTTCTTGCTGCCTTGAGATCTTTACACGCGACCTTGGCCCCCGGTGCTTCTGAGGACTTGTCCCGATCCACCGCCATCTTGGGTGAACGCTCCTTCAAGGTCCCCTCTTGCCTCGGTGATACCATTGCCTCACCCCCCTCGATGGCTCCGAAATATGGTGCTGCTATCCACCAACGGATTTGTACATCGGCGGCTTCAGAATCTCCTGTTCGATGTTCGGAAACTGGAGACTTAGACACTGTGCGAGGGCCCGATCATCCCCGTGCGCCCGAGAAAGATTGCGGACTGCTGCTTGTTTTTACCTTGATGAGGTCTTGTTTCTATTTTGCCAGTATACTCCCGCCTTTTCGAACGGCGAGACTGCACTCCTGTTTTTTATTGTTGCTGTTGCTGATATATTTGGATTGCTTACTTGAATTTTTATTCACTTGCTTTTTCATTGACCTTTCTGACCAGCATCTGTATCGTACTCTTTTTCATTTGTGTGCTTGCCTCGCATCGTATTGCACGCTTCAGGCTGTTATTTGGTGGGTGGTAAATGCAGTGAAGAAGGGATTGGGGTGAGATGCATGGCCCCCGAAAGATTATTGGTATACGAATTCATGGCGGAGTTGCCCATATTCATAGTGCTATGAGAAACCTCTCTGAAAGTTTTATTGTGCTCGAGTCTATATCGTTCTGGTATACATGTACTGTAGTGTATGGTTGGGTGGAGGGCTGTAGCCGACCGTATTTATTTTTGATCTCATGCTCCTCCCTCCTAATTATTATTTTGTTTCCGTATCTTTTTTTGTCTTCTGCTTCTTTTCTCTCTTATCTCCACTATATTTCGGGTTCTGGTTTAGGGCGACAGGCGCGCTGTTTGGAGGATAGGCCGTAGCCTTCTGCAGGGGTGCTGGGTGGGATGGGTGGGTTGGGTCTTTTTTGTTGTTTTATTTTCTTCAGTTCTATGGCCCTTTTGTATATCTTTATGGGGGTGCCGCGTCTATCCTTTGCCTCCCGTGGTATGATTGGGTGGGATATGTGACGTCGCTGTTCCTCTTCTTAATGTTCTGCTGCTTCCGATGCGACTCCCATGCCCTCATCGTTGCAATTCCCCTGTTCCTATGTGTGTTCCTTGCTATGGGGAGCTTGTTCCGACGCGGCATTCCTCTTCTTTTAATCTGTGTTTTCTTTCCTTTTTTTTCTTTCCTTTTCCCTCTTCCTCCCCTCCCCTTTTCTTTTTCTCCCCAGGTTAGTATGGCAGGCTAGTTTTAATGATATTACTATTCCGGCCCCCCTGTTCTGTATCCAAGTGCTATTGGGTGGTGGGTAAGCCAAGTTATTATTGATTGCATATTGATTTGTGCTTCCTACGTCTGTCCTTCTACCGATATGTATAGTACTGCTGTTTCTACATTGCTGCCCTTTATCCTTTGGCTGTTAATGATTTGTGCGGGGTGTCCGGATATTGTTTTGTTCTCGCTGATCGTTATATTATAAAATTAACCTATATTACTCCTGATTGCTGGCCGTGTAGATCCTCATACTTTCCCCTCTCTTTTAGCGACTATGTTGAATGTACAATTTTACTCTGATTCTGTGACTATTATTTTGGAATTTTTGACTGCTTTAACATGTCGTGGCCGGCCAGATCGGTTGTAGGCCCAGCCTTGTATATCCTTTCTGTACAAATAAAGGTTTTACAAAAAAAAAAAAGTACATAGTACTAAACTAATTGTACACATATACATGTATAATAACCATAATATGCAGCCTAACATATATACATAGGCTAATAAAGCCAAACTTACACACGTACTGAAGCATGAAAATATGCTGTATATAAATGCAATAAACAGGCATGAGCCTAAAATAAATAACAATCGTAAATCATACATTCTTATATAGCGCCTTTCACCGTAAGGTCTCAAGGCGCTTGCTTTGGGAACCCGTCCTGCCTTTTCCCTGCGAGAATACCTCTACTGGGCATCCCCAAGGTGAAAGCCAGGCATCCCATCGCGGTGGGGCCGTTGTGGAGACTAAGCAAGCTATTGCCCAGAGTTGCAGAGTGTGAACCCATGATTCGAGTAGGCACCGAGGTGAGAATTATCGAGTCCGTGGACATTTTTTTTTTTAGCTCAAGACCCTGCCGCGTCGGGAATTGAACCCTGGTCCCAAGTCTGACCTCTGCGTCCGGGTCTGCCTCCTCTAACCGGTGAGCCACACTTCTCCAAAATGCATTTCATAACCATGAAAACCTTTTATTTTCATCAAAGAACCTGTTGTAAACCGTTATTAGCCTAAAAGACTGCATATGAAAAAATGTCTGTGTACAGAAAATCAGACTGGCACCCTGCCTTTAAGGCCCCAGAGAATCTGCACACTTTGCCTTTAAGGCCTCCAGGAGAACTCTGTTCCCATCATGCACAACAGGTGACATTTAGGTCAGTTCTTTTTTCCGGCTTGTTCTGTGAGGAACCTGGAACTTGAGCTCTGCTAATTTTTGCAGTTTTTCTGTCAGAAGTTGGTTTTTTCTTGTCTTTTTGACAATATACTACTCTGGTGGTGGTTTAATACCATTTTCTGACTAAACAGTTGGTGATTTTTTAGTCAGAATGCCACCTTTATTTTACAAATGTCCTTCCTGTGGGAAGAAGATGTCAAAAACGGATCCACACTCTGTTTGTGTGGTGTGTCTTCCAGCTTCTCATAAGGTGGAAGAGTGTTATCACTGCCTCAACCTTTCTAGTAGGACTTTAAGAGAAAGGGAGAAAATGAGATTGCTGGGCCTTCTGGAGAGAGAAAGCCGTGGTGAGAAGGGCTCCAAGAGCTTGTTATCATCTGCTAAGCCATCTTCTCAACCTAAACGTCGAAGAACAGCTTCTCCTGAAGGTAGAACTAAGAAAAATCGACTCCAGGGAGCGTCGCCGTCAAAAAAGGTGCGCTCGACGTCGAGATCCAGATCGCCGTCAGCAATGTCGGCGTCGAAGAGGGCTCCATCGACGTCGAGGACTTCGCCGGTGAGGCACGGTTCAGCGTCTCGACAGTCGCCGTCAAAATCTTTTTCGACAACGAGACATCTGGTGTCGATTGCAGTAAGGACGACGTCGGGGGCACAAGGTTCGACGTCGAAGGATCGTAAGAGATTGACATCGAGGGAAGAGAGGCGTCAGACGTCGAAGGATCCAGTGTCGACGTCGAGAGGGAGTCATCGATCGACGTCGTAGGAGAGACGTACGTAGTCGTCGAGGAAAAGGTCGACGTCGAGAGGAAGATAGTCGTCGAAGAATTCGACGTCGAGACCTAAAAAGAGAAGGTCGAGGTCTCCATCGCGACGTAGGTCGACGTCGAAGCTTGCTTCGGGCTCGAAGCATGGAGTGTCAGAGTCTAGGTCTCCCCCACCTGATGAAAGGTTGGTTTCGAGACTATCAAGACCAGCCTCTCGGACCTCACTTAGGTCTTTGTCGAGGTCAGAAATAAGCCCACAGCTTGTAGTGACGTCTTCACCGCAGGGTCAGCAAGACGACAGGTCTGTGGCGGGTCAAGAGACAGTGCATCAGGACTCCTCTGTGGTGGCACATTCTGGCTCAACTTCAGGGCAGGTGTCAGATGACAGACAATTGGTGCCCAGACAACGGACTCCATCTGGCTCATTGAACTCTGAGCACAGTGTAGTCTCCAGAGCCTCCAAGTCTTCGGCAGGGCTGCATATTGTGCAGGTTTCACCTGAGGCTTCACCTGAGCGTGCGGAACGGCCTCTTAACATGTCACCGAGGTGGTTGGAAAGCCTGAGACATTGGAAGATGCGTCCAGATGCAGGACTGATAGGGATGAGGGCTCTGGTCCCTCAGACGGAGCTGCTTAGAAGATCACGTTCGAAATCCCCAGTGAGAGAGAGATCACGTTCAAGGGAGCGTAGGAGGCAGCCATCGGCAACTCCTCAGAGACGGCGTAGAACCCCTTCACCATCTTCTACGTCATCTTCCTCTTCTTCAAGGTCTTCATATAGAGACTATTCTCCCACTATATCATCTACTCCGCCTTCCAGAGTGTCTCCTGTAGATGATTTGAGCACATTTAATGATGTGCTATGTCGTGGGGCGAATAAATTCAACATCAAGATGGCAGTTCCCCAAGTGGCAACGTCAGTCATCTTTGAAACCCTGCATCACAAGACGACTGGCAGGCCTCTTCTGCCGTTAGTGCCCGGTTTGATAGAACCAGCAATGAGAACTTTTTTAACTCCGGCCACGGTGGGTTCAGGTCCTTCTAGGATTGCAAAAAAGTACAAGGCTCCAGAAGAAGATCCACTATTTTTGCGCTCTGACCCACCTCCAGACTCACTTATTGTAGCGGCAGTCAGAAAAGCGCATGCTGCAGCATCTACCTCTTCTGCTCCACCTGAAAAGGATAGCAAGAGTATGGATTCCTTGGGGCGAAGAATGTGTAACACCTCGGCGTCAGTCATGAGAGTGGCCAGTGCGTCAGCCTTACTGGGCCGCTATGATCGTCTGCTCTGGGACTCAGTGGCTCGGTTTGCGGATAAACTCACTAAGGAAGATTAAAAGGATTTCCTGGAAATTGTGGAAGAAGGCGACTGGTGGCTAACCAGAGCATTAGCGCGGCTGCTGATTCGGCGGATTTGTCAGCGCATGGCTATGCACATGGTGTTTGTGCTAGGCGTTCAGCTTGGCTTCGCCTTACTGGGCTAAAGCCTGAGGCCCAGAGGAAAATAGTGAATTTACCATTTAATGGTTCGACTCTGTTTGGATCTCACGCTGACGATGAGATGTCCAAGATGAAAGTGGAGTTGGACACTCTTTAGGCCGTAGGTCTTGAAAAGAAAAAAGAATTTAAACATCGGGGTAATTTTCGTCCCTTTGACAAGAGATCTTTCCAGCAGAGGAGCCAACAGACGAAATGGTCCTCGCAAAACTAAGGCCAGAATCAAGAGGTCGCAATTCCAACAGCGGCGACCTGGGCGAGGCAGAGGCAATGGAAATAGGCAGCAGTCATCCGCTACCAAACAGCCTCAAAAACAATGAACGGAGGCTTCCTCCACAACCGTGTGCCACTCAGGTTGGAGGAAGTATTGTGGGTTTTCTGGACGAGTAGAAACAGATCACAAAGGACAGATGGGTGCTGGGTACCATTCAGAACGGGTACCTTTTGAGATTCAAGAAGCCACCCCCTGTCATGCGTCCTCTAAAGAGGTTACAGTAGAATGTAAAGCGTTTACAACAGGAAGCGAACATCCTTCTGAAGAAGAAGGCCATAGAACTAGTACCATCTCAGCAGAGATGTCAAGGCCTATACTCTCGATTTTTTTCTCGTAAAGAAAAAAGGTCCAACTACGGAGTTCAGACCCATTCTGGATTTGAGACGGTTGAACAAATTCATTCGAAAGGAGAGGTTTCGAATGCTGGCTCTTCATCAGATCTTCCCCCAGTTACATCAGGGGGATTGGATGTGCTCCATCGATCTGAAGGATGCTTATTTTCATATTCCGGTATCCAGAAAACATCGCAAGTTTCTCAGTTTTCAAGTAGCTGCTCATCACTATCAGTACGCAGTACTCCCATTCGGCTTGAGATCAGCTCCCAGAACATTTTCCAAATGTATGGCGGTAGTTGCGGCTTGTCTTCGAAAGAGACGGATTTTCATATATCCGTACTTAGACGACTGGCTTCTGAAGAGTTCATCCCCATCTCTACTGGAAGAACATCTATCGATATGCCTCCAACTCATGTGCAAGTTGGGTCTTCAAGTCAATTACAAGAAGTCCATAATGAACCCCACCCAGAAGATCCACTACCTGGGTGCTCAACTGGACACGGAAATAGAAAACGTGTGTCCTTCGGAGGAGAGGTGGTTATCCATCAAGGCGAAGTGTATTCTTCTCCTTCAGTCTGCACGTCCGACAGTTCGGCAAGTGTCCTCTCTCCTGGGGTCCATGGCATCGTGCATCTTCATCGTTCCAAACGCACGTTTGCATATGCGTCCTCTACAACAGTGTCTGGAAGATCAGTGGAAGCAGAGGACGGGATGCTGGGAGGATCGAAATCATCTCCAACAGTCTGCAAGAGATTCCATCCGGTGGTGGATGAAGAAGACACACTTGATGAAGGGAGTTCCTTTTCATCAGGTCCCACCAACGCAGACTCTGATCACAGACGCCTCTCTCCAAGGTTGGGAGGCGCACATGGGCTATGGTCAGACTTCGAGAAAGGATATCACATCAATCTACTCGAACTCAGAGCGGTCCATCTTGCTCTCAAGTCCCTGGCTCCATCTCTACAGACTCTGTCTCTCCTGGTGCAAACAGACAATACAACTACAATGTATTACTTAAACAAGCAGGGGGGTTCCAGGACTCTGTCCATAGAAGCCCAGACCATTTGGCATTGGTTGCTAGCACGAGACCTGTCAATAACAGCGGTTCACCTGCCAGGGAGTCTCAACTCACAGGCGGACGACCTCAGCAGAGACTTCGTCGAAGCGCACGACTGGGTTCTCAACGAGGACGTCGCGCAAAGCATTTTCCAGGCTTGGGGAACACCAGACATCGATCTGTTCGCAGACGCGGCAAACACAAAATGCCCCGTCTTCGCGTCCAGGTTCTCCCAGAAAGGGTCTCGAGGGAATGGCCTTTTGATAGACTGGTGTCAAAACTTGCTGTACGCCTTTCCACCGACACCGTTGATACCGGCAGTGATCAACCGGATGTACAGGACCGACTCCAGAATGATACTGATTTGCCCAGAGTGGCCACGCCAGTGGTGGTTCCCAGATCTCCTCCAGTTGTCAGAAGTGCCATTCAGGAGATTGCCTTGTCGCCCGGATCTTCTGTCCAAACAGGAGGGGCGATTGTTTCATCCCAATCTGCCCTCCCTGGGCTTGGCAGCACGGCTCCTGAAGTCATCCAGTACGGGCACTTGCAGCTGAATCCGGAGTGTATGAACATCCTTAAGGAGGCAAAGCGACCTTCTACAAGGCAATCCTACGGATTTAAGTGGAAACGCTTTTACCTGTGGTGTCAGAGTAAGGGTCTTGACCCTATTCGTGGTCAAGAACAGGTGATGTTACCTTATCTACTTTACCTTGCTGAATCTGGTTTGCAGTTTAGTTCCATCAAAGTCCATCTTGCTGCAATAACTGCTTATAGAAAATCGCCAAGACAGATATCTTTCTTTCGGATGCCTGTGGTGAAGGATTTTCTGGAAGGTTTAAGGAAGGTGTATCCTCCAGTCAGGTCTCCTTCTCCACCTTGGGAGCTTAATGTGGTGTTGACCAAGTTAATGGGTTCCCCTTTTGAACCCATACATAAAGCGTTGTTACAACACTTATCTTGGAAAGTAGCGTTTCTGGTGGCCATCACTTCTGCTCGTAGGGTGAGCGAAATCCAGGCTCTGTGTTGTAATGAACCGTACACTATTTTTCGTGGAAACAGAGTGGTGCTCAGAACTCATCCTGCTTTCCTGCCCAAGGTGGTGTCGGATTTTCATATTAATCAAACCATAACATTGCCTACTTTTTTTCCGAACCCCTCGAGTCCTTCTGAACGGGCTCTACATTCGTTAGATCTGAAAAGGGTTTTGAAATTTTTACTTAGATAAAACAATGTCTTTGAGGCACACGGACCGTCTGTTTGTGAACTATGGTCCTACGAATACTGGTTTGGCAGCGTCCAAGAGATCCATTTCTAGATGGATAGTGTCATGTATCCTACTGGCTTATCAGCTAGCCCACAAGTCTTTATCAGGTAGACCGAGGGCGCATTCTACGAGGGGGAAAGCTTCTACCACAGCTCTCCTTAGGAATGTGGCTATGTCAGAGATATGTAAAGCAGCTACTTGGCGTTCAGTGCATACGTTTACACGCCATTACTGTCTAGATTCTGATGAGCAGGTTGATGCACAAGTAGGACAAGCATCCCTCAGAAATTTGTTTGCTAATTCTAGCTAAACACTATGGTTTAAAAGTGTGGCTATGCATTTATCTGTTCGCCCGCTTCTGGTGGGTATGAGCTTGCTACTCTATTCAGTGCTTATGACTATTAATGAGTATCCCCTGGAAGAGAAGGATTAGTTACTTACCTGTAATCCTAGTTCTCTTCCAGGGGTATACTCATTAAAGTCATAAGCACCCTCCCGCCTCCCCGGGCGAGCAGTAGCATTGAGGTTTTTTCAATATGTATTATGAAGTTTTTAAGTGCAGATTCCTGCTAAAGTTTACTGTACCGTACAAAAGAACTGACCTAACTGTCACCTGTGGTGCATGATGGGAACAGAGTTCTCCTGGAGGCCTTAAAGGCAAAGTGTGCAGATTCTCTGGGGCCTTAAAGGCAGGGTGCCAGTCTGATTTTCTGTACACAGACATTTTTTCATATGCAGCCTTTTAGGCTAATAACTGTTTACAACGGGTTCTTTGATGAAAATAAAAAGGTTTTCATGGCTATGAAATACATTTTAGCTCATGCCTGTTTATTGCATTTATATACAGCATATTTTCATGCTTCAGAACGTGTGTAAGTTTGGCTTTATTAGCCTATGTATATATGTTAGGCTGCATATTATGGTTATTATACATGTATATGTGTATAATTAATTAGTTTAGTACTATGTACTTTTTGATATATTTACACATATATATGTATATTGTTTGTGTTCCGGGTTCCCGCTCATGGGCGGAGATAATTCAGTGCTTATGACTTTAATGAGTATACCGCTGGAAGAGAACTAGGATTACAGGTAAGTAACTAATCCATCTGGTCTTTTTAGGTTCCCAAGTCTGCTTTCTCTCACCTTTCTTTAATTACCAGTTTCCTTTCACCATCTCCTCTTCTATGCCACTTCCTTCTACTTGCCTTTCTTTCTTCTACTTGCCTTTCTCTCTTCTTTCCATACATTTCTTTCTACCCACTCTCTTTACTACCCCAGTATCCCCCTTTCTCCATCTCTCTGCAACTCATGCAGCTTCAGCTGACACAAAACTTGAGTGTCTGACTCGCATTTGCCTAATTTTTTCTAAAATTAAATACATTTTTCTTCCACAAACCTCTAAAGTATTATATCAGCCCACTGCATTCCAGTAGCAAGGACAACCCGGCTCCTCATTTCAGTGCCGGAGAACACTTGTAACAAACCTGACCCATAAAGTACTCTGAGACAAGACATGTAGTTTTAATGTGCCAGTGAAAAAAATGATTCCGATTTGCAGTAGACGCATTCCTATTTACTTGCCAGGCAGCTGACTTTGTCTTGGTGGTCTTAAGGGACACAAGAGTGGTCTTAAGAGGCACAAGACCAAAGTGTAACATGAGTGCCTTTTCGTGATCAGGTCTTGATATTGCAGAGAGTAAGCCGCAGCTCCTGGAGAACAGAGCCCAGCGTTTCCCAGCCAGTCCCTCTCTCTCAGCAATTGAATTTACCGCTGCCAGTAGTCAAATTTACTGCAGCTGCTCCTCGGACTGAGACAGCTGCGCTACATGGAGGAGGCAGCTTTGCTGGCGCCCGCATGATTGAATTGCTGCAATGCCCGCCTCCCACAAGTTAATTAGAGCAGCTGGACGTGATGTCCAGTCTGTCCCCGCGGTGCCTCATGCTACATTGTAGCATAAGCACTGCAGGCTCTCAGCAGAGCGAGCCCCAATCCTGCGGAGCAGCACACGCATGCCATGGTGTGCGCTGACACTCCACAGTTTTATTTAGGCAGTCCTATAAATGGCTTGTCTTAACAGCTGAGGTGCTTCGCATAGTGCTTGACCTCCCATTTCAATACGGTGATGTGGATCACCACACTGAAATGCATTAGTCTGATGCGTAATACTTGGCAGAACTGAAGAAAGCATACATTTTATTTTCTAGAAATGCCATTAACTGATGGTTTGCTGTGCTAAGATTACCACATTCACAGCTTTCAGGAACAACCATAGTTGTAAAACAAGATGTTAAAAAAAATCTATTTTTAAATTGGTAGCTCCTTTTCCCTACGTTTTGTGGTTTATCTCCTTTCAGTTTTTGGTGGAAATAGGTGTGAAAATGAGTAGTCAATTATGTAGAACACTCATGGTTTTCACAAAAAACAAATTATTGAACTAAAAAAATTACAATATTTAGGACAAAAAGCGCGATACGTATCCATGTTTTAGTCTGTACATTTTTGCTCTGATAGCATATTTACAACACGTAATATACTATTATGTTTGTGGTACCCTTCTGGGTTCAGGAATATATACTGTTTGTTGGTTGTTCATAAACAGGCAATACCCAGCGCAAACAGATAAGCTGCTGCTTATAATAATATTTAATTGTTTACCTTCTAGACATCCGTTTATAAGGTAAAATGTAATGAATTAAAAATGGGCCTGAAGGAAACCAATGGATTTTATAATGTTCCCTTGATACTTAGTTTAGAAACATTGGTTATTTGTACAACTCTGAATCTGGAGTTACCTAAAGCATCATGTGATTCAGTGCACACTTTGCAACATGTATTCTTATTTGCACATTGAATTACATTTGGAAGCAAAAAATGGAAAGAAATATAATTGCTAATAACAAATGGTCTACTATTCTGTCACGTGAAACTTTTTCATCTTTGATAATGTATATTACCAACGGATCAAAGGGACTTCCATGGGGGCTATTTTTGCCCCCAACCTGGCTATTCTTTTCATGGATGCCCTGGAGACTGGCGCAATCCTTACCGAAGAGAACCCTTTCTGTCAAGGAATTAAATTGTGGCGACGCTATATCGACGACATTTTTTTGATCTGGAACCTGGACATAGCGTCGCTTCAACAATTCTTGCATTGGTTAAACAATAACTGTGCCAACCTCAAATTTACCCTTACTCATAACAAAGCGCAAATTCATTTTTTAGATCTCACAATTTACAATAGTGAAGGAGAACTTCTCACACGGCTATACAGAAAGCCCACGGAACGCAATACGCTCCTGAGCTACCAGAGCAATCACCCAAGGGCACTCAAAGATTCCCTCCCATACTCCCAATTTTTAAGGATCAGACGGAACTGTTCCTCAAAAGTAGACCATTTCAAAGAAGCAACCGTCTTGGCGAACAAACTCAAAAATCGCGGCTACCCGCGCAGACTGGTCAAAAATGCAACCAAAAGGGCTTGGTACTGCCCACGAGAGGTGTTATTGACTCCTAAAATCCGTGAACAAAATGAAAGAATAGCATGTGTTACCACTTTCTCCCCAGTGTCTAACAGAATAAGAAAATCCATCCTGAAACATTGGCCTACTATCAATGCAGGCACCATCAGACTAGAGAGGCCACTATTTGCATTTCGCAAAAGCAAAAATCTAAGCGATCATTTGGTCAGGGCTGCTCTCTCTTCCCCCTCCACCAAATCAACCATTGAATCAAATTGGGGCCTCCCACCTGTTATTGGTCACGTAAAATGTGGGTCCTGCAATGTTTGTGAGTATACTATTGAAGCACGTGATTTCACTCATAATGGCACTACTGTTTCCATGAAATTCCTCACTAATTGTAATAGTAACAATGTTATTTATGCAATCCTCTGTCCGTGCCCCAAAATGTATGTTGGTCAGACTACCCAAAAGGCCAAGACACGAATTTGTCAACACCGGAGTCGCATCAGATGCCGGACCCCCAATGCGCCTCTGGTGGAACATTACTCCGAAGCCAATCATACTGAAGATGATTTGAGATGGACTATTCTCAAAGTGGTCAAACTACCGCAAAGAGGTGGCAACCTAGCGCAGTTACTGAACAGAGAGGAATTAAAAAGTATAATTCAATTTGATACCATACGTACTGGGCTGAACAGAAGCGAAGATTGGACAACTCTGTTGTGAATCCATCATACAATGAACTGTCCACAAACTGGAATTCTGAAGATTAAGCTCGCACCTGCTGGATGTAAATACAAATAATGCAGAGGGCCCATTGTTTGTTAAAAATGTCGTATTATAATGTTGTGCTCCAACTACACTCCAAGATGCACTGCATGTCACCAATTTTCACTATTGAAACACACGACTACAATGTGTATGCTCGCCTCCTTTACCACTCTAAGATGGCCGCCGCAATGAGACGCCCCGAGCACCACTTCCATCTCGTCACTCTCCCCGCCCTTTTCCGGTCACATGGTCCCAATCCCCACGGGTCTTAACTGTCATGGCCCCCTCAGTAGCCAGCACACCACGGGCTATCAGGTCGTCAGCAACACATGGACACTGTTCCGCCGGTAAGTTAAGCTCACTCCCAGCCGTACTGCCCAGAGCGACAACCCCACGGTTCTCCTCTAATTGCCTTTTTTCATACTTCCCTTACAGCGGATTCAACTTATTTAAGGACCGCTTTTCCACCGGGCACAATATTTATTGTGTACATTCACAGAAAGTACAATGGTATGTACCCGCGCCCTTAAGCGTTCCACCCTTGGCTCACCCCTCACTTCACTGTTTCCCTCCTGATTACGCGTTTTTTTCCTTAGCTCTACCGCACCTACCAAGGAAGTCGGTAACTATCCTGACGCGTTGAACATTTACAGAAAGTACGTTGGTATGTACCCGCATTTCTAAGCGTTCTACCCTTGGCTCACCCCTCACTTCACTGCATCCTTCCTGATTATGTGGTTTTTTTCCCTCAGCTCCAGCGCGCCTATCCAAGACGTCGGTAATTATCCTGACGCTTTGAGCTCCAGGAGCATTGGCTCTACTCGGACGGTGCTATTAGTTCCATCCATCCTAAAACTTACAAGCTCTGCTTGGAAAGCACTCCGCCCGCCTAAGGAACGTTTTATCCGCACCTCGTGGTAAATGCTTTAATCCTCACTTTTTTGATATCCTTATGCATGTCATGTCCACGTAAATGTTGGCGCCGTGACTGATCCGAACTGGGTTTAATCTACCACCCGTTCATTTTTAATGCATGTAGCACTCCCCTACGGTTCCTTCATCCCCCCGCCACGCCGTGCAACCCAGCCTTACTCCACTGCAAGTCCGGCCTGAGCACTCGGCGTTCACTATTCACTACTCTCACCACTGCCACCTGTTGAATTCCCAATCCCACTGACCTCGTTATCACTGGCCAAAACAAACACTGCGATTCCGATGAAAATGTGTATTAAATGTGTTTAAGCTTAGTCACTGGCCCAAACTCACTGTGACTCAGAAGGAAAATGTAAGGTCGGCACGCTGTTGTCTTTCTCTTTCAATGTAAAAACTAGAAATCTTCTTTTTTTCTAAAAATCGAAATATTTTTCTCTTTTCTTGTTCCTCCCTCATACAGGCACTCCATTGTTCTTACCAGGCATAGTCATAATTGTACAGTCCTGATGATGATCCCATTCTGGGACACCTAGGGGAGACCCTTGGTGGGCCTAATATGCCAGAATATTGTAGTTTATTAAGTGTTGAGTGCCCTAAACACGAAAGTAGAGTTTGGGCGTAGTTACATGTTAAAAGCAGTCCTGCAAGACAGGGCTGACCTAAGGCCTCAGCAGTGCACACATGCAAGTGCAGAAAGGGATGCTGGCCTCAAGTGCCATGTCCTCTTATCTGCTAGGGACTTAAAGGTAATTTTGCTTCTCCCTATCCTATTATGTACTAGGGCCTTATAGGGAAGGCCATGTCATTCATAGGGGTGCCCTCACCCATGGTGTACTCTTGTGTATGTAGGTGTTTTCACTGTATTCTATGTGTGTTTTCATCATAGCCCTAGCCCTGGTTAGGTAGAGCCCAGGGACAGTCCGAGTCCGTAACCACCAGTACCAGTCAGCAAAACAAATGGTGGTGCCCAGGGCACAGGATGACTTTGCAACACCTCTGCATCAAATTACATTATGCCCCAGCTTAAAAGTATCCTCCAGTGAGCCTTCGGGCCCATTCCACCAGTGAAATAGCCAAACTACTGCTTTAGGTCCGGGTTTTCCTGTTTTGAACATTTGCCTGGGATCCACATCGGCATCTATCCATATTTTCTCCAGGCACTACTGCATTTTATTGATTTATTTATTTATTACACTTATATGGCGCAACAGCTACCCTGAGGGTTTCCCGGCACCTTGGATCCGAATTTTACCAGGTGGAATGGAATTTATTGGTTGAATAGCCATGCCTTTGCGGTATTTGATGTAGCTTGGTTCTAGACGCAGTTTCAGCGGGAGCGAATTCCACAGAACTGGCGCCAGGTAGGCAAAAGAGCGTCCGCCCAATGGTACCCGTTTAAACCTAGGGACAACAAATTTTGCCTGATGCAGTGATCGAAGGTTTCGAGAGGGTGTGTATTTATGTACCAGCTTACATAAGTAAGCAGGCGCTTCCCCAGTGTTTACCCTGAACAAGTAACACAGTGCTTTAAATTTAGCTCTATTGCCTATCTTGAGCCAGTGGAGGTTTCGTAGATGTTCAGAAACACTTGTTCGCCCAGGGTGATGGAGAAGTATCCTTGCCGCCGCATTTTGGACGACCTGTAGTCGACGCGTGATCTCCTTATTGGCTCCTAGATATAGGATGTTCCCATAGTCTAATCTCGAGCCAATCAAGGCCTGCATCACGTTTTTTTGCGCCCCTTCAGGGAGTTGCCACAGGATTTTTCTCCGCCACTTAAGAATGGCAAAGCAAGTTGATGCTGTTTTGGCTGCTTGCACACGCATGGACAGTTTGCATCGATATATGTCTGCAGAGAAGATCATTTTCCTCATTTCCTCTTGCAGCATTTCATGGTGTAAAGCCCGCTACTCAGAAGGCACCTCCTCGGCTGTGGGCATGCCTTTGTATCCGTTCAGGGGGTGAGGAATCTGTGTTTTGATGTGGAAGCATCCATCAGAAGAATAGGTTGCTTGCCTTCGGTAACGTTCTTTCTGATGGATACTCTATCTAACTTCAGAATGCTCACTGCCCACCGCCTCCCCATTTAGTGACCTGGACTTTTGGCTACTGATATGGTCCCAAGTTGGGGATTGCACATTGACAAAGAATTATTAGTTCTGTTAGGGGTGCTCTACCTTCTTGAGTACGGAGTTTATACTGAATAATTCATGTAAGCACACAGGGCTGGCACCATTATGCGACTCGTTAATGCAATGGAAGTCAATGACACAACCAGTAGGAGCTATTGCAAGAGTTCCGGATGCAGTCTGGTGCCTTGAGAGATTCACAAGGTCCAGAATATTCAGTTGAGCAGACACAAAAAAGAGCAATAACAAAGACAAGCAACATATACAACATAATATTTCATAAATAACTTGATATGAGTATTCTCCACCAGGATACATGTTTGGGGACAAAAATATGACCTCTGAACCAATGTGCAGAGACTGTTGAGAACAGCTCAGAGAAGGATCTTTACAGGTTGAGTTTGCAATTGTTTTAAAATTGGTATATAAAAAGGCACTTCAAAAATGCCTACCAATCCGCCATTTCTTTTCCAGTACTCTGTACAGCCTGTACGGTTATTGAGTTATTTGTCAAACTTACCATGTTAAGACACGTTATTATGAATATTTTATAGCAAGAAAACGTGGCTACATACTCTCATGTGATTGGTTTCATAACTTCATACTGCACTTTTATCCTCCAGATTTTTAGCACTTAGAAATAGAAGCGTGGAATGATTGTCGTGACTAGAATTCATGAGCTGCTATTCTGCACATGTATTCGATGCAGAAAGATACTTGTAGCAAAAATATGCCAAAAGTACACAAAACATTGGAGGAAATACTAGAGAATTTCCTATTTACTTACTTCCAGTTAGTAAACTTTGTCTGAATAAAATGACTTTTTGCATAGAATAAAAGCTCAATAAAAAACGTATGACAGAAATTGACCATATAAAAATGTTTGTGAACACATGTCAAACATTAACATATTATGTGGAATAGATTTAATGAGATATCTGTTTTCCTAAAAATAAATAGCGTGAAAACTGTGCGTTCTGAGATCATCCTGACTGAGCCGGTCTGCCTCCTTAAGGAAACCTGCTGTGAGATGAGCAACAGAAATGAATCTCCCTGCCTGACACAAACATTTATTTATCAAGACCGTTTTGCCTGTTTAAATAGGATAAAGAATGAATAAATATGTGGATACCCTTAAAATTATGTGAAGATGAAAGCTGCTATATATGAGTATTACATACAGAGACCAAGAAGCACCTATTGCAGCTCGGAGTTTATTCTCAAATTTACTTGGCATTTGTAAGCTATCCGTACTAATAGTACAAGAAACACTCGTACGTTTGCAGACAGATATTCGGGAACACGGTCTTATTACAGAACTGAGTTCAGCCTAGGCTATGGTTTTATGACGCCAAAGCACCAAGCACATGGTTATGTTTCATAAATCATCATGAAATATTTGACAGTCCAGATGTTTGATGTTACAATGCATAATGTTGTGTTCATCTCAAACCAACTTCAATTAAAGTTTATTCTAGTTAAATTTAACCCATGCCTAATCGTACCACCACATATACTCCTCATATCACAGACCACCTTAAAGACCAGTGTAACTGCATTAGACTTTAAATGTTCTTTCTGTGTCAATTTTGCTACTTTATATTGGTGATGGTTAGTTTATTTATGCATAGGAGCGTTTTGCATACACTATGGAATGCATTACATAAGTGGGTCTTGCGGTTGTCAAGGGCAGTGTTGTGTGAACTATAATTGCAGTTATGCCATCTGAGTGGCGCTGGATGTGTTGAAATTAGGATTTGGCATACAGAACTAGAAGACACAGGGCGAGCAGTGTGTTCAGAGAGCTATAGAAGGTCTCTGGGAGACTCGGTAGGCGCTCTCATCATAGGAGTAGGAAATCAATTACTTGACATGCTGGCGGAGATCTCTTTCAACCTCAGAGAAGAAGTAATTGATTTCCTACTCCAATGATGAGAGCGCCTCCAGCAGAGTGATGGAAAGTAAACCGCACACTTTTTTTACTTGCATGAGTCAGGATGGATTACCTTATTTAATGACGCTACCCATACATTAAATGCCATACCCACCCAGATTATTTTTTTGTGTTTTTTATTAAAAACATGAGGGCCCAAAGACCTATGTAATTATCTGTGACAGCCTATCGGTCGCTCTCTACTTCCAACAACTATTGTTTTTCCTCTCGTTGATAGAACAGTGTTTTGGTCAGTTGAGGTCTTAGCTATAGCAGCATTTTCTAAGGACTCAAAAGTGTGGATATATTTTATAACATCTGTATTGCTTGCACTGATAAACTAGAAGATAGCCTCACATCTGCGTTATCTCTATAGATGCAGGTTTTTGTTAAATTGTTTTTGTCCTCTTGGACTCCCTCTAACTAATCAGGTAGACCTAGTGCACCAATGCACAGCAGAATTCAGTAAGTGTCATCAAGCAAGCTGCCGTAGTGAAGGTGGACCCTGCCTGTAAAGGCTGGCTGTTATTGCATTGGTGAATTCCCACGATCTATTTCCATCATACTCTTTAACACCACTGTTACTTTGTTTTTTAGATTTGCCGGATTTTCCAGTGGACTTGGTGATCAACTGCCTGGACTGCCACGAGAATGCCTTCCTGCATGATCAGCCCTGGTACAAGGCAGCAGTGGAGTGGGCCAGTCGGAATCGGGCACCCGTGCTCAGCATCGACCCACCTGTAAACGAGCTAGAACAGGGGATAGATGCCAAGTGGTCTCTTGCCTTGGGGCTGCCACTTCCTCTGGGTGAACGAGCTGGGCGTATTTACCTCTGTGACATTGGAATACCCCAGAAGGTCTTTCAGGAAGTGGGGATAAACTATCACTCACCCTTCGGCTGCAAATTTGTTATCCCACTGCACTCAACATAGAAACAAGAGCTGTTGTTGATGGGTGATTGTGACCAAAAGGGCGGGGGAAAACCTAGTGCAAATTCACCCGATCATATGCTAAAAACTCAGAGGCCTTAAAGCATGTCACTATAAAGCTATTTCATTTCAAGCAAAGGCCCCTGCGGCACCTTCATGGACAATGTCTGCAACACAAAGAGGCTCATTATTTTTCTTTATTCCCACCAGTGTTGTGCCATGCTGTAAAAGAACAGCTGACTTTGGACAGTGTTAAATAGTGTGGCTCTTGCAAGGTCGAGAAGCTAGCACTGCAAGCTCTCCAGATATGATGGTGGGCAGGGATATTGTTTTGTTTTTGTGTAAGTCAAACGTTACAGCTACTTCCTACAGGTGTATGGGATAGCTACCAAAGCAAGATGTGAAATGGGAGTGTTCAGTTTGGAAAATTGTGGGGAGCAATTTTCTTTATTTAATTAATACAAGGGAGTTGTTCTTCATTTCCTAAACACAAATGAGTCTTGTAGACTTGTGGTGCCTGAGATTTATTGATAAGTACAAGATGGCAGCTCTTTTGGGATCGATGACTAACATTGAGTGCGGAAAACTATGTTGTATTTCACATTTATTGCCATTTTTTGGACAGTTTTAATTATCAGGGTACAGATGAGTGTGTTCTAAACCCAGTTGTTTAGAAGTCAGGCAGACCTCCAAAAGTATCATGTGAAGATTTGGATTGTAAGTCAGTTAACATTTCTGTTCTGTTAGTTCTATGAAACCACGTTTGTGCAGTCCTAGGTGGACTGAGTCCTTGTTTCTGGTAGAGGTACTGCTGTGCAAGGGGATGTTCAGTGTAAATGTTCATCTGTGGCAGTGGGAAAAAATTATTTTACTTAAAAAAACGAAAGATGTTACAAGACTGATTGTTTACTATGTGTATAATCCGCCCTTGCCTGTACTACAGTGCTGTTTGATTACATTGAAACGTTTAATGACCTACTTCTGCCAACACCCTTTGCTATAAACACGATACACTTTAGACTTAATATCACTTTTGGGTTTAAATTTCTTTCAGTATGTTGGATGTCTTACTTCTACTTAAAACTTTGATATTTAAATATTTTGAGAATTCTCCCTTCCCTTGTATGAAATGGAAGGAAATGGGGTAGTTACACTAAATGGTTAAAGGGATAGGAAGGGTCAAGAGAGAAAATGGGATAACAGGGTGGAGGAGATTCGCTCCCAGTTTCAGGAAATCTATATCTTTCATTTCAATACAAACAAAAAAATCAGTTGTCTATTGAGTGATATATTTAGATGAGGAGAAGAGTAAATTGCGTATCTTCATCCAAAAGGGTATCAGCACTGTACATGGCATTCAGAAGACAAAGAATTACCACTATATTGTAGAGTAGCTCACTCAGTTACAATTTAGCTAAAATGTAATGTGGTTGTGTTTAACATGTAACTGCCTCAGATTCTGTAATGATAAAGAGAGACACCCATGTCCACCCCTCACCCAACCACTTCCTACTTCCCACCTGTACAATTCTTACTCTTGTTTTCTTACCTTGTCTCCCACCCGCCAGTTTACAAATTACTTCTTACTCTTTGAAACTACTGATGTTCCTAACATACACTACTCTTTTGGATAACACCCTATATTTTACGGAACAGATACCAGCTTTGGCCGGTACCTGCTTTGGTCTTTTAAGGATGCTACGGAAAATATTAGATCTTATACCTCGACACAAAAAAGACCATTATTCAGTCCCTGATTACATCTCGATTGGATTACTGCAACATTCTCTACTTAGGGGGTCACTAAAAGCAACATGAGAATGCTGCAGAAAGTCCAGAATGCTGCAGCCCGGATGTTATTGAACATCCCAACTCGAACCCCGGTGGGAGCGGCCTTGATGAAACTACATTGGTTACCGGTGCAGGACAGAATAACTTTTAAAGCTCTGTTTCAGCCATAGGATTCTGAACGAGAAAGACCGAGTTATCTTCAGCCCTTACTCACCCCCTACAGACCTATCCGGAATCTTGAGTCTGCGGACCCTGCAAAGCTGACAGTGCCACAAATTCAAAAGGCACGTTTAGGAGGCAGGTCCTTTAGCTTTCAAGTGCCGTTGAAGCGGAGCATGCAGCCCTCAGACGTGTTGTGCCATAGAAAACTCAAAACATGTTTCTTTCGGTCATCTCCGGTGGATTGGTGCTAATTTCTGTTTCTTTTAGTTATTTGTGTCTTACTCTCTTTTCTCTTGCCCAGCTCTTCTGTCCAACTGACCAGACACTGGAGGTCGGCTAGGCTATCCATAATGCATTATCGCTGTGCTAGTTAGTTTCATCTATGGGCTTTAGAGAAATACTTTCTATTCACTCTCTGCGGATTTCGCTTTTTACTCTTTCAGGGCACTTCATAGCAACGTTCTAGCTGCATTAATGGTTTTACAGGCAATCCACCTAATATTGGGAATTTTAATTCCACTGTGCTTGTTTCTGAGTAAATGTAAATCTACTCTGTTACCATTTCTGAATGACTTTTGACTCTCTGTCCTAATATCCGAGGTACACTGATGTTTTCTGTCCAGGTCTGTGTTGGGACCCTGTTGTCTCTCTCCTGTTTCTGAGGAACCCAATGGCTTTAATTTCCGAAGTAGTTTATTGCCCTGTTTGCTAAACACTGATGGACTCAGTTGTGTTCCATCTTAATTTTTGAAGGAGGCTTTTAGCTCTTCTGTTAAGTGGGTAATGAGTGAGCTAAAAACGAACGGGTTGATACTAATCAGGTGCCATTATGAACATCAACCAGTGTCTCGATACTGAGCATCCCTAACTGGTGTCTGCTACATACAATGCATGATGTTACTATGATCACTAGCATCAAGTATGACCAGCTGTGTAAGTATTTCCCTGGAAATTCGCAGGCATTTTATACAGTGCCTCAAACATATACTTGGGCTGTTTCGATGTGCCCCATCTTTGTTAGCAGTTTGATACCTTATGAACTTACAGATACAGTAGTTTTCCTTGGATCACCTGTAAGGCTGCTGGCAGGCTCACTGAAAGAAGTTACAACCCTGTTCCCGGTGACCCTGCTTTGCTTTCAATCTGTTATATGGCACTAAAGAGAGACCGTATATTCCAAAGGGACATGGGGTGTCTAGAACTTTGTAATTAATAGTAATACACTATGATCTAGTAATACACAGTGGTCCCTGTGGTGACAGCAATACTCAAAACTATAGTATAAGCAAGCAGTATTTCAATAATGACTCCAACATTGATTTAAAAAAAAACGAACACATTATACAAATAGTGTGAGTGAGGTGAAAAAGATGTGCTTGGTGCTCAAGCAGATGTGATCCATATGTGTGAATCAATCAATATCTGAACCATAGTATATAGGAAATATTCACCCTATATATTGTCAATTAGTATTTTGGATGGTTTTGTATTATGTATCAACAGTTTTTTGATGCTCTAGAATTGTCGGATCTTCATCAGGACTCTAAGTGATGTAGGCCTGTGACAGAACTAGGTGGAAACAGGCAAAAAATGGGGGGGATATATACAAGTATAAACTTAAAAATTCAAAATGAGACAATTTAGCTAGAATGTTGACACATTGTTATGTTATGTTACATGGCGATTTATAGAGCGCTCATTCACCAACAGGTCTCTTGGCGCTATGGGGGCACAGAGAAGGAGGATTAAATGAAGAAAAGACAGAAAATAGCAAGCAAGGGAACAGCTAGTTGTACGCCATTGTAAACCACATTTTGAGTAGTTTCCTGTACATTAAACAGAGTACAGCATTATGTTGCACCCCATAATAGCAACATAGTCTCATTGTCACTAGTTAAAAGCTGCTGACACATCTGTAGAATAAAGACAGACAGTAGTGAGTAAGCGGCCACTGGCGGGTATCCAAGGTGTGATAATAAGATAATGAAAGATCCTACCAGTCCGGGATGTGGTGGTGGCCTCAGAGCTGTGGATCATAAAATCAAGGCCCAGGAGTTTGCCGTAAACCCTCCAACAGGAATGTGGCTTATACCTTTGCCCATCCCAGATCGATTTGCTATCCTAAAGTCAGACGAGACTAGGTTGTTATTATAGGGTGCAATATAATTCTGTACTCAATTTGCTGTGTCAGCCTATTAGCAAAAAAAAATTCATTTT
This sequence comes from Lissotriton helveticus, assembly GCF_964261635.1. Taxonomy (NCBI): domain Eukaryota; kingdom Metazoa; phylum Chordata; class Amphibia; order Caudata; family Salamandridae; genus Lissotriton; species Lissotriton helveticus. The sequence goes on from NC_136062.1 coordinate 249,960,388, forward strand.
GTATTTTTAAGTCTATACTCCTGTATGTCTCCAACTTTTTGTCTGTTTTTTCATTTAGATCTATCTCTGGCTTATATCACTTTAAGTCCTGATGATGATCCTACAATTCTAAGTGATCGAAATGTGGTAGATACCTAATCTGGACCCGTCCAAAATATTAATTGACACTGTTTGGGCTGTATATTTTCTATATACTGTGCAACAGACATTGATTGATTCGCTCATATGTATCACATTTGCTTGAGCACCGTGCATGTCTTTCTCCTTACTTACATTACATATATACATTTGTTTTTATCAATGTAAAACATATTATTAAAATATTGTTTTGTTCTACAATATTATCGAGTATTGTTACCACAGGGACCACTGTTTATTACACAAATTCCTTTCCAAGCAGCCCCACTTGATAGTCGAAGAAGCAGGAGTTTGTGTGTAAAATGGTCTTCTCCGCTGATAACTTAACTTTGAAGTCCATGAATACAACCTTTCAGCTGGTCAATAATAAACACTCTCTATGTAAGATGGCTAGAGGGAAGCCTCATGGAAATCCCATTAACTGGCTCGTCTATCAGTGAACAAGGTAGGGGGACAACTCGCTCTCTTGGCCTCCATTACCCAGCCATGGACTACAGACATGTTTGCAGTTTTTCCAAACAGATTTGTCTTTTAGCAGCATCAGCAGCCCAAAAAGCTGCTGCGCCTATTGTAGTGACTCCGCTCACACAGGAAATATCCAAAAGTTCTTTATTGAAGATTAAGTGTAAGTCGATATGTAAGGTGCTGCCAGCTTGAAGTACAAATCCGGTCTGGTCAACCTTCTACATGACACTCTACACTCTTAGAATAGTACATATCACATATTTACATTCGATATTCTATATTCTAATCTCTACCCACATACTAACCTAGATACATATCACAACACATCTCCCTCCTTAACTAAATAAACAATAAAACAGAAAATTCATTTAAGAGATAATTGAAGCTGATTGATAATCACATTATTTACAAACATAATCTTCTAAAAATTTCGGAGTAATTATTTTTCTTCCACTCTTGGTGGAAATCTGACGTTGTAAATTATCATCACTAGAAGAACTAACCATGGTAGAATCCTGTGGATCTAAATTAGAATTAACTTCCAAACCTAAATTCACACTCTCTCCACTTACTGAAACAGCATCATTGGTTGCAAGATCAGGGTGAGACTGGAGAGTAGATGGTTGAAGAACATCAGCCTCTGAATGAAGATTATTTGTCTCCGAATGTATAACTGGAGACAACCACCAAAATTCACCATCATCACCCTTTTCCTCTTACCTTAATATTTTTTTAGAATCAAAAGATCTGGCCAAAGCAATCTTGCTCATGTGATGTATAGAACCATCATCCAACATGACTGTGTTGCGCATAACTTTGGTGATCGTTCTCGGATCTGAAAAACGTGGTTGAAGTTTACCAACTTTCTTTGACAATTTGACCCTGACTAATTGACCTACATCAACATGTGTCTCTTTAGTTCCATGTTTTTTATCATAATAAGATTTACACTTGGCTTGAGCCTTGCTAATGTTTTCCTTGACTTTCTCCGAATCCCAATTGCATTTCTTACTTCTACCCATCCAAACAGGGTTAAGTTTACAATAAGGAAATCTACCTCTCATCAAACCGAAAGGACTCTCACCACAAGTGTCATGTACAGTTATTCTATAAGACATAACATCTTATCTAATTCACTGCACCAATCTTTCTTATTCTTGTTGGCCAACTGCAACGTTCCTTTAATCACTCTATTCACTCTTTCAGCAACTGAGTTACCTTGAGGGTGTTATAAAGCAGAACAATTTTGTTTGACACCTGTAGATTCCATGAATACCTTCATTGCATCAGACTTAAACTGTACACCGTTGTCAGTTAAAATAGAAGCTGGTAGTCCTTCCCTAATGAAACACTCATCCAAAAGTGTTATGACTGTAACAGTATTGAATTTATCCACAGTTTTCAATTCAATCCATCTTGAAAATAAGTCAATCAGGACTAAAATATACTTCACAGATTCATTCTGCCATGTCAGAGGTCCCATAATGTCTAAAGCTAGTTCCTCCCAAGGTAACTTGGGGCACTCAGAGAAGACATTGGAGGATTGAGTGTCTTTTGACTTTTGTCAGAACACTTACAACTAATACACTCCCGAACTGACCTTTCAATTTCCAAATCAATACCTGTCACCCAGTACAAGGCCTTGATATTTTTCTTAGTTCTTGAAACACCGGGGTGTCCCTCATGTCCTAATGTAATGATTGTAGAATGAACCTCTACAGGTGGGATACGTTTTTCACCACGGCACACAAATGTACCATCAACACTTAGTTCGTCTCTGACCTCCCAGAATGGTTTGTATTGGAATTCAGCTTTAGAATGAGTATGCCAACCTTTGGCAATTTTGTCTTTAACACCCTCGAGAATCATGTCTTTCACACACTCATTTTTCCATTCTTCCCTCCCTTGACACACCCTGAGAACCAGAAAATACTCCAGCCACACAGTAATCGTTCCAGGAGTTGTGATCAACTTTCTTCATGGGCAAAGAAAGTCTGCTCAAAAAATCAGCGACAACATTTTTAACTTCAGGAACATATTCTATAGTGTACATATAATCCTGAAGTCTCATTGATCACCTCGCAATCCTGGCTGATGCTCTACATAAACCTTCAGGGGTTAGAAGTTTGGTCAATGGTTTGTGATCTGAACGAAGAGTAAACTGTTTTCCCCAAATGAACTTACGAAAATGTTCCATTGCCCAAACACAGGCTAGAGTTTCTCGTTCAATGACAGAATACTTCTCTTCACACGGTGACAAAGAACGTGATGCAAAAGCAATTGCTACCTCTGCACCTTGCTCAGATACCTGTGAAAGGACACTTCCTAAACCAGTGCCACTAGCGTCAGTGGTAAGGAAGGTTTTTGCAGAAGGATCGAATCCTTGCAACATAGGAGCATTGATTATGGCCGACTTAATCTCCTGAAAAGCTTTCTTACACTTATCACTCCACACAAAAGGTGTTTTGTTTTTCATTAGAATACGCATTTCAAAAGTTTTCTGTGAGAATTGGTTGACAAATTTTGAATAAAACTGAGCCAGACCTAAGAACGATCTGAGTTCATCCTTTGATTTAGGTTCTGGAGAGTTGACAATAGCCTCAACCAATTTAGTTTTTGGCTTGATGCCCCCTTTGCAAATCTCATGCCCCAGGTACGTTACTGATTTTTCTGAGAATTCGCACTTACTCAATTCTGCTACTAAACCGTTATCTGCTAGGATTTTCAGTACCTCTCTAAGCAAAGTGTCATGATGCGACTTGTTCTTCCCCATGATCAAAATATCATCCTGGAGGAAAATCACCTCCTTCATGTGCCCAAATAACCTAGACATTAACCTTTGAAATACTGTAGCAGCTGACGCTAAGCCGAATGGCATACGCTTAAATCTGAAGCAGCCAAACGGAGTGCAAAACGATGTCAAGTGTCTGCTGTCAGGATCCAGGACTATTTGGTGATAAGCTGCAGAAAGGTCTAAGGTGGAAAACACCTTGGCATCCCTGGTGAGGGACAACATTTCATCTATTCGGGGAAGTGGGTATTGATCAATCAGAATTTGACTAATCAAATACCTCAAATCCACACATAGACGGGCTTTTCTGTTGGCCTTGCGTGCTACGACCAACGGAGAAACCCATTCTGCTGCCTCTACAGTTTCAATCACATTTGAATTGAGCAATTTTTCTATCTCCGATTTAACTTCGTCTTTGATAATCATCGGAACATTCCTAGCTTTGTGTACTCTGGGGATAGCACATCTTTCAATCGAATATGGTGTGTAAAACCTTTCAATTTTCCCATATGACTTGAAAATACAGAAGGAAATTCATTGATAACCCATTTTTTTTGTGTCTTCACCTGCACATGAAACTAATACTTGTTCTTTGCTGTTAGGATCAAGTATTATACTAAGGCTTTTCTGATCCTTCCAGCCTAAAACTGACGGTCCTTCTTTAGAAACATATAACTTACTTTGATCCTTTGAATCTAAAAATTAACACTCGAAACCCTATGATGTCGATTTTCTCTCCCGTGTAACTCTCTCGTGCAATATCGGGAGGTTCTAACCATCCACCAATCTGAGAGATAAATTGTTCTTCCCACACATGCTTATCAACAATAGTAAACGGTGACCCTGAATCTGCAGCGAGTTGTGTCAGAACTCCTCCTAAAGAAACTTGACATATGGGTTTACTAGAGTCTCCATCAGAAATATTTAGGACCACTCTCTTTCTTACAACATTGTGCAGTTTTATACTTTCGTCACTAGACGATGAGCTACCTTCTGGTTCTGTTTATTGAATACATGCAACTTTACCTTTGTAATTTTTCTGCATTTTTTTTCTGCACACTTTTGCAAAATGTCCAATCACACCCCACACACTAAACATTTTGTATTTTTGGCTGGACATTTAGAATAATGAGCTGAATGAGAATGACTCCCGCATCTAAAACATACCAATTCAGAGAACTTTTCTGACTCTGCATTCTTTCTTAAAATTGCCTGACCTGAAATCTATGTTATTTTTAAGGCTACTTCTACTATCTGAGATTTTATTAACCACCTCAGCTTCTTTCTTTTCATTAGCTAAAGATGCTTTAGCACACCGTTCCGAAAGCTCCGCTTTCTTAACCATGGCAATAATTTCTTTTAAAGATCCATCACCTTCCACCCACAACTTATTTTGAATAGATTTAGTCTTAGTATACATGACAATCTGATCACGTACAAATTCATCATGAAGTTGAGCAAACTTACATTTCACTGCTAATTTCCTTAATGCGGAAACATAATCCTCAACAGATTCATTTTTTTCTTGTTTCCGCTGAAAAAAGGAATGTCTGGTGACATCAATACAAACACTAGGAGAAAAGAAGTCATCAAGATCGAGTAAAACTGCGTTAACAACATCCACGTCTCCTCCAGATCTGTCTTGCTTGTCCAGTTGATTATAAATTCGCAAACCCTCAAGACGTAGACCTAATAAAAGAATCCTTTTTTTTCTTTCTGGTGAAAATGATCCACTGACATCCTCCAGATTGGCCACGTAATTGAGGAAATACTCTTTCCAATCTAGCCAAGCAACTGGCGGATCACCAGGTACTACCAAAAATTCCCTGGGAGCATTTAGATTTAATCCTTGTAATGCTCTCTCTCCATTTGAAGCACTGTTACTGCTGTTGGGCATGGTGAAAATGACTTTAGTAAAGTTATCTTTGTACAATGTTACTTGAAAATGGACTTATGTATCAAGTTATTCCTTGAAATAGTTAGCCAGACTATTAGCAGTTCTTCGATTCCAGAAAAAAAAGTATTATTTTCCCTTTTTTTTTTTTATCTTTTATCGAATATAATGCAGGCGGCACCTTTCTTTACTAGAATAATAAAAGTTTAAATAAGTCAACGCTAAATGTAAATACCCATAAATCCTTGCGTCGTTGTTCTCTCTGCTACGATGTGACAGTACTCAGTCCGACGATAAAATGCACCCAAAATGGCCGCAGATGTGACCTTACGTCAGGTCACGTCGAGCGTACCCAGAATGCACTGGTGATTTTGTCTAGGCTATGCGTCATTATGCGTGGACGGAGTGAGAGCACTGAAGCATTGTTTAAAGGTGAGTCAAGCTGTGCGCCCCATCCGTTGACAAGATGACCCGGAGATAAGTTCAATGATAAACAAGGCGGGTAACGGTATCCAGTAGGGGCACACGAACAACGGGAGACATCGAAATCACCATATAACATATATTCAATGCTCACCGAAGTCACGCCCCAGCGATTGTTGCTCCGAATGTTGTTTTCAATCCCAAAGACTTTTATTTTTAAAGTACAGAGGTACGGTGAAAGCGGACCAAAAAAAAAATGGAAAAAAAATACTTTTTTAACTTGAATGTAGGTAAATAATCTGAAATTGCCCTCGTCGCCAAATCTGTAGTGACTCACCTCACACAGGAAATATCCAAAAGTTCTTTATTGAAGATTAAGTGTAAGTCGATATGAAAGGTGCTGCCAGCTTGAAGTACAAATCAGGTCTGATCAACCTTCTACATGACACTCTACACTCTTAGAATAGTACATATCACATATTTGCATTCGATATTCTATATTCTAATCTCTACCCACATACTAACCTAGATACATATCACAACACATCTCCCTCCTTAACTAAATAAACAATAAAACAGAAAATTCATTTAAGAGATAATTGAAGCTGATTGATAATCACATTATTTACAAACATAATCTTCTAAAAATTTCGGAGTAATTATTTTTCTTCCACTCTTGGTGGAAATCTGACGTTGTAAATTATCATCACTAGAAGAACTAACCATGGTAGAATCCTGTGGATCTAAATTAGAATTAACTTCCAAACCTAAATTCACACTATCTCCACTTACTGAAACAGCATCATTGGTTGCAAGATCAGGGTGAGACTGGAGAGTAGATGGTAGAAGAACATCAGCCTCTGAATGAAGATTATTTGTCTCCGAATGTATAACTGGAGACAACCACCAAAATTCACCATCATCACCCTTTTCCTCTTACCTTAATATTTTTTTAGAATCAAAAGATCTGGCCAAAGCAATCTTGCTCATGTGATGTATAGAACCATCATCCAACATGACTGTGTTGCGCATAACTTTGGTGATCGTTCTCGGATCTGAAAAACGTGGTTGAAGTTTACCAACTTTCTTTGACAATTTGACCCTGACTAATTGACCTACATCAACATGTGTCTCTTTAGTTCCATGTTTTTTATCATAATCACTTGGCTTGAGCCTTGCTAATGTTTTCCTTGACTTTCTCCGAATCCCAATTCCATTTCTTACTTCTACATTCTTAGAATAGTACATATCACATTCTTACATTCTATTTTTTCTTTTTTTTTTTTTTTAAAACCTTTATTTGAGTAAGCAAAAAAGTACAAGGATGGGCCTACAACCACACGGGCCGGCCGCTAAAAGAGGAGTAGACACATATCATATATGCCCGCTGAGGTAAAAGTCAATCAACAATGCAATACTCAGCACTATTTACAGGACAAAAACAGATTTTATTTATATGAAAGAACAAACACACACAAAAGGCGAAAGTATAGTACCGAAGGTCAGCTCAATGGATGTATGGGGGGGGACAGCAACCGAAGTACAGTAGCAAAACACTAAGCACTGAGGAGCTCGGAGGGGGGGGGGAGGGACACAGAAGTCAGTACAAAAAAGGGGAGGGGGAGGGCCGGAGACACCAGCACAACCCCTATATGAAAGGTTCCAAGAACGCTTGCCTATGGAGACATGGCAAGCTCAACAGTGCCCACAAGGGGAGGAGTACAAATGTCGCCACGGTAGTCATTCCATTGACCCCACATCTTCACCCATGCCCTGGGTCTGCCCCTGGCCACATAGACAGTTTTCTCACGGAACATGGACCAATTCATGTTATCCTCCCATTTCGAGAGGTCAGGGGGCCTGGAGGCCCCCCAGAGTTGTGCAATGTCTCGCTTCGCAACCATATAGCCCAGGGTGGCCCATCTAGTCTGTGCCACCGAATAGTCCGTGGGCTCCCAAACATTCAAAAGACATCGACGAGGTTCCGGACACAAGGACACACCTGTCACCACAGCCATCACTTCAAGCACGGCCGCCCAATAAGCAGCCACCATCGGGCACTCCCAGAGAATATGCAGGAAAGTAGCACGCAAACCACACCCACGCTTACACAATCCATCGGAGGAAAAGCCCATCACCACCAGTCGCTGTCCCGTCACATACACCCGATGAAGGATCTTCAATTGAACCAGACGGAGACGAGCCGGAATAGCCACCTCCTTCGGGGAGGAGAGGGCTGATTGCCAATCCTCATCATCAAGTTCTAACCCATCTCCCATCCACAATTCCCGAAGTCGAGCCAATAAGTCGGTCCGATTGTTAATCAACTTTTTATAGATCAGGGAGATAGTGCTATCAGGAAGATGTCCATCAAGGATACGGTCCTCAAGGGGGGAAGAGTCAGGTGGAATCTCACCAGGAGCAAACACCGAAGCCAGGGCGTGCCTGAGCTGTAAATAACGAAAGAATTCCCGACCACTCAGGCCATAGTCAGCCTGGAGGGCCTGAAACGAACGCACAGAACCCTTAGAGTACACATCCCCCACCTTGGAAATCCCAATCATGTCCCAACGGTCGAAACCCTTGGAAGACCAAAGACCGCCCAGACGTTCTGAAGCATAAAGCGGCGTCGCCAACGTCAAGCGATCCTCCCAGCCCAAGCTCACATTCGCGGCACGCCACACCGTCAAAGCAGTCAATGTAGGTCCCACAAGATGGCGCCCAGCGGAGCGAGAATAAAGCACTCTGTTAAAGTCACCTCCCGGAAGCTGAAGTTTATCCATTTCAAACGCCGGATTACGACCTGGCGAAAACATAGCGTGATTGATAGCGGACAGATGGGAAGCCCAGTAATATCTCTTAATATCGGGGAGCGCCATGCCCCCATCATACCACGGGATGGAAAGTTTCGCGAGAGCAATGCGCGGACGCCCATCCCAAATAAGCTGCCTCTGAAGGCTCTCAATCTCCCGAAAATAGGACTTAGGGATAGGATCAAAATAATTCTGGAGAGCATAGAGAAACCGCGGCAATGACATCATCTTAAACAGGGCCGCCCGACCCAGGGGAGACAGGGGAAGTCTACGCCAACGGGCAACGTCCAAACGTAGCCTAAGTAACGGGGGAAGGAGATTACGATCAAAACGAAGGGACGAGTCCAAGGTAACAAAAACCCCCAAGTATTTGAAGCCATCCCTGGCCACCTGAAGAGGAAGTCTGCTCGGCAACGGAGGCAAGACACCAGACAAAACATACACACAGGATTTAGTCCAATTGATGACGAGGCCTGAGTTAGCGCCAAAGGACACAAGAACGTCAAATAAAACAGTTAAAGACTTGCGAGGGGAAGTAAGGTACAAAAGGATGTCGTCCGCATAAAGCGAGACGCGGTCTTCGAAGTCCGGGGCCCAGCGAATCCCTTTAAGGGACGGTTCCCACCGGAGCCAGGCCGCCAATGGTTCAAGAGCGAGCGCAAACAACAACGGGGACAGGGGGCAACCCTGACGGGTACCCCTGCCCAAGGAGAAGGGAGCCGACACTCTACCGTTTACCACAACTTGTGCCAGAGGTTCCGCGTACAACAACTGAATCCAGCTAATAAACTCGCACCCGAATCCGAATTTCTCAAGAGTCGCCCATAGATAGGGCCACTCCACAGTATCAAAGGCCATGGAGGCATCCAGGGACGCCAAAATGGCCGGCTCAGTCAGAAGCCCCGCCCTCGCCATCACGCCGTGAAGGCGTCGCAGATTCAAAGCAGTGTTGCGATGCGGGATAAAGCCAGACTGATCCGGATGGACCAAATCCCCGAGAACCGAAAGGAGACGAGTCGCCAAAAGTTTTGCCAAAACCTTGGGTTCAACATTTAACAGGGATATGGGTCTATATGAGGAACAGAGGTCACGTGGTTTACCATCTTTAGGGATGACGACAATTGTCGCCAGGCGCTGATCATAGGGAAGGATGTTACGTTCACGAGATTCTAGAAACATGGCGCGAAGATACGGCGCCATCTTATCGGGGCGTAGCTTGTACAACTCAATGGGCAACCCGTTCGGGCCCAACGCTTTGCCCGAACGGAGCGAACGGATAGCAGTCGCTATCTCATCATTCGTAAAAGGGGAGTCCAAAGCAATACGGTCCAGGTCGGTGACACAGGGCAAAGTAATATCGCGCAAGAGTAAGCGGGAGTCAGCCACGTCCCTCTCAGACACGGGAGCATATACAACACGGAAATAATCCGCAAAACGATCAACAATGGCAGTCGGATCAGTCACATTCTCACCACTCGCAGACTGAATAACAGGCACCACACGATTAACTCTTTCCTTCTTGTCCAACCACGCTAGGAGTTTACCCGCCTTATCACCCACATCGTACAATCTGCCTTGTTGCTCACGAAACATCACCTTAGCAGCGTCTGTGACCAGGGATTTATATGCAAACTGTTTTAGACCCAGGGCATGGAGTTTCTCAGGCGTGACACCAGATTCCAACTCATCCTCCAAAGCAGAGATCTCCCCCTCAAGGTCCACCACCTCCCTCCTCCCGGCTTTCTTGGCTTCAACAATCAAGGAGAGGGCCTGTCCACGAATCACAGTTTTAAAGGCTTCCCACAGGGACACAGCCGAAGGGACCGACCCCTCGTTCTCCAGGAAATATGCATCTATGGACTTGAGCAAGAGGGTACGAGTCTCAGGAGAGGAAAGATACCATGGGTTAATTGGAGCCACTCGGCCCGCTGTCTCCACCCCAACCTCGAAACGAAGCCAGAGCGGCGAGTGGTCAGAAATACCCCTTGGCAAATGCAAAATCTCACGAACCGCTGACGACTGGGCCGCGGGCATCAGGAAATAATCCAGCCGAGACAGACTGCCATGAGCCCCAGAATGGAAGGTGTATTGGAGCTGAGTGGGGTGCAAAAGTCGCCAGCAGTCCACAAGGCCAAAGGTATCTAGAAACCCACCCAACCACTGCTGAGCCTGCGGAGTATCCCTAGGGGGATGGCGATCGTGAAGGCCGGAAAGCACCGAATTAAAATCACCGGCCAGGAAGAGAGTACTTTCAGGGAGATCTAACAAAACACGGCCCAAATCAGTGAAAGTAGAAGTCTGTAAACCCGGGGGAACATAAACATTAAAGAGAGATAGGGTGCGGCCCTCATATCTACCCACCAAGACAGTATACCTCCCACGGTCATCCTGAATCACCTCGTCAATCGCTAGGGGGAGGGAGGTTCGAACAAGGATACCCACACCCCTAGATCCGGAGGTAAACCCCGAGTGCGCCACAAGGCGGTAGCCCCATCTATTCATCGCATTACATACATTACCAATCAAATGGGTTTCCTGCATGAAAACAATATCTGGCGACAAACGTCGTATACAATTCAAGACCACACTGCGCTTAATACGATCTCCCAGGCCATTAACGTTCCAGGAAACAAATTTCAACCCTCTACCCCCCATCCCAACCACCCGAGCCAAGACCCCTCATCCACGAGCAAGACACCAGAAACAGCAGCAGACACAGGAGCAATTCGCCTTGAAAACAACACACAAAAAAGAAAGAACTTCCCAGCCCCCCTCCCCCAAACTGAAGGGAAACACCCCCCACCCTGCACCCCTGCAAAAAGCTAAAGAGCCACCCCAACCTGCAGTGTGCCTGTCGCCCCATAACCCCTAGTCTACACAAAGACCCCGGAGGAGGAAAGGTCTCCGTTCCACCCGCCCCTGACAAACATCAAGAACGAAAAGTAACAAAAGAAAGATAAAATAATCACAATGCAGAGGAACGCCGGTCAACAATCCTGAAAATGTATTCAAAATAAAACATGTGAGCCAAACAGTCAGATCTCCACACCACCTTCGGCACCACCAGGGTGAGCGGCGGATTCAGTCTCAGGAGCACGGTCAGGCAAGGAGTCTAGCCAGTCATTAACAGCATCTGGGTGATCAAAGAAAAAGGCACGCTCATTATACTCGATCCGAAGTCTGGTGGGATAGAGCATAGCATAACGTAAGCCCCGATCCCGAAGACGTTTCTTGGCCCCACGAAACTCCATCCGTTGTTTCTGAACTTGTTGGGAAAAGTCCGGGTAAAAGTTCACCGTAGCATTCTCAAAGGCCACCGGGCCCTTCACCCGTGAGGCCTGCAGGATAGCGTCCCGGTCTCTATAGTGAAAAAGCTTCGCTACAATGGGTCTCGGCGGGGCTCCCGGCCGAACCCTGCCCCCTGGAACACGATGTGCGCGTTCCACCGTGAAGAACTTCGTAAGGCCGGAAGGGGCAAGATGGTTCAAGACCAGATCCTCAACCAGGAGATCCACCGAGTGGGGTTCAGGGTTCTCCGGTACACCAACCAGGCGAACACTGCAGCGACGTGCCCTATTTTCAAAATCCTCCAGACGTCGGGTCATGAGGTCGTGCACCCGACGGAGATTTCCGACTTCTGTCTGGAGCTCCGAGACGTCCTTCGTGAGGCTGGACGATTTAATGTCCAACGATTGCACCCTCTCATTCGTCTTGCCGAGATCAGCACGAATAAGATTAACCTCAATAGCCACGGTGTCAAGTTTATGGGCCAAGGCCTCGTACTGTAGGCCGGTGGATTCCCTCACGCCCGAGATGGCGCCCATGATGTCCTGTAGGGAGGGCTCCGCCGACTCTTCCAAAACTCGTTCGGACGCTGTACTAGAACCAGGCAGGGCAGCTCCGGGGGACCCCTTAGAATGAGTATAGCGGTCCATGACATTTGATTGAACCGGGGCTCCGCGCAGAGGTGCTTTCGTCTTGCGCGTCTCTCTGTCCCCTCTGCCCGCCATTTTGAAGATGCGTCACAGGACAAGCCACCGGGGTCGACGGGCCCGACACCCAAAGCACAGGATCAAAAGTACACAAAAATGAGGGGCACAACTCGGGTAGAGGTCACCAAGCCAGCAAATAGTCCGCAGGAAAACCCAACAGCCGATCCGCCTCCAGGTCTCAGCCGCAACTCGATAGTCACACCCGTGGCCCAAGTCGGAACAGAATCGAAACCGAAACTTAGGAAGGGGGTCCCACAAGGCCAGATCTCCTGCCGTTGTTGTTCAATTCCAGGACGGCTACAGAACCGCACCCCGTCCCGGGCGCACCTCGAGGGCGGAGTCCAAAAGTTCAGACCATCATATCTCAGGAATAAGAGATCCAAATCAATTTCGGAAAGGTGCCAGGCTGATCAGCCAAACGTCCTCCACATGGATTCTTGCAAGAAATCAGGATTCAGTCAGGATAAAATGCCGGGGGCGGCGAGGGTCCGGAGAGCGCTGTGCTCAAGCGGCCATCTCGGATGCCCGCCAAGCTCCTCCCCACATTCTTACATTCTATATTCTAATCTCTACCCACATACTAACCTAGATACATATCACAACACCTATGTAGAAACAATGAGGTTGTGAGACTCGGCAGCTCTTTTCCTGGTCTCACCACACTTTTTGGATTCCCTTTGAAGAAGCATATGTGGCTGGTTGGAAGAAGAGTATCCTATATTCTATAGGTCTGGACGGCCTTGACATCCGACCAGTGGGTCCTCCAAATAGTTGAAAATGGGGGAGCTCTAATCTTCCAACAAGCTCCTTCCCGTATTCCTTCCATTCAGTCAGAGGATCACCTTCAGATCCAGCAGCATACGTGGCAGGCCTGTTGCAAAAAGCAGCCGTGGAGTTGGCTGCAGAGCAGGAAATTGAGCAAGGGTGCTCATCTGAGTCCTTCCCAGCTCTCAAGAAGGATCCTTAACATTTTCCTGCACAAGGAAAAGTTCAAGGTTCTTCTGATTCTGTAAGCGGAATGTTCGAGGCATGTGGGCTGCTAAATTCATATCTTAGCATTAGATCGCCGCCTAGTGTTGGGTCCGGATGATCGCACATTGTTGTCCTGGAAGAGTCTTCGAAGTATCCTGAGATAGGTGGCTCCTCCCCTGGACTACAGTGCGCATGGGCATCGGCTCCATCCCCAGATTGTTTTTTTCCGCCATTGGGTTCGGATGCGGTCTCGACGTCTCTCTGTCGGAACCGAGAAAAACTAACTTTAAACGGCCAAAAGGCTTTGTATTCTTTGCGTCGGTATTGTTTGCGTGCGGTCTCGAGTTCTTCCGTCTCTTGGAGTCGGAATCGGCGGAGTGCTTACACTCTTCGGACATCGGGGCCTTCTCATCGCGACACGACTGCAACTTTACAGCATGGAGCGGAGTCCGTTTCAGCTCTGTCCGCTCTGTGGGTCCAAATACCCACATATAGACCTGCACCCGGTCTGTAACAAATGCCTTTCGCCAGACCATGACGACGGCAACTGCAGGGCCTGTGCAAAGTTCAGGTCCAAGAAAACACTCAAGATTCGGCGCGCGGTGCGCCTTGAAGCCAGACAAGCGGCCCCAGATCCAGAAAACATCTTTGGCGACCAAGAAGACGAGGACCAGAGCCATCATCTTCAAATCTCCCCGCCCGAGACGGAGGTCGAGGCCGATCCGGAACACGACGACGGAGTCGGGGGTCAAGGCCTTGAATACGTCGAAGAGGTAGGGGACGTCAAAGAGGTTTATGGGGCCGCGGAAGATAGCTCAGGGGACGAGCTATGCCCCGAAGGTTACGAAGATCGAGATCGGGTCACGGGATCGCCTGTCGGCCTTACCCTAGACCCCGTACCGCAAGCCACGGCCCCGCCTTCCGGCCCGGCCACGGACAAACTTGCTGGGCAGGCCTTATCGAAACCGAAACCGAAACCTACGGTATCGACTACACCTAAAATGGCCGACCCAAAATCGAAACCGAAACTTAAGGATTCAAGCACACCTAAAATGGCGGCCGTACCGACGGCAACGACCAAACCCGCTGCTTCATCGACTCCGTCGACCTCCGGGCCACAGAAGTCGAAGAAATCTGTCGATTCAACAGTGTCAAAATCGACCACAGAGGAGGGATCCTCTAAGAAGGGTGGTCGGCACGGGTCGACCGCTGCGGCGCCGTCAAAGCCCGCAACAGCCAGCGAAACGGCTCCGGTTCCGACTGGGACTCCGTTAGTCGGACGCGTGGTGGAGACGGAGCCGAAAAAGTCACACGGATCGAAGGCTGGTACATCTGCGCATCGGTCCAAGGACTCTGGGTCGGCGGCTGCGGCATCATCGTCAAAGACTCAGAAGGGGCAACAGGACGTCGGATCCGAGGGCAAGGTCAAGTCCTCCTCGTCGACGCCAAAGGCCACTGTAAGTGACGCGTCCCTCGTCGCCGCTTCACTACAGAGAATCAGGGAGAAAGCCTCGGCGACGTCGGCTCCGATACCATCGCCACAGACGCCGATGGACACTCCGGTGAAGCCTGCGAATAAACTTCTCTTCCTTCTGCCGCCAAAGGAGGCGCCGAAGGCCTTTTCAACAAAATCGGCGCCAAAGAAGTCGGATTCTTCGACGGCAGGGGCATTTTCAAGTCGGGTGCTCAACTCAGAAGAGGATTCTGAGCGTTTTATCGACGCAGACACGGGCAAATTGACCCTTTACAAGAGGAGAATCACTTCACAGCCAGTGGACTCCTATGTCATCCCCCTGAAAAGAAAAGGCTTCCTCAGGACGCTTCATGCCTCCTGGAACCTATCCAGCCTCCTCCAAGAAGGAGCCCAACACCTTCCCCAGAACACTCTGAGGGTGAGGGGTATAATGAGGATGACCAATACACCTTCCCCATCAATGAACCAGATGCACAGCCGGATTCATATGATGACATTGGTGACCAAAGCACCCAGGATGTGGGGCAAGACCCACAGCCTGACCCACAGCCTTTCAGTGTTCGTGCCTCCCCAACAGAAGATTCTGCAGGTTTTCATGCACTCATTGAGAGGGCAGCTGCTAATCATGATGTGGACATGCATGCTGACCCAGTAGAAGAAGACTTTTTATTTGACACTTTTTCAGTCTCTGAAAGGACAGTAAAGACACTGCCTATGCTCAAAGGGGTCCTCAAACATGCTGCGGACATCTTTAAAGAACCTACCAGGGCGAGAGTGGTCAATCCACGTATCGAAAAAAAGTACAGACCGGCACCTGCAGACCCTGCATACATTCGGGGACAGTTGCCGCTTGACTCCCTGGTGGTCGCAAATGCCCGCAAAAGGGCCAACTCCCAAACAACGGGTGAAGCTCCTCCCCCGGATAAGGAGTCCAAAGTGCTAGAGGCAGGAGGCAAAAGAGTAGCTGCACAGGCTGCCAATTTTTGGCGTATTGCAAATACACAGGCACTCTTGGCACGTTACGATAGGGCGCATTACGACACCCTAGAGCGGGTTTTAGAACACCTGCCTTCGCAGTTTCAAGAGGCTACCAAACTGCTGATAGAGGAGGGAAAACTAATCTCCAACGCAGCCATAAAGTGTGCACTTGATGCCGCGGACACGGCCGCTAGGGCCATTAACACTAGCGTCATGCTGAGACGACAGGCGTGGCTCCGCATATCGGGGTTTAAACCTGACATTCAAACAACCATACTTAATCAGCCAGTCAATCCTGATAGACTGTTTGGTCCAGATGTTGACACCACCCTAGAAAAAATAAAAAAAGACACCGAAACTGCTAAGTCGATGGGGGCCTTACAATCACAACAGTTTCGTGGCAACAATTTTCGTCGCTCAGGTGCGCGTGGAGTCACCAGAGGACAGATGGGTCAACAATCACAATTCTCTAGAGGTGGAGCACAATCCTCGTACCCC
Organism: Lissotriton helveticus; assembly: GCF_964261635.1. Lineage (NCBI taxonomy): Eukaryota > Metazoa > Chordata > Amphibia > Caudata > Salamandridae > Lissotriton > Lissotriton helveticus. Next base: position 249,976,826 of record NC_136062.1, read on the forward strand.
AAACAGAACAAGGGGGGTTACCGAGGAAACAGCACCAGAGGACGTGGCAGAGGAAACAACAACTCCCGCTCCTCTACCCCAAGCAAACAGTGACTCTCTGTCACTGCCCCCCGACCACTTAACACCTGTCGGGGGGAGGCTACAGCAGTTCCTGCCCGTCTGGAGAAACATCACCACAGACAGGTGGGTGCGACAACTTGTCCAGTACGGTTATTGTCTAGAGTTAAAATCCACTCCACCCAACATTCCACCAAGGCAAAGGCCTATGTCCGCAGAGCACTTGCACTTATTGCAGCAGGAAGTGGTGGTGATGCTGCAAAAAGGAGCAATCGAGCACGTGCCAGTAGGGGAGGAAGGCACAGGGGTGTATTCCCTGTACTTCCTTATTCCAAAGAAGGACGGATCTCTCAGACCCATTCTGGATCTGCGTCCCCTCAACCTGTGTATATACTGTCAGAACACTTCCATATGCTTACACTACAACAGATTCTTCCCTTGTTAAACCAAGGGGACTTCTTAGCAACCTTAGACCTCAAGGATGCTTATTTCCACATTCCACTACACCCGTCCCACAGGAAATACCTCAGATTCACTATCCAAGGCAAACATTATCAGTTCAAGGTCCTACCCTTCGGAGTGACCACAGCCCCAAGAGTGTTTACCAAGTGTCTGGCGACAGTGGCGGCGCACCTCAGGAGGCAGAACATCCATGTCTACCCCTACCTAGACGACTGGCTCGTTCAAGCCAAGTCGGAACAACAGTGCGCCGCGGACATGTCGACTACCATTCACCTCCTTCACGATCTGGGCTTCTCGTTGAACTACCCAAAGTCGCATCTACAGCCGGCACATGTCCGGCAGTTTCTGGGTGCGACTATCAATACCCTGACGGCCATGGCTCACCCAAACCAGGTCAGGATAGACAGCATGCAGTCTCTAATCCGAAAGTTCAGACCACAACACTACTTCCAGCGAGAGTGTTCATGCAGTTGATAGGCATGATGGCCTCCTGCATCTTCATAGTCCCTCACGCGCGGTTACATATGCGCCCGCTCCAGGAGTGCTTAGCAAATCAGTGGACACAGGCTCAAGGACGATTAACAGACCTAGTGTTGGTTACCAGTCGGGCATACAACTCTCTGCATTGGTGGACTCCACACAACCTTTGCAAGGGCCGACTGTTCCAGGAGCCAGTGCCACAGATTATCCTGACGACGGACGCATCTCTCCAGGGATGGGGAGCTCATCTGCTCACTTACACCGTGCAGGGACTATGGACGACGCAGCAACAGAAGATGCACATCAACTATCTGGAACTGATGGCAATCTTCATGGCGCTCAAGTCCTTCATTGTACATCTGTGCAACAAGGTAGTGTTAGTCCGGACGGACAACATGACCGCGATGTACTACATTCAAAAACAGGGGGGCACCCACTCGCCACAGCTGTCTCATCTGGCTCAGGGCATGTGGCGGTGGGCCATTCAGAGGAACATCTTCCTCATGGCAGAACACCTCCCGGGCAAGGACAATCAGATGGCGGATCTGCTCAGCAGATACAGCCATCAAATGCACGAGTGGGAGTTACATCTGTCAGTACTCCTCCCGTACTTCCAGCGGTGGGGTCATCCGGAGATAGACCTGTTTGCAACAAAAGAAAACGCAAAATGCCAACACTTTGCCGCCAGGTTCCCTCACCCACAGTCGCAGGGGAATGCGATATGGATGAACTGGTCAGGCAAATTTGCGTACGCTTTTCCGCCAGCCCCTCTGATACCGCTGGTGGCAAGAAAGCTAAGGCAGCACGCGATGACTCTCATCCTGGTTGCTCCAACGTGGGTGCGCCAAGCATGGTACACCACGTTCCTCGAACTCTCAGTGGTGCCGCATCAAAGACTGCGCCTCACGCCCAGACTCTTGACGCAGAACCATGGAGAAATTCAGCATCCAGATCCGCAACAGCTCAACCTGGCGATCTGGCTCCTGAAGTCCTAGAGTTTGGATACCTTAACCTACCTCCAGAATGCATGAACATCATCAAGGAGGCACGGAAGCCAACTACCAGAGCATGCTATGCTGCAAAATGGAAGCGTTTTGTCATTTACTGTACAGCCAATGACATCAACCCGCTAGATGCATCTATCCCTAACATCATTTGCTATCTGCTACATCTCTACAAGTGCAATCTAGCGTTCACTTCTATTCGGATACATCTATCCGCCATCGCAGCTTATCTTCAAAATAGGCAGCATCTCTCTGTTTTCAGGGTGCCTGCTATTAAAGCTTTCCTTGAAGGCCTGAAACGAGTCATTCCCCCAAGAACACCGCCAGCTCCGGTGTGGAACCTCAATGTGGTCCTCACCAGACTGATGGGACCACCATTTGAGCCACTACACTCGTGTGAACTCCAGTTCCTAACGTGGAAAGTGGCTTTCCTAATTGCTATTACGTCACTGAGGCGTGTTAGTGAGCTACAAGCGCTCACAATCCAAGAGCCATTCATTCAGATTCATCCAAATAGGGTAGTGCTACGTACTAACCCCAAATTCCTTCCAAAGGTGGTGTCACAGTTTCATCTCAACCAAACTATTGACTTGCCGGCATTCTTCCAAAACCCACAAACGGTAGCGGAAAGAATGCTCCATACGTTAGACGTACGGAGGGCGTTAATGTACTACATAGACAGAACACAACACTTTAGGAAGACAAAACAACTTTTTGTTGCCTTCTCACCACAACACAAAGGCAACCCTATTTCCAAAGCAGGAATAGCCAGGTGGATTGTTAAGTGCATCCAAATCTGTTATCACAAGGCCAAGCGCACGTTAACAATACCCCCAAGGGCGCACTCCACACGCAAATTGGGGGCATCCATGGCTTTCCTAGGGAACATTCCTTTAGAGGACATTTGCAGAGCAGCCACGTGGGTTACACCACATACCTTTACAAAACACTACTGTGTTGATGTGCATTCCAAGCAGCAGGCTGCTGTGGGACAGGCTGTTCTCAAGACACTTTTTCAGGTTTCTGCAGCTGGCACGGGCAACCGCCGCTAATGGAGGGACTGCTATGTATTCTATGCTAAGATATGAATTTAGCAGCCCACATGCCTCGAACTGAATATGCTACTTACCAGTATGCATCTGTTCTTGGCATGTAGGGCTGCTAACATTCATATCGCCCACCCTCCTCCCCGGTGCCTGTCGCAGCTGCAGATCTACTATTGTATTCAATCATTAGCATGGACATCCTTTACACTTTTCACTCCATCTTCTGCCACAATGGCGAAAACAATCTGGGGATGGAGCCGATGCCCATGCGCACTGTAGTCCAGGGGAGGAGCAACCTATCTCAGGATACTTCGAAGACTCTTCCAGGACAACAATGTGCGATCATCCGGACCCAACACTAGGCGGCGATCTAATGCTAAGATATGAATGTTAGCAGCCCTACATGCCAAGAACAGATGCATACTGGTAAGTAGCATATTCAACTGAGTGGTGTTTCGACTTGCAGGATGTATACTTCCACATAACAAACCTGCTTTCATACAGGATGTACCTGTGTTTTCCGCTAAGCTTTACTCATTACCAGTTTGTGTCCTCCCATTCGTACAAACATCAGTGCCTTAGGGAATCGTCAAAGTCAAAGTGGTGATTGCAGATCCTTTCAGAAGGTCGGGGATGTGAGTATTCCTATAACTACACAACTGGGTGCTCAAGGTCCGGGTCCCACAGATGTTGTTGGAACACTGCATGCATCAACTTACCCACTGTTCGACTTTGGGTATTCCATCAACGTACTCAAGGTTCACCCAGAGCCCTCTCAGCATTTCTGGTTTGTACAAACAGTACGGGACACTACATCCTTGAGAGCCTTTCCTCCTCTTCCAAAGGCATTCCAGTCCTGACGGTTCTTTGCCTGTTAGGTCTGCTGGCTTCCTGGATCCTCCTTGTCACATACGCATGCTGGTGCATGAGGAGTTGCCAGTAATGCCTCCTTTGGAAGTGGTTCCAGCATGGGTTGATTGTTTGACACCATCATAATCTCCTTGGACACAGAGGACTTGCCCTGGTGGTGGGTAAAGGAGAAGCTGACTCAAGCGATGTCCTGCTGTCCTCCACCAGCTCTGACCACAGTGGTGGCTGATGCATCCACCATTGTGTGAGGGTGTACATCTGGAGGTACTAAATATGAGAGGCCTCTGGTCTATAAAGGAGTAGGCCTTACCAACCAGCCGGCGATTCCCCTAGTCCTGAAGGTGTTCCTGCCTTCTTTTCACTTCCAATTTACTCAGATCTTGACAGACAACATGACTACTTTGTGGTATGTTAACCAGCAGGGAGGGATGAGGTTTCTGACATTCTGGATGAGGTAAGGCTCAACGCTCAGGTGCGCCATGGAAGCTGGCTAGCCACTAATCATCTGCCGGACTCTTTGAATAGCAGGGCTGACAGTCTGTCTGCATCATCTTGCTGACATCGAGTAGCGTCTCCAAGTGGAGGTGTTTTATTTTTGAGGGGCAAAAAGGTGAACTTTGCGCTAGAGCACTAAAGAAAGTTAAGCCAGTGCCTGCTTCCTCAGTCACTCCACAGCAGCAAGGCAGTATTTCAGCTTTTTCATCCCTTTCGAGGCATTGATAGGGGTTTTGCCTACATGCAGTGTTGAGTCTTACCACCCCAACCTGCATCATAGTCCTTGCATAGTAGGGGATCCAGGAGATATCGTCTAAGACCTCAGGATTGCAAGCCTCCTTTCCCCAGCCCTTCTGTCAGCAACCTACAAGCTGCTTTAGCTTACTCTTAGTAGCACACAACCACCCTATAGGAGGTAGAATCAATCATTTTCTCCGCAAATGGTAAGCCAGCACATCCATCAGGTGACCCTTGCAGGTATTCCAACGGGGCTGAGCCCAGACATTATTTTCCACCCCGGCACATCTTCCACCCACATCAGAGTGGCTATTGGAGCACCAATTGTTCTATTTTGCAACAGGTCGTTTTGGCTTTTTCAGAGACAGGAGCTATAGAGAGAGTCCTGGCCTCTGAGGTCGGACCTGCGATTACTCTCGTTATATCCTAGTGCTGAAAATGGGTGGATGCCTTCATCCTCATCTAGCTTAGATCATTGATCTATCAATCTCTTCAGTGCCGCACCTAACTTTTCCCAGAGGCTTCCTTTCAACTAAGCCATCCTTGATATTGTGCTCTATCGGTTCTTCAGTCCATAGAAACGATTCCAGTACATGTGGGCTATGATCTTGAGGATGGCTCAGGTCTCAAGGGCAACTCCAGCATGTGGAATTGAAACAAGCATGGCGGTGGAATCCTGTGTTCTGTGCCAAGGGACCTGCATCTCTGAATCTGGATTGTGCACCATCTAGTGGGATGTTTAAATACAAGTGTGGGAAAACTCGGACAATGATTCTTAGGGATTCACAATTTTCAGTAACACCCAGAGGTGGTGCAGGGCATCTCCCAGTAGTGGAGAGAACCCATGCTCGATCTTTTTGCCACTGCAGAAAGCGTGCAGTGTCTCCACTTTTGCATGCTAGAGTTCCCAAGAAGGTGGTCTTTTGGAGAGTCATTCAGACTACAGTGGAGCACAGGACTTCTGTATGCCTTTCCGCCGATATATATCCTGCCTTGAGTTCTCAAGAAGATCAGGTACAACTGGGTTTAAACCATCTTAGTGGCTCTGGATTGGGCAGTGAGTGGTACCCGAAACACCTGACCATGAGCAACTGTCCTCAGATTTCTACATCTCCATGCATGGAGATTGAGCAGGATTTGATTACATTCCATCTCCCTCCCAAAGTTGTGGGCAATCTTGCAGCCTGGCGTCCTTCTAAAAAGTCTTTGAATGCTGGAAGCTGGAACAGATTTGTGGCCTGGTGTGGCACCCAGAATACAGACCCATTGCAGGCCAAACTATTGGATGTCTTGCTGTCCATTTTGCCTTTGATCCAGCAAGGTCTTGTAGTGGGCACTGGTAACGGTTACCTGTTGGCCTTTTTGCATTTATTGGATCAACAATCCTTGTTCAAAGCACCTGTAATTTCTCAAAAGTTTGATCCACATAAAGACCTTAATTTCGTCCTTTATTCCCTCATGTTTACCCATTTTGAACCATCCATAGCTGTCCTCTATGCCTCCTGACCCTGAAGATGGTCTTTCTTGTTGAGATAACCTCAGCTCAGTGAGTGAAGTTCAAGCTTTTCCAGGAAAGGTGATGTAGGGTGGCTAGACTGATAAGCTGTTACTAAGGACTAGAGCTGCCTTTCTTCTGAAAGTTGTGACTCCCTCACACATTGGACAGTTCATCATTCTTTGCTCCACCTCACCCCTCGAAAGGCCAGGTCTGGTAGAAAGGGCATTTTGGGCGTTCCGTCTTTCAGGACCTTTCATTCTGTTGGATACTTCTGACCACAGAATCCCCATGTTGTAAATACCCTCCAGGCGCCGGACAGGATCTGGAGAGGTTTCTCAGCAATTCCCTTACTTGTCGGTAAGTGGCCCTGTGCAGCCCCACGTAGACTCCATCCCAGATGTGATGCATGGAGCTACATATAGCCACCACCCCTCCGTTGACGTAAGTTACTTTCTGTGCCTTCAGGTATGGTTCCAGAGCTCCCCTTTGCTCTTCAAGACCTACTTTTCCATAAACAATTGTACCAATGTGCAATGGAAAATGTCACCCCCTAAGACAACAGGGTTCAAACCGTGTAATACTAATAATAATAATAGGCACTGTTGCAAACAGATGTCTATTATGAATCTTCTTAAAGTATCTCTTTAATGCCTGGGAACGGATTATGACCCCAGAGCCTCTGATGACTGCGCCCAGATGAATCTAGAGGCCATATGGTATGGCAAGGCAAAACTATGTCACCAAACATAAGACTTCAAGCAGCACCTAGTAGAAGGGATGATTCCTCTCTGTTGTTCTTATGGCAGATTTTCATCACAGTCAAAATATTTGGGCATGTCGAAGGAAAAGCACAAGTGGAAGCGAGAACTGGTCCCTTCCTGCCACTCCTGGACTCTATAGAGAGGGCTTTAGCCTCCTGGTCTTACTTCAGATTTCCATCTGAGTCGATTTCAAGTTCCTGTACAGCCCAACTTCCAGTGCCTGTTGGTGACATTGCAGCAAGTAGAGGGCTTCAGGGAGGATATGCTGTGCATTTTTATCACTTTACTGGTACCATCTGGCATGCCTTCGTCCCTCAAGTATCTGCAAGGGCTACAATAGGACTGCCATCGGGGGTAAAAACTATTTTGACTGAATTACTTCAGCCGGGCCCCTACTGAGCCTCTACTGCCATTTAATGAAGCACTTAGGGATATCCTTTGACAGAATTGGGAGAAGCCATGCTGAAGTCCACCTATTAATAGGCAGGTTGCTCGTCGCCATGACCTTTGCCGGGGCGATCCATCCCTTCATATGCAAATCAGACGCCAGAAATTTGGTGTTACAGGCTTCGTCCAGCAAAATCAATCCCAACGCCTTCCCTTCCACTTGGCCTGGCTGAGGGTCTAAATGAGTAGAGACATTTGGCAGGTGGATTTTCTCCTCCACGTGCCTTGCTCTGATGTCTGTTAATGCCATTTGTCTTCCAGGCTGCTATTCCCATGTTTTTTAAGAAACAGTTGCACCCGTTTTATTGGCTATTCTAGACAACTTCAGGCATCCATTCGATGCAGCAAAATTTGTAATATGTTCTAGCTTGGAAACATCAGACTGCTTAGGTGAGGACTATTAGGGCTCTACAGCATCATGCCTGGAAAAGGCTTACAAGCTTCTCCAGGAATAGCCTGAGTATTTCTGAAGCTTATGTTGTTCAACAGCTCGCCCCTGTAGCGAAAAAGCAATATCGGCCCTGGAACAGTTTAAGGAGAATACGGCCTCATCATGTTCCCTGGGTCTTTCTGCCCTTACCAGACAGTTTTACCAACCGTTTCTTAATCTTCATATATTTGACAAGGTTTTCAGTTTTGCCAACCCCAGTCCCCTCCACCAGCCCAGCTGGCCTTTCAACCCTTTTGTGGCTGAGGCCGCAGTTCTCAAATACAACATCCAGGACAACAGGGACAACATACAGCTCAGTGCCGCATCAGTAGCCGCAAAACTGCAGGAACAAATATTTCCTTCCAATGATAGCAGACCATCACTTGGGACAAGTGGGTCCTTCAAATTGTACATCGAGATTTGCCTTCCCATTTTTTTGTACACCCTGACAATCTGTCCATATTGCAGCAGGAAGTGCAGGGCCTTCTGGCCAAAAGGGCTATAGCGATATACCGTGTTCCGGCCTGGAAGTAGGATCTTTGTTACTCTTGCTACTTCCTTGTGCTAAAGAAGGACAGAGGCCTTCATCCTATTTTAGATCTTCACCCTCTCAATGCCTTCCTTCGAAATGACAAATTAGAGATGCTCCTGCTTGCCCAGGTGCTGTGAGTCCTGGACCCCGGAGACAGAATGGTGGCATTGAACCTGCAGGACGCATATTTCCATATCCTTGTTCTGCAGGCCAACAGGTTCTTCCTGCAGTTCACACTGGGCCGGGAGCATTTTCAGTTCACAGTACTCCCTTTTGGCCTCACCTCACGTCTTCAAAGGTTATGGGTACCAGTGTTCCCCCATACATAGACGACTGGCTGCTGAAGGCCGTCTCGCCCCAGGCAGTAGTCAATCTCCTCCAGATCGCAAATCTTCTGCCATCACTGGGGTTCAACATGTCAAAGTCACACCTGACTCCTTCATAGACGCTCCCATTCATCGGAACTGCTCTGGATGCAGTAGGGTTTCGTACCTTTTTCCCAGTCTGGAGAGTCCAAGACGTTTAGGATTCAGGCCTGGATCTCCGTGCAGATAACTCTGAGGCTTCTGGGATTGTTGGCCTCCTGCATACTGCTAACCAAACATACCAGGTGGCTCATGCGGCCTCTGCAGTGGGATCTCAAATCCAAGTTGGCACAACATCTGGGCAGGCTGTGCTTAGATTTCAGACGAGGCTGTGGGGTCACTGGAACACAATTGGGTCAGTGGTCGACCCTCTACTTATCCCACCCAGAGCAGACGAAGGTCTTAGATGCATCACTACTGGGCTAGGATGGCCATCTGGGAGCGGTGCAGTTAGAGGCCTCTGGTCTTCGGCAGAGGCTTGACTCCATTAAATTTGTTTGAGTTGCAGGTGATTAGCTTGGCATTGAAGGCCTTTCTGCCCACCATCAGAAGTAGGCTGGTGCAGGTGCTCATGGACAGCACCGCTGCCATCTAGTACTGCAACAAATCGGGTGGGATGGGACTTGGTCTCTGTGTCAGTAGGCTCTATGGCTGGACTGCCTAGAAATTTCTCTGGTTGTAAACCACCTGCCAGGATCTCTAAACTTCCAGGGCAGAGAAAGTTATGTGCCAATACTAATCGGGTCACGAATGGCAGTTGCACTATATGTGGCACACGGCTTCTTCCGTTAATAAGGAGAAGCCAGGTTTAATCTGTTCGCCACTTCAAGAACACTTAATGTCAGCACTTTTGTGCTTTGGAGTTTTCAAAGCAGCTCTCTCTAGGCAACACCTTTCGGCTAGATTAAACCTCCAGACTCCTGTATGCCTTTCCGCTACTAGCCAAACAAAAACAATATCCCAATTGACCTGTATTTCTTGTTATATACCTATATAGGTCTATGTGTTCTGACCCAGGAGGGACTACACAATGTACATCTTTTTTTAAATGTATTTTGTATCTTTTAACTTGCTTGGTTCCATCACTAAATACTTAGATCTCATATTTGTAGCTATTTTGCAATATTTGCCACGTCACTTCATGCACAATTAGTGTATAATACAAATGTTCAATGCCTGTGTGACTGTAGATACATAAACTTTGCATAAGTCCGCCATCTAGTGATGGGCTTGGACGATTAAAAGTTGTTTTTCTTTGAAGAATTCTTTTCAAGTCACAAGACTGTTACTCCTCACTTTGGTAACATTGCACATGAGCATCGACTCCATTATTAGATTTGTTTCTTTCCGCCTATGGGTACGGGTTTACTCTCTTGAGGTCCAGTTCACGATAGTTTTTGGCCTCTGTTCTGTTACCTAGTTATATCTACCTTCGACTATTGTTTCCATCGATTTCGACAGGCCATGTCCTGCTCGACCGTTATCCACTGTAACAGCTCTTCAGGAAAATTACCGCACTCGGTTTAGTTTTTGGCTGCAGTTCTATTCAAAATACCCTCACACAGAACTTTATTCAGTCTGTAACTTATGCCTCTCACCAGATCATCAGGAAAGTACGTGCGTGGCTTGCAAATCGTTCGGTCAAATAAAACTCTTTGTGGCTGACGTGTGTGTCGTCTCTAGATGCAGCGGTACAAAAGGGGGTGGTGATGGACGGAGCATCTGAACCAATCAAACACTCACACCCAGTCAAAAGATCTGGGTTTGATCCATCACCGTTCTTTAGCCCACTCTGCCACCCCAGTTCAGACATGGCTATATGCAAATCAGTCTGACCCTGTGCCTCATGGGAACAGTCCAGCCCGAACTGCCAAGCCATGCCTTCCCTGGACCGGAAACAAGCTTCCGAGGACCGGTTTCTGGCATTCCAGCCATCTTCAGCCCGGCTTGCTTGAATCCAGTGGCAAAGTGAGCAAGGGACTCATGTCTGAGCATACCCTGCCACACTTATGGTGGCCAAAGCGGTACAAAAGGGGGTGGCGATGGACGGAGCATCTGAACCAATCAAACACTCACACCCAGTCAAAAGATCTGGGTTTGATCCATCACCGTTCTTTAGCCCACTCTGCCACCCCAGTTCAGACATAGCTATATGCAAATCAGTCTGACCCTGTGCCTCATGGGAACAGTCCAGCCCGAACTGCCAAGCCATGCCTTCCCTGGACCGGAAACAAGCTTCCGAGGACCGGTTTCTGGCATTCCAGCCGTCTTCAGCCCGGCTTGCTTGAATCCAGTGGCAAAGTGAGCAAGGGACTCACGTCTGAGCATACCCTGCCACACTTATGGTGGCCAAAGCGGTACAAAAGGGGGTGGTGATGGACGGAGCATCTGAACCAATCAAACACTCACACCCAGTCAAAAGATCTGGGTTTGATCCATCACCGTTCTTTAGCCCACTCTGCCACCCCAGTTCAGACATGGCTATATGCAAATCAGTCTGACCCTGTGCCTCATGGGAACAGTCCAGCCCGAACTGCCAAGCCATGCCTTCCCTGGACCGGAAACAAGCTTCCGAGGACCGGTTTCTGGCATTCCAGCCGTCTTCAGCCCGGCTTGCTTGAATCCAGTGGCAAAGTGAGCAAGGGACTCACGTCTGAGCATACCCTGCCACACTTATGGTGGCCAAAGCGGTACAAAAGGGGGTGGTGATGGACGGAGCATCTGAACCAATCAGACACTCACACCCAGTCAAAAGATCTGGGTTTGATCCATCACCGTTCTTTAGCCCACTCTGCCACCCCAGTTCAGACATAGCTATATGCAAATCAGTCTGACCCTGTGCCTCATGGGAACAGTCCATCCCGAACTGCCAAGCCATGCCTTCCCTGGACCGGAAACAAGCTTCCGAGGACCGGTTTCTGGCATTCCAGCCGTCTTCAGCCCGGCTTGCTTGAATCCAGTGGCAAAGTGAGCAAGGGACTCACGTCTGAGCATACCCTGCCACACTTATGGTGGCCAAAGCGGTACAAAAGGGGGTGGTGATGGACGGAGCATCTGAACCAATCAAACACTCACACCCAGTCAAAAGATCTGGGTTTGATCCATCACCGTTCTTTAGCCCACTCTGCCACCCCAGTTCAGACATGGCTATATGCAAATCAGTCTGACCCTGTGCCTCATGGGAACAGTCCAGCCCGAACTGCCAAGCCATGCCTTCCCTGGACCGGAAACAAGCTTCCGAGGACCGGTTTCTGGCATTCCAGCCGTCTTCAGCCCGGCTTGCTTGAATCCAGTGGCAAAGTGAGCAAGGGACTCACGTCTGAGCATACCCTGCCACACTTATGGTGGCCAAAGCGGTACAAAAGGGGGTGGTGATGGACGGAGCATCTGAACCAATCAGACACTCACACCCAGTCAAAAGATCTGGGTTTGATCCATCACCGTTCTTTAGCCCACTCTGCCACCCCAGTTCAGACATGGCTATATGCAAATCAGTCTGACCCTGTGCCTCATGGGAACAGTCCAGCCCGAGAGCAAGTCATTCCCTCCCAGGTGCAGGATAAGCACGTCTGGGGGGTGGGCGTTCCCTTGTAATTCTCGTGTTAGCAAGCCCAGCACCCCGCTCCACCGCAAGCCAGCAATTCCTCGCCATACAAACTGAGTTTTACTAAACCCATGATTCCACTGCCTGCTTTCTGCCCACAGGGCCAACTTGGAGACCCCCTCGTGGCCCAGCACCCAGATCGTTGATCCTGGTAAATGAAGAGAAGTGTTGTATGTAACTTGTTTATTCAAACATGCAATAAAATACACTGGTAAAATTACCACACTGCAAACAACACAGTAAAACACAGTTCGTGGGACAGGGCCAAGTGGGCCCAACATTCACAGTTGATGCTACACGTCCCAGAAATAAAACTTAAGACATATCCTGTGCTCTCCGAGCACTACCTGCTGCTGTCTGGTCTGATGTACCTTTTGTAACAGTCAGAAGACCATCTCCCTAATTGTTTGATGACCTCTACGCGCACCCCGTCAGAGGATGCAGTTGTGGCTGCACCTATGCGGAAAGAGTGGGTGCTGAATTTCTTGCCTAGCGTTGAGACCCCTGCAGTAAACAAGCAAGCATGCAAGACATGTTCCACTTGGTATTTGGTAAGTGGTGTGCCATCTGAATGCAAGAGGAGATATCCCTCACTGGAGGGGTGGATGGCAAGGTAGGCAGTCAGGAGGCTCACGGGGCAAAACTTGGGCGAGCCTAGGCTTTGTAACCAAAGTTCTATCCCCCTTCCCCTCTGATCAGTTTTGGATTGGCGCAGGGTGATCTTGAGCGTGTCCCCCAATACCACGACGTCCTGCAGAGACAAAGCTTCACCTGACGTGTCATTCTTGGATTTGGCAACCAGCTCAGAGATCCTAAAAGCGCCAAAAAATGCTAAACTGAAAGCGGTTGCAAACAAGGCAGACTCGTGAGCGGAGGAAGTGACCTGAGGTAAAGACAAGATCATTCTCTGGAGAGTTATAAAATCAATAGGTGATCTGCTGTCGGGCACTTTGGGTTCACCTCTAGCCCACCCTTTTAAAGCTGCCCTAATGACAAATGACCTGGTAGGGTCCGCCTGTCATTTCAACTTGGCCTTGTGACTAATGGCTGCTAGGTGACCTGAAATCCAAGAATGGCTCTTTTTGTTATTCTTTGCCCACAGGATGAAGGCCTGGACTTTCAATTCTGCTGCCTCCCTAGAGTCTTCCCAAGGCCCCACAGTGGCACAAAATCTTTTAACACAAGAGATGTATCTATTGTTAGTGTTCGGCGCCAGAGACATCTCCCCCCGGGCCCTCATCCTGTTCACCACTTCAGAAGGTACCAGAGGTGCGCTGGGAAGGGGGTGGCTTCCTCTCTCGCTCTCGGCCAGGCTTCTCGGAACCGTTGCCACTGAAAACGAGAGAGAGCGTCAGCAGCGATGTTCTTGATACCCTGAATGTGACACGCCCTGCATTCAACATTGTTATAAAGGCAAGTACGCACCAGCTCGCGCAGCAGACATAGAACCAGGGGGCAACTAGCAGAGTGAGAGTTGATGGCCTGTACTACTGCTAAGTTGTCAGACCACAGCAGGACCCTTTTGGCGGACAGGATAGCAGGCCATAAGTGGAAGGCCACCACAATTGGGAAGAGCTCAAGGACTGTGATCTTAGAGGTAACCTTCTTCTTAATCCAGGCGTTGGACCATTTTTCTGCGCACCATTCCCTGTCTAAGATGGCCCCAAAGCTGTGCCTGCCTGAGGAGTCTCTGTAAAGGGCAAGGTCAGGGCTACCCGCCCAGGGGGCCCTCCAAATCACTGCCCCATTGAAATTGCGCAGAAACTCAGCCCACATGGCCAGATCGTGTTGTATCCCTTTGCTCAGTTTCACCATGTGGTGTTTCTTAGTAATGTTCACAGTGGCCCTTGCTAGTCTCCTGGCGAAGACCCTACCTGCTGGAATGATTCTGGCAGCAAAATTAAGCAGGCCTAGGATGCCCTGTATGCAGCCTAGTGAAGCTTTGTCCAGCCCTACCAGCGCATGAATCTTGATAGACAGGTCGCGCACCTTATCCTCTGGTAATCTGGACTCCCCTGCAATCGTGTCTATCTCTATTCCCAGGAAAGTCAAGATTTGAGCTGGCCCCACTGTCTTACCAGGGGCAAGGGGGACCCCCAGGTGGTCTGTAAGGAGAACAAAATCTGCCAGGGCCTGCGAGCACAGCTATGTCCCGTCACTCCCGATAAACAAAAAGTCATCCAAGTAATGTGTCACCCACTCTACACCGTAAGTGTCTTGGAGTGCCCATTGCAGGAAACAACTGAAAGCTTCGAAGTACGCACAGGACACAGCGCAACCCATGAGCATGCATTTGTCAAAGTAAAACATGCCGTCGAGCTTGAAACCTAGCAGGTGATAGCTGCTCGGGTGGACTAGTAGTAACCTAAAAGCTGATTCAATGTCTGCTTTGGCTAACCAGGCCCCTCTGCCCGCTCTCCTGACTAGATCCAATGCTACATCCAGCGTGGCATAAGACACAGAGCATGCTCCCTCTTCTAGCCCGTCGTTGACTGACGTCCCTTTAGGGTAGGATAGGTGGTGGATAAGTCTAAAGGCACCTGGTTCTTTTTTGGGCACGACCCCTAGGGGACATACAACGAAATTCTCAAGAGGTGGGTGCAGGAAAGGACCTCCTATTCTGTTCGGCGATCTCTCTTTTTCTACCTTCGCCCTCACCACTTCTGGTTGTTCCTTGGCAGATCTGAGGTTGTCAGCATCCTTGCTTCCCAGCGCACCCGTGAACGGGATCCTAAAACCTTCGTGAAAACCAAATAAAAGCAAGCGGCTGTCTGCCTCTAAGGGATAACGCCTGAGAAAAGGAGTGATGTTGTCAAGGATCACAGGGGACCCTCCCAGTGGCGCTAGCCGATGAGAACTAGGTAGAGGAGGGGGTACGCCTGGAGAAAGGGGGCGCCCAGAAGGATCGCTAAACTGCAACAGGGGAGGGACTGAGAGCGTGCAAGGAGAAGCCAAACCCAGAGACCTGCTGCCTGACCCCAACTTACTGCCCCCCTTTGCTAGCTGGCTGGGAGTTCTGTTTGGAGTGGCAAGAGGCTGAGGTTGAGGGGTGGGGTCCCCCACAGGTGTTACAGGCATGTACGAATTTACATGTCTTCCCCCAGGAGCAAGACCCATTGTTGAAGAGGCAGCAGGTGCCAGGGTGAGAACGCTTGAAGCCACCTCTGGCTCCACCTTCTCTACGGCCTCCTCGAAAGGAATGTTTAACTTGCCCCGAAAATAGGAGGATCACCCCGTAGAAGACTGCCCACTTGGAGAACTGCTTGTTGATCCAACTGCAAGCTGGCCCCGTGCTCCCATGTGTTCCATCCAGAGCTGCACCTCCTTTTGGTCCCAGTTCATCTCTGGGCACTGGGACATTTTCCTTCTGAACTCCCTATCATAGTTGATCCAACCATTACCACCCCATTTCAAAGCCTCAGTGTGGATGATCCTGGAATATTGTACCAGGCCTGGGCCCTGTTCAGGAAAACGTTCCATGATGACAGCCGCTAAAATGGAGAAAGCTTCTAGCCAATTTGCAATGTTCTTCTCAGGCCAAGGCTGATACTTTACCTTTTTATCGTCCTCTTTTGCCCCAAACTTTCTAACATCCAAGCCTTCCTGCCCTAACATGAGAAGGGTAAAGATATCGATAAACTCCCTTTTCCAAATGCCCTCTTTGGCAGCTTGGGGTACCTGCCAAGCCAAAGAGCATCGCCCCGAAAGGAGCGGTGCAGTGGAGATCGCGGGGACAGGAGCAGGCACGGGAGCAAGCAAAGGGGTGGTAGCAGGAGGCACCACCGAAGGAGCGCTTGTGGCGGCAGAGGGTGTGATTGGAACCTGTGCAATGGCCGCTGAAGGAGTGGCGGGGGAGCTCACCAGCGGCGCCCCGCTAGTTGCCCCATTCGAGACTGAGGGAGCCACAGGTGATGTTGCAGCCTGCACAGATGACCAAACAGTGGCGGCTGCCAGAACAGGACTCCCGCTAACCACCCTACTACCCCCAGCTTGTGGTGGGCTAGCAGCAGCGAACCCCCCTTGAAAACGTCCCATAAAATTGTTCAAAGTGTCCAATACTTTGGTCAGCTCATCTCTGGTGGTGAAATTACCTTGGGTCGCTTGATTGTCCTTGGAGAGGACTGGAGGCGGTGGCGTAGCACTTGCCCCCTGTGACGGGACCTCACGTGGGTTCACCACCGATTTGCTTCGTGCCAGCGGCAAAGATTCCAGGGGGAAATCCCTAACAGTGGGCTTTCTGATCCGCTTGGGCCTGGATGGAGCGGTATCGGTACTGTTCTGGGTGTCGGACGAAGGGGATACAGCCGGGAAACCAGAATCCTCCGGCTCTGGCGTGTTCAACAAGTTCTGTGCCCAAGCAAGGCCTTTCAGCTTTGCCAGCTCCATAAAGTCGGCCCACACTGTGTCCTGGGAGTTGCCCGGCAACGAGTCCTCCACCTGGGTATTTTCTTGGAAGAGGGGAGGAGAACTTTGGCTGTCCATTCTCACTTCAATACGGGATCTGGGGATAAAAATTAGGATCAGCCACAGCACACAAATGGGGAAAGAACCTGGCCGACTTGAGTATCAACAGGTGCGTGTCCTAGACCCCTCCATACTTACATCACAGTGGTGCGACAAGTGGAACGAAACTATTCGATCGATTCGGAGAGACTCCGCGAGTGAGAGTGAGAAGGGGCTATGGAGGTAAAAGGGTAACGTTAGTTGGCGCACTTAGAGGTGACAAATTTCAAGACAACGCATAGCCGTGTCCCCTCTCACTTTCAGAGTGTATGCGCCCCCTTCCGTGTCCACACCAAAGACTGGTCGTCCCCATATACCTGTCTCTGTCCCCACAGTTGCCACCTGTGCAGCCTCCTTGTCCTTTGCGTTGATTATTCTGCTTTGTATTCTGGAAAAAAAAAAGAAATTGTCACAACGTTCCTTCCCTTATTTACAATGAGCTCTTTAATTCGTCGTTCTTCTTCTGCTTCCAGCGTCATCCAGCTTCTTTTAACCAGTCCTTGCCAGATGTATCCGTAATCTCCTGAAAGTACACGCATGTTAGTGCCATCTTAAATGAACATGTAACTGCCCTGCTTGTTCTCATAAATATTCTCAAACCAAAACACCCAGGGCACCTGGTGTCACTACAACCTACACACTGACTTGCTGCGAGACCTGTTGCATTGCAAAGCTTGTAGACTAACATGCGCCTAGAAGAAGCGAATAAGCGCCATGGCTTGCCCCCTTGACTGCCCAGTGGGCGCTGTTCCTTGCTCACAAAGCTTAAGCCGCCACTGCGTTTTATACTATCCCAGGCAGGGGCGGGTAGGAGTGCACACCACCCTCCCAGGTCAGTGCACAGAACAGGCACAAGTGACAAGACGCAGGACAGGAAGAATGCCCAGAGGCGTTGGGCGCGGAGAGCGGAGCTCGAAACAGCACTCCAATACTGAGGCCGGGTGCTCCAAAAGGGGCCAGTCTGTCTCCCGGGTGTGGCAGGCCCTGCGGGTAGCGATGACTGAGGCCACACGAGATCACAGACCCGAGCGGAGCAGACCGGAAAAATGCTATAAATAAATAATGCAGGTGTCGAAAACGCTACCTCTCGCATGCTAAGCGAACGCCACTAAATCAATTCACACGGAAGGAGGGGCGCCACGAAGGGACTGGTACAGCTAGCCCGAGGCCTGCAGAACCAGTGGAAGCCCTCACGGCAGCGCGGCGCACGAAAGGAGCCAAACAAACATCCCAGGGCGCTGCATGCCAGGTGGGGGGTGGGGGGTGGGGACGGGCCCGGGAACGCCGGACAGGAGCAGCCCACAGGCCGCTCAACACCTCCCCCGTCGGGGAAACTCGGACGCTTAGAAATACAAAAATAGAGCCTTGGGATACCATCTTGCCTTGCGATGGCGAGAGTCGAACCCATGCCGCAAGCAGTGAACCCCGAGGAGGGGAGGGAGCTGGCGGACCAACACTGCATGGCTCCCTGGGAAGCCCGCGCCAAGGACTGCAAGGGCAAGCCGGCCCTGCCCCCCTAGCGCATGCAACACGCCCCATAGAAGGCCACACAGACGCGGAGCGCACCCACTAGCCAGGCGAGAGCCCCGATGGGAACCCGCTAGAGCCCTTAGAGGGGGGGGTCGTAAGCCAGCGCAACTCATGACCAGGCCCGACACAACGGACTCCGCCGAAAGGCGATACGGGAGATCGAGAATAATGAGGAAATGCAGGGAGAAACACCATGGCACAACGGAGGAAAAGTGGAAACGGTGCTGAAGCGGAGTAGCCCCGTACCACACCAACCCCTGCTAGACTGGTGGGCATGGACAAACGCTGCCCAAAATGGCCACGCACCCACGCCCCTCCCCCGTAGCCCGAAGGGACAGCTGCCCCCTAAAATGGCCGCTTGGGTGCCCAGACCCACGCGGCCGGACAATGGCACCCCTAAAGATGGCCACCGCCAAGCCCCAAAACACGTGGCTATAGGGGGGTCCCGAGTGCACTGCTAAGTTGCCGGAATGCGTAAGAAGGACTCCTGGGCCCGGAGGGTCTGGGATGAGGCCGCCTAGGAAAATCAATCGCGGGCAGCCAAGCCGAACCTAAAGCGTGTCCTTAGGCTGGCAGGAAAGCACAGACCTCCCCCATCCCGCAACATGCTAAGGGGGTAGGGGCTCTGCCGCGACCAGCTGCCTCGCAGGGAAAATACACCACGGGAAATATTTAGAAACCCAGGATGCATGAGCCGTTGCCGGGGCTCGAACCCTGTTGTCCGGTGAAATCGAAAACTGCTATATACCCACTAGACCACTGGGGATGCCTAACGAATGGAAAGTGGAGCGAGCGCGCACCGTAAGGCCACATGAACACATGAACCACTAACCCGGGGCCTAATACATGCAAGTCTTGCGCTCAACCCTGAGCCCCATCCCCTCACGGATAAAACCCCGGTCCGCAGCGCCAGAGACACGCGCACTGCCCAACCCAGTGAACACCTCCGGGGCCCGACCCGCAGGCCGGAAAGAGGACCCTCGGAAAGCACGCAGGGAGTACAAAGAAATAAAATACTTCCTAAACAGGCACATGATAAGAAACTCGCTACCCCATGCAAGGTGACCCGCCCGGTGCCCGGCCCCTGAAAACAAAATACACAAAAGGGGGAAACTGTGAAAAATAGCTGGCATGATATGTCCCCAGCTTCAGCTGCCCGAAACTAAGCGGGCCGCCCGGCCCATCTCAACCCCCCATAATGGGGGGAGCGAGCACGAAGGGGGGAAAGGGCTCTCACCTTTGATCCTGAAGGTCCTGGCAACGGTCCAACATCGAAGGCAGCAAGATCACAAAGAGGCCGCTCAGAGGGAGGGGGAAGCCTAAATACCCCAAACGCCCCCCTCCCCCAGCAGTCGTGACGTCACAGCAGCGGCCCCAGCCGCTGGACACCAGAAGGCTGGTGCGCCTGCCATCTTGTGGCACTACGGTGTCCGCCTTCTTATGAGGGTCACCTGCGGCAACAAGTCGGGCGGCCTGCAAAACACTGATAACATGCAGTTATCTTCGGTCTGCGAGACGAACAAGATGAAGCTTCCGCAGCCCAAGAAAATCTGTTTCCATACACAGTTCCAGTTCCGACTCTGAACAGGAACAAGATTCTGACATGGCGCTAATAGGATCTACCCGACCAACCGCCGGTCAACCGAGAGTAAGGTGTAACCACAGTGGAGAGTGGTCAGATATACCTCTGCCAAGGTACTTCACAGTTTGGATCACTGGAGCCATCGCCGCCGGCAGCAAGACGTAGTCCAACCGGGACAGGCTACTCTGTGCTGCTGATGCGTGAGTGAAATGTACCAGCGTTGGGTTGCGGACCCGCCAGCTATCGAGCAACCCAGCATCTCCAAGAACTCCGAAAGCCAGCGCTGCGATTGCCTAAGCACCCGAGGTGGACTACAGTCCATCTCTCCATCTAGTACGGCATTAAAGTCACCCCAAAACCAAGCCACCAAGGGGCAACGTAAGAAAGATAGAGCTCAGATCTCGAAAGGTATCAGCCTGAAGGCCCTGTGGCACGTATATAGATAGGAAGGTGACCGTCTTACCCCCCACCAGCCCTGATACTCCCACATACCTGCCCCGGTGATCCAGCCACGTAGCGTGGACCGACAGGGGAAAAGAGTACTTGACCAAGATCCCAACCCCTCTAGAACCAGTGGTAAACCCAGCGTGTGCCACCAACTTGTATCCTCCTTTATGGAGGGCCATGCATCTATTGCCCACCAGGTGCATCTCCTGCAGCAAGACCACGTCGGGGGAATGTCTTCTAATGAGGAGGCTAACCATCCCTCTCTTGATCTTGTCACCTAAACCATTCACATTCCAGCTCAGCACCTTCATCCCCGATTCTCGACTAAGCTGTGCCATCTAGCCCATACAGTAAACTTCCGACAATGTCATTGTCACCTGATGCATAAAAAGGATTATTTTTTTTAATTCGCAAATACGACTGCAAACAATTCCATCACTGTGTCAAACCCCTTCACATTCAGCCCCCCTCCCTGCACCACGGCATTAGGCTGTCGCCCATCCCCAACTAGCAGTGTGCCCGTCGCCCAAACACTAACCTACAGTTAACTAAAGGTAGAAGTTGGAAGAGGACCAAAAGAGCCCCCCACCCCCTCTCCCCAGCCTCAAAAACAATCTTTCAAGTCCCCATCATTCCACTCTGAATCCAATAAACAAGTCAACATAAGAAAAATAGCAGTGGAACCACCCCCTCCCCCTGGATAACATACTACACATTAACACCCCAAGTCTTATCTATTCACGTTCCCGTAGCTCGTCATCTCCTCCACGACCTTGATCCTCTGATTTGCTCGGGTGAATACCATCCAACCAGTCCGATGCCACTTCCGGGTTATCGAAGAACCAGACCTTGCCATTGAGTTCCACCCGCGAGCGGGCCGGGAACATCATTGCATATTTCAATCCCTTGTCCCTGAGTTTCTTCTTTACTGGCAGGAAGTTCTGTTGTTGTTTCTGAACCATTTGGGTAAAGTCCGGGAAGAGGAAAATCATCGCGTTTTCATATCGGAGGGGGGGGGGTCCAGCTCGAGCCGCTTGGAGAATCGCATCCCTGTCTCGGAAGTTCAGGACCCTCGCGATCATCGGGCGGGGAGGGGCGCCGGGTCTGGGTCTGCCCCCCGGCACGCTGTGCGCGCGTTCAACTGTGAAAAGATTACTCAGTCCCTTGGGTTTAAGGTGATTGAAGATAAGATCTTCGACAAACAAGTCAGGAGCCACACCCTCCGATTTCTCGGGCACGCCAAGAAGGCGAATGTTGTTACGCCTGGCTCTCCCCTCAAATTCGTCAAGCTTACGGTCCATCAGAGTTCTCGAGGTCTTCAAATCCTTCACTTCTTGTTGCAATGACGACACATCATCAATCAGACTATTAGTCTTGAGCTCGAGCGATTTGACTTTCTCATTGGCCTTGGACAAGTCTGCCTGTATAAGATTCACCTCAATTGTGACCGCGTCCAGCTTGTCGTCGAGGGCCTCCATTTTCTGCCCAGGGACGCCGGAACCCCGCCTGAACCCCGTTTATGGCAGCCATGACATCAATCAGGAAGGGCTCGGTGGGAGGGCATGCGACATTATTATGAAAACAGATGGGGCACACTCTCTTCAGCTAACGTGCCTAGCACAGACAATATGGCGTTTAACTTTAAATCACAGCATTCTTCTACTAGCAGAACATGTCCCACGGACTGGCAATCAAGTTAAAGACCTCCTCA
Source organism: Lissotriton helveticus (assembly GCF_964261635.1). Classification (NCBI taxonomy): domain Eukaryota; kingdom Metazoa; phylum Chordata; class Amphibia; order Caudata; family Salamandridae; genus Lissotriton; species Lissotriton helveticus. The sequence continues at coordinate 249,998,887 of NC_136062.1, forward strand.
GCAGGCCACAGCAACAAGTTCACGAATGGGAACTTCAAACCAAAGTTCTATTCACATACTTTCACAAATTGACGTTTCTACAAATATGCCTGTGCGCAACCCCAGAAAATGTGAAATGCCCAAACTTCGTAGCTAGATTTCCACAATCGCTGAACAAGGACAATGCTCTATGGATGAATTAAAAGTTATAAATCAATGGGGTGGCCCAGTCTAGTGCAGATTGCAAAAAACACAGTTGATGGACAGAATGTAGAACAATGTCATACATTCACCCCAGTACAAGGATCTGGGCCTAAATCCATCGTTTTTTTGCACTCCACACCACCCTGGGTTAGACACTGGCTATATGCAAATCAGCTCTGACCCTGTGCCTCATGGGAACAGTCCAGTCCGAACTACCAAGCCATGTCTTTCCCAGACCGGAATTAAGCATCCAAGGACCGGTTTCTGGCTATCAGCCTTCATCAGCCTGGATAGCTTGACTCCAGTGGTGTGGAGAGCCTGGGACTCACGTCTGAGCATACCCAGCACACTCGGGGTGAAAATTGCAAAAAAAACAGTTGATGGACAGAATGTAGAACAATGTCATACATTCACCCCAGTACAAGGATCTGGGCCTAAATCCATCATTTTTTGCACTCCACACCACCCTGGGTTAGACACTGGCTATATGCAAATCAGCTCTGACCCTGTGCCTCATGGGAACAGTCCAGTCCGAACTACCAAGCCATGTCTTTTCCAGACCGGAATTAAGCATCCAAGGACCGGTTTCTGGCTATCAGCCTGGATAGCTTGACTCCAGTGGTGTGGAGAGCCTGGGACTCACGTCTGAGCATACCCAGCACACTTGGGGTGAAAATTGTAAAAAACACAGTTGATGGACAGAATGTAGAACAATGTCATACATTCACCCCAGTGCAAGGATCGGGGCCTAAATCCATCGGTTTTTTGCACTCCACACCACCCTGGGTTAGACACTGGCTATATGCAAATCAGCTCTGACCCTGTGCCTCATGGGAACACTCCAGTCCGAACTACCAAGCCATGTCTTTCCCAGACCGGAATTAAGCATTCAAGGACCGGTTTCTGGCTATCAGCCTTCATTAGCCTGGATAGCTTGACTCCAGTGGTGTGGAGAGCCTGGGACTCACGTCTGAGCATACCCAGCACACTCGGGGTGAAAATTGCAAAAAACACAGTTGATGGACAGAATGTAGAACAATGTCATACATTCACCCCAGTACAAGGATCGGGGCCTAAATCCATCGTTTTTTTGCACTCCACACCACCCTGGGTTAGACACTGGCTATAGGCAAATCAGCTCTGACCCTGTGCCTCATGGGAACAGTCCAGTCCGAACTACCAAGCCATGTCTTTCCCAGACCGGAATTAAGCATCCAAGGACCGGTTTCTGGCTATCAGCCTGGATAGCTTGACTCCAGTGGTGTGGAGAGCCTGGGACTCACGTCTGAGCATACCCAGCATACTCGGGGTGAAAATTGCAAAAAACACAGTTGATGCACAGAATGTAGAACAATGTCATACATTCACCCCGTACAAGGATCTGGGCCTAACTCCATCGTTTTTTTGCACTCCACACCACCCTGGGTTAGACACTGGCTATAGGCAAATCAGCTCTGACCCGGTGCCTCATGGGAACAGTCCAGTCCGAACTACCAAACCATGTCTTTCCCAGACCGGAATTAAGCATTCAAGGACCGGTTTCTGGCTATCAGCCTTCATCAGCCTGGATAGCTTGACTCCAGTGGTGTGGAGAGCCTGGGACTCACGTCTGAGTATACCCAGCACACTCGGGGTGAAAATTGCAAAAACACAGTTGATGGACAGAATGTAGAACAATGTCATACATTCACCCCAGTACAAGGATCTGGGCCTAAATCCATCGTTTTTTTGAACTCCACACCACCCTGGGTTAGACACTGGCTATATGCAAATCAGCTCTGACCCTGTGCCTCATGGGAACAGTCCAGTCCGAACTACCAAGCCATGTCTTTCCCAGATCGGAATTAAGCATCCAAGGACCGGTTTCTGGCTATCAGCCTTCATCAGCCTGGATAGCTTGACTCCAGTGGTGTGGAGAGCCTGGGACTCACGTCTGAGCATACCCAGCACACTCGGGGTGAAAATTGCAAAAAACACAGTTGATGGACAGAATGTAGAACAATGTCATACATTCACCCCAGTACAAGGATCTGGGCCTAAATCCATCGTTTTTTTGCACTCCACACCACCCTGGGTTAGACACTGGCTATATGCAAATCAGCTCTGATCCTGTGCCTCATGGGAACAGTCCAGTCCGAACTAACAAGCCATGTCTTTCCCAGACCGGAATTAAGCATCCAAGGACCGGTTTCTGGCTATCAGCCTGGATAGCTTGACTCCAGTGGTGTGGAGAGCCTGGGACTCACGTCTGAGCATACCCAGCACACTCGGGGTAAAAATTGCAAAAAACACAGTTGATGGACAGAATGTAGAACAATGTCATACATTCACCCCAGTACAAGGATCTGGTCCTGAATCCATAGTTTTTTTGCACTCCACACCACCCTGGGTTAGACACTGGCTATATGCAAATCAGCTCTGACCCTGTGCCTCATGGGAACAGTCCAGTCCGAACTACCAAGCCATGTCTTTCCCAGACCGGAATTAAGCATCCAAGGACCGGTTTCTGGCTATCAGCCTTCATCTGCCTGGATAGCTTGACTCCAGTGGTGTGGAGAGCCTGGGACTCATGTCTGAGCATACCCAGCACACTCGGGGTGAAAATTGCAAAAAACACAGTTGATGGACAGAATGTAGAACAATGTCATACATTCACCCCAGTAAAAGGATCTGGGCCTAAATCCATCGTTTTTTTGCACTCCACACCACCCTGGGTTAGACACTGGCTATATGCAAATCAGCTCTGACCCTGTGCCTCATGGGAACAGTCCAGTCCGAACTACCAAGCCATGTCTTTTCCAGACCGGAATTAAGCATCCAAGGACCGGTTTCTGGCTATCAGCCTTCATCAGCCTGGATAGCTTGACTCCAGTGGTGTGGAGAGCCTGGGACTCACGTCTGAGCATACCCAGCACACTTGGGGTGAAAATTGCAAAAAACACAGTTGATGGACAGAATGTAGAACAATGTCATACATTCACCCCAGTACAAGGATCGGGGCCTAAATCCATCGTTTTTTTGCACTCCACACCACCCTGGGTTAGACACTGGCTATATGCAAATCAGCTCTGACCCTGTGCCTCATGGGAACACTCCAGTCCGAACTACCAAGCCATGTCTTTCCCAGACCGGAATTAAGCATCCAAGGACCGGTTTCTGGCTATCAGCCTTCATTAGCCTGGATAGCTTGACTCCAGTGGTGTGGAGAGCCTGGGACTCACGTCTGAGCATACCCAGCACACTCGGGGTGAAAATTGCAAAAAACACAGTTGATGGACAGAATGTAGAACAATGTCATACATTCACCCCAGTACAAGGATCGGGGCCTAAATCCATCGTTTTTTTGCACTCCACACCACCCTGGGTTAGACACTGGCTATAGGCAAATCAGCTCTGACCCTGTGCCTCATGGGAACAGTCCAGTCCGAACTACCAAGCCATGTCTTTCCCAGACCGGAATTAAGCATCCAAGGACCGGTTTCTGGCTATCAGCCTGGATAGCTTGACTCCAGTGGTGTGGAGAGCCTGGGACTCACGTCTGAGCATACCCAGCATACTCGGGGTGAAAATTGCAAAAAACACAGTTGATGCACAGAATGTAGAACAATGTCATACATTCACCCCGTACAAGGATCTGGGCCTAACTCCATCGTTTTTTTGCACTCCACACCACCCTGGGTTAGACACTGGCTATAGGCAAATCAGCTCTGACCCGGTGCCTCATGGGAACAGTCCAGTCCGAACTACCAAACCATGTCTTTCCCAGACCGGAATTAAGCATTCAAGGACCGGTTTCTGGCTATCAGCCTTCATCAGCCTGGATAGCTTGACTCCAGTGGTGTGGAGAGCCTGGGACTCACGTCTGAGTATACCCAGCACACTCGGGGTGAAAATTGCAAAAACACAGTTGATGGACAGAATGTAGAACAATGTCATACATTCACCCCAGTACAAGGATCTGGGCCTAAATCCATTGTTTTTTTGAACTCCACACCACCCTGGGTTAGACACTGGCTATATGCAAATCAGCTCTGACCCTGTGCCTCATGGGAACAGTCCAGTCCGAACTACCAAGCCATGTCTTTCCCAGATCGGAATTAAGCATCCAAGGACCGGTTTCTGGCTATCAGCCTTCATCAGCCTGGATAGCTTGACTCCAGTGGTGTGGAGAGCCTGGGACTCACGTCTGAGCATACCCAGCACACTCGGGGTGAAAATTGCAAAAAACACAGTTGATGGACAGAATGTAGAACAATGTCATACATTCACCCCAGTACAAGGATCTGGGCCTAAATCCATCGTTTTTTTGCACTCCACACCACCCTGGGTTAGACACTGGCTATATGCAAATCAGCTCTGATCCTGTGCCTCATGGGAACAGTCCAGTCCGAACTAACAAGCCATGTCTTTCCCAGACCGGAATTAAGCATCCAAGGACCGGTTTCTGGCTATCAGCCTGGATAGCTTGACTCCAGTGGTGTGGAGAGCCTGGGACTCACGTCTGAGCATACCCAGCACACTCGGGGTAAAAATTGCAAAAAACACAGTTGATGGACAGAATGTAGAACAATGTCATACATTCACCCCAGTACAAGGATCTGGTCCTAAATATATAGTTTTTTTGCACTCCACACCACCCTGGGTTAGACACTGGCTATATGCAAATCAGCTCTGACCCTGTGCCTCATGGGAACAGTCCAGTCCGAACTACCAAGCCATGTCTTTCCCAGACCGGAATTAAGCATCCAAGGACCGGTTTCTGGCTATCAGCCTTCATCTGCCTGGATAGCTTGACTCCAGTGGTGTGGAGAGCCTGGGACTCATGTCTGAGCATACCCAGCACACTCGGGGTGAAAATTGCAAAAAACACAGTTGATGGACAGAATGTAGAACAATGTCATACATTCACCCCAGTAAAAGGATCTGGGCCTAAATCCATCGTTTTTTTGCACTCCACACCACCCTGGGTTAGACACTGGCTATATGCAAATCAGCTCTGACCCTGTGCCTCATGGGAACAGGCCAGTCCGAACTACCAAGCCATGTCTTTCCCAGACCGGAATTAAGCATCCAAGGACCGGTTTCTGGCTATCAGCCTTCATCAGCCTGGATAGCTTGACTCCAGTGGTGTGGAGAGCCTGGGACTCACGTCTGAGCATACCCAGCACACTCGGGGTGAAAATTGCAAAAAACACAGTTGATGGACAGAATGTAGAACAATGTCATACATTCACCCCAGTACAAGGATCTGGGCCTAAATCCAACATTTTTTTGCACTCCACACCACCCTGGGTTAGACACTGGCTATATGCAAATCAGCTCTGACCCTGTGCCTCATGGGAACAGTCCAGTCCGAACTACCAAGCCTGGTCTTTCCCAGACCGGAATTAAGCATCCAAGGACCGGTTTCTGGCTATCAGCCTTCATCAGCCTGGATAGCTTGACTCCAGTGGTGTGGAGAGCCTGGGACTCACGTCTGAGCATACCCAGCACACTCGGGGTGAGAATTCCAAAAAACACAGTTGATGGACAGAATGTAGAACAATGTCATACATTCACCCCAGTACAAGGATCTGGGCCTAAATCCATCGTTTGTTGCACTCCACACCACCCTGGGTTAGCTCCTGGCTATATGCAAATCAGCTCTGACCCTGTGCCTCATGGGAACAGTCCAGTCCGAACTACCAAGCCATGTCTTTCCCAGACCGGAATTAAGCATCCAAGGACCGGTTTCTGGCTATCAGCCTGGATAGCTTGACTCCAGTGGTGTGGAGAGCCTGGGACTCATGTCTGAGCATACCCAGCACACTCGGGGTGAAAATTGCAAAAAACACAGTTGATGGACAGAATGTAGAACAATGTCATACATTCACCCCAGTACAAGGATCTGGGCCTAAATCCATCGTTTTTTTGAACTCCACACCACCCTGGGTTAGACACTGGCTATATGCAAATCAGCTCTGACCCTGTGCCTCATGGGAACAGTCCAGTCCGAACTACCAAGCCATGTCTTTCCCAGATCGGAATTAAGCATCCAAGGACCGGTTTCTGGCTATCAGCCTTCATCAGCCTCGATAGCTTGACTCCAGTGGTGTGGAGAGCCTGGGACTCACGTCTGAGTATACCCAGCACACTCGGGGGGAAAATTGCAAAAAACACAGTTGATGGACAAAATGTAGAACAATGTCATACATTCACCCCAGTACAAGGATCTGGGCCTAAATCCATCGTTTTTTTGAACTCCACACCACCCTGAGTTAGACACCGGCTATATGCAAATCAGCTCTGACCCTGTGCCTCATGGGAACAGTCCAGTCCGAACTACCAAGCCATGTCTTTCCCAGATCGGAATTAAGCATCCAAGGACCGGTTTCTGGCTATCAGCCTTCATCAGCCTGGATAGCTTGACTCCAGTGGTGTGGAGAGCCTGGGACTCACGTCTGAGCATACCCAGCACACTCGGGGTGAAAATTGCAAAAAACACAGTTGATGGACAGAATGTAGAACAATGTCATACATTCACCCCAGTACAAGGATCTGGGCCTAAATCCATCGTTTTTTTGCACTCCACACCACCCTGGGTTAGACACTGGCTATATGCAAATCAGCTCTGATCCTGTGCCTCATGGGAACAGTCCAGTCCGAACTACCAAGCCATGTCTTTCCCAGACCGGAATTAAGCATCCAAGGACCGGTTTCTGGCTATCAGCCTTCATCAGCCTGGATAGCTTGACTCCAGTGGTGTGGAGAGCCTGGGACTCACGTCTGAGCATACGCAGCACACTCGGGGTGAAAATTGCAAAAAACACAGTTGATGGACAGAATGTAGAACAATGTCATACATTCACCCCAGTACAAGGATCTGGTCCTAAATCCATCGTTTTTTTGCACTCCACACCACCCTGGGTTAGACACTGGCTATATGCAAATCAGCTCTGACCCTGTACCTCATGGGAACAGTCCAGTCCGAACTACCAAGCCATGTCTTTCCCAGACCGGAATTAAGCATCCAAGGACCGGTTTCTGGCTATCAGCCTTCATCTGCCTGGATAGCTTGACTCCAGTGGTGTGGAGAGCCTGGGACTCACGTCTGAGCATACCCAGCACACTCGGGGTGAAAATTGCAAAAAACACAGTTGATGGACAGAATGTAGAACAATGTCATACATTCACCCCAGTACAAGGATCGGGGCCTAAATCCATCGTTTTTTTGCACTCCACACCACCCTGGGTTAGACACTGGCTATAGGCAAATCAGCTCTGACCCTGTGCCTCATGGGAACAGTCCAGTCTGAACTACCAAGCCATGTCTTTCCCAGACCGGAATTAAGCATCCAAGGACCGGTTTCTGGCTATCAGCCTGGATAGCTTGACTCCAGTGGTGTGGAGAGCCTGGGACTCACGTCTGAGCATACCCAGCATACTCGGGGTGAAAATTGCAAAAAACACAGTTGATGCACAGAATGTAGAACAATGTCATACATTCACCCCGTACAAGGATCTGGGCCTAACTCCATCGTTTTTTTGCACTCCACACCACCCTGGGTTAGACACTGGCTATAGGCAAATCAGCTCTGACCCGGTGCCTCATGGGAACAGTCCAGTCCGAACTACCAAACCATGTCTTTCCCAGACCGGAATTAAGCATTCAAGGACCGGTTTCTGGCTATCAGCCTTCATCAGCCTGGATAGCTTGACTCCAGTGGTGTGGAGAGCCTGGGACTCACGTCTGAGTATACCCAGCACATTCGGGGTGAAAATTGCAAAAACACAGTTGATGGACAGAATGTAGAACAATGTCATACATTCACCCCAGTACAAGGATCTGGGCCTAAATCCATCGTTTTTTTTAACTCCACACCACCCTGGGTTAGACACTGGCTATATGCAAATCAGCTCTGACCCTGTGCCTCATGGGAACAGTCCAGTCCGAACTACCAAGCCATGTCTTTCCCAGATCGGAATTAAGCATCCAAGGACCGGTTTCTGGCTATCAGCCTTCATCAGCCTGGATAGCTTGACTCCAGTGGTGTGGAGAGCCTGGGACTCACGTCTGAGCATACCCAGCACACTCGGGGTGAAAATTGCAAAAAACACAGTTGATGGACAGAATGTAGAACAATGTCATACATTCACCCCAGTACAAGGATCTGGGCCTAAATCCATCGTTTTTTTGCACTCCACACCACCCTGGGTTAGACACTGGCTATATGCAAATCAGCTCTGATCCTGTGCCTCATGGGAACAGTCCAGTCCGAACTAACAAGCCATGTCTTTCCCAGACCGGAATTAAGCATCCAAGGACCGGTTTCTGGCTATCAGCCTGGATAGCTTGACTCCAGTGGTGTGGAGAGCCTGGGACTCACGTCTGAGCATACCCAGCACACTCGGGGTAAAAATTGCAAAAAACACAGTTGATGGACAGAATGTAGAACAATGTCATACATTCACCCCAGTACAAGGATCTGGTCCTAAATCCATAGTTTTTTTGCACTCCACACCACCCTGGGTTAGACACTGGCTATATGCAAATCAGCTCTGACCCTGTGCCTCATGGGAACAGTCCAGTCCGAACTACCAAGCCATGTCTTTCCCAGACCGGAATTAAGCATCCAAGGACCGGTTTCTGGCTATCAGCCTTCATCTGCCTGGATAGCTTGACTCCAGTGGTGTGGAGAGCCTGGGACTCATGTCTGAGCATACCCAGCACACTCGGGGTGAAAATTGCAAAAAACACAGTTGATGGACAGAATGTAGAACAATGTCATACATTCACCCCAGTAAAAGGATCTGGGCCTAAATCCATCGTTTTTTTGCACTCCACACCACCCTGGGTTAGACACTGGCTATATGCAAATCAGCTCTGACCCTGTGCCTCATGGGAACAGTCCAGTCCGAACTACCAAGCCTGGTCTTTCCCAGACCGGAATTAAGCATCCAAGGACCGGTTTCTGGCTATCAGCCTTCATCAGCCTGGATAGCTTGACTCCAGTGGTGTGGAGAGCCTGGGACTCACGTCTGAGCATACCCAGCACACTCGGGGTGAAAATTGCAAAAAACACAGTTGATGGACAGAATGTAGAACAATGTCATACATTCACCCCAGTACAAGGATCTGGGCCTAAATCCATCGTTTGTTGCACTCCACACCACCCTGGGTTAGCTCCTGGCTATATGCAAATCAGCTCTGACCCTGTGCCTCATGGGAACAGTCCAGTCCGAACTACCAAGCCATGTCTTTCCCAGACCGGAATTAAGCATCCAAGGACCGGTTTCCGGCTATCAGCCTGGATAGCTTGACTCCAGTGGTGTGGAGAGCCTGGGACTCATGTCTGAGCATACCCAGCACACTCGGGGTGAAAATTGCAAAAAACACAGTTGATGGACAGAATGTAGAACAATGTCATACATTCACCCCAGTACAAGGATCTGGGCCTAAATCCATCGTTTTTTTGAACTCCACACCACCCTCGGTTAGACACTGGCTATATGCAAATCAGCTCTGACCCTGTGCCTCATGGGAACAGTCCAGTCCGAACTACCAAGCCATGTCTTTCCCAGATCGGAATTAAGCATCCAAGGACCGGTTTCTGGCTATCAGCCTTCATCAGCCTCGATAGCTTGACTCCAGTGGTGTGGAGAGCCTGGGACTCACGTCTGAGTATACCCAGCACACTCGGGGTGAAAATTGCAAAAAACACAGTTGATGGACAGAATGTAGAACAATGTCATACATTCACCCCAGTACAAGGATCTGGGCCTAAATCCAACGTTTTTTTGCACTCCACACCACCCTGGGTTAGACACTGGCTATATGCAAATCAGCTCTGACCCTGTGCCTCATGGGAACAGTCCAGTCCGAACTACCAAGCCTGGTCTTTCCCAGACCGGAATTAAGCATCCAAGGACCGGTTTCTGGCTATCAGCCTTCATCAGCCTGGATAGCTTGACTCCAGTGGTGTGGAGAGCCTGGGACTCACGTCTGAGCATACCCAGCACACTCGGGGTGAAAATTGCAAAAAACACAGTTGATGGACAGAATGTAGAACAATGTCATACATTCACCCCAGTACAAGGATCTGGGCCTAAATCCATCGTTTGTTGCACTCCACACCACCCTGGGTTAGCTCCTGGCTATATGCAAATCAGCTCTGACCCTGTGCCTCATGGGAACAGTCCAGTCCGAACTACCAAGCCATGTCTTCCCCAGACCGGAATTAAGCATCCAAGGACCGGTTTCTGGCTATCAGCCTGGATAGCTTGACTCCAGTGGTGTGGAGAGCCTGGGACTCATGTCTGAGCATACCCAGCACACTCGGGGTGAAAATTGCAAAAAACACAGTTGATGGACAGAATGTAGAACAATGTCATACATTCACCCCAGTACAAGGATCTGGGCCTAAATCCATCGTTTTTTTGAACTCCACACCACCCTGGGTTAGACACCGGCTATATGCAAATCAGCTCTGACCCTGTGCCTCATGGGAACAGTCCAGTCCGAACTACCAAGCCATGTCTTTCCCAGATCGGAATTAAGCATCCAAGGACCGGTTTCTGGCTATCAGCCTTCATCAGCCTGGATAGCTTGACTCCAGTGGTGTGGAGAGCCTGGGACTCACGTCTGAGCATACCCAGCACACTCGGGGTGAAAATTGCAAAAAACACAGTTGATGGACAGAATGTAGAACAATGTCATACATTCACCCCAGTACAAGGATCTGGGCCTAAATCCATCGTTTTTTTACACTCCACACCACCCTGGGTTAGACACTGGCTATATGCAAATCAGCTCTGATCCTGTGCCTCATGGGAACAGTCCAGTCCGAACTACCAAGCCATGTCTTTCCCAGACCGGAATTAAGCATCCAAGGACCGGTTTCTGGCTATCAGCCTTCATCAGCCTGGATAGCTTGACTCCAGTGGTGTGGAGAGCCTGGGACTCACGTCTGAGCATACGCAGCACACTCGGGGTGAAAATTGCAAAAAACACAGTTGATGGACAGAATGTAGAACAATGTCATACATTCACCCCAGTACAAGGATCTGGTCCTAAATCCATCGTTTTTTTGCACTCCACACCACCCTGGGTTAGACACTGGCTATATGCAAATCAGCTCTGACCCTGTACCTCATGGGAACAGTCCAGTCCGAACTACCAAGCCATGTCTTTCCCAGACCGGAATTAAGCATCCAAGGACCGGTTTCTGGCTATCAGCCTTCATCTGCCTGGATAGCTTGACTCCAGTGGTGTGGAGAGCCTGGGACTCACGTCTGAGCATACCCAGCACACTCGGGGTGAAAATTGCAAAAAACACAGTTGATGGACAGAATGTAGAACAATGTCATACATTCACCCCAGTACAAGGATCGGGGCCTAAATCCATCGTTTTTTTGCACTCCACACCACCCTGGGTTAGACACTGGCTATAGGCAAATCAGCTCTGACCCTGTGCCTCATGGGAACAGTCCAGTCCGAACTACCAAGCCATGTCTTTCCCAGACCGGAATTAAGCATCCAAGGACCGGTTTCTGGCTATCAGCCTGGATAGCTTGACTCCAGTGGTGTGGAGAGCCTGGGACTCACGTCTGAGCATACCCAGCATACTCGGGGTGAAAATTGCAAAAAACACAGTTGATGCACAGAATGTAGAACAATGTCATACATTCACCCCGTACAAGGATCTGGGCCTAACTCCATCGTTTTTTTGCACTCTACACCACCCTGGGTTAGACACTGGCTATAGGCAAATCAGCTCTGACCCGGTGCCTCATGGGAACAGTCCAGTCCGAACTACCAAACCATGTCTTTCCCAGACCGGAATTAAGCATTCAAGGACCGGTTTCTGGCTATCAGCCTTCATCAGCCTGGATAGCTTGACTCCAGTGGTGTGGAGAGCCTGGGACTCACGTCTGAGTATACCCAGCACACTCGGGGTGAAAATTGCAAAAACACAGTTGATGGACAGAATCTAGAACAATGTCATACATTCACCCCAGTACAAGGATCTAGGCCTAAATCCATCGTTTTTTTGAACTCCACACCACCCTGGGTTAGACACTGGCTATATGCAAATCAGCTCTGACCCTGTGCCTCATGGGAACAGTCCAGTCCGAACTACCAAGCCATGTCTTTCCCAGATCGGAATTAAGCATCCAAGGACCGGTTTCTGGCTATCAGCCTTCATCAGCCTGGATAGCTTGACTCCAGTGGTGTGGAGAGCCTGGGACTCACGTCTGAGCATACCCAGCACACTCGGGGTGAAAATTGCAAAAAACACAGTTGATGGACAGAATGTAGAACAATGTCATACATTCACCCCAGTACAAGGATCTGGGCCTAAATCCATCGTTTTTTTGCACTCCACACCACCCTGGGTTAGACACTGGCTATATGCAAATCAGCTCTGATCCTGTGCCTCATGGGAACAGTCCAGTCCGAACTAACAAGCCATGTCTTTCCCAGACCGGAATTAAGCATCCAAGGACCGGTTTCTGGCTATCAGCCTGGATAGCTTGACTCCAGTGGTGTGGAGAGCCTGGGACTCACGTCTGAGCATACCCAGCACACTCGGGGTAAAAATTGCAAAAAACACAGTTGATGGACAGAATGTAGAACAATGTCATACATTCACCCCAGTACAAGGATCTGGTCCTAAATATATAGTTTTTTTGCACTCCACACCACCCTGGGTTAGACACTGGCTATATGCAAATCAGCTCTGACCCTGTGCCTCATGGGAACAGTCCAGTCCGAACTACCAAGCCATGTCTTTCCCAGACCGGAATTAAGCATCCAAGGACCGGTTTCTGGCTATCAGCCTTCATCTGCCTGGATAGCTTGACTCCAGTGGTGTGGAGAGCCTGGGACTCATGTCTGAGCATACCCAGCACACTCGGGGTGAAAATTGCAAAAAACACAGTTGATGGACAGAATGTAGAACAATGTCATACATTCACCCCAGTAAAAGGATCTGGGCCTAAATCCATCGTTTTTTTGCACTCCACACCACCCTGGGTTAGACACTGGCTATATGCAAATCAGCTCTGACCCTGTGCCTCATGGTAACAGGCCAGTCCGAACTACCAAGCCATGTCTTTCCCAGACCGGAATTAAGCATCCAAGGACCGGTTTCTGGCTATCAGCCTTCATCAGCCTGGATAGCTTGACTCCAGTGGTGTGGAGAGCCTGGGACTCACGTCTGAGCATACCCAGCACACTCGGGGTGAAAATTGCAAAAAACACAGTTGATGGACAGAATGTAGAACAATGTCATACATTCACCCCAGTACAAGGATCTGGGCCTAAATCCAACGTTTTTTTGCACTCCACACCACCCTGGGTTAGACACTGGCTATATGCAAATCAGCTCTGACCCTGTGCCTCATGGGAACAGTCCAGTCCGAACTACCAAGCCTGGTCTTTCCCAGACCGGAATTAAGCATCCAAGGACCGGTTTCTGGCTATCAGCCTTCATCAGCCTGGATAGCTTGACTCCAGTGGTGTGGAGAGCCTGGGACTCACGCCTGAGCATACCCAGCACACTCGGGGTGAAAATTGCAAAAAACACAGTTGATGGACAGAATGTAGAACAATGTCATACATTCACCCCAGTACAAGGATCTGGGCCTAAATCCATCGTTTGTTGCACTCCACACCACCCTGGGTTAGCTCCTGGCTATATGCAAATCAGCTCTGACCCTGTGCCTCATGGGAACAGTCCAGTCCGAACTACCAAGCCATGTCTTTCCCAGACCGGAATTAAGCATCCAAGGACCGGTTTCTGGCTATCAGCCTGGATAGCTTGACTCCAGTGGTGTGGAGAGCCTGGGACTCATGTCTGAGCATACCCAGCACACTCGGGGTGAAAATTGCAAAAAACACAGTTGATGGACAGAATGTAGAACAATGTCATACATTCACCCCAGTACAAGGATCTGGGCCTAAATCCATCGTTTTTTTGAACTCCACACCACCCTGGGTTAGACACTGGCTTTATGCAAATCAGCTCTGACCCTGTGCCTCATGGGAACAGTCCAGTCCGAACTACCAAGCCATGTCTTTCCCAGATCGGAATTAAGCATCCAAGGACCGGTTTCTGGCTATCAGCCTTCATCAGCCTCGATAGCTTGACTCCAGTGGTGTGGAGAGCCTGGGACTCACGTCTGAGTATACCCAGCACACTCGGGGTGAAAATTGCAAAAAACACAGTTGATGGACAGAATGTAGAACAATGTCATACATTCACCCCAGTACAAGGATCTGGGCCTAAATCCATCGTTTTTTTGAACTCCACACCACCCTGGGTTAGACACTGGCTATATGCAAATCAGCTCTGACCCTGTGCCTCATGGGAACAGTCCAGTCCGAACTACCAAGCCATGTCTTTCCCAGATCGGAATTAAGCATCCAAGGTCCGGTTTCTGGCTATCAGCCTTCATCAGCCTGGATAGCTTGACTCCAGTGGTGTGGAGAGCCTGGGACTCACGTCTGAGCATAACCAGCACACTCGGGGTGAAAATTGCAAAAAACACAGTTGATGGACAGAATGTAGAACAATGTCATACATTCACCCCAGTACAAGGATCTGGGCCTAAATCCATCGTTTTTTTGCACTCCACACCACCCTGGGTTAGACACTGGCTATATGCAAATCAGCTCTGATCCTGTGCCTCATGGGAACAGTCCAGTCCGAACTACCAAGCCATGTCTTTCCCAGACCGGAATTAAGCATCCAAGGACCGGTTTCTGGCTATCAGCCTTCATCAGCCTGGATAGCTTGACTCCAGTGGTGTGGAGAGCCTGGGACTCACGTCTGAGCATACGCAGCACACTCGGGGTGAAAATTGCAAAAAACACAGTTGATGGACAGAATGTAGAACAATGTCATACATTCACCCCAGTACAAGGATCTAGTCCTAAATCCATCGTTTTTTTGCACTCCACACCACCCTGGGTTAGACACTGGCTATATGCAAATCAGCTCTGACCCTGTGCCTCATGGGAACAGTCCAGTCCGAACTACCAAGCCATGTCTTTCCCAGATCGGAATTAAGCATCCAAGGTCCGGTTTCTGGCTATCAGCCTTCATCTGCCTGGATAGCTTGACTCCAGTGGTGTGGAGAGCCTGGGACTCACGTCTGAGCATACCCAGCACACTCGGGGTGAAAATTGCAAAAAACACAGTTGATGGACAGAATGTAGAACAATGTCATACATTCACCCCAGTACAAGGATCGGGGCCTAAATCCATCGTTTTTTTGTACTCCACACCACCCTGGGTTAGACACTGGCTATAGGCAAATCAGCTCTGACCCTGTGCCTCATGGGAACAGTCCAGTCCGAACTACCAAGCCATGTCTTTCCCAGACCGGAATTAAGCATCCAAGGACCGGTTTCTGGCTATCAGCCTGGATAGCTTGACTCCAGTGGTGTGGAGAGCCTGGGACTCACGTCTGAGCATACCCAGCATACTCGGGGTGAAAATTGCAAAAAACACAGTTGATGCACAGAATGTAGAACAATGTCATACATTCACCCCGTACAAGGATCTGGGCCTAACTCCATCGTTTTTTTGCACTCCACACCACCCTGGGTTAGACACTGGCTATAGGCAAATCAGCTCTGACCCGGTGCCTCATGGGAACAGTCCAGTCCGAACTACCAAACCATGTCTTTCCCAGACCGGAATTAAGCATTCAAGGACCGGTTTCTGGCTATCAGCCTTCATCAGCCTGGATAGCTTGACTCCAGTGGTGTGGAGAGCCTGGGACTCACGTCTGAGTATACCCAGCACACTCGGGGTGAAAATTGCAAAAACACAGTTGATGGACAGAATGTAGAACAATGTCATACATTCACCCCAGTACAAGGATCTGGGCCTAAATCCATCGTTTTTTTGCACTCCACACCACCCTGGGTTAGACACTGGCTATATGCAAATCAGCTCTGATCCTGTGCCTCATGGGAACAGTCCAGTCCGAACTAACAAGCCATGTCTTTCCCAGACCGGAATTAAGCATCCAAGGACCGGTTTCTGGCTATCAGCCTGGATAGCTTGACTCCAGTGGTGTGGAGAGCCTGGGACTCACGTCTGAGCATACCCAGCACACTCGGGGTAAAAATTGCAAAAAACACAGTTGATGGACAGAATGTAGAACAATGTCATACATTCACCCCATTACAAGGATCTGGTCCTAAATCCATAGTTTTTTTGCACTCCACACCACCCTGGGTTAGACACTGGCTATATGCAAATCAGCTCTGACCCTGTGCCTCATGGGAACAGTCCAGTCCGAACTACCAAGCCATGTCTTTCCCAGACCGGAATTAAGCATCCAAGGACCGGTTTCTGGCTATCAGCCTTCATCTGCCTGGATAGCTTGACTCCAGTGGTGTGGAGAGCCTGGGACTCATGTCTGAGCATACCCAGCACACTCGGGGTGAAAATTGCAAAAGCCACAGTTGATGGACAGAATGTAGAACAATGTCATACATTCACCCCAGTAAAAGGATCTGGGCCTAAATCCATCGTTTTTTTGCACTCCACACCACCCTGGGTTAGACACTGGCTATATGCAAATCAGCTCTGACCCTGTGCCTCATGGGAACAGGCCAGTCCGAACTACCAAGCCATGTCTTTCCCAGACCGGAATTAAGCATCCAAGGACCGGTTTCTGGCTATCAGCCTTCATCAGCCTGGATAGCTTGACTCCAGTGGTGTGGAGAGCCTGGGACTCACGTCTGAGCATACCCAGCACACTCGGGGTGAAAATTGCAAAAAACACAGTTGATGGACAGAATGTAGAACAATGTCATACATTCACCCCAGTACAAGGATCTGGGCCTAAATCCAACGTTTTTTTGCACTCCACACCACCCTGGGTTAGACACTGGCTATATGCAAATCAGCTCTGACCCTGTGCCTCATGGGAACAGTCCAGTCCGAACTACCAAGCCTGGTCTTTCCCAGACCGGAATTAAGCATCCAAGGACCGGTTTCTGGCTATCAGCCTTCATCAGCCTGGATAGCTTGACTCCAGTGGTGTGGAGAGCCTGGGACTCACGTCTGAGCATACCCAGCACACTCGGGGTGAAAATTGCAAAAAACACAGTTGATGGACAGAATGTAGAACAATGTCATACATTCACCCCAGTACAAGGATCTGGGCCTAAATCCATCGTTTGTTGCACTCCACACCACCCTGGGTTAGCTCCTGGCTATATGCAAATCAGCTCTGACCCTGTGCCTCATGGGAACAGTCCAGTCCGAACTACCAAGCCATGTCTTTCCCAGACCGGAATTAAGCATCCAAGGACCGGTTTCTGGCTATCAGCCTGGATAGCTTGACTCCAGTGGTGTGGAGAGCCTGGGACTCATGTCTGAGCATACCCAGCACACTCGGGGTGAAAATTGCAAAAAACACAGTTGATGGACAGAATGTAGAACAATGTCATACATTCACCCCAGTACAAGGATCTGGGCCTAAATCCATCGTTTTTTTGAACTCCACACCACCCTGGGTTAGACACTGGCTATATGCAAATCAGCTCTGACCCTGTGCCTCATGGGAACAGTCCAGTCCGAACTACCAAGCCATGTCTTTCCCAGATCGGAATTAAGCATCCAAGGACCGGTTTCTGGCTATCAGCCTTCATCAGCCTCGATAGCTTGACTCCAGTGGTGTGGAGAGCCTGGGACTCACGTCTGAGTATACCCAGCACACTCGGGGTGAAAATTGCAAAAAACACAGTTGATGGACAGAATGTAGAACAATGTCATACATTCACCCCAGTACAAGGATCTGGGCCTAAATCCAACGTTTTTTTGCACTCCACACCACCCTGGGTTAGACACTGGCTATATGCAAATCAGCTCTGACCCTGTGCCTCATGGGAACAGTCCAGTCCGAACTACCAAGCCTGGTCTTTCCCAGACCGGAATTAAGCATCCAAGGACCGGTTTCTGGCTATCAGCCTTCATCAGCCTGGATAGCTTGACTCCAGTGGTGTGGAGAGCCTGGGACTCACGTCTGAGCATACCCAGCACACTCGGGGTGAAAATTGCAAAAAACACAGTTGATGGACAGAATGTAGAACAATGTCATACATTCACCCCAGTACAAGGATCTGGGCCTAAATCCATCGTTTGTTGCACTCCACACCACCCTGGGTTAGCTCCTGGCTATATGCAAATCAGCTCTGACCCTGTGCCTCATGGGAACAGTCCAGTCCGAACTACCAAGCCATGTCTTCCCCAGACCGGAATTAAGCATCCAAGGACCGGTTTCTGGCTATCAACCTGGATAGCTTGACTCCAGTGGTGTGGAGAGCCTGGGACTCATGTCTGAGCATACCCAGCACACTCGGGGTGAAAATTGCAAAAAACACAGTTGATGGACAGAATGTAGAACAATGTCATACATTCACCCCAGTACAAGGATCTGGGCCTAAATCCATCGTTTTTTTGAACTCCACACCACCCTGGGTTAGACACTGGCTATATGCAAATCAGCTCTGACCCTGTGCCTCATGGGAACAGTCCAGTCCGAACTACCAAGCCATGTCTTTCCCAGATCGGAATTAAGCATCCAAGGACCGGTTTCTGGCTATCAGCCTTCATCAGCCTCGATAGCTTGACTCCAGTGGTGTGGAGAGCCTGGGACTCACGTCTGAGTATACCCAGCACACTCGGGGTGAAAATTGCAAAAAACACAGTTGATGGACAGAATGTAGAACAATGTCATACATTCACCCCAGTACAAGGATCTGGGCCTAAATCCATCGTTTTTTTGAACTCCACACCACCCTGGGTTAGACACCGGCTATATGCAAATCAGCTCTGACCCTGTGCCTCATGGGAACAGTCCAGTCCGAACTACCAAGCCATGTCTTTCCCAGATCGGAATTAAGCATCCAAGGACCGGTTTCTGGCTATCAGCCTTCATCAGCCTGGATAGCTTGACTCCAGTGGTGTGGAGAGCCTGGGACTCACGTCTGAGCATACCCAGCACACTCGGGGTGAAAATTGCTAAAAACACAGTTGATGGACAGAATGTAGAACAATGTCATACATTCACCCCAGTACAAGGATCTGGGCCTAAATCCATCGTTTTTTTGCACTCCACACCACCCTGGGTTAGACACTGGCTATATGCAAATCAGCTCTGATCCTGTGCCTCATGGGAACAGTCCAGTCCGAACTACCAAGCCATGTCTTTCCCAGACCGGAATTAAGCATCCAAGGACCGGTTTCTGGCTATCAGCCTTCATCTGCCTGGATAGCTTGACTCCAGTGGTGTGGAGAGCCTGGGACTCACGTCTGAGCATACCCAGCACACTCGGGGTGAAAATTGCAAAAAACACAGTTGATGGACAGAATGTAGAACAATGTCATACATTCACCCCAGTACAAGGATCTGGGCCTAAATCCATCGTTTTTTTGCACTCCACACCACCCTGGGTTGGATACTGGCTATATGCAAATCAGCTCTGACCCTGTGCCTCATGGGAACAGTCCAGTCCGAACTACCAAGCCATGTCTTTCCCAGACCGGAATTAAGCATCCAAGGACCGGTTTCTGGCTATCAGCCTTCATCAGCCTGGATAGCTTGACTCCAGTGGTGTGGAGAGCCTGGGACTCACGTCTGAGCATACCCAGCAGACTCGGGGTGAAAATTGCAAAAAACACAGTTGATGGACAGAATGTAGAACAATTGCAAACACAACAATGATGGACAGAATGTGGATCAATGTCACACATTCACCCCAGTCCAAAGATCTGGGCACAAATCCATAGTTTTTCCACTCCACACCACCCTGGGTTAGACAAAGGCGATATGCAAATCAGCGCTGACCCTGTGCCCCATGGGAACAGTCCAGTCCGAACTACAAAAGCCATGTCCTTCCCAGAACGGAAACAAGCATCCGAGGACCGGCCCGGTTTCGAGGTAACACCTCTCATCAGCCCGGCTAGCTTGATTCCAGTGGTGTGGAGTGCCTGGGACTCACGTCTGAGCATCCCCAGTACACTTAGAGCGGTAATTGCAAACACAACAATGATGGACAGAATGTGGATCAATGTCACACATTCACCCCAGTCCAAAGATCTGGGCACAAATCCATCGTTTTTCCACTCCACACCACCCTGGGTTAGACAAAGGCGATATGCAAATCAGCGCTGACCCTGTGCCCCATGGGAACAGTCCAGTCCGAACTACAAAAGCCATGTCCTTCCCAGAACGGAAACAAGCATCCGAGGACCGGCCCGGTTTCGAGGTAACACCTCTCATCAGCCCGGCTAGCTTGATTCCAGTGGTGTGGAGTGCCTGGGACTCACGTCTGAGCATCCCCAGTACACTTAGAGCGGTAATTGCAAACACAACAATGATGGACAGAATGTGGATCAATGTCACACATTCACCCCAGTCCAAAGATCTGGGCACAAATCCATCGTTTTTCCACTCCACACCACCCTGGGTTAGACAAAGGCGATATGCAAATCAGCGCTGACCCTGTGCCCCATGGGAACAGTCCAGTCGGAACTACCAAGCCATGTCTTTCCCAGACCGGAATTAAGCATCCAAGGACCGGTTTCTGGCTATCAGCCTTCATCAGCCTGGATAGCTTGACTCCAGTGGTGTGGAGAGCCTGGGACTCACGTCTGAGCATACCCAGCACACTCGGGGTGAAAATTGCAAAAAACACAGTTGATGGACAGAATGTAGAACAATGTCATACATTCACCCCAGTACAAGGATCTGGGCCTAAATCCATCGTTTGTTGCACTCCACACCACCCTGGGTTAGCTCCTGGCTATATGCAAATCAGCTCTGACCCTGTGCCTCATGGGAACAGTCCAGTCCGAACTACCAAGCCATGTCTTTCCCAGACCGGAATTAAGCATCCAAGGACCGGTTTCTGGCTATCAGCCTGGATAGCTTGACTCCAGTGGTGTGGAGAGCCTGGGACTCATGTCTGAGCATACCCCGCACACTCGGGGTGAAAATTACAAAAAACACAGTTGATGGACAGAATGTAGAACAATGTCATACATTCACCCCAGTACAAGGATCTGGGCCTAAATCCATCGTTTTTTTTAACTCCACACCACCCTGGGTTAGACACTGGCTATATGCAAATCAGCTCTGACCCTGTGCCTCATGGGAACAGTCCAGTCCGAACTACCAAGCCATGTCTTTCCCAGATCGGAATTAAGCATCCAAGGACCGGTTTCTGGCTATCAGCCTTCATCAGCCTCGATAGCTTGACTCCAGTGGTGTGGAGAGCCTGGGACTCACGTCTGAGTATACCCAGCACACTCGGGGTGAAAATTGCAAAAAACACAGTTGATGGACAGAATGTAGAACAATGTCATACATTCACCCCAGTACAAGGATCTGGGCCTAAATCCATCGTTTTTTTGAACTCCACACCACCCTGGGTTAGACACCGGCTATATGCAAATCAGCTCTGACCCTGTGCCTCATGGGAACAGTCCAGTCCGAACTACCAAGCCATGTCTTTCCCAGACCGGAATTAAGCATCCAAGGACCGGTTTCTGGCTATCAGCCTTCATCAGCCTGGATAGCTTGACTCCAGTGGTGTGGAGAGCCTGGGACTCACGTCTGAGCATACGCAGCACACTCGGGGTGAAAATTGCAAAAAACACAGTTGATGGACAGAATGTAGAACAATGTCATACATTCACCCCAGTACAAGGATCTGGTCCTAAATCCATCGTTTTTTTGCACTCCACACCACCCTGGGTTAGACACTGGCTATATGCAAATCAGCTCTGACCCTGTACCTCATGGGAACAGTCCAGTCCGAACTACCAAGCCATGTCTTTCCCAGACCGGAATTAAGCATCCAAGGACCGGTTTCTGGCTATCAGCCTTCATCTGCCTGGATAGCTTGACTCCAGTGGTGTGGAGAGCCTGGGACTCACGTCTGAGCATACCCAGCACACTCGGGGTGAAAACTGCAAAAAACACAGTTGATGGACAGAATGTAGAACAATGTCATACATTCACCCCAGTACAAGGATCGGGGCCTAAATCCATCGTTTTTTTGTACTCCACACCACCCTGGGTTAGACACTGGCTATAGGCAAATCAGCTCTGACCCTGTGCCTCATGGGAACAGTCCAGTCCGAACTACCAAGCCATGTCTTTCCCAGACCGGAATTAAGCATCCAAGGACCGGTTTCTGGCTATCAGCCTGGATAGCTTGACTCCAGTGGTGTGGAGAGCCTGGGACTCACGTCTGAGCATACCCAGCATACTCGGGGTGAAAATTGCAAAAAACACAGTTGATGCACAGAATGTAGAACAATGTCATACATTCACCCCGTACAAGGATCTGGGCCTAACTCCATCGTTTTTTTGCACTCCACACCACCCTGGGTTAGACACTGGCTATAGGCAAATCAGCTCTGACCCGGTGCCTCATGGGAACAGTCCAGTCCGAACTACCAAACCATGTCTTTCCCAGACCGGAATTAAGCATTCAAGGACCGGTTTCTGGCTATCAGCCTTCATCAGCCTGGATAGCTTGACTCCAGTGGTGTGGAGAGCCTGGGACTCACGTCTGAGCATACCCAGCACACTCGGGGTGAAAATTGCAAAAAACACAGTTGATGGACAGAATGTAGAACAATGTCATACATTCACCCCAGTACAAGGATCTGGGCCTAAATCCATCGTTTTTTTGAACTCCACACCACCCTGGGTTAGACACTGGCTATATGCAAATCAGCTCTGACCCTGTGCCTCATGGGAACAGTCCAGTCCGAACTACCAAGCCATGTCTTTCCCAGATCGGAATTAAGCATCCAAGGACCGGTTTCTGGCTATCAGCCTTCATCAGCCTGGATAGCTTGACTCCAGTGGTGTGGAGAGCCTGGGACTCACGTCTGAGCATACCCAGCACACTCGGGGTGAAAATTGCAAAAAACACAGTTGATGGACAGAATGTAGAACAATGTCATACATTCACCCCAGTACAAGGATCTGGGCCTAAATCCATCGTTTGTTGCACTCCACACCACCCTGGGTTAGCTCCTGGCTATATGCAAATCAGCTCTGACCCTGTGCCTCATGGGAACAGTCCAGTCCGAACTACCAAGCCATGTCTTTCCCAGACCGGAATTAAGCATCCAAGGACCGGTTTCTGGCTATCAGCCTGGATAGCTTGACTCCAGTGGTGTGGAGAGCCTGGGACTCATGTCTGAGCATACCCAGCACACTCGGGGTGAAAATTGCAAAAAACACAGTTGATGGACAGAATGTAGAACAATGTCATACATTCACCCCAGTACAAGGATCTGGGCCTAAATCCATCGTTTTTTTGAACTCCACACCACCCTGGGTTAGACACTGGCTATATGCAAATCAGCTCTGACCCTGTGCCTCATGGGAACAGTCCAGTCCGAACTACCAAGCCATGTCTTTCCCAGATCGGAATTAAGCATCCAAGGACCGGTTTCTGGCTATCAGCCTTCATCAGCCTCGATAGCTTGACTCCAGTGGTGTGGAGAGCCTGGGACTCACGTCTGAGTATACCCAGCACACTCGGGGTGAAAATTGCAAAAAACACAGTTGATGGACAGAATGTAGAACAATGTCATACATTCACCCCAGTACAAGGATCTGGGCCTAAATCCAACGTTTTTTTGCACTCCACACCACCCTGGGTTAGACACTGGCTATATGCAAATCAGCTCTGACCCTGTGCCTCATGGGAACAGTCCAGTCCGAACTACCAAGCCTGGTCTTTCCCAGACCGGAATTAAGCATCCAAGGACCGGTTTCTGGCTATCAGCCTTCATCAGCCTGGATAGCTTGACTCCAGTGGTGTGGAGAGCCTGGGACTCACGTCTGAGCATACCCAGCACACTCGGGGTGAAAATTGCAAAAAACACAGTTGATGGACAGAATGTAGAACAATGTCATACATTCACCCCAGTACAAGGATCTGGGCCTAAATCCATCGTTTGTTGCACTCCACACCACCCTGGGTTAGCTCCTGGCTATATGCAAATCAGCTCTGACCCTGTGCCTCATGGGAACAGTCCAGTCCGAACTACCAAGCCATGTCTTCCCCAGACCGGAATTAAGCATCCAAGGACCGGTTTCTGGCTATCAACCTGGATAGCTTGACTCCAGTGGTGTGGAGAGCCTGGGACTCATGTCTGAGCATACCCAGCACACTCGGGGTGAAAATTGCAAAAAACACAGTTGATGGACAGAATGTAGAACAATGTCATACATTCACCCCAGTACAAGGATCTGGGCCTAAATCCATCGTTTTTTTGAACTCCACACCACCCTGGGTTAGACACTGGCTATATGCAAATCAGCTCTGACCCTGTGCCTCATGGGAACAGTCCAGTCCGAACTACCAAGCCATGTCTTTCCCAGATCGGAATTAAGCATCCAAGGACCGGTTTCTGGCTATCAGCCTTCATCAGCCTCGATAGCTTGACTCCAGTGGTGTGGAGAGCCTGGGACTCACGTCTGAGTATACCCAGCACACTCGGGGTGAAAATTGCAAAAAACACAGTTGATGGACAGAATGTAGAACAATGTCATACATTCACCCCAGTACAAGGATCTGGGCCTAAATCCATCGTTTTTTTGAACTCCACACCACCCTGGGTTAGACACCGGCTATATGCAAATCAGCTCTGACCCTGTGCCTCATGGGAACAGTCCAGTCCGAACTACCAAGCCATGTCTTTCCCAGATCGGAATTAAGCATCCAAGGACCGGTTTCTGGCTATCAGCCTTCATCAGCCTGGATAGCTTGACTCCAGTGGTGTGGAGAGCCTGGGACTCACGTCTGAGCATACCCAGCACACTCGGGGTGAAAATTGCAAAAAACACAGTTGATGGACAGAATGTAGAACAATGTCATACATTCACCCCAGTACAAGGATCTGGGCCTAAATCCATCGTTTTTTTGCACTCCACACCACCCTGGGTTAGACACTGGCTATATGCAAATCAGCTCTGATCCTGTGCCTCATGGGAACAGTCCAGTCCGAACTACCAAGCCATGTCTTTCCCAGACCGGAATTAAGCATCCAAGGACCGGTTTCTGGCTATCAGCCTTCATCAGCCTGGATAGCTTGACTCCAGTGGTGTGGAGAGCCTGGGACTCACGTCTGAGCATACGCAGCACACTCAGGGTGAAAATTGCAAAAAACACAGTTGATGGACAGAATGTAGAACAATGTCATACATTCACCCCAGTACAAGGATCTGGTCCTAAATCCATCGTTTTTTTGCACTCCACACCACCCTGGGTTAGACACTGGCTATATGCAAATCAGCTCTGACCCTGTACCTCATGGGAACAGTCCAGTCCGAACTACCAAGCCATGTCTTTCCCAGACCGGAATTAAGCATCCAAGGACCGGTTTCTGGCTATCAGCCTTCATCTGCCTGGATAGCTTGACTCCAGTGGTGTGGAGAGCCTGGGACTCACGTCTGAGCATACCCAGCACACTCGGGGTGAAAATTGCAAAAAACACAGTTGATGGACAGAATGTAGAACAATGTCATACATTCACCCCAGTACAAGGATCTGGGCCTAAATCCATCGTTTTTTTGCACTCCACACCACCCTGGGTTGGATACTGGCTATATGCAAATCAGCTCTGACCCTGTGCCTCATGGGAACAGTCCAGTCCGAACTACCAAGCCATGTCTTTCCCAGACCGGAATTAAGCATCCAAGGACCGGTTTCTGGCTATCAGCCTTCATCAGCCTGGATAGCTCGACTCCAGTGGTGTGGAGAGCCTGGGACTCACGTCTGAGCATACCCAGCAGACTCGGGGTGAAAATTGCAAAAAACACAGTTGATGGACAGAATGTAGAACAATGTCATACATTCACCCCAGTACAAGGATCTGGGCCTAAATCCATCGTTTTTTGCACTCCACACCACCCTGGGTTAGATACTGGCTATATGCAAATCAGCTCTGACCCTGTGCCTCATGGGAACAGTCCAGTCGGAACTACCAAGCCATGTCTTTCCCAGACCGGAATTAAGCATCCAAGGACCGGTTTCTGGCTATCAGCCTTCATCAGCCTGGATAGCTTGACTCCAGTGGTGTGGAGAGCCTGGGACTCACGTCTGAGCATACCCAGCACACTCGGGGTGAAAATTGCAAAAAACACAGTTGATGGACAGAATGTAGAACAATGTCATACATTCACCCCAGTACAAGGATCTGGGCCTAAATCCATCGTTTGTTGCACTCCACACCACCCTGGGTTAGCTCCTGGCCATATGCAAATCAGCTCTGACCCTGTGCCTCATGGGAACAGTCCAGTCCGAACTACCAAGCCATGTCTTTCCCAGACCTGAATTAAGCATCCAAGGACCGGTTTCTGGCTATCAGCCTGGATAGCTTGACTCCAGTGGTGTGGAGAGCCTGGGACTCATGTCTGAGCATACCCCGCACACTCGGGGTGAAAATTACAAAAAACACAGTTGATGGACAGAATGTAGAACAATGTCATACATTCACCCCAGTACAAGGATCTGGGCCTAAATCCATCGTTTTTTTTAACTCCACATCACCCTGGGTTAGACACTGGCTATATGCAAATCAGCTCTGACCCTGTGCCTCATGGGAACAGTCCAGTCCGAACTACCAAGCCATGTCTTTCCCAGATCGGAATTAAGCATCCAAGGACCGGTTTCTGGCTATCAGCCTTCATCAGCCTCGATAGCTTGACTCCAGTGGTGTGGAGAGCCTGGGACTCACGTCTGAGTATACCCAGCACACTCGGGGTGAAAATTGCAAAAAACACAGTTGATGGACAGAATGTAGAACAATGTCATACATTCACCCCAGTACAAGGATCTGGGCCTAAATCCATCGTTTTTTTGAACTCCACACCACCCTGGGTTAGACACCGGCTATATGCAAATCAGCTCTGACCCTGTGCCTCATGGGAACAGTCCAGTCCGAACTAACAAGCCATGTCTTTCCCAGACCGGAATTAAGCATCCAAGGACCGGTTTCTGGCTATCAGCCTGGATAGCTTGACTCCAGTGGTGTGGAGAGCCTGGGACTCACGTCTGAGCATACCCAGCACACTCGGGGTAAAAATTGCAAAAAACACAGTTGATGGACAGAATGTAGAACAATGTCATACATTCACCCCAGTACAAGGATCTGGTCCTAAATATATAGTTTTTTTGCACTCCACACCACCCTGGGTTAGACACTGGCTATATGCAAATCAGCTCTGACCCTGTGCCTCATGGGAACAGTCCAGTCCGAACTACCAAGCCATGTCTTTCCCAGACCGGAATTAAGCATCCAAGGACCGGTTTCTGGCTATCAGCCTTCATCTGCCTGGATAGCTTGACTCCAGTGGTGTGGAGAGCCTGGGACTCATGTCTGAGCATACCCAGCACACTCGGGGTGAAAATTGCAAAAAACACAGTTGATGGACAGAATGTAGAACAATGTCATACATTCACCCCAGTAAAAGGATCTGGGCCTAAATCCATCGTTTTTTTGCACTCCACACCACCCTGGGTTAGACACTGGCTATATGCAAATCAGCTCTGACCCTGTGCCTCATGGTAACAGGCCAGTCCGAACTACCAAGCCATGTCTTTCCCAGACCGGAATTAAGCATCCAAGGACCGGTTTCTGGCTATCAGCCTTCATCAGCCTGGATAGCTTGACTCCAGTGGTGTGGAGAGCCTGGGACTCACGTCTGAGCATACCCAGCACACTCGGGGTGAAAATTGCAAAAAACACAGTTGATGGACAGAATGTAGAACAATGTCATACATTCACCCCAGTACAAGGATCTGGGCCTAAATCCAACGTTTTTTTGCACTCCACACCACCCTGGGTTAGACACTGGCTATATGCAAATCAGCTCTGACCCTGTGCCTCATGGGAACAGTCCAGTCCGAACTACCAAGCCTGGTCTTTCCCAGACCGGAATTAAGCATCCAAGGACCGGTTTCTGGCTATCAGCCTTCATCAGCCTGGATAGCTTGACTCCAGTGGTGTGGAGAGCCTGGGACTCACGCCTGAGCATACCCAGCACACTCGGGGTGAAAATTGCAAAAAACACAGTTGATGGACAGAATGTAGAACAATGTCATACATTCACCCCAGTACAAGGATCTGGGCCTAAATCCATCGTTTGTTGCACTCCACACCACCCTGGGTTAGCTCCTGGCTATATGCAAATCAGCTCTGACCCTGTGCCTCATGGGAACAGTCCAGTCCGAACTACCAAGCCATGTCTTTCCCAGACCGGAATTAAGCATCCAAGGACCGGTTTCTGGCTATCAGCCTGGATAGCTTGACTCCAGTGGTGTGGAGAGCCTGGGACTCATGTCTGAGCATACCCAGCACACTCGGGGTGAAAATTGCAAAAAACACAGTTGATGGACAGAATGTAGAACAATGTCATACATTCACCCCAGTACAAGGATCTGGGCCTAAATCCATCGTTTTTTTGAACTCCACACCACCCTGGGTTAGACACTGGCTTTATGCAAATCAGCTCTGACCCTGTGCCTCATGGGAACAGTCCAGTCCGAACTACCAAGCCATGTCTTTCCCAGATCGGAATTAAGCATCCAAGGACCGGTTTCTGGCTATCAGCCTTCATCAGCCTCGATAGCTTGACTCCAGTGGTGTGGAGAGCCTGGGACTCACGTCTGAGTATACCCAGCACACTCGGGGTGAAAATTGCAAAAAACACAGTTGATGGACAGAATGTAGAACAATGTCATACATTCACCCCAGTACAAGGATCTGGGCCTAAATCCATCGTTTTTTTGAACTCCACACCACCCTGGGTTAGACACTGGCTATATGCAAATCAGCTCTGACCCTGTGCCTCATGGGAACAGTCCAGTCCGAACTACCAAGCCATGTCTTTCCCAGATCGGAATTAAGCATCCAAGGTCCGGTTTCTGGCTATCAGCCTTCATCAGCCTGGATAGCTTGACTCCAGTGGTGTGGAGAGCCTGGGACTCACGTCTGAGCATAACCAGCACACTCGGGGTGAAAATTGCAAAAAACACAGTTGATGGACAGAATGTAGAACAATGTCATACATTCACCCCAGTACAAGGATCTGGGCCTAAATCCATCGTTTTTTTGCACTCCACACCACCCTGGGTTAGACACTGGCTATATGCAAATCAGCTCTGATCCTGTGCCTCATGGGAACAGTCCAGTCCGAACTACCAAGCCATGTCTTTCCCAGACCGGAATTAAGCATCCAAGGACCGGTTTCTGGCTATCAGCCTTCATCAGCCTGGATAGCTTGACTCCAGTGGTGTGGAGAGCCTGGGACTCACGTCTGAGCATACGCAGCACACTCGGGGTGAAAATTGCAAAAAACACAGTTGATGGACAGAATGTAGAACAATGTCATACATTCACCCCAGTACAAGGATCTAGTCCTAAATCCATCGTTTTTTTGCACTCCACACCACCCTGGGTTAGACACTGGCTATATGCAAATCAGCTCTGACCCTGTGCCTCATGGGAACAGTCCAGTCCGAACTACCAAGCCATGTCTTTCCCAGATCGGAATTAAGCATCCAAGGTCCGGTTTCTGGCTATCAGCCTTCATCTGCCTGGATAGCTTGACTCCAGTGGTGTGGAGAGCCTGGGACTCACGTCTGAGCATACCCAGCACACTCGGGGTGAAAATTGCAAAAAACACAGTTGATGGACAGAATGTAGAACAATGTCATACATTCACCCCAGTACAAGGATCGGGGCCTAAATCCATCGTTTTTTTGTACTCCACACCACCCTGGGTTAGACACTGGCTATAGGCAAATCAGCTCTGACCCTGTGCCTCATGGGAACAGTCCAGTCCGAACTACCAAGCCATGTCTTTCCCAGACCGGAATTAAGCATCCAAGGACCGGTTTCTGGCTATCAGCCTGGATAGCTTGACTCCAGTGGTGTGGAGAGCCTGGGACTCACGTCTGAGCATACCCAGCATACTCGGGGTGAAAATTGCAAAAAACACAGTTGATGCACAGAATGTAGAACAATGTCATACATTCACCCCGTACAAGGATCTGGGCCTAACTCCATCGTTTTTTTGCACTCCACACCACCCTGGGTTAGACACTGGCTATAGGCAAATCAGCTCTGACCCGGTGCCTCATGGGAACAGTCCAGTCCGAACTACCAAACCATGTCTTTCCCAGACCGGAATTAAGCATTCAAGGACCGGTTTCTGGCTATCAGCCTTCATCAGCCTGGATAGCTTGACTCCAGTGGTGTGGAGAGCCTGGGACTCACGTCTGAGTATACCCAGCACACTCGGGGTGAAAATTGCAAAAACACAGTTGATGGACAGAATGTAGAACAATGTCATACATTCACCCCAGTACAAGGATCTGGGCCTAAATCCATCGTTTTTTTGCACTCCACACCACCCTGGGTTAGACACTGGCTATATGCAAATCAGCTCTGATCCTGTGCCTCATGGGAACAGTCCAGTCCGAACTAACAAGCCATGTCTTTCCCAGACCGGAATTAAGCATCCAAGGACCGGTTTCTGGCTATCAGCCTGGATAGCTTGACTCCAGTGGTGTGGAGAGCCTGGGACTCACGTCTGAGCATACCCAGCACACTCGGGGTAAAAATTGCAAAAAACACAGTTGATGGACAGAATGTAGAACAATGTCATACATTCACCCCATTACAAGGATCTGGTCCTAAATCCATAGTTTTTTTGCACTCCACACCACCCTGGGTTAGACACTGGCTATATGCAAATCAGCTCTGACCCTGTGCCTCATGGGAACAGTCCAGTCCGAACTACCAAGCCATGTCTTTCCCAGACCGGAATTAAGCATCCAAGGACCGGTTTCTGGCTATCAGCCTTCATCTGCCTGGATAGCTTGACTCCAGTGGTGTGGAGAGCCTGGGACTCATGTCTGAGCATACCCAGCACACTCGGGGTGAAAATTGCAAAAGCCACAGTTGATGGACAGAATGTAGAACAATGTCATACATTCACCCCAGTAAAAGGATCTGGGCCTAAATCCATCGTTTTTTTGCACTCCACACCACCCTGGGTTAGACACTGGCTATATGCAAATCAGCTCTGACCCTGTGCCTCATGGGAACAGGCCAGTCCGAACTACCAAGCCATGTCTTTCCCAGACCGGAATTAAGCATCCAAGGACCGGTTTCTGGCTATCAGCCTTCATCAGCCTGGATAGCTTGACTCCAGTGGTGTGGAGAGCCTGGGACTCACGTCTGAGCATACCCAGCACACTCGGGGTGAAAATTGCAAAAAACACAGTTGATGGACAGAATGTAGAACAATGTCATACATTCACCCCAGTACAAGGATCTGGGCCTAAATCCAACGTTTTTTTGCACTCCACACCACCCTGGGTTAGACACTGGCTATATGCAAATCAGCTCTGACCCTGTGCCTCATGGGAACAGTCCAGTCCGAACTACCAAGCCTGGTCTTTCCCAGACCGGAATTAAGCATCCAAGGACCGGTTTCTGGCTATCAGCCTTCATCAGCCTGGATAGCTTGACTCCAGTGGTGTGGAGAGCCTGGGACTCACGTCTGAGCATACCCAGCACACTCGGGGTGAAAATTGCAAAAAACACAGTTGATGGACAGAATGTAGAACAATGTCATACATTCACCCCAGTACAAGGATCTGGGCCTAAATCCATCGTTTGTTGCACTCCACACCACCCTGGGTTAGCTCCTGGCTATATGCAAATCAGCTCTGACCCTGTGCCTCATGGGAACAGTCCAGTCCGAACTACCAAGCCATGTCTTTCCCAGACCGGAATTAAGCATCCAAGGACCGGTTTCTGGCTATCAGCCTGGATAGCTTGACTCCAGTGGTGTGGAGAGCCTGGGACTCATGTCTGAGCATACCCAGCACACTCGGGGTGAAAATTGCAAAAAACACAGTTGATGGACAGAATGTAGAACAATGTCATACATTCACCCCAGTACAAGGATCTGGGCCTAAATCCATCGTTTTTTTGAACTCCACACCACCCTGGGTTAGACACTGGCTATATGCAAATCAGCTCTGACCCTGTGCCTCATGGGAACAGTCCAGTCCGAACTACCAAGCCATGTCTTTCCCAGATCGGAATTAAGCATCCAAGGACCGGTTTCTGGCTATCAGCCTTCATCAGCCTCGATAGCTTGACTCCAGTGGTGTGGAGAGCCTGGGACTCACGTCTGAGTATACCCAGCACACTCGGGGTGAAAATTGCAAAAAACACAGTTGATGGACAGAATGTAGAACAATGTCATACATTCACCCCAGTACAAGGATCTGGGCCTAAATCCAACGTTTTTTTGCACTCCACACCACCCTGGGTTAGACACTGGCTATATGCAAATCAGCTCTGACCCTGTGCCTCATGGGAACAGTCCAGTCCGAACTACCAAGCCTGGTCTTTCCCAGACCGGAATTAAGCATCCAAGGACCGGTTTCTGGCTATCAGCCTTCATCAGCCTGGATAGCTTGACTCCAGTGGTGTGGAGAGCCTGGGACTCACGTCTGAGCATACCCAGCACACTCGGGGTGAAAATTGCAAAAAACACAGTTGATGGACAGAATGTAGAACAATGTCATACATTCACCCCAGTACAAGGATCTGGGCCTAAATCCATCGTTTGTTGCACTCCACACCACCCTGGGTTAGCTCCTGGCTATATGCAAATCAGCTCTGACCCTGTGCCTCATGGGAACAGTCCAGTCCGAACTACCAAGCCATGTCTTCCCCAGACCGGAATTAAGCATCCAAGGACCGGTTTCTGGCTATCAACCTGGATAGCTTGACTCCAGTGGTGTGGAGAGCCTGGGACTCATGTCTGAGCATACCCAGCACACTCGGGGTGAAAATTGCAAAAAACACAGTTGATGGACAGAATGTAGAACAATGTCATACATTCACCCCAGTACAAGGATCTGGGCCTAAATCCATCGTTTTTTTGAACTCCACACCACCCTGGGTTAGACACTGGCTATATGCAAATCAGCTCTGACCCTGTGCCTCATGGGAACAGTCCAGTCCGAACTACCAAGCCATGTCTTTCCCAGATCGGAATTAAGCATCCAAGGACCGGTTTCTGGCTATCAGCCTTCATCAGCCTCGATAGCTTGACTCCAGTGGTGTGGAGAGCCTGGGACTCACGTCTGAGTATACCCAGCACACTCGGGGTGAAAATTGCAAAAAACACAGTTGATGGACAGAATGTAGAACAATGTCATACATTCACCCCAGTACAAGGATCTGGGCCTAAATCCATCGTTTTTTTGAACTCCACACCACCCTGGGTTAGACACCGGCTATATGCAAATCAGCTCTGACCCTGTGCCTCATGGGAACAGTCCAGTCCGAACTACCAAGCCATGTCTTTCCCAGATCGGAATTAAGCATCCAAGGACCGGTTTCTGGCTATCAGCCTTCATCAGCCTGGATAGCTTGACTCCAGTGGTGTGGAGAGCCTGGGACTCACGTCTGAGCATACCCAGCACACTCGGGGTGAAAATTGCTAAAAACACAGTTGATGGACAGAATGTAGAACAATGTCATACATTCACCCCAGTACAAGGATCTGGGCCTAAATCCATCGTTTTTTTGCACTCCACACCACCCTGGGTTAGACACTGGCTATATGCAAATCAGCTCTGATCCTGTGCCTCATGGGAACAGTCCAGTCCGAACTACCAAGCCATGTCTTTCCCAGACCGGAATTAAGCATCCAAGGACCGGTTTCTGGCTATCAGCCTTCATCTGCCTGGATAGCTTGACTCCAGTGGTGTGGAGAGCCTGGGACTCACGTCTGAGCATACCCAGCACACTCGGGGTGAAAATTGCAAAAAACACAGTTGATGGACAGAATGTAGAACAATGTCATACATTCACCCCAGTACAAGGATCTGGGCCTAAATCCATCGTTTTTTTGCACTCCACACCACCCTGGGTTGGATACTGGCTATATGCAAATCAGCTCTGACCCTGTGCCTCATGGGAACAGTCCAGTCCGAACTACCAAGCCATGTCTTTCCCAGACCGGAATTAAGCATCCAAGGACCGGTTTCTGGCTATCAGCCTTCATCAGCCTGGATAGCTTGACTCCAGTGGTGTGGAGAGCCTGGGACTCACGTCTGAGCATACCCAGCAGACTCGGGGTGAAAATTGCAAAAAACACAGTTGATGGACAGAATGTAGAACAATTGCAAACACAACAATGATGGACAGAATGTGGATCAATGTCACACATTCACCCCAGTCCAAAGATCTGGGCACAAATCCATAGTTTTTCCACTCCACACCACCCTGGGTTAGACAAAGGCGATATGCAAATCAGCGCTGACCCTGTGCCCCATGGGAACAGTCCAGTCCGAACTACAAAAGCCATGTCCTTCCCAGAACGGAAACAAGCATCCGAGGACCGGCCCGGTTTCGAGGTAACACCTCTCATCAGCCCGGCTAGCTTGATTCCAGTGGTGTGGAGTGCCTGGGACTCACGTCTGAGCATCCCCAGTACACTTAGAGCGGTAATTGCAAACACAACAATGATGGACAGAATGTGGATCAATGTCACACATTCACCCCAGTCCAAAGATCTGGGCACAAATCCATCGTTTTTCCACTCCACACCACCCTGGGTTAGACAAAGGCGATATGCAAATCAGCGCTGACCCTGTGCCCCATGGGAACAGTCCAGTCCGAACTACAAAAGCCATGTCCTTCCCAGAACGGAAACAAGCATCCGAGGACCGGCCCGGTTTCGAGGTAACACCTCTCATCAGCCCGGCTAGCTTGATTCCAGTGGTGTGGAGTGCCTGGGACTCACGTCTGAGCATCCCCAGTACACTTAGAGCGGTAATTGCAAACACAACAATGATGGACAGAATGTGGATCAATGTCACACATTCACCCCAGTCCAAAGATCTGGGCACAAATCCATCGTTTTTCCACTCCACACCACCCTGGGTTAGACAAAGGCGATATGCAAATCAGCGCTGACCCTGTGCCCCATGGGAACAGTCCAGTCGGAACTACCAAGCCATGTCTTTCCCAGACCGGAATTAAGCATCCAAGGACCGGTTTCTGGCTATCAGCCTTCATCAGCCTGGATAGCTTGACTCCAGTGGTGTGGAGAGCCTGGGACTCACGTCTGAGCATACCCAGCACACTCGGGGTGAAAATTGCAAAAAACACAGTTGATGGACAGAATGTAGAACAATGTCATACATTCACCCCAGTACAAGGATCTGGGCCTAAATCCATCGTTTGTTGCACTCCACACCACCCTGGGTTAGCTCCTGGCTATATGCAAATCAGCTCTGACCCTGTGCCTCATGGGAACAGTCCAGTCCGAACTACCAAGCCATGTCTTTCCCAGACCGGAATTAAGCATCCAAGGACCGGTTTCTGGCTATCAGCCTGGATAGCTTGACTCCAGTGGTGTGGAGAGCCTGGGACTCATGTCTGAGCATACCCCGCACACTCGGGGTGAAAATTACAAAAAACACAGTTGATGGACAGAATGTAGAACAATGTCATACATTCACCCCAGTACAAGGATCTGGGCCTAAATCCATCGTTTTTTTTAACTCCACACCACCCTGGGTTAGACACTGGCTATATGCAAATCAGCTCTGACCCTGTGCCTCATGGGAACAGTCCAGTCCGAACTACCAAGCCATGTCTTTCCCAGATCGGAATTAAGCATCCAAGGACCGGTTTCTGGCTATCAGCCTTCATCAGCCTCGATAGCTTGACTCCAGTGGTGTGGAGAGCCTGGGACTCACGTCTGAGTATACCCAGCACACTCGGGGTGAAAATTGCAAAAAACACAGTTGATGGACAGAATGTAGAACAATGTCATACATTCACCCCAGTACAAGGATCTGGGCCTAAATCCATCGTTTTTTTGAACTCCACACCACCCTGGGTTAGACACCGGCTATATGCAAATCAGCTCTGACCCTGTGCCTCATGGGAACAGTCCAGTCCGAACTACCAAGCCATGTCTTTCCCAGACCGGAATTAAGCATCCAAGGACCGGTTTCTGGCTATCAGCCTTCATCAGCCTGGATAGCTTGACTCCAGTGGTGTGGAGAGCCTGGGACTCACGTCTGAGCATACGCAGCACACTCGGGGTGAAAATTGCAAAAAACACAGTTGATGGACAGAATGTAGAACAATGTCATACATTCACCCCAGTACAAGGATCTGGTCCTAAATCCATCGTTTTTTTGCACTCCACACCACCCTGGGTTAGACACTGGCTATATGCAAATCAGCTCTGACCCTGTACCTCATGGGAACAGTCCAGTCCGAACTACCAAGCCATGTCTTTCCCAGACCGGAATTAAGCATCCAAGGACCGGTTTCTGGCTATCAGCCTTCATCTGCCTGGATAGCTTGACTCCAGTGGTGTGGAGAGCCTGGGACTCACGTCTGAGCATACCCAGCACACTCGGGGTGAAAACTGCAAAAAACACAGTTGATGGACAGAATGTAGAACAATGTCATACATTCACCCCAGTACAAGGATCGGGGCCTAAATCCATCGTTTTTTTGTACTCCACACCACCCTGGGTTAGACACTGGCTATAGGCAAATCAGCTCTGACCCTGTGCCTCATGGGAACAGTCCAGTCCGAACTACCAAGCCATGTCTTTCCCAGACCGGAATTAAGCATCCAAGGACCGGTTTCTGGCTATCAGCCTGGATAGCTTGACTCCAGTGGTGTGGAGAGCCTGGGACTCACGTCTGAGCATACCCAGCATACTCGGGGTGAAAATTGCAAAAAACACAGTTGATGCACAGAATGTAGAACAATGTCATACATTCACCCCGTACAAGGATCTGGGCCTAACTCCATCGTTTTTTTGCACTCCACACCACCCTGGGTTAGACACTGGCTATAGGCAAATCAGCTCTGACCCGGTGCCTCATGGGAACAGTCCAGTCCGAACTACCAAACCATGTCTTTCCCAGACCGGAATTAAGCATTCAAGGACCGGTTTCTGGCTATCAGCCTTCATCAGCCTGGATAGCTTGACTCCAGTGGTGTGGAGAGCCTGGGACTCACGTCTGAGCATACCCAGCACACTCGGGGTGAAAATTGCAAAAAACACAGTTGATGGACAGAATGTAGAACAATGTCATACATTCACCCCAGTACAAGGATCTGGGCCTAAATCCATCGTTTTTTTGAACTCCACACCACCCTGGGTTAGACACTGGCTATATGCAAATCAGCTCTGACCCTGTGCCTCATGGGAACAGTCCAGTCCGAACTACCAAGCCATGTCTTTCCCAGATCGGAATTAAGCATCCAAGGACCGGTTTCTGGCTATCAGCCTTCATCAGCCTGGATAGCTTGACTCCAGTGGTGTGGAGAGCCTGGGACTCACGTCTGAGCATACCCAGCACACTCGGGGTGAAAATTGCAAAAAACACAGTTGATGGACAGAATGTAGAACAATGTCATACATTCACCCCAGTACAAGGATCTGGGCCTAAATCCATCGTTTGTTGCACTCCACACCACCCTGGGTTAGCTCCTGGCTATATGCAAATCAGCTCTGACCCTGTGCCTCATGGGAACAGTCCAGTCCGAACTACCAAGCCATGTCTTTCCCAGACCGGAATTAAGCATCCAAGGACCGGTTTCTGGCTATCAGCCTGGATAGCTTGACTCCAGTGGTGTGGAGAGCCTGGGACTCATGTCTGAGCATACCCAGCACACTCGGGGTGAAAATTGCAAAAAACACAGTTGATGGACAGAATGTAGAACAATGTCATACATTCACCCCAGTACAAGGATCTGGGCCTAAATCCATCGTTTTTTTGAACTCCACACCACCCTGGGTTAGACACTGGCTATATGCAAATCAGCTCTGACCCTGTGCCTCATGGGAACAGTCCAGTCCGAACTACCAAGCCATGTCTTTCCCAGATCGGAATTAAGCATCCAAGGACCGGTTTCTGGCTATCAGCCTTCATCAGCCTCGATAGCTTGACTCCAGTGGTGTGGAGAGCCTGGGACTCACGTCTGAGTATACCCAGCACACTCGGGGTGAAAATTGCAAAAAACACAGTTGATGGACAGAATGTAGAACAATGTCATACATTCACCCCAGTACAAGGATCTGGGCCTAAATCCAACGTTTTTTTGCACTCCACACCACCCTGGGTTAGACACTGGCTATATGCAAATCAGCTCTGACCCTGTGCCTCATGGGAACAGTCCAGTCCGAACTACCAAGCCTGGTCTTTCCCAGACCGGAATTAAGCATCCAAGGACCGGTTTCTGGCTATCAGCCTTCATCAGCCTGGATAGCTTGACTCCAGTGGTGTGGAGAGCCTGGGACTCACGTCTGAGCATACCCAGCACACTCGGGGTGAAAATTGCAAAAAACACAGTTGATGGACAGAATGTAGAACAATGTCATACATTCACCCCAGTACAAGGATCTGGGCCTAAATCCATCGTTTGTTGCACTCCACACCACCCTGGGTTAGCTCCTGGCTATATGCAAATCAGCTCTGACCCTGTGCCTCATGGGAACAGTCCAGTCCGAACTACCAAGCCATGTCTTCCCCAGACCGGAATTAAGCATCCAAGGACCGGTTTCTGGCTATCAACCTGGATAGCTTGACTCCAGTGGTGTGGAGAGCCTGGGACTCATGTCTGAGCATACCCAGCACACTCGGGGTGAAAATTGCAAAAAACACAGTTGATGGACAGAATGTAGAACAATGTCATACATTCACCCCAGTACAAGGATCTGGGCCTAAATCCATCGTTTTTTTGAACTCCACACCACCCTGGGTTAGACACTGGCTATATGCAAATCAGCTCTGACCCTGTGCCTCATGGGAACAGTCCAGTCCGAACTACCAAGCCATGTCTTTCCCAGATCGGAATTAAGCATCCAAGGACCGGTTTCTGGCTATCAGCCTTCATCAGCCTCGATAGCTTGACTCCAGTGGTGTGGAGAGCCTGGGACTCACGTCTGAGTATACCCAGCACACTCGGGGTGAAAATTGCAAAAAACACAGTTGATGGACAGAATGTAGAACAATGTCATACATTCACCCCAGTACAAGGATCTGGGCCTAAATCCATCGTTTTTTTGAACTCCACACCACCCTGGGTTAGACACCGGCTATATGCAAATCAGCTCTGACCCTGTGCCTCATGGGAACAGTCCAGTCCGAACTACCAAGCCATGTCTTTCCCAGATCGGAATTAAGCATCCAAGGACCGGTTTCTGGCTATCAGCCTTCATCAGCCTGGATAGCTTGACTCCAGTGGTGTGGAGAGCCTGGGACTCACGTCTGAGCATACCCAGCACACTCGGGGTGAAAATTGCAAAAAACACAGTTGATGGACAGAATGTAGAACAATGTCATACATTCACCCCAGTACAAGGATCTGGGCCTAAATCCATCGTTTTTTTGCACTCCACACCACCCTGGGTTAGACACTGGCTATATGCAAATCAGCTCTGATCCTGTGCCTCATGGGAACAGTCCAGTCCGAACTACCAAGCCATGTCTTTCCCAGACCGGAATTAAGCATCCAAGGACCGGTTTCTGGCTATCAGCCTTCATCAGCCTGGATAGCTTGACTCCAGTGGTGTGGAGAGCCTGGGACTCACGTCTGAGCATACGCAGCACACTCAGGGTGAAAATTGCAAAAAACACAGTTGATGGACAGAATGTAGAACAATGTCATACATTCACCCCAGTACAAGGATCTGGTCCTAAATCCATCGTTTTTTTGCACTCCACACCACCCTGGGTTAGACACTGGCTATATGCAAATCAGCTCTGACCCTGTACCTCATGGGAACAGTCCAGTCCGAACTACCAAGCCATGTCTTTCCCAGACCGGAATTAAGCATCCAAGGACCGGTTTCTGGCTATCAGCCTTCATCTGCCTGGATAGCTTGACTCCAGTGGTGTGGAGAGCCTGGGACTCACGTCTGAGCATACCCAGCACACTCGGGGTGAAAATTGCAAAAAACACAGTTGATGGACAGAATGTAGAACAATGTCATACATTCACCCCAGTACAAGGATCTGGGCCTAAATCCATCGTTTTTTTGCACTCCACACCACCCTGGGTTGGATACTGGCTATATGCAAATCAGCTCTGACCCTGTGCCTCATGGGAACAGTCCAGTCCGAACTACCAAGCCATGTCTTTCCCAGACCGGAATTAAGCATCCAAGGACCGGTTTCTGGCTATCAGCCTTCATCAGCCTGGATAGCTCGACTCCAGTGGTGTGGAGAGCCTGGGACTCACGTCTGAGCATACCCAGCAGACTCGGGGTGAAAATTGCAAAAAACACAGTTGATGGACAGAATGTAGAACAATGTCATACATTCACCCCAGTACAAGGATCTGGGCCTAAATCCATCGTTTTTTGCACTCCACACCAC
This sequence comes from Lissotriton helveticus, assembly GCF_964261635.1. Classification (NCBI taxonomy): domain Eukaryota; kingdom Metazoa; phylum Chordata; class Amphibia; order Caudata; family Salamandridae; genus Lissotriton; species Lissotriton helveticus. The sequence goes on from NC_136062.1 coordinate 250,039,566, forward strand.
CCTGGGTTAGATACTGGCTATATGCAAATCAGCTCTGACCCTGTGCCTCATGGGAACAGTCCAGTCGGAACTACCAAGCCATGTCTTTCCCAGACCGGAATTAAGCATCCAAGGACCGGTTTCTGGCTATCAGCCTTCATCAGCCTGGATAGCTTGACTCCAGTGGTGTGGAGAGCCTGGGACTCACGTCTGAGCATACCCAGCACACTCGGGGTGAAAATTGCAAAAAACACAGTTGATGGACAGAATGTAGAACAATGTCATACATTCACCCCAGTACAAGGATCTGGGCCTAAATCCATCGTTTGTTGCACTCCACACCACCCTGGGTTAGCTCCTGGCCATATGCAAATCAGCTCTGACCCTGTGCCTCATGGGAACAGTCCAGTCCGAACTACCAAGCCATGTCTTTCCCAGACCTGAATTAAGCATCCAAGGACCGGTTTCTGGCTATCAGCCTGGATAGCTTGACTCCAGTGGTGTGGAGAGCCTGGGACTCATGTCTGAGCATACCCCGCACACTCGGGGTGAAAATTACAAAAAACACAGTTGATGGACAGAATGTAGAACAATGTCATACATTCACCCCAGTACAAGGATCTGGGCCTAAATCCATCGTTTTTTTTAACTCCACATCACCCTGGGTTAGACACTGGCTATATGCAAATCAGCTCTGACCCTGTGCCTCATGGGAACAGTCCAGTCCGAACTACCAAGCCATGTCTTTCCCAGATCGGAATTAAGCATCCAAGGACCGGTTTCTGGCTATCAGCCTTCATCAGCCTCGATAGCTTGACTCCAGTGGTGTGGAGAGCCTGGGACTCACGTCTGAGTATACCCAGCACACTCGGGGTGAAAATTGCAAAAAACACAGTTGATGGACAGAATGTAGAACAATGTCATACATTCACCCCAGTACAAGGATCTGGGCCTAAATCCATCGTTTTTTTGAACTCCACACCACCCTGGGTTAGACACCGGCTATATGCAAATCAGCTCTGACCCTGTGCCTCATGGGAACAGTCCAGTCCGAACTACCAAGCCATGTCTTTCCCAGATCGGAATTAAGCATCCAAGGACCGGTTTCTGGCTATCAGCCTTCATCAGCCTGGATAGCTTGACTGCAGTGGTGTGGAGAGCCTGGGACTCACGTCTGAGCATACCCAGCACACTCGGGGTGAAAATTGCAAAAAACACAGTTGATGGACAGAATGTAGAACAATGTCATACATTCACCCCAGTACAAGGATCTGGGCCTAAATCCATCGTTTTTTTGCACTCCACACCACCCTGGGTTAGACACTGGCTATATGCAAATCAGCTCTGATCCTGTGCCTCATGGGAACAGTCCAGTCCGAACTACCAAGCCATGTCTTTCCCAGACCGGAATTAAGCATCCAAGGACCGGTTTCTGGCTATCAGCCTTCATCAGCCTGGATAGCTTGACTCCAGTGGTGTGGGGAGCCTGGGACTCACGTCTGAGCATACGCAGCACACTCGGGGTGAAAATTGCAAAAAACACAGTTGATGGACAGAATGTAGAACAATGTCATACATTCACCCCAGTACAAGGATCTGGTCCTAAATCCATCGTTTTTTTGCACTCCACACCACCCTGGGTTAGACACTGGCTATATGCAAATCAGCTCTGACCCTGTACCTCATGGGAACAGTCCAGTCCGAACTACCAAGCCATGTCTTTCCCAGACCGGAATTAAGCATCCAAGGACCGGTTTCTGGCTATCAGCCTTCATCTGCCTGGATAGCTTGACTCCAGTGGTGTGGAGAGCCTGGGACTCACGTCTGAGCATACCCAGCACACTCGGGGTGAAAATTGCAAAAAACACAGTTGATGGACAGAATGTAGAACAATGTCATACATTCACCCCAGTACAAGGATCTGGGCCTAAATCCATCGGTTTTTTGCACTCCACACCACCCTGGGTTGGATACTGGCTATATGCAAATCAGCTCTGACCCTGTGCCTCATGGGAACAGTCCAGTCCGAACTACCAAGCCATGTCTTTCCCAGACCGGAATTAAGCATCCAAGGACCGGTTTCTGGCTATCAGCCTTCATCAGCCTGGATAGCTTGACTCCAGTGGTGTGGAGAGCCTGGGACTCACGTCTGAGCATACCCAGCACACTTGGGGTGAAAATTGCAAAAAACACAGTTGATGGACAGAATGTAGAACAATGTCATACATTCACCCCAGTACAAGGATGTGGGCCTAAATCCATCGTTTTTTTGCACTCCACATCACCCTGGGTTAGATACTGGCTATATGCAAATCAGCTCTGACCCTGTGCCTCATGGGAACAGTCCAGTCCGAACTACCAAGCCTGGTCTTTCCCAGACCGGAATTAAGCATCCAAGGACCGGTTTCTGGCTATCAGCCTTCATCAGCCTGGATAGCTTGACTCCAGTGGTGTGGAGACACTGGGACTCACGTCTGAGCATACCCAGCACACTCGGGGTGAAAATTGCAAAAAACACAGTTGATGGACAGAATGTAGAACAATGTCATACATTCACCCCAGTACAAGGATCTGGGCCTAAATCCATCGTTTTTTGCACTCCACACCACCCTGGGTTAGATACTGGCTATATGCAAATCAGCTCTGACCCTGTGCCTCATGGGAACAGTCCAGTCCGAACTACCAAGCCATGTCTTTCCCAGACCGGAATTAAGCATCCAAGGACCGGTTTCTGGCTATCAGCCTGGATAGCTTGACTCCAGTGGTGTGGAGAGCCTGGGACTCACATCTGAGCATGCCCAGCACACTCGGGGTGAAAATTGCAAAAAACACAGTTGATGGACAGAATGTAGAACAATGTCATACATTCACCCCAGTACAAGGATCTGGGCCTAAATCCATCGTTTTTTGCACTCCACACCACCCTGGGTTAGACACTGGCTATAGGCAAATCAGCTCTGACCCTGTGCCTCATGGGAACAGTCCAGTCCGAACTACCAAACCATGTGTTTCCCAGACCGGAATTAAGCATCCAAGGACCGGTTTCTGGCTATCAGCCTTCATCAGCCTGGATAGCTTGACTCCAGTGGTGTGGAGAGCCTGGGACTCACGTCTGAGCATACCCAGAACACTCGGGGTGAAAATTGCAAAAAACACAGTTGATGGACAGAATGTAGACCAATGTCATACATTCACCCCAGTACAAGGATCTGGGCCTAAATCCATCGTTTTTGTGCACTCCACACCACCCTGGGTTAGACACTGGCTATATGCAAATCACCTCTGATCCTGTGCCTCATGGGAACAGTCCAGTCCGAACTACCAAGCCATGTCTTTCCCAGACCGGAATTAAGCATCCAAGGACCGGTTTCTGGCTATCAGCCTTCACCAGCCTGGATAGCTTGACTCCAGTGGTGTGGAGAGCCTGGGACTCACGTCTGAGCATACCCAGCACACTCGGGGTGAAAATTGCAAAAAACACAGTTGATGGACAGAATGTAGAACAATGTCATACATTCACCCCAGTACAAGGATCTGGTCCTAAATCCATCGTTTTTTTGCACTCCACACCACCCTGGGTTAGACACTGGCTATATGCAAATCAGCTCTGACCCTGTGCCTCATGGGACCAGTCCAGTCCGAACTACCAAGCCATGTCTTTCCCAGACCGGAATTAGGCATCCAAGGACCGGTTTCTGGCTATCAGCCTTCATCAGCCTGGATAGCTTGACTCCAGTGGTGTGGAGAGCCTGGGACTCACGTCTGAGCATACCCAGCACACTCGGGGTGAAAATTGCAAAAAACACAGTTGATGGACAGAATATAGAACAATGTCATACATTCACCCCAGTACAAGGATCTGGGCCTAAATCCATCGTTTTTTGCACTCCACACCACCCTGGGTTAGATACTGGCTATATGCAAATCAGCTCTGACCCTGTGCCTCATGGGAACAGTCCAGTCCGAACTACCAAGCCATGTCTTTCCCAGACCGTAATTAAGCATCCAAGGACCGGTTTCTGGCTATCAGCCTTCATCAGCCTGGATAGCTTGACTCCAGTGGTGTGGAGAGTCTGGGACTCACGTCTGAGCATACCCAGCACACTCGGGGTGAAAATTGCAAAAAACACAGTTGATGGACAGAATGTAGAACAATGTCATACATTCACCCCAGTACAAGGATCTGGGCCTAAATCCATCGTTTCTTTGCACTCCACACCACCCTGGGTTAGACACTGGCTATATGCAAATCAGCTCTGACCCTGTGCCTCATGGGAACAGTCCAGTCCGAACTACCAAGCCATGTCTTTCCCAGACCGGAATTAAGCATCCAAGGACCGGTTTCTGGCTATCAGCCTTCATCAGCCTGGATAGCTTGACTCCAGTGGTGTGGAGAGCCTGGGACTCACGTCTGAGCATACCCAACACACTCTGGGTGAAAATTGCAAAAAACACAGTTGATGGACAGAATGTAGAACAATGTCATAAATTCACACCAGTACAAGGATCTGGGCCTAAATCCATCGTTTGTTTGCACTCCACACCACCCTGGGTTAGACACTGGCTATATGCAAATCAGCTCTGACCCTGTGCCTCATGGGAACAGTCCAGTCCGAACTACCAAGCCATGTCTTTCCCAGACCGGAATTAAGCATCCAAGGACCGGTTTCTGGCTATCAGCCTTCATCAGCCTGGATAGCTTGACTCCAGTGGTGTGGAGAGCCTGGGACTCACGTCTGAGCATACCCAGCACACTCGGGGTGAAAATTGCAAAAAACACAGTTGATGGACAGAATGTAGAACAATGTCATACATTAACCCCAGTACAAGGATCGGGGCCTAAACCCATCGTTTTTTTGCACTCCACACCACCCTGGGTTAGACACTGGCTATAGGCAAATCAGCTCTGACCCTGTGCCTCATGGGAACAGTCCAGTCCGAACTACCAAGCCATGTCTTTCCCAGACCGGAATTAAGCATCCAAGGACCGGTTTCTGGCTATCAGCCTGGATAGCTTCACTCCAGTGGTTTGGAGAGCCTGGGACTCACGTCTGAGCATGCCCAGCACACTCGGGGTGAAAATTGCAAAAAACACAGTTGATGGACAGAATGTAGAACAATGTCATACATTCACCCCAGTACAAGAATCTGGGCCTAAATCCATCGTTTTTTTGCACTCCACACCACCCTGGGTTAGACACTGGCTATAGGCAAATCAGCTCTGACCCGGTGCCTCATGGGAACAGTCCAGTCCGAACTACCAAGCCATGTCTTTCCCAGACCGGAATTAGGCATCCAAGGACCGGTTTCTGGCTATCAGCCTTCATCAGCCTGGATAGCTTGACTCCAGTGGTGTGGAGAGCCTGGGACTCACGTCTGAGCATACCCAGCACACTCGGGGTGAAAATTGCAAAAAACACAGTTGATGGACAGAATATAGAACAATGTCATACATTCACCCCAGTACAAGGATCTGGGCCTAAATCCATCGTTTTTTGCACTCCACACCACCCTGGGTTAGATACTGGCTATATGCAAATCAGCTCTGACCCTGTGCCTCATGGGAACAGTCCAGTCCGAACTACCAAGCCATGTCTTTCCCAGACCGGAATTAAGCATCCAAGGACCGGTTTCTGGCTATCAGCCTTCATCAGCCTGGATAGCTTGACTCCAGTGGTGTGGAGAGTCTGGGACTCACGTCTGAGCATACCCAGCACACTCGGGGTGAAAATTGCAAAAAACACAGTTGATGGACAGAATGTAGAACAATGTCATACATTCACCCCAGTACAAGGATCTGGGCCTAAATCCATCGTTTCTTTGCACTCCACACCACCCTGGGTTAGACACTGGCTATATGCAAATCAGCTCTGACCCTGTGCCTCATGGGAACAGTCCAGTCCGAACTACCAAGCCATGTCTTTCCCAGACCGGAATTAAGCATCCAAGGACCGGTTTCTGGCTATCAGCCTTCATCAGCCTGGATAGCTTGACTCCAGTGGTGTGGAGAGCCTGGGACTCACGTCTGAGCATACCCAACACACTCTGGGTGAAAATTGCAAAAAACACAGTTGATGGACAGAATGTAGAACAATGTCATAAATTCACACCAGTACAAGGATCTGGGCCTAAATCCATAGTTTGTTTGCACTCCACACCACCCTGGGTTAGACACTGGCTATATGCAAATCAGCTCTGACCCTGTGCCTCATGGGAACAGTCCAGTCCGAACTACCAAGCCATGTCTTTCCCAGACCGGAATTAAGCATCCAAGGACCGGTTTCTGGCTATCAGCCTGGATAGCTTGACTCCAGTGGTGTGGAGAGCCTGGGACTCATGTCTGAGCATACCCAGCACACTCGGGGTGAAAATTGTAAAAAACACAGTTGATGGACAGAATGTAGAACAATGTCATACATTCACCCCAGTACAAGGATCTGGGCCTAAATCCATCGTTTTTTTGAACTCCACACCACCCTGGGTTAGACACTGGCTATATGCAAATCAGCTCTGACCCTGTGCCTCATGGGAACAGTCCAGTCCGAACTACCAAGCCATGTCTTTCCCAGATCGGAATTAAGCATCCAAGGACCGGTTTCTGGCTATCAGCCTTCATCAGCCTCGATAGCTTGACTCCAGTGGTGTGGAGAGCCTGGGACTCACGTCTGAGTATACCCAGCACACTCGGGGTGAAAATTGCAAAAAACACAGTTGATGGACAGAATGTAGAACAATGTCATACATTCACCCCAGTACAAGGATCTGGGCCTAAATCCAACGTTTTTTTGCACTCCACACCACCCTGGGTTAGACACTGGCTATATGCAAATCAGCTCTGACCCTGTGCCTCATGGGAACAGTCCAGTCCGAACTACCAAGCCTGGTCTTTCCCAGACCGGAATTAAGCATCCAAGGACCGGTTTCTGGCTATCAGCCTTCATCAGCCTGGATAGCTTGACTCCAGTGGTGTGGAGAGCCTGGGACTCACGTCTGAGCATACCCAGCACACTCGGGGTGAAAATTGCAAAAAACACAGTTGATGGACAGAATGTAGAACAATGTCATACATTCACCCCAGTACAAGGATCTGGGCCTAAATCCATCGTTTGTTGCACTCCACACCACCCTGGGTTAGCTCCTGGCTATATGCAAATCAGCTCTGACCCTGTGCCTCATGGGAACAGTCCAGTCCGAACTACCAAGCCATGTCTTCCCCAGACCGGAATTAAGCATCCAAGGACCGGTTTCTGGCTATCAGCCTGGATAGCTTGACTCCAGTGGTGTGGAGAGCCTGGGACTCATGTCTGAGCATACCCAGCACACTCGGGGTGAAAATTGCAAAAAACACAGTGAATGGACAGAATGAAGAACAATGTCATACATTCACCCCAGTACAAGGATCTGGGCCTAAATCCATCGTTTTTTTGAACTCCACACCACCCTGGGTTAGACACTGGCTATATGCAAATCAGCTCTGACCCTGTGCCTCATGGGAACAGTCCAGTCCGAACTACCAAGCCATGTCTTTCCCAGATCGGAATTAAGCATCCAAGGACCGGTTTCTGGCTATCAGCCTTCATCAGCCTCGATAGCTTGACTCCAGTGGTGTGGAGAGCCTGGGACTCACGTCTGAGTATACCCAGCACACTCGGGGTGAAAATTGCAAAAAACACAGTTGATGGACAGAATGTAGAACAATGTCATACATTCACCCCAGTACAAGGATCTGGGCCTAAATCCATCGTTTTTTTGCACTCCACACCACCCTGGGTTAGACACTGGCTATATGCAAATCAGCTCTGATCCTGTGCCTCATGGGAACAGTCCAGTCCGAACTACCAAGCCATGTCTTTCCCAGACCGGAATTAAGCATCCAAGGACCGGTTTCTGGCTATCAGCCTTCATCAGCCTGGATAGCTTGACTCCAGTGGTGTGGGGAGCCTGGGACTCACGTCTGAGCATACGCAGCACACTCGGGGTGAAAATTGCAAAAAACACAGTTGATGGACAGAATGTAGAACAATGTCATACATTCACCCCAGTACAAGGATCTGGTCCTAAATCCATCGTTTTTTTGCACTCCACACCACCCTGGGTTAGACACTGGCTATATGCAAATCAGCTCTGACCCTGTACCTCATGGGAACAGTCCAGTCCGAACTACCAAGCCATGTCTTTCCCAGACCGGAATTAAGCATCCAAGGACCGGTTTCTGGCTATCAGCCTTCATCTGCCTGGATAGCTTGACTCCAGTGGTGTGGAGAGCCTGGGACTCACGTCTGAGCATACCCAGCACACTCGGGGTGAAAATTGCAAAAAACACAGTTGATGGACAGAATGTAGAACAATGTCATACATTCACCCCAGTACAAGGATCTGGGCCTAAATCCATCGGTTTTTTGCACTCCACACCACCCTGGGTTGGATACTGGCTATATGCAAATCAGCTCTGACCCTGTGCCTCATGGGAACAGTCCAGTCCGAACTACCAAGCCATGTCTTTCCCAGACCGGAATTAAGCATCCAAGGACCGGTTTCTGGCTATCAGCCTTCATCAGCCTGGATAGCTTGACTCCAGTGGTGTGGAGAGCCTGGGACTCACGTCTGAGCATACCCAGCACACTTGGGGTGAAAATTGCAAAAAACACAGTTGATGGACAGAATGTAGAACAATGTCATACATTCACCCCAGTACAAGGATGTGGGCCTAAATCCATCGTTTTTTTGCACTCCACATCACCCTGGGTTAGATACTGGCTATATGCAAATCAGCTCTGACCCTGTGCCTCATGGGAACAGTCCAGTCCGAACTACCAAGCCTGGTCTTTCCCAGACCGGAATTAAGCATCCAAGGACCGGTTTCTGGCTATCAGCCTTCATCAGCCTGGATAGCTTGACTCCAGTGGTGTGGAGACACTGGGACTCACGTCTGAGCATACCCAGCACACTCGGGGTGAAAATTGCAAAAAACACAGTTGATGGACAGAATGTAGAACAATGTCATACATTCACCCCAGTACAAGGATCTGGGCCTAAATCCATCGTTTTTTGCACTCCACACCACCCTGGGTTAGATACTGGCTATATGCAAATCAGCTCTGACCCTGTGCCTCATGGGAACAGTCCAGTCCGAACTACCAAGCCATGTCTTTCCCAGACCGGAATTAAGCATCCAAGGACCGGTTTCTGGCTATCAGCCTGGATAGCTTGACTCCAGTGGTGTGGAGAGCCTGGGACTCACATCTGAGCATGCCCAGCACACTCGGGGTGAAAATTGCAAAAAACACAGTTGATGGACAGAATGTAGAACAATGTCATACATTCACCCCAGTACAAGGATCTGGGCCTAAATCCATCGTTTTTTGCACTCCACACCACCCTGGGTTAGACACTGGCTATAGGCAAATCAGCTCTGACCCTGTGCCTCATGGGAACAGTCCAGTCCGAACTACCAAACCATGTGTTTCCCAGACCGGAATTAAGCATCCAAGGACCGGTTTCTGGCTATCAGCCTTCATCAGCCTGGATAGCTTGACTCCAGTGGTGTGGAGAGCCTGGGACTCACGTCTGAGCATACCCAGAACACTCGGGGTGAAAATTGCAAAAAACACAGTTGATGGACAGAATGTAGACCAATGTCATACATTCACCCCAGTACAAGGATCTGGGCCTAAATCCATCGTTTTTGTGCACTCCACACCACCCTGGGTTAGACACTGGCTATATGCAAATCACCTCTGATCCTGTGCCTCATGGGAACAGTCCAGTCCGAACTACCAAGCCATGTCTTTCCCAGACAGGAATTAAGCATCCAAGGACCGGTTTCTGGCTATCAGCCTTCACCAGCCTGGATAGCTTGACTCCAGTGGTGTGGAGAGCCTGGGACTCACGTCTGAGCATACCCAGCACACTCGGGGTGAAAATTGCAAAAAACACAGTTGATGGACAGAATGTAGAACAATGTCATACATTCACCCCAGTACAAGGATCTGGTCCTAAATCCATCGTTTTTTTGCACTCCACACCACCCTGGGTTAGACACTGGCTATATGCAAATCAGCTCTGACCCTGTGCCTCATGGGACCAGTCCAGTCCGAACTACCAAGCCATGTCTTTCCCAGACCGGAATTAGGCATCCAAGGACCGGTTTCTGGCTATCAGCCTTCATCAGCCTGGATAGCTTGACTCCAGTGGTGTGGAGAGCCTGGGACTCACGTCTGAGCATACCCAGCACACTCGGGGTGAAAATTGCAAAAAACACAGTTGATGGACAGAATATAGAACAATGTCATACATTCACCCCAGTACAAGGATCTGGGCCTAAATCCATCGTTTTTTGCACTCCACACCACCCTGGGTTAGATACTGGCTATATGCAAATCAGCTCTGACCCTGTGCCTCATGGGAACAGTCCAGTCCGAACTACCAAGCCATGTCTTTCCCAGACCGTAATTAAGCATCCAAGGACCGGTTTCTGGCTATCAGCCTTCATCAGCCTGGATAGCTTGACTCCAGTGGTGTGGAGAGTCTGGGACTCACGTCTGAGCATACCCAGCACACTCGGGGTGAAAATTGCAAAAAACACAGTTGATGGACAGAATGTAGAACAATGTCATACATTCACCCCAGTACAAGGATCTGGGCCTAAATCCATCGTTTCTTTGCACTCCACACCACCCTGGGTTAGACACTGGCTATATGCAAATCAGCTCTGACCCTGTGCCTCATGGGAACAGTCCAGTCCGAACTACCAAGCCATGTCTTTCCCAGACCGGAATTAAGCATCCAAGGACCGGTTTCTGGCTATCAGCCTTCATCAGCCTGGATAGCTTGACTCCAGTGGTGTGGAGAGCCTGGGACTCACGTCTGAGCATACCCAACACACTCTGGGTGAAAATTGCAAAAAACACAGTTGATGGACAGAATGTAGAACAATGTCATAAATTCACACCAGTACAAGGATCTGGGCCTAAATCCATAGTTTGTTTGCACTCCACACCACCCTGGGTTAGACACTGGCTATATGCAAATCAGCTCTGACCCTGTGCCTCATGGGAACAGTCCAGTCCGAACTACCAAGCCATGTCTTTCCCAGACCGGAATTAAGCATCCAAGGACCGGTTTCTGGCTATCAGCCTGGATAGCTTGACTCCAGTGGTGTGGAGAGCCTGGGACTCATGTCTGAGCATACCCAGCACACTCGGGGTGAAAATTGTAAAAAACACAGTTGATGGACAGAATGTAGAACAATGTCATACATTCACCCCAGTACAAGGATCTGGGCCTAAATCCATCGTTTTTTTGAACTCCACACCACCCTGGGTTAGACACTGGCTATATGCAAATCAGCTCTGACCCTGTGCCTCATGGGAACAGTCCAGTCCGAACTACCAAGCCATGTCTTTCCCAGATCGGAATTAAGCATCCAAGGACCGGTTTCTGGCTATCAGCCTTCATCAGCCTGGATAGCTTGACTCCAGTGGTGTGGAGAGCCTGGGACTCACGTCTGAGCATACCCAGCACACTCGGGGTGAAAATTGCAAAAAACACAGTTGATGGACAGAATGTAGAACAATGTCATACATTCACCCCAGTACAAGGATCTGGGCCTAAATCCATCGTTTGTTGCACTCCACACCACCCTGGGTTAGCTCCTGGCTATATGCAAATCAGCTCTGACCCTGTGCCTCATGGGAACAGTCCAGTCCGAACTACCAAGCCATGTCTTCCCCAGACCGGAATTAAGCATCCAAGGACCGGTTTCTGGCTATCAGCCTGGATAGCTTGACTCCAGTGGTGTGGAGAGCCTGGGACTCATGTCTGAGCATACCCAGCACACTAGGGGTGAAAATTGCAAAAAACACAGTTGATGGACAGAATGTAGAACAATGTCATACATTCACCCCAGTACAAGGATCTGGGCCTAAATCCATCGTTTGTTGCACTCCACACCACCCTGGGTTAGCTCCTGGCTATATGCAAATCAGCTCTGACCCTGTGCCTCATGGGAACAGTCCAGTCCGAACTACCAAGCCATGTCTTCCCCAGACCGGAATTAAGCATCCAAGGACCGGTTTCTGGCTATCAGCCTGGATAGCTTGACTCCAGTGGTGTGGAGAGCCTGGGACTCATGTCTGAGCATACCCAGCACACTCGGGGTGAAAATTGCAAAAAACACAGTGAATGGACAGAATGAAGAACAATGTCATACATTCACCCCAGTACAAGGATCTGGGCCTAAATCCATCGTTTTTTTGAACTCCACACCACCCTGGGTTAGACACTGGCTATATGCAAATCAGCTCTGACCCTGTGCCTCATGGGAACAGTCCAGTCCGAACTACCAAGCCATGTCTTTCCCAGATCGGAATTAAGCATCCAAGGACCGGTTTCTGGCTATCAGCCTTCATCAGCCTCGATAGCTTGACTCCAGTGGTGTGGAGAGCCTGGGACTCACGTCTGAGTATACCCAGCACACTCGGGGTGAAAATTGCAAAAAACACAGTTGATGGACAGAATGTAGAACAATGTCATACATTCACCCCAGTACAAGGATCTGGGCCTAAATCCATCGTTTTTTTGAACTCCACACCACCCTGGGTTAGACACCGGCTATATGCAAATCAGCTCTGACCCTGTGCCTCATGGGAACAGTCCAGTCCGAACTACCAAGCCATGTCTTTCCCAGATCGGAATTAAGCATCCAAGGACCGGTTTCTGGCTATCAGCCTTCATCAGCCTGGATAGCTTGACTCCAGTGGTGTGGAGAGCCTGGGACTCACGTCTGAGCATACCCAGCACACTCGGGGTGAAAATTGCAAAAAACACAGTTGATGGACAGAATGTAGAACAATGTCATACATTCACCCCAGTACAAGGATCTGGGCCTAAATCCATCGTTTTTTTGCACTCCACACCACCCTGGGTTAGACACTGGCTATATGCAAATCAGCTCTGATCCTGTGCCTCATGGGAACAGTCCAGTCCGAACTACCAAGCCATGTCTTTCCCAGACCGGAATTAAGCATCCAAGGACCGGTTTCTGGCTATCAGCCTTCATCAGCCTGGATAGCTTGACTCCAGTGGTGTGGAGAGCCTGGGACTCACGTCTGAGCATACGCAGCACACTCAGGGTGAAAATTGCAAAAAACACAGTTGATGGACAGAATGTAGAACAATGTCATACATTCACCCCAGTACAAGGATCTGGTCCTAAATCCATCGTTTTTTTGCACTCCACACCACCCTGGGTTTGACACTGGCTATATGCAAATCAGCTCTGACCCTGTACCTCATGGGAACAGTCCAGTCCGAACTACCAAGCCATGTCTTTCCCAGACCGGAATTAAGCATCCAAGGACCGGTTTCTGGCTATCAGCCTTCATCTGCCTGGATAGCTTGACTCCAGTGGTGTGGAGAGCCTGGGACTCACGTCTGAGCATACCCAGCACACTCGGGGTGAAAATTGCAAAAAACACAGTTGATGGACAGAATGTAGAACAATGTCATACATTCACCCCAGTACAAGGATCTGGGCCTAAATCCATCGTTTTTTTGCACTCCACACCACCCTGGGTTGGATACTGGCTATATGCAAATCAGCTCTGACCCTGTGCCTCATGGGAACAGTCCAGTCCGAACTACCAAGCCATGTCTTTCCCAGACCGGAATTAAGCATCCAAGGACCGGTTTCTGGCTATCAGCCTTCATCAGCCTGGATAGCTTGACTCCAGTGGTGTGGAGAGCCTGGGACTCACGTCTGAGCATACCCAGCAGACTCGGGGTGAAAATTGCAAAAAACACAGTTGATGGACAGAATGTAGAACAATGTCATACATTCACCCCAGTACAAGGATCTGGGCCTAAATCCATCGTTTTTTGCACTCCACACCACCCTGGGTTAGATACTGGCTATATGCAAATCAGCTCTGACCCTGTGCCTCATGGGAACAGTCCAGTCGGAACTACCAAGCCATGTCTTTCCCAGACCGGAATTAAGCATCCAAGGACCGGTTTCTGGCTATCAGCCTTCATCAGCCTGGATAGCTTGACTCCAGTGGTGTGGAGAGCCTGGGACTCACGTCTGAGCATACCCAGCACACTCGGGGTGAAAATTGCAAAAAACACAGTTGATGGACAGAATGTAGAACAATGTCATACATTCACCCCAGTACAAGGATCTGGGCCTAAATCCATCGTTTGTTGCACTCCACACCACCCTGGGTTAGCTCCTGGCTATATGCAAATCAGCTCTGACCCTGTGCCTCATGGGAACAGTCCAGTCCGAACTACCAAGCCATGTCTTTCCCAGACCGGAATTAAGCATCCAAGGACCGGTTTCTGGCTATCAGCCTGGATAGCTTGACTCCAGTGGTGTGGAGAGCCTGGGACTCATGTCTGAGCATACCCAGCACACTCGGGGTGAAAATTACAAAAAACACAGTTGATGGACAGAATGTAGAACAATGTCATACATTCACCCCAGTACAAGGATCTGGGCCTAAATCCATCGTTTTTTTTAACTCCACACCACCCTGGGTTAGACACTGGCTATATGCAAATCAGCTCTGACCCTGTGCCTCATGGGAACAGTCCAGTCCGAACTACCAAGCCATGTCTTTCCCAGATCGGAATTAAGCATCCAAGGACCGGTTTCTGGCTATCAGCCTTCATCAGCCTCGATAGCTTGACTCCAGTGGTGTGGAGAGCCTGGGACTCACGTCTGAGTATACCCAGCACACTCGGGGTGAAAATTGCAAAAAACACAGTTGATGGACAGAATGTAGAACAATGTCATACATTCACCCCAGTACAAGGATCTGGGCCTAAATCCATCGTTTTTTTGAACTCCACACCACCCTGGGTTAGACACTGGCTATATGCAAATCAGCTCTGACCCTGTGCCTCATGGGAACAGTCCAGTCCGAACTACCAAGCCATGTCTTTCCCAGATCGGAATTAAGCATCCAAGGACCGGTTTCTGGCTATCAGCCTTCATCAGCCTGGATAGCTTGACTGCAGTGGTGTGGAGAGCCTGGGACTCACGTCTGAGCATACCCAGCACAATCGGGGTGAAAATTGCAAAAAACACAGTTGATGGACAGAATGTAGAACAATGTCATACATTCACCCCAGTACAAGGATCTGGGCCTAAATCCATCGTTTTTTTGCACTCCACACCACCCTGGGTTAGACACTGGCTATATGCAAATCAGCTCTGATCCTGTGCCTCATGGGAACAGTCCAGTCCGAACTACCAAGCCATGTCTTTCCCAGACCGGAATTAAGCATCCAAGGACCGGTTTCTGGCTATCAGCCTTCATCAGCCTGGATAGCTTGACTCCAGTGGTGTGGAGAGCCTGGGACTCACGTCTGAGCATACGCAGCACACTCGGGGTGAAAATTGCAAAAAACACAGTTGATGGACAGAATGTAGAACAATGTCATACATCCACCCCAGTACAAGGATCTGGTCCTAAATCCATCGTTTTTTTGCACTCCACACCACCCTGGGTTAGACACTGGCTATATGCAAATCAGCTCTGACCCTGTACCTCATGGGAACAGTCCAGTCCGAACTACCAAGCCATGTCTTTCCCAGACCGGAATTAAGCATCCAAGGACCGGTTTCTGGCTATCAGCCTTCATCTGCCTGGATAGCTTGACTCCAGTGGTGTGGAGAGCCTGGGACTCACGTCTGAGCATACCCAGCACACTCGGGGTGAAAATTGCAAAAAACACAGTTGATGGACAGAATGTAGAACAATGTCATACATTCACCCCAGTACAAGGATCTGGGCCTAAATCCATCGGTTTTTTGCACTCCACACCACCCTGGGTTGGATACTGGCTATATGCAAATCAGCTCTGACCCTGTGCCTCATGGGAACAGTCCAGTCCGAACTACCAAGCCATGTCTTTCCCAGACCGGAATTAAGCATCCAAGGACCGGTTTCTGGCTATCAGCCTTCATCAGCCTGGATAGCTTGACTCCAGTGGTGTGGAGAGCCTGGGACTCACGTCTGAGCATACCCAGCACACTTGGGGTGAAAATTGCAAAAAACACAGTTGATGGACAGAATGTAGAACAATGTCATACATTCACCCCAGTACAAGGATGTGGGCCTAAATCCATCGTTTTTTTGCACTCCACATCACCCTGGGTTAGATACTGGCTATATGCAAATCAGCTCTGACCCTGTGCCTCATGGGAACAGTCCAGTCCGAACTACCAAGCCTGGTCTTTCCCAGACCGGAATTAAGCATCCAAGGACCGGTTTCTGGCTATCAGCCTTCATCAGCCTGGATAGCTTGACTCCAGTGGTGTGGAGACACTGGGACTCACGTCTGAGCATACCCAGCACACTCGGGGTGAAAATTGCAAAAAACACAGTTGATGGACAGAATGTAGAACAATGTCATACATTCACCCCAGTACAAGGATCTGGGCCTAAATCCATCGTTTTTTGCACTCCACACCACCCTGGGTTAGATACTGGCTATATGCAAATCAGCTCTGACCCTGTGCCTCATGGGAACAGTCCAGTCCGAACTACCAAGCCATGTCTTTCCCAGACCGGAATTAAGCATCCAAGGACCGGTTTCTGGCTATCAGCCTGGATAGCTTGACTCCAGTGGTGTGGAGAGCCTGGGACTCACATCTGAGCATGCCCAGCACACTCGGGGTGAAAATTGCAAAAAACACAGTTGATGGACAGAATGTAGAACAATGTCATACATTCACCCCAGTACAAGGATCTGGGCCTAAATCCATCGTTTTTTGCACTCCACACCACCCTGGGTTAGACACTGGCTATAGGCAAATCAGCTCTGACCCTGTGCCTCATGGGAACAGTCCAGTCCGAACTACCAAACCATGTGTTTCCCAGACCGGAATTAAGCATCCAAGGACCGGTTTCTGGCTATCAGCCTTCATCAGCCTGGATAGCTTGACTCCAGTGGTGTGGAGAGCCTGGGACTCACGTCTGAGCATACCCAGAACACTCGGGGTGAAAATTGCAAAAAACACAGTTGATGGACAGAATGTAGACCAATGTCATACATTCACCCCAGTACAAGGATCTGGGCCTAAATCCATCGTTTTTGTGCACTCCACACCACCCTGGGTTAGACACTGGCTATATGCAAATCACCTCTGATCCTGTGCCTCATGGGAACAGTCCAGTCCGAACTACCAAGCCATGTCTTTCCCAGACCGGAATTAAGCATCCAAGGACCGGTTTCTGGCTATCAGCCTTCACCAGCCTGGATAGCTTGACTCCAGTGGTGTGGAGAGCCTGGGACTCACGTCTGAGCATACCCAGCACACTCGGGGTGAAAATTGCAAAAAACACAGTTGATGGACAGAATGTAGAACAATGTCATACATTCACCCCAGTACAAGGATCTGGTCCTAAATCCATCGTTTTTTTGCACTCCACACCACCCTGGGTTAGACACTGGCTATATGCAAATCAGCTCTGACCCTGTGCCTCATGGGAACAGTCCAGTCCGAACTACCAAGCCATGTCTTTCCCAGACCGGAATTAGGCATCCAAGGACCGGTTTCTGGCTATCAGCCTTCATCAGCCTGGATAGCTTGACTCCAGTGGTGTGGAGAGCCTGGGACTCACGTCTGAGCATACCCAGCACACTCGGGGTGAAAATTGCAAAAAACACAGTTGATGGACAGAATATAGAACAATGTCATACATTCACCCCAGTACAAGGATCTGGGCCTAAATCCATCGTTTTTTGCACTCCACACCACCCTGGGTTAGATACTGGCTATATGCAAATCAGCTCTGACCCTGTGCCTCATGGGAACAGTCCAGTCCGAACTACCAAGCCATGTCTTTCCCAGACCGGAATTAAGCATCCAAGGACCGGTTTCTGGCTATCAGCCTTCATCAGCCTGGATAGCTTGACTCCAGTGGTGTGGAGAGTCTGGGACTCACGTCTGAGCATACCCAGCACACTCGGGGTGAAAATTGCAAAAAACACAGTTGATGGACAGAATGTAGAACAATGTCATACATTCACCCCAGTACAAGGATCTGGGCCTAAATCCATCGTTTCTTTGCACTCCACACCACCCTGGGTTAGACACTGGCTATATGCAAATCAGCTCTGACCCTGTGCCTCATGGGAACAGTCCAGTCCGAACTACCAAGCCATGTCTTTCCCAGACCGGAATTAAGCATCCAAGGACCGGTTTCTGGCTATCAGCCTTCATCAGCCTGGATAGCTTGACTCCAGTGGTGTGGAGAGCCTGGGACTCACGTCTGAGCATACCCAACACACTCTGGGTGAAAATTGCAAAAAACACAGTTGATGGACAGAATGTAGAACAATGTCATAAATTCACACCAGTACAAGGATCTGGGCCTAAATCCATCGTTTGTTTGCACTCCACACCACCCTGGGTTAGACACTGGCTATATGCAAATCAGCTCTGACCCTGTGCCTCATGGGAACAGTCCAGTCCGAACTACCAAGCCATGTCTTTCCCAGACCGGAATTAAGCATCCAAGGACCGGTTTCTGGCTAACAGCCTTCATCAGCCTAGATAGCTTGACTCCAGTGGTGTGGAGAGCCTGGGACTCACGTCTGAGCATTCCCAGCACACTCGGGGTGAAAATTGCAAAAAACACAGTTGATGGACAGAATGTAGAACAATGTCATACATTAACCCCAGTACAAGGATCGGGGCCTAAACCCATAGTTTTTTTGCACTCCACACCACCCTGGGTTAGACACTGGCTATAGGCAAATCAGCTCTGACCCTGTGCCTCATGGGAACAGTCCAGTCCGAACTACCAAGCCATGTCTTTCCCAGACCGGAATTAAGCATCCAAGGACCGGTTTCTGGCTATCAGCCTGGATAGCTTCACTCCAGTGGTTTGGAGAGCCTGGGACTCACGTCTGAGCATGCCCAGCACACTCGGGGTGAAAATTGCAAAAAACACAGTTGATGGACAGAATGTAGAACAATGTCATACATTCACCCCAGTACAAGAATCTGGGCCTAAATCCATCGTTTTTTTGCACTCCACACCACCCTGGGTTAGACACTGGCTATAGGCAAATCAGCTCTGACCCGGTGCCTCATGGGAACAGTCCAGTCCGAACTACCAAGCCATGTCTTTCCCAGACCGGAATTAGGCATCCAAGGACCGGTTTCTGGCTATCAGCCTTCATCAGCCTGGATAGCTTGACTCCAGTGGTGTGGAGAGCCTGGGACTCACGTCTGAGCATACCCAGCACACTCGGGGTGAAAATTGCAAAAAACACAGTTGATGGACAGAATATAGAACAATGTCATACATTCACCCCAGTACAAGGATCTGGGCCTAAATCCATCGTTTTTTGTACTCCACACCACCCTGGGTTAGATACTGGCTATATGCAAATCAGCTCTGACCCTGTGCCTCATGGGAACAGTCCAGTCCGAACTACCAAGCCATGTCTTTCCCAGACCGGAATTAAGCATCCAAGGACCGGTTTCTGGCTATCAGCCTTCATCAGCCTGGATAGCTTGACTCCAGTGGTGTGGAGAGTCTGGGACTCACGTCTGAGCATACCCAGCACACTCGGGGTGAAAATTGCAAAAAACACAGTTGATGGACAGAATGTAGAACAATGTCATACATTCACCCCAGTACAAGGATCTGGGCCTAAATCCATCGTTTCTTTGCACTCCACACCACCCTGGGTTAGACACTGGCTATATGCAAATCAGCTCTGACCCTGTGCCTCATGGGAACAGTCCAGTCCGAACTACCAAGCCATGTCTTTCCCAGACCGGAATTAAGCATCCAAGGACCGGTTTCTGGCTATCAGCCTTCATCAGCCTGGATAGCTTGACTCCAGTGGTGTGGAGAGCCTGGGACTCACGTCTGAGCATACCCAACACACTCTGGGTGAAAATTGCAAAAAACACAGTTGATGGACAGAATGTAGAACAATGTCATAAATTCACACCAGTACAAGGATCTGGGCCTAAATCCATCGTTTGTTTGCACTCCACACCACCCTGGGTTAGACACTGGCTATATGCAAATCAGCTCTGACCCTGTGCCTCATGGGAACATTCCAGTCCGAACTACCAAGCCATGTCTTTCCCAGACCGGAATTAAGCATCCAAGGACCGGTTTCTGGCTATCAGCCTTCATCAGCCTGGATAGCTTGACTCCAGTGGTGTGGAGAGCCTGGGACTCACGTCTGAGCATACCCAGCACACTCGGGGTGAAAATTGCAAAAAACACAGTTGATGGACAGAATGTAGAACAATGTCATACATTAACCCCAGTACAAGGATCGGGCCTAAACCCATCGTTTTGTTGCACTCCACACCACCCTGGGTTAGACACTGGCTATAGGCAAATCAGCTCTGACCCTGTGCCTCATGGGAACAGTCCAGTCCGAACTACCAAGCCATGTCTTTCCCAGACCGGAATTAAGCATCCAAGGACCGGTTTCTGGCTATCAGCCTGGATAGCTTCACTCCAGTGGTTTGGAGAGCCTGGGACTCACGTCTGAGCATGCCCAGCACACTCGGGGTGAAAATTGCAAAAAACACAGTTGATGGACAGAATGTAGAACAATGTCATACATTCACCCCAGTACAAGAATCTGGGCCTAAATCCATCGTTTTTTTGCACTCCACACCACCCTGGGTTAGACACTGGCTATAGGCAAATCAGCTCTGACCCGGTGCCTCATGGGAACAGTCCAGTCCGAACTACCAAACCATGTCTTTCCCAGACCGGAATTAAGCATCCAAGGACCGGTTTCTGGCTATCAGCCTTCATCAGCCTGGATAGCTTGACTCCAGTGGTGTGGAGAGCCTGGGACTCACCTCTGAGCATACCCAGCACACTCGGGGTGAAAATTGCAAAAAACACAGTTGATGGACAGAATATAGAACAATGTCATACATTCACCCCAGTACAAGGATCTGGGCCTAAATCCATCGTTTTTTGCACTCCACACCACCCTGGGTTAGATACTGGCTATATGCAAATCAGCTCTGACCCTGTGCCTCATGGGAACAGTCCAGTCCGAACTACCAAGCCATGTCTTTCCCAGACCGGAATTAAGCATCCAAGGACCGGTTTCTGGCTATCAGCCTTCATCAGCCTGGATAGCTTGACTCCAGTGGTGTGGAGAGTCTGGGACTCACGTCTGAGCATACCCAGCACACTCGGGGTGAAAATTGCATAAAACACAGTTGATGGACAGAATGTAGAACAATGTCATACATTCACCCCAGTACAAGGATCTGGGCCTAAATCCATCGTTTCTTTGCACTCCACACCACCCTGGGTTAGACACTGGCTATATGCAAATCAGCTCTGACCCTGTGCCTCATGGGAACAGTCCAGTCCGAACTACCAAGCCATGTCTTTCCCAGACCGGAATTAAGCATCCAAGGACCGGTTTCTGGCTATCAGCCTTCATCAGCCTGGATAGCTTGACTCCAGTGGTGTGGAGAGCCTGGGACTCACGTCTGAGCATACCCAACACACTCTGGGTGAAAATTGCAAAAAACACAGTTGATGGACAGAATGTAGAACAATGTCATAAATTCACACCAGTACAAGGATCTGGGCCTAAATCCATCGTTTGTTTGCACTCCACACCACCCTGGGTTAGACACTGGCTATATGCAAATCAGCTCTGACCCTGTGCCTCATGGGAACAGTCCAGTCCGAACTACCAAGCCATGTCTTTCCCAGACCGGAATTAAGCATCCAAGGACCGGTTTCTGGCTATCAGCCTTCATCAGCCTGGATAGCTTGACTCCAGTGGTGTGGAGAGCCTGGGACTCACGTCTGAGCATACCCAGCACACTCGGGGTGAAAATTGCAAAAAACACAGTTGATGGACAGAATGTAGAACAATGTCATACATTAACCCCAGTACAAGGATCGGGGCCTAAACCCATCGTTTTTTTGCACTCCACACCACCCTGGGTTAGACACTGGCTATAGGCAAATCAGCTCTGACCCTGTGCCTCATGGGAACAGTCCAGTCCGAACTACCAAGCCATGTCTTTCCCAGACCGGAATTAAGCATCCAAGGACCGGTTTCTGGCTATCAGCCTGGATAGCTTCACTCCAGTGGTTTGGAGAGCCTGGGACTCACGTCTGAGCATGCCCAGCACACTCGGGGTGAAAATTGCAAAAAACACAGTTGATGGACAGAATGTAGAACAATGTCATACATTCACCCCAGTACAAGAATCTGGGCCTAAATCCATCGTTTTTTTGCACTCCACACCACCCTGGGTTAGACACTGGCTATAGGCAAATCAGCTCTGACCCGGTGCCTCATGGGAACAGTCCAGTCCGAACTACCAAACCATGTCTTTCCCAGACCGGAATTAAGCATCCAAGGACCGGTTTCTGGCTATCAGCCTTCATCAGCCTGGATAGCTTGACTCCAGTGGTGTGGAGAGCCTGGGACTCACCTCTGAGCATACCCAGCACACTCGGGGTGAAAATTGCAAAAAACACAGTTGATGGACAGAATATAGAACAATGTCATACATTCACCCCAGTACAAGGATCTGGGCCTAAATCCATCGTTTTTTGCACTCCACACCACCCTGGGTTAGATACTGGCTATATGCAAATCAGCTCTGACCCTGTGCCTCATGGGAACAGTCCAGTCCGAACTACCAAGCCATGTCTTTCCCAGACCGGAATTAAGCATCCAAGGACCGGTTTCTGGCTATCAGCCTTCATCAGCCTGGATAGCTTGACTCCAGTGGTGTGGAGAGTCTGGGACTCACGTCTGAGCATACCCAGCACACTCGGGGTGAAAATTGCAAAAAACACAGTTGATGGACAGAATGTAGAACAATGTCATACATTCACCCCAGTACAAGGATCTGGGCCTAAATCCATCGTTTCTTTGCACTCCACACCACCCTGGGTTAGACACTGGCTATATGCAAATCAGCTCTGACCCTGTGCCTCATGGGAACAGTCCAGTCCGAACTACCAAGCCATGTCTTTCCCAGACCGGAATTAAGCATCCAAGGACCGGTTTCTGGCTATCAGCCTTCATCAGCCTGGATAGCTTGACTCCAGTGGTGTGGAGAGCCTGGGACTCACGTCTGAGCATACCCAACACACTCTGGGTGAAAATTGCAAAAAACACAGTTGATGGACAGAATGTAGAACAATGTCATAAATTCACACCAGTACAAGGATCTGGGCCTAAATCCATCGTTTGTTTGCACTCCACACCACCCTGGGTTAGACACTGGCTATATGCAAATCAGCTCTGACCCTGTGCCTCATGGGAACATTCCAGTCCGAACTACCAAGCCATGTCTTTCCCAGACCGGAATTAAGCATCCAAGGACCGGTTTCTGGCTATCAGCCTTCATCAGCCTGGATAGCTTGACTCCAGTGGTGTGGAGAGCCTGGGACTCACGTCTGAGCATACCCAGCACACTCGGGGTGAAAATTGCAAAAAACACAGTTGATGGACAGAATGTAGAACAATGTCATACATTAACCCCAGTACAAGGATCGGGCCTAAACCCATCGTTTTGTTGCACTCCACACCACCCTGGGTTAGACACTGGCTATAGGCAAATCAGCTCTGACCCTGTGCCTCATGGGAACAGTCCAGTCCGAACTACCAAGCCATGTCTTTCCCAGACCGGAATTAAGCATCCAAGGACCGGTTTCTGGCTATCAGCCTGGATAGCTTCACTCCAGTGGTTTGGAGAGCCTGGGACTCACGTCTGAGCATGCCCAGCACACTCGGGGTGAAAATTGCAAAAAACACAGTTGATGGACAGAATGTAGAACAATGTCATACATTCACCCCAGTACAAGAATCTGGGCCTAAATCCATCGTTTTTTTGCACTCCACACCACCCTGGGTTAGACACTGGCTATAGGCAAATCAGCTCTGACCCGGTGCCTCATGGGAACAGTCCAGTCCGAACTACCAAACCATGTCTTTCCCAGACCGGAATTAAGCATCCAAGGACCGGTTTCTGGCTATCAGCCTTCATCAGCCTGGATAGCTTGACTCCAGTGGTGTGGAGAGCCTGGGACTCACCTCTGAGCATACCCAGCACACTCGGGGTGAAAATTGCAAAAAACACAGTTGATGGACAGAATATAGAACAATGTCATACATTCACCCCAGTACAAGGATCTGGGCCTAAATCCATCGTTTTTTGCACTCCACACCACCCTGGGTTAGATACTGGCTATATGCAAATCAGCTCTGACCCTGTGCCTCATGGGAACAGTCCAGTCCGAACTACCAAGCCATGTCTTTCCCAGACCGGAATTAAGCATCCAAGGACCGGTTTCTGGCTATCAGCCTTCATCAGCCTGGATAGCTTGACTCCAGTGGTGTGGAGAGTCTGGGACTCACGTCTGAGCATACCCAGCACACTCGGGGTGAAAATTGCATAAAACACAGTTGATGGACAGAATGTAGAACAATGTCATACATTCACCCCAGTACAAGGATCTGGGCCTAAATCCATCGTTTCTTTGCACTCCACACCACCCTGGGTTAGACACTGGCTATATGCAAATCAGCTCTGACCCTGTGCCTCATGGGAACAGTCCAGTCCGAACTACCAAGCCATGTCTTTCCCAGACCGGAATTAAGCATCCAAGGACCGGTTTCTGGCTATCAGCCTTCATCAGCCTGGATAGCTTGACTCCAGTGGTGTGGAGAGCCTGGGACTCACGTCTGAGCATACCCAACACACTCTGGGTGAAAATTGCAAAAAACACAGTTGATGGACAGAATGTAGAACAATGTCATAAATTCACACCAGTACAAGGATCTGGGCCTAAATCCATCGTTTGTTTGCACTCCACACCACCCTGGGTTAGACACTGGCTATATGCAAATCAGCTCTGACCCTGTGCCTCATGGGAACAGTCCAGTCCGAACTACCAAGCCATGTCTTTCCCAGACCGGAATTAAGCATCCAAGGACCGGTTTCTGGCTATCAGCCTTCATCAGCCTGGATAGCTTGACTCCAGTGGTGTGGAGAGCCTGGGACTCACGTCTGAGCATACCCAGCACACTCGGGGTGAAAATTGCAAAAAACACAGTTGATGGACAGAATGTAGAACAATGTCATACATTAACCCCAGTACAAGGATCGGGGCCTAAACCCATTGTTTTTTTGCACTCCACACCACCCTGGGTTAGACACTGGCTATAGGCAAATCAGCTCTGACCCTGTGCCTCATGGGAACAGTCCAGTCCGAACTACCAAGCCATGTCTTTCCCAGACCGGAATTAAGCATCCAAGGACCGGTTTCTGGCTATCAGCCTGGATAGCTTCACTCCAGTGGTTTGGAGAGCCTGGGACTCACGTCTGAGCATGCCCAGCACACTCGGGGTGAAAATTGCAAAAAACACAGTTGATGGACAGAATGTAGAACAATGTCATACATTCACCCCAGTACAAGAATCTGGGCCTAAATCCATCGTTTTTTTGCACTCCACACCACCCTGGGTTAGACACTGGCTATAGGCAAATCAGCTCTGACCCGGTGCCTCATGGGAACAGTCCAGTCCGAACTACCAAACCATGTCTTTCCCAGACCGGAATTAAGCATCCAAGGACCGGTTTCTGGCTATCAGCCTTCATCAGCCTGGATAGCTTGACTCCAGTGGTGTGGAGAGCCTGGGACTCACCTCTGAGCATACCCAGCACACTCGGGGTGAAAATTGCAAAAAACACAGTTGATGGACAGAATATAGAACAATGTCATACATTCACCCCAGTACAAGGATCTGGGCCTAAATCCATCGTTTTTTGCACTCCACACCACCCTGGGTTAGATACTGGCTATATGCAAATCAGCTCTGACCCTGTGCCTCATGGGAACAGTCCAGTCCGAACTACCAAGCCATGTCTTTCCCAGACCGGAATTAAGCATCCAAGGACCGGTTTCTGGCTATCAGCCTTCATCAGCCTGGATAGCTTGACTCCAGTGGTGTGCAGAGTCTGGGACTCACGTCTGAGCATACCCAGCACACTCGGGGTGAAAATAGCAAAAAACACAGTTGATGGACAGAATGTAGAACAATGTCATACATTCACCCCAGTACAAGGATCTGGGCCTAAATCCATCGTTTCTTTGCACTCCACACCACCCTGGGTTAGACACTGGCTATATGCAAATCAGCTCTGACCCTGTGCCTCATGGGAACAGTCCAGTCCGAACTACCAAGCCATGTCTTTCCCAGACCGGAATTAAGCATCCAAGGACCGGTTTCTGGCTATCAGCCTTCATCAGCCTGGATAGCTTGACTCCAGTGGTGTGGAGAGCCTGGGACTCACGTCTGAGCATACCCAACACACTCTGGGTGAAAATTGCAAAAAACACAGTTGATGGACAGAATGTAGAACAATGTCATAAATTCACACCAGTACAAGGATCTGGGCCTAAATCCATCGTTTGTTTGCACTCCACACCACCCTGGGTTAGACACTGGCTATATGCAAATCAGCTCTGACCCTGTGCCTCATGGGAACAGTCCAGTCCGAACTACCAAGCCATTTCTTTCCCAGACCGGAATTAAGCATCCAAGGACCGGTTTCTGGCTATCAGCCTTCATCAGCCTGGATAGCTTGACTCCAGTGGTGTGGAGAGCCTGGGACTCACGTCTGAGCATACCCAGCACACTCGGGGTGAAAATTGCAAAAAACACAGTTGATGGACAGAATGTAGAACAATGTCATACATTCACCCCAGTACAAGGATCTGGGCCTAAATCCATCGTATTTTGCACTCCACACCACCCTGGGTTAGACACTGGCTATAAGCAAATCAGCTCTGACCCTGTGCCTCATGGGAACAGTCCAGTCCGAACTACCAAGCCATGTCTTTCCCAGACCGGAATTAAGCATCCAAGGAACAGTTTCTGGCTATCAGTGTTCATCAGCCTGGATAGCTTGACTCCAGTGGTGTGGAGAGCCTGGGACTCACGTCTGAGCATACCCAGCACACTCGGGGTGAAAATTGCAAAAAACACTGTTGATTGATAGACAGAATCTAGAACAATGTCATACATTCACCCCAGTACAAGGATCTGGGCCTAAATCCATCGTTTTTTTGCACTCCACACCACCCTGGGTTAGACACTGGCTATATGCAAATCAGCTCTGACTCTGTGCCTCATGGGAACAGTCCAGTCCGAACTACCAAGCCATGTCTTTCGCAGATCGGAATTAAGCATCCAAGGACCGGTTTCTGGCTATCAGCCTTCATCAGCCTGGATAGCTTGACTCCAGTGGTGTGGAGAGCCTGGGACTCACGTCTGAGCATACCTAGCACACTCGGGGTGAAAATTGCAAAAAACACAGTTGATGGACAGAATGTAGAACAATGTCATACATTCACCCCAGTACAAGATTCTGGTCCTAAATCCATCGTTTTTTTGCACTCCACACCACCCTGGGTTAGACACTGGCTATATGCAAATCAGCTCTGACCCTGTGCCTCATGGGAACAGTCCAGTCCGAACTACCAAGCCATTTCTTTCCCAGACCGGAATTAAGCATCCAAGGACCGGTTTCTGGCTATCAGCCTTCATCAGCCTGGATAGCTTGACTCCAGTGGTGTGGAGAGCCAGGGACTCACGTCTGAGCATACCCAGCACACTCGGGGTGAAAATTGCAAAAAACACAGTTGATGGACAGAATGTAGGACAATGTCATACATTCACCCCAGTACAAGGATCTGGGCCTAAGTCCATCGTTTTTTTGAACTCCACACCACCCTGGGTTAGACACTGGCTATATGCAAATCAGCTCTGACCCTGTGCCTCATGGGAACAGTCCAGTCCGAACTACCAAGCCATGTCTTTCCCAGACCGGAATTAAGCATCCAAGGACCGGTTTCTGGCTATCAGCCTGGATAGCTTCACTCCAGTGGTTTGGAGAGCCTGGGACTCACGTCTGAGCATGCCCAGCACACTCGGGGTGAAAATTGCAAAAAACACAGTTGATGGACAGAATGTAGAACAATGTCATACATTCACCCCAGTACAAGAATCTGGGCCTAAATCCATCGTTTTTTTGCACTCCACACCACCCTGGGTTAGACACTGGCTATAGGCAAATCAGCTCTGACCCGGTGCCTCATGGGAACAGTCCAGTCCGAACTACCAAACCATGTCTTTCCCAGACCGGAATTAAGCATCCAAGGACCGGTTTCTGGCTATCAGCCTTCATCAGCCTGGATAGCTTGACTCCAGTGGTGTGGAGAGCCTGGGACTCACCTCTGAGCATACCCAGCACACTCGGGGTGAAAATTGCAAAAAACACAGTTGATGGACAGAATATAGAACAATGTCATACATTCACCCCAGTACAAGGATCTGGGCCTAAATCCATCGTTTTTTGCACTCCACACCACCCTGGGTTAGATACTGGCTATATGCAAATCAGCTCTGACCCTGTGCCTCATGGGAACAGTCCAGTCCGAACTACCAAGCCATGTCTTTCCCAGACCGGAATTAAGCATCCAAGGACCGGTTTCTGGCTATCAGCCTTCATCAGCCTGGATAGCTTGACTCCAGTGGTGTGGAGAGTCTGGGACTCACGTCTGAGCATACCCAGCACACTCGGGGTGAAAATTGCAAAAAACACAGTTGATGGACAGAATGTAGAACAATGTCATACATTCACCCCAGTACAAGGATCTGGGCCTAAATCCATCGTTTCTTTGCACTCCACACCACCCTGGGTTAGACACTGGCTATATGCAAATCAGCTCTGACCCTGTGCCTCATGGGAACAGTCCAGTCCGAACTACCAAGCCATGTCTTTCCCAGACCGGAATTAAGCATCCAAGGACCGGTTTCTGGCTATCAGCCTTCATCAGCCTGGATAGCTTGACTCCAGTGGTGTGGAGAGCCTGGGACTCACGTCTGAGCATACCCAACACACTCTGGGTGAAAATTGCAAAAAACACAGTTGATGGACAGAATGTAGAACAATGTCATAAATTCACACCAGTACAAGGATCTGGGCCTAAATCCATCGTTTGTTTGCACTCCACACCACCCTGGGTTAGACACTGGCTATATGCAAATCAGCTCTGACCCTGTGCCTCATGGGAACATTCCAGTCCGAACTACCAAGCCATGTCTTTCCCAGACCGGAATTAAGCATCCAAGGACCGGTTTCTGGCTATCAGCCTTCATCAGCCTGGATAGCTTGACTCCAGTGGTGTGGAGAGCCTGGGACTCACGTCTGAGCATACCCAGCACACTCGGGGTGAAAATTGCAAAAAACACAGTTGATGGACAGAATGTAGAACAATGTCATACATTAACCCCAGTACAAGGATCGGGCCTAAACCCATCGTTTTGTTGCACTCCACACCACCCTGGGTTAGACACTGGCTATAGGCAAATCAGCTCTGACCCTGTGCCTCATGGGAACAGTCCAGTCCGAACTACCAAGCCATGTCTTTCCCAGACCGGAATTAAGCATCCAAGGACCGGTTTCTGGCTATCAGCCTGGATAGCTTCACTCCAGTGGTTTGGAGAGCCTGGGACTCACGTCTGAGCATGCCCAGCACACTCGGGGTGAAAATTGCAAAAAACACAGTTGATGGACAGAATGTAGAACAATGTCATACATTCACCCCAGTACAAGAATCTGGGCCTAAATCCATCGTTTTTTTGCACTCCACACCACCCTGGGTTAGACACTGGCTATAGGCAAATCAGCTCTGACCCGGTGCCTCATGGGAACAGTC
Organism: Lissotriton helveticus; assembly: GCF_964261635.1. Taxonomy (NCBI): domain Eukaryota; kingdom Metazoa; phylum Chordata; class Amphibia; order Caudata; family Salamandridae; genus Lissotriton; species Lissotriton helveticus. The sequence continues at coordinate 250,069,325 of NC_136062.1, forward strand.
CAGTCCGAACTACCAAACCATGTCTTTCCCAGACCGGAATTAAGCATCCAAGGACCGGTTTCTGGCTATCAGCCTTCATCAGCCTGGATAGCTTGACTCCAGTGGTGTGGAGAGCCTGGGACTCACCTCTGAGCATACCCAGCACACTCGGGGTGAAAATTGCAAAAAACACAGTTGATGGACAGAATATAGAACAATGTCATACATTCACCCCAGTACAAGGATCTGGGCCTAAATCCATCGTTTTTTGCACTCCACACCACCCTGGGTTAGATACTGGCTATATGCAAATCAGCTCTGACCCTGTGCCTCATGGGAACAGTCCAGTCCGAACTACCAAGCCATGTCTTTCCCAGACCGGAATTAAGCATCCAAGGACCGGTTTCTGGCTATCAGCCTTCATCAGCCTGGATAGCTTGACTCCAGTGGTGTGGAGAGTCTGGGACTCACGTCTGAGCATACCCAGCACACTCGGGGTGAAAATTGCATAAAACACAGTTGATGGACAGAATGTAGAACAATGTCATACATTCACCCCAGTACAAGGATCTGGGCCTAAATCCATCGTTTCTTTGCACTCCACACCACCCTGGGTTAGACACTGGCTATATGCAAATCAGCTCTGACCCTGTGCCTCATGGGAACAGTCCAGTCCGAACTACCAAGCCATGTCTTTCCCAGACCGGAATTAAGCATCCAAGGACCGGTTTCTGGCTATCAGCCTTCATCAGCCTGGATAGCTTGACTCCAGTGGTGTGGAGAGCCTGGGACTCACGTCTGAGCATACCCAACACACTCTGGGTGAAAATTGCAAAAAACACAGTTGATGGACAGAATGTAGAACAATGTCATAAATTCACACCAGTACAAGGATCTGGGCCTAAATCCATCGTTTGTTTGCACTCCACACCACCCTGGGTTAGACACTGGCTATATGCAAATCAGCTCTGACCCTGTGCCTCATGGGAACAGTCCAGTCCGAACTACCAAGCCATGTCTTTCCCAGACCGGAATTAAGCATCCAAGGACCGGTTTCTGGCTATCAGCCTTCATCAGCCTGGATAGCTTGACTCCAGTGGTGTGGAGAGCCTGGGACTCACGTCTGAGCATACCCAGCACACTCGGGGTGAAAATTGCAAAAAACACAGTTGATGGACAGAATGTAGAACAATGTCATACATTAACCCCAGTACAAGGATCGGGGCCTAAACCCATCGTTTTTTTGCACTCCACACCACCCTGGGTTAGACACTGGCTATAGGCAAATCAGCTCTGACCCTGTGCCTCATGGGAACAGTCCAGTCCGAACTACCAAGCCATGTCTTTCCCAGACCGGAATTAAGCATCCAAGGACCGGTTTCTGGCTATCAGCCTGGATAGCTTCACTCCAGTGGTTTGGAGAGCCTGGGACTCACGTCTGAGCATGCCCAGCACACTCGGGGTGAAAATTGCAAAAAACACAGTTGATGGACAGAATGTAGAACAATGTCATACATTCACCCCAGTACAAGAATCTGGGCCTAAATCCATCGTTTTTTTGCACTCCACACCACCCTGGGTTAGACACTGGCTATAGGCAAATCAGCTCTGACCCGGTGCCTCATGGGAACAGTCCAGTCCGAACTACCAAACCATGTCTTTCCCAGACCGGAATTAAGCATCCAAGGACCGGTTTCTGGCTATCAGCCTTCATCAGCCTGGATAGCTTGACTCCAGTGGTGTGGAGAGCCTGGGACTCACCTCTGAGCATACCCAGCACACTCGGGGTGAAAATTGCAAAAAACACAGTTGATGGACAGAATATAGAACAATGTCATACATTCACCCCAGTACAAGGATCTGGGCCTAAATCCATCGTTTTTTGCACTCCACACCACCCTGGGTTAGATACTGGCTATATGCAAATCAGCTCTGACCCTGTGCCTCATGGGAACAGTCCAGTCCGAACTACCAAGCCATGTCTTTCCCAGACCGGAATTAAGCATCCAAGGACCGGTTTCTGGCTATCAGCCTTCATCAGCCTGGATAGCTTGACTCCAGTGGTGTGCAGAGTCTGGGACTCACGTCTGAGCATACCCAGCACACTCGGGGTGAAAATAGCAAAAAACACAGTTGATGGACAGAATGTAGAACAATGTCATACATTCACCCCAGTACAAGGATCTGGGCCTAAATCCATCGTTTCTTTGCACTCCACACCACCCTGGGTTAGACACTGGCTATATGCAAATCAGCTCTGACCCTGTGCCTCATGGGAACAGTCCAGTCCGAACTACCAAGCCATGTCTTTCCCAGACCGGAATTAAGCATCCAAGGACCGGTTTCTGGCTATCAGCCTTCATCAGCCTGGATAGCTTGACTCCAGTGGTGTGGAGAGCCTGGGACTCACGTCTGAGCATACCCAACACACTCTGGGTGAAAATTGCAAAAAACACAGTTGATGGACAGAATGTAGAACAATGTCATAAATTCACACCAGTACAAGGATCTGGGCCTAAATCCATCGTTTGTTTGCACTCCACACCACCCTGGGTTAGACACTGGCTATATGCAAATCAGCTCTGACCCTGTGCCTCATGGGAACAGTCCAGTCCGAACTACCAAGCCATTTCTTTCCCAGACCGGAATTAAGCATCCAAGGACCGGTTTCTGGCTATCAGCCTTCATCAGCCTGGATAGCTTGACTCCAGTGGTGTGGAGAGCCTGGGACTCACGTCTGAGCATACCCAGCACACTCGGGGTGAAAATTGCAAAAAACACAGTTGATGGACAGAATGTAGAACAATGTCATACATTCACCCCAGTACAAGGATCTGGGCCTAAATCCATCGTATTTTGCACTCCACACCACCCTGGGTTAGACACTGGCTATAAGCAAATCAGCTCTGACCCTGTGCCTCATGGGAACAGTCCAGTCCGAACTACCAAGCCATGTCTTTCCCAGACCGGAATTAAGCATCCAAGGAACAGTTTCTGGCTATCAGTGTTCATCAGCCTGGATAGCTTGACTCCAGTGGTGTGGAGAGCCTGGGACTCACGTCTGAGCATACCCAGCACACTCGGGGTGAAAATTGCAAAAAACACTGTTGATTGATAGACAGAATCTAGAACAATGTCATACATTCACCCCAGTACAAGGATCTGGGCCTAAATCCATCGTTTTTTTGCACTCCACACCACCCTGGGTTAGACACTGGCTATATGCAAATCAGCTCTGACTCTGTGCCTCATGGGAACAGTCCAGTCCGAACTACCAAGCCATGTCTTTCGCAGATCGGAATTAAGCATCCAAGGACCGGTTTCTGGCTATCAGCCTTCATCAGCCTGGATAGCTTGACTCCAGTGGTGTGGAGAGCCTGGGACTCACGTCTGAGCATACCTAGCACACTCGGGGTGAAAATTGCAAAAAACACAGTTGATGGACAGAATGTAGAACAATGTCATACATTCACCCCAGTACAAGATTCTGGTCCTAAATCCATCGTTTTTTTGCACTCCACACCACCCTGGGTTAGACACTGGCTATATGCAAATCAGCTCTGACCCTGTGCCTCATGGGAACAGTCCAGTCCGAACTACCAAGCCATTTCTTTCCCAGACCGGAATTAAGCATCCAAGGACCGGTTTCTGGCTATCAGCCTTCATCAGCCTGGATAGCTTGACTCCAGTGGTGTGGAGAGCCAGGGACTCACGTCTGAGCATACCCAGCACACTCGGGGTGAAAATTGCAAAAAACACAGTTGATGGACAGAATGTAGGACAATGTCATACATTCACCCCAGTACAAGGATCTGGGCCTAAGTCCATCGTTTTTTTGAACTCCACACCACCCTGGGTTAGACACTGGCTATATGCAAATCAGCTCTGACCCTGTGCCTCATGGGAACAGTCCAGTCCGAACTACCAAGCCATTTCTTTCCCAGACCGGAATTAAGCATCCAAGGACCGGTTTCTGGCTATCAGCCTTCATCAGCCTGGATAGCTTGACTCCAGTGGTGTGGAGAGCCTGGGACTCACGTCTGAGCATACCCAGCACACTCGGGGTGAAAATTGCAAAAAACATAGTTGATGGACAGAATGTAGAACAATGTCATACATTCACCCCAGTACAAGGATCTGGGCCTAAATCCATCGTTTTTTGCACTCCACACCACCCTGGGTTAGACACTGGCTATATGCAAATCAGCTCTGACCCTGTGCCTCATGGGAACAGTCCAGTCCGAACTACCAAGCCATGTCTTTCCCAGACCGGAATTAAGCTTCCAAGGAACAGTTTCTGGCTATCAGTGTTCTTCAGCCTGGATAGCTTGACTCCAGTGGTGTGGAGAGCCTGGGACTCACGTCTGAGCATACCCAGCACACTCGGGGTGAAAATTGCAAAAAACACTGTTGATTGATAGACCGAATCTAGAACAATGTCATACATTCACCCCAGTACAAGGATCTGGGCCTAAATCCATCGTTTTTTTGCACTCCACACCACCCTGGGTTAGACACTGGCTATATGCAAATCAGCTCTGACCCAGTGCCTCATGGGAACAGTCCAGTCCGAACTAACAAGCCATGTCTTTCACAGATCGGAATTAAGCATCCAAGGACCGGTTTCTGGCTATCAGCCTTCATCAGCCTGGATAGCTTGACTCCAGTGGTGTGGAGAGCCTGGGACTCACGTCTGAGCATACCCAGCACACTCGGGGTGAAAATTGCAAAAAACACAGTTGATGGACAGAATGTAGAACAATGTCATACATTCACCCCAGTACAAGATTCTGGTCCTAAATCCATCGTTTTTTTGCACTCCACACCACCCTGGGTTAGACACTGGCTATATGCAAATCAGCTCTGACCCTGTGCCTCATGGGAACAGTCCAGTCCGAACTACCAAGCCATTTCTTTCCCAGACCGGAATTAAGCATCCAAGGACCGGTTTCTGGCTATCAGCCTTCATCAGCCTGGATAGCTTGACTCCAGTGGTGTGGAGAGCCAGGGACTCACGTCTGAGCATACCCAGCACACTCGGGGTGAAAATTGCAAAAAACACAGTTGATGGACAGAATGTAGAACAATGTCATACATTCACCCCAGTACAAGGATCTGGGCCTAAGTCCATCGTTTTTTTGAACTCCACACCACCCTGGGTTAGACACTGGCTATATGCAAATCAGCTCTGACCCTGTGCCTCATGGGAACAGTCCAGTCCGAACTGCCAAGCCATGTCTTGGCCAGGCCAGAATTAAGCATCCAAGGACCAGTTTCTGGCTATCAGCCTTCATCAGCCTGGATAGCTTGACTCCAGTGGTGTGGAGAGCCTGGGACTCACGTCTGAGCATACCCAGCACACTCGGGGTGAAAATTGCAAAAAACACAGTTGATGGACAGAATGTAGAACAATGTCATACATTCACCCCAGTACAAGGATCTGGGCCTAAATCCATCGTTTTTCTGAACTCCACACCACCCTCGGTTAGACACTGGCTATATGCAAATCAGCTCTGACCCTGTGCCTCATGGGAACAGTCCAGTCCGAACTACCAAGCCATGTCTTTCCCAGACCGGAATTAAGCATCCAAGGACCGGTTTCTGGCTATCAGCCTTTATCAGCCTGGATAGCTTGACTCCAGTGGTGTGGAGAGCCTGGGACTCACGTCTGAGCATACCCAACACACTCGGGGTGAAAATTGCAAAAAACACAGTTGATGGACAGAATGTAGAACAATGTCATACATTCACCCCAGTACAAGGATCTGGGCCTAAATCCATCGTTTTTTGCACTCCACACCACCCTGGGTTAGACACTGGCTATATGCAAATCAGCTCTGACCCTGTGCCTCATGGAAACAGTCCAGTCCGAACTACCAAGCCATGTCTTTCCCAGACCGGAATTAAGCATCCAAGGACCGGTTTCTGGCTATCAGCCTTCATCAGCCTGGATAGCTTGACTGCAGTGGTCTGGAGAGCCTGGGACTCACGTCTGAGCATACCCAGCACACTCGGGGTGAAAATTGCAAAAAACACAGTTGATGGACAGAATGTAGAACAATGTCATACATTCACCCCAGTACAAGGATCTGGGCCTAAATCCATCGTTTTTTTGCACTCCACACCACCCTGGGTTAGACACTGGCTATATGCAAATCAGCTCTGACCCTGTGCCTCATGGGAACAGTCCAGTCCGAACTACCAAGCCTGGTCTTTCCCAGACCGGAATTAAGCATCCAAGGACCGGTTTCTGGCTATCAGCCTTCATCAGCCTGGATAGCTTGACTCCAGTGGTGTGGAGAGCCTGGGACTCACGTCTGAGCATACCCAGCACACTCGGGGTGAAAATTGCAAAAAACACAGTTAATGGACAGAATGTAGAACAATGTCATACATTCACCCGAGTACAAGGATCTGGGCCTAACTCCATCGTTTTTTTGCACTCCACACCACCCTGGGTTAGACACTGGCTATATGCAAATCAGCTCTGACCCTGTGCCTCATGGGAACAGTCCAGTCCGAACTACCAAACCATGTCTTTCCCAGACCGGAATTAGGCATCCAAGGACCGGTTTCTGGATATCAGCATTCATCAGCCTGGATAGCTTGACTCCAGTGGTGTGGAGAGCCTGGGACTCACGTCTGAGCATACCCAGCACACTCGGGGCGAAAATTGCAAAAAACACAGTTGATGGACAGAATGTAGAACAATGTCATACATTCACCCCAGTACAAGGATCTGGGCCTAAATCCATCGTTTTTTTGCACTCCACACCACCCTGGGTTAGACACTGGCTATAGGCAAATCAGCTCTGACCCTGTGCCTCATGGGAACAGTCCAGTCCGAACTGCCAAGCCATGTCTTTCCCAGACCAGAATTAAGCATCCAAGGACCAGTTTCTGGCTATCAGCCTTCATCAGCCTGGATAGCTTGACTCCAGTGGTGTGGAGAGCCTGGGACTCACGTCTGAGCATACCCAACACACTCGGGGTGAAAATTGCAAAAAACACAGTTGATGGACAGAATGTAGAACAATGTCATACATTCACCCCAGTACAAGGATCTGGGCCTAAATCCATCGTTTTTTGCACTCCACACCACCCTGGGTTAGACACTGGCTATATGCAAATCAGCTCTGACCCTGTGCCTCATGGGAACAGTCCAGTCCGAACTACCAAGCCATGTCTTTCCCAGACCGGAATTAAGCATCCAAGGACCGGTTTCTGGCTATCAGCCTTCATCAGCCTGGATAGCTTGACTCCAGTGGTGTGGAGAGCCTGGGACTCACGTCTGAGCATACCCAGCACACTCGGGGTGAAAATTGCAAAAAACACAGTTGATGGACAGAATGTAGAACAATGTCATACATTCACCCCAGTACAAGGATCTGGGCCTAAATCCATCGTTTTTTTGGACTCCACACCACCCTGGGTTAGACACTGGCTATATGCAAATCAGCTCTGACCCTGTGCCTCATGGGAACAGTCCAGTCCGAACTACCAAGCTGTGAGAAGTTGGCCTGATGTGCAGTGTTCACTATTCTAGTGATCACTATATATCAGTCCAAACAACCCTTATTGATGATTGGTTGTAAGTCAACCTTATAGACCAGCTATCCTAGTAGCATGGATACGAGCAGTCTAAGGCTAAGACTCTAGAGGGCGTGTTAAGCCAGCTGTTTTACCATCACATTACCCCTTGAATACCCAGTGAAAGGACACCACACAAGTGTTATGAAAATAAACAATGTATTTATTAGAATCACAACAACCCTGTACTCTTTATGAGGACAGGGTGCTAAGCACACAACAAAACTCTTATGAAAATACTTAAGTTAGCACGTTATACACAAATGCCCGAGGGGCACGAAAAACCATATACTCTAAAAGTGGAATGCGAAATTACTAGCAGGTAAGTACAGTACTAATAGGCTTTGGAATCGCTAGGACTTGACTAGGGAATCGTTAGATTACTTCTAGGAGACCCAGGGGACTCGGGTGCAGAGTGTGCACTCTCACGCGGGATGCGGGACAAAGTCTATGGAAGCTAGTAAAGGCAAAGTTAGTGTTCACGGGAGAACCCGACCTGGTAGGGAGAAAACGACAGTGGATCCTGACCCTTGGATAGTGAGGCTATGCTGGGACACCGAAGTGCCGAAGTTACCTAGCCCAGGGGCTGCAGCTGCATAGGTCTGAAAAGACGTCGGGAATCTCGTTGCCGGACCAGGAGCCTGGAAGAAGGAAGTTGCTGGCAGGCGACCAGTGAAGAAAAGTTCGATGGATCCAAGCCTGGATCAAGGAAGAAGAAAACCTGAAAGCAGAGGGGACCAAGTTCTTGAATCACTAGCCAGTGATTAAGTGGGCACCAGGATGGCACCGGGCGAAGTCACCGCAGTCAGGTGAGTGGGCGCTGCTGGGCTCTGCAGTCTCTCGGACCAGGAGGCGTTGTCGGTGACCAGGATGGAGGTGCGAGCTGTCCCACGAAGGTTCTTGCTGTCGACGTCGCTGGACCCAGGATTGGGCAACAAGTCTTGGCAAATGCAAGGCCCACGCGGTGGACCTAAAATGGCGTCTTAGCCGGACCAGGAGGGTCCAGGGTACTTCTCCGATGGAGGGAAGCAAGGGCCAGTCTGGAGCAACCAGACCAGCAGCAGTGTTGTCGTCGGGCGTCGTTCGGAAGGCCACAAGCCAGTGGGCTAGTAGCCAAACAACGCGGTGAGGAGCAGAAAGCAGAAGGGCCCCACGCCGATCGTGGAGATGCTGGGGGGCTGCTCTTCGGTGCTGGAGCTGCTCAGGGTGGGGGCTTCTCGGACCCCAAAGCACTCACCAGGAAATTACTCGGTGGGCTTGCTGTGCAGAAGTCGTGCAGTCTTGGCGATGGCCGGTCCCTCGAGGTCTCGTCGCACCCACGGTTCTCAGCTGTGCTGTAGAGGTGGGTAGAGGTCAGAGGTGCCAGGGAAGCCGGGTCTCGTCGAGCTGGGCAGTCGGATTCCGGAGGAAGGACGTGCAGCAGACCGCAGTGTTCTTAGATGGTGCCTGCGGATGCAGGGTGACTACTCCTTAGCCACAAGGGAGAATCTTGAGGAAGAAATCGTGAAGTCCTTTCGTGGAAAGTGGTATCTTGATTCCAAAGATGATCTGATTTGGAAGGGGGCCAGTCTCTACCTTTATCTGGGAAAAGGGGGCTGGCACGCGACTAAGTCCTGCCCTATGGGTGGGACCAGGAGGGGGGTGGTTACACCCACTTCCTTGGCGGGCTTTTCCCCAGCACAGGGTCTGGAGTGTCCCTGGAACTGGTTCAAGCCAGCCTATGCACAGTGAGCACCGGGGTGCCACGTGCAGTCACCTTCCTCTAAAGCCCTGCCTACCTACAATACACAAAACCCTGTCTGGGACGGTGCTGGCACCGCCCCTGGCAGGAAACCCTTTGTCCTTATCTCCTGCTCTGGGAGGACTCCCAGCAGCAGGAGGGCAGACTTGTGTCTCGGTGGCAGCATCCATTTTGTGGAGCTGAGGCTCTGTTTGACTTTAACCGGGGTTAGGGGTTACATACATGTCGTGTCCCTCTAGAAGGGTGGAATGCTAACCCCGTCGCCAGAATTGGCGAGGGGTTAGTATTCCAATTCGTATGACACCTTACTCGACATGTTTTGATAAAGCGATACCAGAGTTGGCATATAACCGCGAGGATTATAATGCACTTAAGAGTATATGGTATGCGATATCATGGAAACGGCTAAGGGATGGATCCCGAAAGCCGCAGACAGGCTCAGCTCATGCCAGAGCACTATCTCACACGATTCCAAGCACTCTGCCTTCAGGATTGTCAAGGCCTGCCATAGGAGTGACTGATAGGAGATCTGTGTGTCCATTTTAGGGTTAGATATAGGTATACTATATCTAAAGCAAAGGGTGATTACACCACCTTGCCCCAGCTGTCGTGCAGCCAGTTGTGTCAGATTTGGATGGCCAGCCAGGGGTGGCATAATACATGCTGCAGCCCCTGGTAGGCCCTGGGTACACCTATGCCCTGGGTACCTAAGGTACACTGTACAGGGACTGATAAGGTGACTCAGTATCCAATTAGATATGTACCTAGGGTACATGGAATCCATTTTACAGAGAGAGCAGTAGGCCTGGGGTCCTGAATAGCAGGGCCCCAGGTCAACTAAGTCAGAAAACCAGCAAAACACCAGGCAAAAAGTTGGGGGCAACCATAGTCAGGGATCTACCTTCCTACATAACCCCCCCCCAAACGAAAGGAGATAAGGCTAGCCTTGCCAGGTAAGCCTATATTGCCTGAGTGGCCATATAAGGAAGTACCAGCACTGGCATGGTTACCCCCTATCTCATGGTCCACTAAGCAATCCCTCACCCTAAGGGTGTCTGAGGGTCTCCACCATAGGGAATCTCTACCTGTGGTGTGTTTTGGCAAAGTAAAAGGCTGGTGCTGAAATGGAGTACTGAAGTGAGGCTCCACTAATTTTGGGCTCAGCTTCCTCCAATCAATTTCCACCATAGAGGCCTTTCTTTCCAAGACTGAGTTGCTTTGGGCTCTCAGGGTCAACCTCTGGCTACCTACAGCTGGAGGTTGGGTCCCTCTGTTTGGCTTACTGGAGGGACAGGTCAGGTCTGGGGCCCTCAGGTCCCAAGTTTGGCTGTGCCCAACAGTGTCCATCTGTGGGAGGTCCCTAACTAATTTTAAGGGGGATCCCTCAGGAGTGTGTTTTATTTTCACTCTACTAGGACTACTAGCTTCAGTGCCCTTAATCTGCTGATTGGGGAATTCTTTTGGACAGGGGGCCCTTTGGGGTCCAACACTGGCCTCCCTGACCTCCACAGCCCTGGGCTGACTGAGGCAGGGTAGAGAGGGGCAGGTTACCTGCTCCAGACTGGGTCCCACCTTGGAAGGGTCCACTGACATCAGGGGTTCTGCCAGGCTAGGCCTGACTACCTCTGTGGCAGTTTCTTCACAAGGGGTCAGATCAGTTCCCTGAGGAGGCTGACCCTTTCCTAAAGTCTGGTGGGAGGGAGATTTATCTTCCTCCTCAATGCTCTCTGTCTGAGTGGAGTGATCCATAGTTTCAGGCTTCACAACACTATCATCTGTCTGAGTTTGAGCTGTGGCCATCACAACTCTCCCAACCTTTTCAGGAGGGGGCTCAGTTTGGGTGTGGGCTGTTGCCATGACAGCCTTGACAACCTGTTCTGGGAAGGAAGTTGTCTGAGATTGGGTTGTGACTGGCACAACCCTCCTGACCTGTTCGGGGAGGACATCTTGGACTGGGGCTGTGGCTATCACTGCCCCACTAACCTTACCATGGGTATTTACCATTTTAGAATGGGTTTCTTGCTCAACTTCAGCCCAGGCTGAGAGCTCTAAATCATTCCCCAGTAGGCAACCTACAGGCAAGTTTGGTGACACTGCCACTCTCTTGTGGCCAGTGACACCTCCCCAGCTGAGATTGACCACTGCCATGGGATGATCTCTCTGTACTCCATCAATATTGGTCACCTGGTATGTGGCACCAGGTAAAAGTTGCCTTGAGGGGACTAGACTCTCAGTCACCATAGTGATGCTAGCCCCTGTATCTCTATAGGCCTCAACTTTTATACCATTGATGAGGGGCTCCTGTCTGTACTTGCCCAAAGTGTTGGGACAAGTTGTGAAGTTGGCAAACCCCATGCCAGTCTCACAGACAAGAGTATCTAAGTCAGGGGACCTGGTTAGGCCAGAGTCCCCAGGAACTCCCAAAGTAAATGCCCCCAAATTCTTGGGGGCACTCCCACCACCTGGGGGATTACTACTAGTAGTAACAGGAGGTTTGGGAATGTTACTTGGGGGTATGTTTTCCTTATTGTTATTCTTTGGGCAACTGCTGTCAGTTTTTAAATGACCCACCTGTTTACAGGGATAACAATAAGGTTTCTTCTGGTTGTTGGAAGGATTCTGGGACCCACCCCCCTCAGAGGATTTTTGGGGCCCTGATGTGGTTTGATCTGTAGATTTATTCCCACCCTTCTCTTGAGGCTTGGTTGATTCCTTTTTCTGGTCACCACCTTGGTTCTTGGGCCTAATCCTGGTTCTGACCCATTTGTCTGCCCTCTTACCCAATTCCTGTGGAGAGGTCAGATCAGAGTCTACCAGGTGCTGGTGTAATAACTGGTTCTGACAATTATTTAAGACTTGCTCTCTCATAATAAGATTATACAATCCTGTGAAGTCAGTAACCTTGCTACCCAGTAGCCAGCCTTCCAAAGCCTTAGTGGCACAATCAACAAAGTCAGACCAGTCCTGAGACTGAGTTTTCTGGGTGTCTCTGAACAGCAACCTGTACTGCTCAGTGGTTAAGCCAAACCCATCAACCAGTGCATTTTTCAGGACCTGGTAATCATTAGCATCCTCCACTCTTGTAGTGAGGAGCTTATCTCTACCTTTACCATCAAAGGAGAGCCACAGTATAGCTGCCCACTGACTCTGGGGAATGCACTGCACAGTGCAGGCCCTCTCCAAAGCAGCCATCCATTTCTGGATGTCATCCCCTTGTTTAAAGGGGGGCACTATCTTAGTCAGGTGTTTAGTATCTAAACCCTTCTCTCTATCTCTTGGGAGATTGCTGCCACCAGTGGGAGCTAACCCACTCATCTGCTGCTCTCTAGCAAATGCAAGCTTTTCCTTGGCCAGGGCAAGTTCTTCCCTTTCAATCCTCAGTCTAGCTTGTCTCATCCTTGCTTCATGCTCTCTTCTCTGAGGGGAAGTCAATCTCCTCTGGGGAGAGTTCCTTCTCCCCTGAGAAGAGGCATTAGAGTGCAGAGATCTAATGGAGTCCCTAGAAAGAGATCTATCTCTCCTAACTCCAAGGTTAGGCCCACTTCGGGTTAGTACTGGGGGGCCCCCAGATCCTAGCCCAAGTAAGTCTAAGTTGGCCCTGGTTAGCCTTCTGACTACCTCAAGACCTTTGTCTACCTCATCCCCCGAGAGTTCCTCCTGATCCTCCTCAACTGCATTTACAGTGTTGTGGAGGTCTGGATCCCCAGTGGTACCCTCTAAGGCTGGCATATTCCCATCTAGCTGAGAAAGCTTTCTCGCATCTATTAGAAAGGGAATGGTGGGGTTAGACCCCTGTTTCAGTTTCCTGGAGGTACACACTTGTCTCATCTCCTGGAAACTGAGAGCTGCATATCTTGAAGTGACCTGTGGAGGGTCAATAACCACAAGGGGAGTCTCTGAAGACTCTCCATGGGTAGACATGCTTTTCTAGTGAGGTGTAAGTGGTGCACTTACCTACACTATATGTTTGCCTACTGATCCCTTGCTAGAGTTGTAGTTTAGGGTGTGCTAGGCCCTAGGAGCTACAACAGCTGGTTCAGTAGAACTCAGAGTATTCTAAGCTAAGTTATATGTACCTTTAGTACTTATGTGATCTTTCACAAGATATTCTTAGGGCATGTGTGGTAAAACAACAGCAAGCTCAAATCCCACCGCTGCCACCAATGTGAGAAGTTGGCCTGATGTGCAGTGTTCACTATTCTAGTGATCACTATATATCAGTCCAAACAACCCTTATTGATGATTGGTTGTAAGTCAACCTTATAGACCAGCTATCCTAGTAGCATGGATACAAGCAGTCTAAGGCTAAGACTCTAGAGGGCGTGTTAAGCCAGCTGTTTTACCATCACATTACCCCTTGAATACCCAGTGAAAGGACACCACACAAGTGTTATGAAAATAAACAATGTATTTATTAGAATCACAACAACCCTGTACTCTTTATGAGGACAGGGTGCTAAGCACACAACAAAACTCTTATGAAAATACTTAAGTTAGCACGTTATTGTGGAAAAGTAAATTTTGCCATGTTCTGTGTCCCTACGTGTCATCCATCATATGTTATGTGTGCATGATTAAATATGCATATGCATTCCCCATGTCTGATTAAGACGCAAATACAGTTGTGTCCACCTCTGGTATGCCAGTTTCCAGTCCTCGTGAATACTACGAATATCAGGCCTATGTAAAGTTATGTTGCCACGTTTCCCAGTGTGCACGTTAATGCATTGAAAGTTCCTGTTTCTAGGCCTCAAAAGGGCCCGGACACCAGATTCAGCTCCTGTCTCCAGCAGCCTCGCTGAGGAGCGATGCAGCCCCCACCTGTATCCTCAACCCTTCACTTACTTCCTGCCTCTCAGTGCCCGGTGCAGCCTGGCTCAGCCTCTGAGTCTGCCAAAAGTATGTTATAGTTCCAGTTATCAGTTCAGTCCTCCTTCTCTGCATTCCTAAGCTACTGAACTGCATCAATAGTTTCCGTCATTGTCTAGCCTTTCCGGCTCCACGTTAGAGAAATACTGTATTCAATGGTCATTTAGTATTCTTCATCACGCACTACATGTAGAATAATGCATGGTCCAGTCTTAGAATCAAGTCAGCCTTTCCCTTCCTAACTTCTAGTTTATATCAACATGTTCTCTAAACATCAGATACTAGATACTGTTTAGGTACATGTCGCCCTGACTCTCCAGACTTCAGTCTCTGCTCCTAGCACAGAGTTCATAGCCCCCAGCTTCTCCTAGTAACACGTCATTGCTAGTTTGCGCGCACCATCAGGTTAGAGGTCCCGGCTCCTCAGGTAGCCCCCTCCATGGTTTCCGCCCCATTCATGACATATCCTGTTACGTCTGCACCACATGTCTATGTATACGCTCAGTTACACCTACTTTCGCCCTTATCTTTCGCGACTGCTACGCGTCACACCTTCTGCTCCACCCACTGCTACGCCTACTGCAATGTAATGCTATGTGTTTGCGTTATGTATATATGCTCATGTATTGTTATTAAAAGTCAGCGCGCTCATCCCAGATCCAGCCCCAGCAGCTGCTGGGCCCGGCCATCCTATTCCTATGCAGGTTGTCCTGTTCCTGTCCTTTATGCTGTAATAAACCTGCAAAACTCCTACTACCTCGAATCTTGACTCTTATTTATTGAGCTATCTGTTATGATATATGTCTAGTCAAAAAGAGAGGTATTATTTATTTATTTACCACATAATGGCGCCCGAATAGGGACTTGCCCTTTCCCCACGCGTCGGTGAAGCCACGCCGACCCCCTGACCCTCTGCAGTCGTGACGGAACTCTTCTGCGCAGTGGCAGATATTTCTGCTCAAGTATCCCTCAGGCCCACGGAGGAGACGGAGGAGGCGGTCCAGCATCCAGACGAGACGGTGGAGGAACGCGGCGAGTCCCGACCAGAGCCCAAGCCAAGAGTCCAAGGTCCGAGGTATCCGGAGGTCCACCCGTAACTGAAGTCCGAAGTTCGTCGTCCGTCGTCGTAGCAGTCCAGTCCAGTCCGAGGCCTTCCGTTCTTGCTGCCCGGTGAGTACCGTTACTGGGGTGGTATCTAGACAGGGTCAATTTAATTGACTCTGGTCTGTGGGTTGGTGGTACACAGTCCCACAAACGAAGTGTCCACTTCGGTGGATGCGGGTCCTGACGTGTCTCTTTATGAGACCGGTAAGTTTCGTACTGTTTCAGCAGTGCATCTAGTTTCTGTTCTAGTCAGTTTCTGTTCTCGAGAAAATTTATGCGTTCTGTTCTCAGTATTTCCAGGTAGTATTCTGTTCGAACTGTTATTTTAAATGTTTTTCATGTATTCTAATGTCGTGGTATGAATGGGGAATAAGTATCGTGTTCATTGTGTATTGTATTGTGTCTAGATTACAGTTCAGTCATGCCCATATTTTCCAAGTTACGTCAGTTGAAAACTAGAAAGGGTCTGCTGGAAGCAGCAGTTCCAGTCCCGCCCAGGGACAGTCCAGGTCACTTTATGTATCAGAAACATGGCATAAGCGCCATATTGTATCTAGATTTATGGGTAGAGTATACCAAACAGTTAGAAGAAAAGTATAGATGGCCCGTATCGGGTACATGGGATGCCGAGTGCATCATGCGAGTAGAAGAAGCATTATGGAAAAAGAAAGCCAGACAGTCACAGAAAGATGCCATCGAGTTATGGCGCAAAGAAGCTCATAAAAGAACTGAAAAAGAAATCAGAAAGTCAGAATTAAGTAGAGAATCCTTAGAACGAGCACAAGAAAAAGAATTAATCGAGATAGGTGAACAAGTCAAAACTGAACAGAGAGACAGACAGAGGAATGCCCTTATTAAGGGTATGTATCCTCTTCTTGCTGAGGGCTTGCCAAAAGCGACCCCGGAGGCATCCAGTAATTTTCCGCCACCACTAGTTCCGACCAAGCTACGTCACAAACCGACCGCAGCTGATATTTTTATTTCGGCCTATCTGGACGACACAGTCCCTGAATATGCAAATCTTGTTCGCGCTCCGCCAGTCCCAGTAAATCAGGCACATCCTGCTCCTCCAGACACCGGGGCACCCCATGCAGTACCTGCTACGGTACCCCCGGTCCAGCCAGCATTTCAATTTCCCGCTCCGCCACGAAGAATATCAGTCGACGATTCTAGTCTAGGGGCCGCAGGAGGAGGTCCTCCTCAAACCCCGCCGCCACGCAAGCGTTTATCAGCACTCGAATTACATGCTCAAGCATCACAGCGTACTCCCAAGAGTAATAAGTCTGTTGCAGAAATCAGGCAAGCCCTTGGCGAATGTGCCTATGACCCAGTCCCAGGCGAGAATAATATGGTTTTATATTCAGTACGCGTAAGGAGGGTGACCGAGTATCTAGTCACCCTACCAAATATGAAAGAAGATCTAGACAGAATATATCGTTTCATCCGTACAGGGGATGATCCAGAAAGTATTAGTGATGCCATGTCTCAAAGGAAAGCTGAGATCCAGCGTATGATATTAAAGTTTTTAATTAACTGTCTAATAAGAGAACAAGATTACCCGTCTAAAGAGCAGGCTGAAATGAAAATCCTGACAAAGTGGAGTGATAATATAGCCGAGGGTAAGCACAATACCATTAGTGCCATGGAGAGTATGTACAAGAAAATCCGTAGAGAAATAATAAAGATACACGAACAACGTAAAGCAGCACAAGTAAGCGAGAAAGAAAGTAACTCTGATACTGAAGAGGTAGAGGACGAGAATCCCGCCAGAATAGCGTATGTAGGAAAATCTAGATTTCCAGATCGCCATTTACGCCTAGAACACAAGTCTATTTTTCATTCTCCAGCACCAGAACAAGGTTCCCTAGAACAAGTGTTCCAAGCTACCGATCACATTCTAAAATCACGAATCGGTTACAGTGAGTTAAGTACCATGCATGAACAGGAACTAGCCCGATCAGCAGTCCGATGGATTACTGATTCTACCACTTTTCCAGACGAAATAGTGGCACAAATGTTTCTGAAATTGCCCCCAGCCGAGCAGCGACTGGTGGGTATGTATATGATCCAGCACCTCATTACTTTGTATGAGGGTCAGCACTCTGATCCAGGCCCGTTACACGATATCCTGAACGAGTTACTCCAGTATAGATGGAAAGGTTTAGGTACCGATTTAATTAGTGTCATTCTAGAACAGCGCCACAAATATAGAACGTTTCTGAACCCGCATTTTGTTCATGTCTCACCCCCAGAAAGTAAACCATTTTACATGGAAAGACAGAACCCGTTACGAGAAGTGCATCCAGTTAAGACAGAGGACGGTGAAATGCAACGAGTGTTTGTATACACCCCGATTACAAAGATGGAACTCCTCGAGATGAAGAAATTAATTCCCTGTCATGACAAAGATCCAGCAGGGTTCCATAGAGAATTAAAAGACATGCTCCGTATGGGAGAATACACTTACCCAGATATCATTAAAATGTTAAAGGTCCTGTTGCCCGCAGGGGTGTATGAAAAGCTAAAGGAAAAAGAATGGGAGGTGGGAGAGAAAAAGATCGATTGGGCAGTTCTAGAAGCTGAAGACAAGGCACGAGTACCAGGTACCGGTCTTGGAGATAAATGTAAAGAATTACCAGAATTATTAATACAAGTTTTACCCAGATTATTGACAACTAGAAAAGAAGACTGGGATGCAATCTCAGCCTGTAAACAGAAGCAAGAGGAGGATATTAGTGATTTTTATTCTAGATTTGAAAAATGTTTCAGCATCAACAGTGGCCTCAAGACAAGTAGTGAGTCATACCCTCACCTTTTTGTTACTAAATTAGTCGAGAATTCAAGCCCACAAATTAAAAATCGAGTTTTGAAAGTCGAAAGTACCTGGCAAGCTAATACCCCGTCCCAGATGTTACAAATGCTCCAGTACCACCAGAATAGAATCAGGGAAGAGCAAGAACACGAGAGAAAACGTATGAAAGACACGAAAATGAAAGTACTAGTTGCACAATCTGTTCCTCAAGACAGTCAGAAGAGGGGTCCGAATCAAGCCAGTCATCCAGCAGCTCCCGTTAAAGGGAATTGCAATTATTGTAAACAGCCAGGTCATTTTATAAACGAGTGTGCAGTTCTGAAACACAACATAGCTACTGGTAAGACTAAAGAAAGACCACGTCCGCCTAGACAAGAACAAGTTTCACAGATTCCTCAGCCACAGAATGCATCACAGACAGTTACAGTACCGCAGCCTATTGCTGCAACACAGCACGTCACACAGCAGATGTACCAGTATGCACAGTCTGAGTATCCAGAGTACCAACAGTATTCATGAAACAGCCTAGAGAGGGAGGTAGGCTTGCCTCTCATCGAGGTACCTGTAGATCAAGAAGGTCCCTATGTTCACAGTCAAGTATTAGGGAAAGACAGAAAGTTTTTGATTGATACAGGGGCAAGTAGGACCACAATTAGTCACGCCGAAGTTCCAGGGGCTCCGCTCTCAGGCTCAAGAAATGTTTCCCTTGGATTTTCAGGAAAACCTATCGTAAATGAGATTTCAAAGCCAGTTTCTCTAGAAGTAGGTCCATTGTCCCGCACTACTGATCTGTTACTTACTAAGTCATGTCCAGAAAATCTATTAGGCATTAAAACACTGAAAGAGTTAGGTGCAGTTATATGTTGTTCCCCAGAGGGAATACGATTGTTCCTACGTGACTTTAAGGGTCACTATGTATTACGAGATTTTGATTCAAGACTGTCTAATGTTCCGCAGCACTTATGGGCACAAGGTCCAACTGATGTTGGTTATATGCAAATCACACCCTATCGTGTGACTCTCAAACCAGGTGTAGTGTTACCACGAATCAGGCAGTACAGATTGCCACCTGAGGCTGTAGCAGCCTTATCCAAAATTATTGACGAGCTCATGGCTCAAGGAGTGGTTGTAGAAACTGACTCCAACGTATGCAATCCTCCGATCATTCCAGTCATGAAACGTACTGATCCAAATGCACCCCCAGTATATCGATTAGTGATTGACCTACGAGAGCTTAATAAATGTATTGTTCCTCAGTACCCAGTTGTCCCAGATATCTCTTCCCTATTGACAGCCATTGATTCCGAAGCCACGTTCTTTACTGTAATCGACCTCAAGAATGCATTTTTTAGTGTTCCTATTCATCCAGACAGCCAGTTCCTTTTCGGATTTTGTTTAAATGGAAGGAGCTATATGTTTACACGAGCTCCTCAAGGTTTCACAGAAAGTCCTAGTATTTACAGTCAAGCACTCAAGAGACAACTAGACAACATTCACATGCCAACTGACACTGCCCTGCTCCAGTATGTCGATGATCTACTGATCACAGCCCGTTCTGAACGTGCTTGCGAGCGAGCATCCCTTACAGTCTTGTACTTCCTAGCCGAGATGGGGCACAAGGTGTCCCCTTCTAAGCTTCAATTCTGTGTCCAGCAAGTGGTATACTTAGGACACTTACTGTCCAAGAGGGGTAGGCAGTTGACACCAGACCGTATCCAGTTAATAGCGAGTCTTCCTCAGCCCAAGACCCAGAAGGAGGTACGTGCTTTTATTGGCCTCACTTCTTACTGCCGACAATGGATTCCTCAGTATGCATTTCTAGCCAAGCCACTGATACAGTTAACGACACAGGAGGCAGCCGCACCGACTGTCCTCCCTTGGACATCTGAACATACACTTAGTTTCAATGAGTTAAAGAAAGCCCTATGCCAAGCTCCAGTTCTAGCGACACCGAACTACAGTAAGCCTTTTACACTTTTTGTCACTGAACGTGAAGGTACAGCATTATCTGTTCTCACACAAGATCAAGCAGGACAAAACAAGCCATGTGCTTATTTTTCGAGCACATTAGATCCTGTAGCCCAGGCTCTGCCTGCGTGCCTCAAGTCAGTTGCAGCCACAGCACTCGCTATTAGGCAAAGTGATTCTATAGTCTTAGGACATACCTTGACAGTACAAGTTCCACATTCTGTGGAAGTTCTTTTAAACCGAACACAAACTCAGCACTTGACAATTGCACGTTTAACAGGTTATGAATTGACACTGTTCCAGCCACACATAGAAATCAGACGCTGCAACGTCCTGAACCCTGCTACATTATTACCATCAGTTACTTCGAATTCTGCCACACATGACTGTGTGGAAGTAGTTAACATTACGACAAAGCCGAGACAAGATCTGACAGATACTCCGTTACCAGATCCCGACCTGACACTTTATGTGGATGGTTCATGTATGAGAACAAGTACAGGAGAACTAGTCGCCGCGTATGCAGTGACTACTGACACTAAAGTTATTGAAACACACCGTATTGACACCCTGTCCGCTCAAGCAGCAGAGCTAGTTGCTCTGACACAAGCCTGTATACATGCCAAGAACCAGAAAGTTAATGTCTACACAGATTCACGCTACGCATTTGGAGTTGTACACGA
Source organism: Lissotriton helveticus (assembly GCF_964261635.1). Taxonomy (NCBI): domain Eukaryota; kingdom Metazoa; phylum Chordata; class Amphibia; order Caudata; family Salamandridae; genus Lissotriton; species Lissotriton helveticus. Next base: position 250,090,071 of record NC_136062.1, read on the forward strand.
CTTTGGAGTGCTCTGGCAGGAGAGAGGTTTCATGACTTCTCACGGAACCAAGATTCAGCATGGTCTCCTTATTCAAGCTCTGTTAGATGCCATACATTTACCGACATCTATCGCTATCATGAAATGCAAAGCACATACGAAAGTTACTGACATTATTTCTCAAGGTAACGATCTAGCAGATCGCACAGCCAAGCTTACAGCACAGACTCCAGACATTCCAGTTAACATGACACATACTCCAGATCCGATTACATGTATGACAGTTAAGGACCCTACACAAGATGTCATAGACATACAGTTACATGCTACTCCCGAAGAAATCAAGAAATGGTCCGAACAAGGAGGGGTCCAGACAGATCAAGGATGGTTAACGAAGGGTAGAGCCACATGGTTTCTCCCCGACTCTATGGTTCAAGTCATTATTAATACCGCACATAGTCCAGCACATTTAGGAGAAAAAGCTATGTTAGACAGTATCCAGAACATTTGGTTCAACAAGCATTTACGAGCTGCAGCCAAGCAGAAAGTCCGTACCTGTATGATATGTTGTCAGTTTAATCCAGGTAAAAGTGTCCCGGTGGAACAAGGTGGATTCCAGCCCCCTGACCACCCTTTTGAAGTCCTCCAGATGGATTATATTCAGATGGAGCGATGTCGAGGTTTCAAGTATGTCCTTGTAGTTGTATGCGCTTTGTCCAGGTGGACAGAAGCATATCCAGTCCCAGATTACACAGCCACGACCACTGCCAAGCAGCTGGTTCGTGAGTTCTTCCCTCGTTATAGACTCCCTAGAGTCGTATATTCTGATAACGGCCAGCCATTCTCATCTGAACTCATGAAGCACGTTTCCCTGTTGTTAGGGTACCAGTGGAAGTTTCATTGTGTACGCCATCCTGAAGCAGCCGGTCTCGTTGAGAGACATAATCAGACTCTGAAAATCCGAATTGCCAAAGTATGCAAAGAAAAAGGTGTGGACTGGCTAGTAGCTCTACCAGTCGCTTTATTTTATATGCGCATGGTCGCACATTCCAGATCAGGTCTGTCCCCGTATGAGGTCGTTTTCGGCCGCCCCCCTAACATGTGGGGTACTCCTAGACCCCGAAGTATTACCGATGTTTCAAGTAATATGCTGACAGATTACCTAGCTTCCTTGATGTCTGCCCTCAACTCATGTCGTTCACAGGTTGCCGCTGCATTTCCAGACAATACCGAGGTGGCACCGCATGAAATCGTTCCAGGATCCATGGTGATGGTCCGCAACTTTGACAGATCAAGTCCGCTGGAGCCTCGATGGAAAAAGCCCCGACAGGTCCTCCTCACCACCCGTACAGCCGTGAAGTTGGAAGGACGCAAAGGCTGGGTACACCTTTCTCATGTTAAACTTTTTAATGGACTGAAACCCGTCTTAAAGAACATTTCCCAGGATTTGAAGGATTGCCAAAATATTGTTCTCAAGGACTGTCCCGCAAATGACATTGATTCAAAAACTCCCCTGTTAGAGAAAACTCCGCAGCAGGAGTATAAACAGAAACTACGGTCTAGTAAAATAAGTCAGCCAGTTTGATTGTCTAAGTCCTCCCCTAGGTGAAACGGTTAGACTGTTTCTGACATGTATAAAATAGACCCCCATAGTGAGAGAGTTAGTCAAAACTCAATTCGATGTATCGTTTTTTTAAGTTTCATTTTATTTCTCAGCATTATGATTTCCTGCACCAGTTATGCATTTTTCCTGTATTTCCCAGTTTCTCATGTAAATAAGTCTGCTAATGCTACAGTAGAGCACATGTTTAGTGATCTGCCTCCTCATGAACTCTCTTACCGCCTCGCTATGCGAAATAACTCATTTATCCGCATGTTACATTACTCACACCAGACCAGCAATGCCACTAATTGTTGGGTGTGTGGTCGACTCCCCCCTTTCCAGACCCCGAAGGGAGTTCTGCCACTTTTTCCTTATCCATTCTCACATAATGGTTCGTGTGGAGCATGGTCCACGTTAACGTCATCTTCAACAGATATGTCTTTTCTTAACAGTACATGTTTTCCAGACAAGCAAGGTCTTCCCCACAGAACCGGGTTAGATCTAGAAAATGAAGTGTATAATTTAGGTAACTATTCGTCGAATTTTATGGTCCTGAATGTTCAGTCTGATTCTACTCCAGACTTACCTGCTATTTCAGTACTACCAGTTAAAGGCGAATTATGTGTCCGAAATAATGGTTCCGTACATGTAGGACATAGTGATTGTACTACTATTGTCAAGTATAGTGACAGTGGGAAATCTATTTTCAAAGCTTCACGTCATTCATATTTTATTTGTGGTCAGACTGCATATGTTCGTCTGCCCCTCGATTGGGAGGGAACCTGTTACATTGCCTTCCTACTGCCACCAGTTTTTCTAGCCCCATCTGATTATCATAGAAATACACATCTAGTACACATTAGACATAGAAGGGAGTCCCCAATTGTCGATTACACTGAAACTACTCTAGAACAATATACCGATTTCAATAAAGGTTTCTTCTTCTTTATAGGCCCTGTCCAGAATAGTAAGTTAATCCGTAGATTAACCAGAACCCTTGAAGCTGTAGTAAATGAGACTGCCTCTGCTCTAGGTAACTTAACAGAAGAACAATCTGCTATGAGATTTGTCGTTTTACAGAATCGTCTCGTCCTTGACGTCATACTGGCCGATAGGGGCGGGGCCTGTAGAGTCATCGGATCTAGTTGCTGCATTTTCATTCCAAATAACGCGCCGTCTGTTTATTCAGCTATAACCAGACTTCATAAAATTGCCCATCTGATACACCAAGACCCAGGCACCTGGACATGGTCCGGTTGGTTCTGGAATATTATTTCCGCCTGGGGATGGAAAGTCTTGTCCTTTCTAGGTATAGCAGTAGCGATCATATTCAGCTGCTGCCTCTGTATACAATGTGGCCCTGCGATTTGCGGCATGTGTGCTACATCCTGTATTCCTAGTATAACTCCTAGTCCCAAGTCCCGTTCTAAATCCCGTTCTAAGAGAATTCGAGATGAGCAAATGATACTGTATGAAATGATAGATGGTATCATGAATATTGATGTTTCCTGATGGAAACGTAGTGACAAGGAGGGAATGTGGAAAAGTAAATTTTGCCATGTTCTGTGTCCCTACGTGTCATCCATCATATGTTATGTGTGCATGATTAAATATGCATATGCATTCCCCATGTCTGATTAAGACGCAAATACAGTTGTGTCCACCTCTGGTATGCCAGTTTCCAGTCCTCGTGAATACTACGAATATCAGGCCTATGTAAAGTTATGTTGCCACGTTTCCCAGTGTGCACGTTAATGCATTGAAAGTTCCTGTTTCTAGGCCTCAAAAGGGCCCGGACACCAGATTCAGCTCCTGTCTCCAGCAGCCTCGCTGAGGAGCGATGCAGCCCCCACCTGTATCCTCGACCCTTCACTTACTTCCTGCCTCTCAGTGCCCGGTGCAGCCTGGCTCAGCCTCTGAGTCTGCCAAAAGTATGTTATAGTTCCAGTTATCAGTTCAGTCCTCCTTCTCTGCATTCCTAAGCTACTGAACTGCATCAATAGTTTCCGTCATTGTCTAGCCTTTCCGGCTCCACGTTAGAGAAATACTGTATTCAATGGTCATTTAGTATTCTTCATCACGCACTACATGTAGAATAATGCATGGTCCAGTCTTAGAATCAAGTCAGCCTTTCCCTTCCTAACTTCTAGTTTATATCAACATGTTCTCTAAACATCAGATACTAGATACTGTTTAGGTACATGTCGCCCTGACTCTCCAGACTTCAGTCTCTGCTCCTAGCACAGAGTTCATAGCCCCCAGCTTCTCCTAGTAACACGTCATTGCTAGTTTGCGCGCACCATCAGGTTAGAGGTCCCGGCTCCTCAGGTAGCCCCCTCCATGGTTTCCGCCCCATTCATGACATATCCTGTTACGTCTGCACCACATGTCTATGTATACGCTCAGTTACACCTACTTTCGCCCTTATCTTTCGCGACTGCTACGCGTCACACCTTCTGCTCCACCCACTGCTACGCCTACTGCAATGTAATGCTATGTGTTTGCGTTATGTATATATGCTCATGTATTGTTATTAAAAGTCAGCGCGCTCATCCCAGATCCAGCCCCAGCAGCTGCTGGGCCCGGCCATCCTATTCCTATGCAGGTTGTCCTGTTCCTGTCCTTTATGCTGTAATAAACCTGCAAAACTCCTACTACCTCGAATCTTGACTCTTATTTATTGAGCTATCTGTTATGATATATGTCTAGTCAAAAAGAGAGGTATTATTTATTTATTTACCACATTATACACAAATGCCCGAGGGGCACGAAAAACCATATACTCTAAAAGTGGAATGCGAAATTACTAGCAGGTAAGTACAGTACTAATAGGCTTTGGAATCGCTAGGACTTGACTAGGGAATCGTTAGATTACTTCTAGGAGACCCAGGGGACTCGGGTGCAGAGTGTGCACTCTCACGCGGGATGCGGGACAAAGTCTATGGAAGCTAGTAAAGGCAAAGTTAGTGTTCACGGGCGAACCCGACCTGGTAGGGAGAAAACGACAGTGGATCCTGACCCTCGGATAGTGAGGCTATGCTGGGACACCGAAGTGCCGAAGTTACCTAGCCCAGGGGCTGCAGCTGCATAGGTCTGAAAAGACGTCGGGAATCTCGTTGCCGGACCAGGAGCCTGGAAGAAGGAAGTTGCTGGCAGGCGACCAGTGAAGAAAAGTTCGATGGATCCAAGCCTGGATCAAGGAAGAAGAAAACCTGAAAGCAGAGGGGACCAAGTTCTTGAATCACTAGCCAGTGATTAAGTGGGCACCAGGATGGCACCGGGCGAAGTCACCGCAGTCAGGTGAGTGGGCGCTGCTGGGCTCTGCAGTCTCTCGGACCAGGAGGCGTTGTCGGCGACCAGGATGGAGGTGCGAGCTGTCCCACGAAGGTTCTTGCTGTCGACGTCGCTGGACCCAGGATTGGGCAACAAGTCTTGGCAAATGCAAGGCCCACGCGGTGGACCTAAAATGGCGTCTTAGCCGGACCAGGAGGGTCCAGGGTACTTCTCCGATGGAGGGAAGCAAGGGCCAGTCTGGAGCAACCAGACCAGCAGCAGTGTTGTCGTCGGGCGTCGTTCGGAAGGCCACAAGCCAGCGGGCTAGTAGCCAAACAACGCGGTGAGCAGCAGAAAGCAGAAGGGCCCCACGCCGATCGTGGAGATGCTGGGGGGCTGCTCTTCGGTGCTGGAGCTGCTCAGGGTGGGGGCTTCTCGGACCCCAAAGCACTCACCAGGAAATTACTCGGTGGGCTTGCTGTGCAGAAGTCGTGCAGTCTTGGCGATGGCCGGTCCCTCGAGGTCTCGTCGCACCCACGGTTCTCAGCTGTGCTGTAGAGGTGGGTAGAGGTCAGAGGTGCCAGGGAAGCCGGGTCTCGTCGAGCTGGGCAGTCGGATTCCGGAGGAAGGACGTGCAGCAGACCGCAGTGTTCTTAGATGGTGCCTGCGGATGCAGGGTGACTACTCCTTAGCCACAAGGGAGAATCTTGAGGAAGAAATCGTGAAGTCCTTTCGTGGAAAGTGGTATCTTGATTCCAAAGATGATCTGATTTGGAAGGGGGCCAGTCTCTACCTTTATCTGGGAAAAGGGGGCTGGCACGCGACTAAGTCCTGCCCTATGGGTGGGACCAGGAGGGGGGTGGTTACACCCACTTCCTTGGCAGGCTTTTCCCCAGCACAGGGTCTGGAGTGTCCCTGGAACTGGTTCAAGCCAGCCTATGCACAGTGAGCACCGGGGTGCCACGTGCAGTCACCTTCCTCTAAAGCCCTGCCTACCTACAATACACAAAACCCTGTCTGGGACGGTGCTGGCACCGCCCCTGGCAGGAAACCCTTTGTCCTTATCTCCTGCTCTGGGAGGACTCCCAGCAGCAGGAGGGCAGACTTGTGTCTCGGTGGCAGCATCCATTTTGTGGAGCTGAGGCTCTGTTTGACTTTAACCGGGGTTAGGGGTTACATACATGTCGTGTCCCTCTAGAAGGGTGGAATGCTAACCCCGTCGCCAGAATTGGCGAGGGGTTAGTATTCCAATTCGTATGACACCTTACTCGACATGTTTTGATAAAGCGATACCAGAGTTGGCATATAACCGCGAGGATTATAATGCACTTAAGAGTATATGGTATGCGATATCATGGAAACGGCTAAGGGATGGATCCCGAAAGCCGCAGACAGGCTCAGCTCATGCCAGAGCACTATCTCACACGATTCCAAGCACTCTGCCTTCAGGATTGTCAAGGCCTGCCATAGGAGTGACTGATAGGAGATCTGTGTGTCCATTTTAGGGTTAGATATAGGTATACTATATCTAAAGCAAAGGGTGATTACACCACCTTGCCCCAGCTGTCGTGCAGCCAGTTGTGTCAGATTTGGATGGCCAGCCAGGGGTGGCATAATACATGCTGCAGCCCCTGGTAGGCCCTGGGTACACCTATGCCCTGGGTACCTAAGGTACACTGTACAGGGACTGATAAGGTGACTCAGTATCCAATTAGATATGTACCTAGGGTACATGGAATCCATTTTACAGAGAGAGCAGTAGGCCTGGGGTCCTGAATAGCAGGGCCCCAGGTCAACTAAGTCAGAAAACCAGCAAAACACCAGGCAAAAAGTTGGGGGCAACCATAGTCAGGGATCTACCTTCCTACACAAGCCATGTCTTTCCCAGATCGGAATTAAGCATCCAAGGACCGGTTTCTGGCTATCAGCCTTCATCAGCCTGGATAGCTTGACTCCAGTGGTGTGGAGAGCCTGGGACTCACGTCTGAGCATACCCAGCACACTCGGGGTGAAAATTGCTAAAAACACAGTTGATGGACAGAATGTAGAACAATGTCATACATTCACCCCAGTACAAGGATCTGGGCCTAAATCCATCGTTTTTTTGCACTCCACACCACCCTGAGTTAGACACTGGCTATATGCAAATCAGCTCTGACCCTGTGCCTCATGGGAACAGTCCAGTCCGAACTACCAAGCCATGTCTTTCCCAGACCGGAATTAAGCATCCAAGGACCGGTTTCTGGCTATCAGCCTTCATCAGCCTGGATAGCTTGACTCCAGTGGTGTGGAGAGCCTGGGACTCACGTCTGAGCATACCCAGCACACTCGGGGTGAAAATTGCAAAAAACACAGTTGATGGACAGAATGTAGAACAATGTCATACATTCACCCCAGTACAAGGATCTGGGCCTAAATCCATCGTTTTTTTGCACTCCACACCACCATGGGTTAGACACTGGCTATATGCAAATCAGCTCTGACCCTGTGCCTCATGGGAACAGTCCAGTCCGAACTACCAAGCCATGTCTTTCCCAGACCGGAATTAAGCATTCAAGGACCGGTTTCTGGCTATCAGCCTTCATCAGCCTGGATAGCTTGACTCCAGTGGTGTGGAGAGCCTGGGACTCACGTCTGAGCATACCCAGCACACTCGGGGTGAAAATTGCAAAAAACACAGTTGATGGTCAGAATGTAGAACAATGTCATACATTCACCCCAGTACAAGGATCTGGGCCTAAATCCATCGTTTTTTTGCACTCCACACCACCCTGGGTTAGACACTGGCTATATGCAAATCAGCTCTGACCCTGTGCCTCATGGGAACAGTCCAGTCCGAACTACCAAGCCTGGTCTTTCCCAGACCGGAATTAAGCATCCAAGGACCGGTTTCTGGCTATCAGCCTTCATCAGCCTGGATAGCTTGACTCCAGTGGTGTGGAGAGCCTGGGACTCACGTCTGAGCATACCCAGCACACTCGGGGTGAAAATTGCAAAAAACACAGTTGATGGACAGAATGTAGAACAATGTCATACATTCACCCCAGTACAAGGATCTGGGCCTAAATCCATAGTTTCTTTGCACTCCACACCACCCTGGGTTAGACACTGGCTATATGCAAATCAGCTCTGACCCTGTGCCTCATGGGAACAGTCCAGTCCGAACTACCAAGCCATGTCTTTCCCAGACCGGAATTAAGCATCCAAGGACAGGTTTCTGGCTATCAGCCTGGATAGCTTGACTCCAGTGGTGTGGAGAGCCTGGGACTCACGTCTGAGCATGCCCAGCACACTCGGAGTGAAAATTGCAAAAAACACAGTTGATGGACAGAATGTAGAACAATGTCATACATTCACCCCAGTACAAGGATCTGGGCCTAAATCCATCGTTTTTTTGCACTCCACACCACCCTGGGTTAGACACTGGCTATAGGCAAATCAGCTCTGACCCGGTGCCTCATGGGAACAGTCCAGTCCGAACTACCAAACCATGTCTTTCCCAGACCGGAATTAAGCATCCAAGGACCGGTTTCTGGCTATCAGCCTTCATCAGCCTGGATAGCTTGACTCCAGTGGTGTGGAGAGCCTGGGACTCACGTCTGAGCTTACCCAGCACACTCGGGGTGAAAATTGCAAAAAACACAGTTGATGGACAGAATGTAGAACAATGTCATACATTCACCCCAGTACAAGGATCTGGGCCTAAATCCATCGTTTTTTTGCACTCCACACCACCCTGGGTTAGACACTGGCTGTATGCAAATCAGCTCTGACCCTGTGCCTCATGGGAACAGTCCAGTCCGAACTACCAAGCCTGGTCTTTCCCAGACCGGAATTAAGCATCCAAGGACCGGTTTCTGGCTATCAGCCTTCATCAGCCTGGATAGCTTGACTCCAGTGGTGTGGAGAGCCTGGGACTCACGTCTGAGCATACCCAGCACACTCGGGGTGAAAATTGCAAAAAACACAGTTGATGGATAGAATGTAGAACAATGTCATACATTCACCCCAGTACAAGGATCTGGGCCTAAATCCATCGTTTTTTTTCACCCCACACCACCCTGGGTTAGACACTGGCTATAGGCAAATCAGCTCTGACCCTGTGCCTCATGGGAACAGTCCAGTCCGAACTGCCAAGCCATGTCTTTCCCAGACCAGAATTAAGCATCCAAGGACCAGTTTCTGGCTATCAGCCTTCATCAGCCTGGATAGCTTGACTCCAGTGGTGTGGAGAGCCTGGGACTCATGTCTGAGCATACCCAGCATACTCGGGGTGAAAATTGCAAAAAACACAGTTGATGGACAGAATGTAGAACAATGTCATACATTCACCCCAGTACAAGGATCTGGGCCTAAATCCATCGTTTCTTTGCACTCCACACCACCCTGGGTTAGACACTGGCTATATGCAAATCAGCTCTGACCCTGTGCCTCATGGGAACAGTCCAGTCCGAACTACCAAGCCATGTCTTTCCCAGACCGGAATTAGGCATCCAAGGACCGGTTTCTGGATATCAGCATTCATCAGCCTGGATAGCTTGACTCCAGTGGTGTGGAGAGCCTGGGACTCACGTCTGAGCATACCCAGCACACTCGGGGTGAAAATTGCAAAAACCACAGTTGATGGACAGAATGTAGAACAATGTCATACATTCACCCCAGTACAAGGATCTGGGCCTAAATCCATCGTTTTTTTGCACTCCACACCACCCTGGGTTAGACACTGGCTATATGCAAATCAGCTCTGACCATGTGCCTCATGGGAACAGTCCACTCCGAACTACCAAGCCTGGTCTTTCCCAGACCGGAATTAAGCATCCAAGGACCGGTTTCTGGCTATCAGCCTTCATCAGCCTGGATAGCTTGACTCCAGTGGTGTGGAGAGCCTGGGACTCACGTCTGAGCATACCCAGCACACTCGGGGTGAAAATTGCAAAAAACACAGTTGATGGACAGAATGTAGAACAATGTCATACATTCACCCCAGTACAAGGATCTGGGCCTAAATCCATTGTTTCTTTGCACTCCACACCACCCTGGGTTAGACACTGGCGATATGCAAATCAGCTCTGACCCTGTGCCTCATGGGAACAGTCCAGTCCGAACTACCAAGCCATGTCTTTCCCAGACCGGAATTAAGCATCCAAGGACCGGTTTCTGGCTATCAGCCTGGATAGCTTGACTCCAGTGGTGTGGAGAGCCTGGGACTCACGTCTGAGCATGCCCAGCACACTCGGGGTGAAAATTGCAAAAAACACAGTTGATGGACAGAATGTAGAACAATGTCATACATTCACCCCAGTACAAGGATCTGGGCCTAAATTTATCATTTTTTTGCACTCCACACCACCCTGGGTTAGACACTGGCTATAGGCAAATCAGCTCTGACCCGGTGCCTCATGGGAACAGTCCAGTCCGAACTACCAAACCATGTCTTTCCCAGACCGGAATTAAGCATCCAAGGACCGGTTTCTGGCTATCAGCCTTCATCAGCCTGGATAGCTTGACTCCAGTGGTGTGGAGAGCCTGGGACTCACGTCTGAGCATACCCAGCACACTCGGGGTGAAAATTGCAAAAAACACAGTTGATGGACAGAATGTAGAACAATGTCATACATTCACCCCAGTACAAGGATCTGGGCCTAAATCCATCATTTTTTTGCACTCCACACCACCCTGGGTTAGACACTGGCTGTATGCAAATCAGCTCTGACCCTGTGCCTCATGGGAACAGTCCAGTCCGAACTACCAAGCCTGGTCTTTCCCAGACCGGAATTAAGCATCCAAGGACCGGTTTCTGGCTATCAGCCTTCATCAGCCTGGATAGCTTGACTCCAGTGGTGTGGAGAGCCTGGGACTCACGTCTGAGCATACCCAGCACACTCGGGGTGAAAATTGCAAAAAACACAGTTGATGGACAGAATGTAGAACAATGTCATACATTCACCCCAGTACAAGGATCTGGGCCTAAATCCATCGTTTGTTTTCACTCCACACCACCCTGGGTTAGACACTGGCTATAGGCAAATCAGCTCTGACCCTGTGCCTCATGGGAACAGTCCAGTCCGAACTGCCAAGCCATGTCTTTCCCAGACCAGAATTAAGCATCCAAGGACCAGTTTCTGGCTATCAGCCTTCATCAGCCTGGATAGCTTGACTCCAGTGGTGTGGAGAGCCTGGGACTCATGTCTGAGCATACCCAGCATACTCGGGGTGAAAATTGCAAAAAACACAGTTGATGGACAGAATGTAGAACAATGTCATACATTCACCCCAGTACAAGGATCTGGGCCTAAATCCATCGTTTCTTTGCACTCACACCACCCTGGGTTAGACACTGGCTATATGCAAATCAGCTCTGACCCTGTGGCTCATGGGAACAGTCCAGTCCGAACTACCAAGCCATGTCTTTCCCAGACCGGAATTAGGCATCCAAGGACCGGTTTCTGGATATCAGCATTCATCAGCCTGGATAGCTTGACTCCAGTGGTGTGGAGAGCCTGGGACTCACGTCTGAGCATACCCAGCACACTCGGGGTGAAAATTGCAAAAAACACAGTTGATGGACAGAATGTAGAACAATGTCATACATTCACCCCAGTACAAGGATCTGGGCCTAAATCCATCGTTTTTTTGCACTCCACACCACCCTGGGTTAGACACTGGCTATATGCAAATCAGCTCTGACCCTGTGCCTCATGGGAACAGTCCACTCCGAACTACCAAGCCTGGTCTTTCCCAGAGCGGAATTAAGCATCCAAGGACCGGTTTCTGGCTATCAGCCTTCATCAGCCTGGATAGCTTGACTCCAGTGGTGTGGAGAGCCTGGGACTCACGTCTGAGCATACCCAGCACACTCGGGGTGAAAATTGCAAAAAACACAGTTGATGGACAGAATGTAGAACAATGTCATACATTCACCCCAGTACAAGGATCTGGGCCTAACTCCATCGTTTTTTTGCACTCCACACCACCCTGGGTTAGACACTGGCTATATGCAAATCAGCTCTGACCCTGTGCCTCATGGGAACAGTCCAGTCCGAACTACCAAACCATGTCTTTCCCAGACCGGAATTAAGCATCCAAGGACCCGTTTCTGGCTATCAGCCTTCATCAGCCTGGATAGCTTGACTCCAGTGGTGTGGAGAGCCTGGGACTCACGTCTGAGCATACCCAGCACACTCGGGGTGAAAATTGCAAAAAACACAGTTGATGGACAGAATGTAGAACAATGTCATACATTCACCCCAGTACAAGGATCTGGGCCTAAATCCATCGTTTTTTTGCACTCCACACCACCCTGAGTTAGACACTGGCTATATGCAAATCAGCTCTGACCCTGTGCCTCATGGGAACAGTCCAGTCCGAACTACCAAGCCATGTCTTTCCCAGACGGGAATTAAGCATCCAAGGACCGGTTTCTGGCTATCAGCCTTCATCAGCCTGGATAGCTTGACTCCAGTGGTGTGGAGAGCCTGGAACTCACGTCTGAGCATGCCCAGCACACTCGGGGTGAAAATTGCAAAAAACACAGTTGATGGACAGAATGTAGAACAATGTCATACATTCACCCCAGTACAAGGATCTGGGCCTAAATCCATCGTTTTTTTGCACTCCACACCACCCTGGGTTAGACACTGGCTATAGGCAAATCAGCTCTGACCCGGTGCCTCATGGGAACAGTCCAGTCCGAACTACCAAACCATGTCTTTCCCAGACCGGAATTAAGCATCCAAGGACCGGTTTCTGGCTATCAGCCTGGATAGCTTGACTCCAGTGGTGTGGAGAGCCTGGGACTCACGTCTGAGCATACCCAGCACACTCGGTGTGAAAATTGCAAAAAACACAGTTGATGGACAGAATGTAGAACAATGTCATACATTCACCCCAGTACAAGGATCTGAGCCTAAATCCATCGTTTTTTTGCACTCCACACCACCCTGGGTTAGACACTGGCTGTATGCAAATCAGCTCTGACCCTGTGCCTCATGGGAACAGTCCAGTCCGAACTACCAAGCCTGGTCTTTCCCAGACCGGAATTAAGCATCCAAGGACCGGTTTCTGGCTATCAGCCTTCATCAGCCTGGATAGCTTGACTCCAGTGGTGTGGAGAGCCTGGGACTCACGTCTGAGCATACCCAGCACACTCGGGGTGAAAATTGCAAAAAACACAGTTGATGGACAGAATGTAGAACAATGTCATACATTCACCCCAGTACAAGGATCTGGGCCTAAATCCATTGTTTCTTTGCACTCCACACCACCCTGGGTTAGACACTGGCTATATGCAAATCAGCTCTGACCCTGTGCCTCTTGGGAACAGTCCAGTCCGAACTACCAAGCCATGTCTTTCCCAGACCGGAATTAAGCATCCAAGGACCGGTTTCTGGCTATCAGCCTTCATCAGCCTGGATAGCTTGACTCCAGTGGTGTGGAGAGCCTGGGACTCACGTCTGAGCATACCCAGCACACTCGGGGTGAAAATTGCAAAAAACACAGTTGATGGACAGAATGTAGAACAATGTCATACATTCACCCCAGTACAAGGATCTGGGCCTAAATCCATCGTTTCTTTGCACTCCACACCACCCTGGGTTAGACACTGGCTATATGCAAATCAGCTCTGACCCTGTGCCTCATGGGAACAGTCCAGTCCGAACTACCAAGCCATGTCTTTCCCAGACCGGAATTAAGCATCCAAGGACCGGTTTCTGGCTATCAGCCTGGATAGCTTGACTCCAGTGGTGTGGAGAGCCTGGGACTCACGTCTGAGCATGCCCAGCACACTCGGGGTGAAAATTGCAAAAAACACAGTTGATGGACAGAATGTAGAACAATGTCATACATTCACCCCAGTACAAGGATCTGGGCCTAAATCCATCGTTTTTCTGCACTCCACACCACCCTGGGTTAGACACTGGCTATAGGCAAATCAGCTCTGACCCGGTGCCTCATGGGAACAGTCCAGTCCGAACTACCTAAGTATGTCTTTCCCAGACCGGAATTAAGCATCCAAGGACCGGTTTCTGGCTATCAGCCTTCATCAGCCTGGATAGCTTGACTGCAGTGGTGTGGAGAGCCTGGGACTCACGTCTGAGCATACCCAGCACACTCGGGGTGAAAATTGCAAAAAACACAGTTGATGGACAGAATGTAAAACAATGTCATACATTCACCCCAGTACAAGGATCTGGGCCTAAATCCATCGTTTTTTTGCACTCCACACCACCCTGGGTTAGACACTGGCTATATGCAAATCAGCTCTGACCCTGTGCCTCATGGGAACAGTCCAGTCCGAACTACCAAGCCTGGTCTTTCCCAGACCGGAATTAAGCATCCAAGGACCGGTTTCTGGCTATCAGCCTTCATCAGCCTGGATAGCTTGACTCCAGTGGTGTGGAGAGCCTGGGACTCACGTCTGAGCATACCCAGCACACTCGGGGTGAAAATTGCAAAAAACACAGTTGATGGACAGAATGTAGAACAATGTCATACATTCACCCCAGTACAAGGATCTGGGCCTAAATCCATCGTTTTTTTGCACTCCACACCACCCTGAGTTAGACACTGGCTATATGCAAATCAGCTCTGACCCTGTGCCTCATGGGAACAGTCCAGTCCGAACTACCAAGCCATGTCTTTCCCAGACGGGAATTAAGCATCCAAGGACCGGTTTCTGGCTATCAGCCTTCATCAGCCTGGATAGCTTGACTCCAGTGGTGTGGAGAGCCTGGGACTCACCTCTGAGCATACCCAGCACACTCGGGGTGAAAATTGCAAAAAACACAGTTGATGGACAGAATGTAGAACAATGTCATACATTCACCCCAGTACAAGGATCTGGGCCTAAATCCATCGTTTTTTTGCACTCCACACCACCATGGGTTAGACACTGGCTATATGCAAATCAGCTCTGACCCTGTGCCTCATGGGAACAGTCCAGTCCGAACTACCAAACCATGTCTTTCCCAGACCGGAATTAAGCATCCAAGGACCCGTTTCTGGCTATCAGCCTTCATCAGCCTGGATAGCTTGACTCCAGTGGTGTGGAGAGCCTGGGACTCACGTCTGAGCATACCCAGCACACTCGGGGTGAAAATTGCAAAAAACACAGTTGATGGACAGAATGTAGAACAATGTCATACATTCACCCCAGTACAGGGATCTGGGCCTAAATCCATCGTTTTTTTGCACTCCACACCACCCTGAGTTAGACACTGGCTATATGCAAATCAGCTCTGACCCTGTGCCTCATGGGAACAGTCCAGTCCGAACTACCAAGCCATGTCTTTCCCAGACCGGAATTACGCATTCAAGGACCGGTTTCTGGCTATCAGCCTTCATCAGCCTGGATAGCTTGACTCCAGAGGTGTGGAGAGCCTGGGACTCACGTCTGAGCATACCCAGCACACTCGGGGTGAAAATTGCAAAAAACACAGTTGATGGACAGAATGTAGAACAATGTCATACATTCACCCCAGTACAAGGATCTGGGCCTAAATCCATCGTTTCTTTGCACTCCACACCACCCTGGGTTAGACACTGGCTATATGCAAATCAGCTCTGACCCTGTGCCTCATGGGAACAGTCCAGTCCGAACTACCAAGCCATGTCTTTCCCAGACCGGAATTAAGCATCCAAGGACCGGTTTCTGGCTATCAGCCTGGATAGCTTGACTCCAGTGGTGTGGAGAGCCTGGAACTCACGTCTGAGCATGCCCAGCACACTCTGGGTGAAAATTGCAAAAAACACAGTTGATGGACAGAATGTAGAACAATGTCATACATTCACCCCAGTACAAGGATCTGGGCCTAAATCCATCGTTTTTTTGCACTCCACACCACCCTGGGTTAGACACTGGCTATAGGCAAATCAGCTCTGACCCGGTGCCTCATGGGAACAGTCCAGTCCGAACTACCAAACCATGTCTTTCCCAGACCGGAATTAAGCATCCAAGGACCGGTTTCTGGCTATCAGCCTTCATCAGCCTGGATAGCTTGACTCCAGTGGTGTGGAGAGCCTGGGACTCACGTCTGAGCATACCCAGCACACTCGGTGTGAAAATTGCAAAAAACACAGTTGATGGACAGTATGTAGAACAATGTCATACATTCACCCCAGTACAAGGATCTGAGCCTAAATCCATCGTTTTTTTGCACTCCACACCACCCTGGGTTAGACACTGGCTGTATGCAAATCAGCTCTGACCCTGTGCCTCATGGGAACAGTCCAGTCCGAACTACCAAGCCTGGTCTTTCCCAGACCGGAATTAAGCATCCAAGGACCGGTTTCTGGCTATCAGCCTTCATCAGCCTGGATAGCTTGACTCCAGTGGTGTGGAGAGCCTGGGACTCACGTCTGAGCATACCCAGCACACTCGGGGTGAAAATTGCAAAAAACACAGTTGATGGACAGAATGTAGAACAATGTCATACATTCACCCCAGTACAAGGATCTGGGCCTAAATCCATTGTTTCTTTGCACTCCACACCACCCTGGGTTAGACACTGGCTATATGCAAATCAGCTCTGACCCTGTGCCTCTTGGGAACAGTCCAGTCCGAACTACCAAGCCATGTCTTTCCCAGACCGGAATTAAGCATCCAAGGACCGGTTTCTGGCTATCAGCCTTCATCAGCCTGGATAGCTTGACTCCAGTGGTGTGGAGAGCCTGGGACTCACGTCTGAGCATACCCAGCACACTCGGGGTGAAAATTGCAAAAAACACAGTTGATGGACAGAATGTAGAACAATGTCATACATTCACCCCAGTACAAGGATCTGGGCCTAAATCCATCGTTTCTTTGCACTCCACACCACCCTGGGTTAGACACTGGCTATATGCAAATCAGCTCTGACCCTGTGCCTCATGGGAACAGTCCAGTCCGAACTACCAAGCCATGTCTTTCCCAGACCGGAATTAAGCATCCAAGGACCGGTTTCTGGCTATCAGCCTGGATAGCTTGACTCCAGTGGTGTGGAGAGCCTGGGACTCACGTCTGAGCATGCCCAGCACACTCGGGGTGAAAATTGCAAAAAACACAGTTGATGGACAGAATGTAGAACAATGTCATACATTCACCCCAGTACAAGGATCTGGGCCTAAATCCATCGTTTTTCTGCACTCCACACCACCCTGTGTTAGACACTGGCTATAGGCAAATCAGCTCTGACCCGGTGCCTCATGGGAACAGTCCAGTCCGAACTACCTAAGCATGTCTTTCCCAGACCGGAATTAAGCATCCAAGGACCGGTTTCTGGCTATCAGCCTTCATCAGCCTGGATAGCTTGACTCCAGTGGTGTGGAGAGCCTGGGACTCACGTCTGAGCATACCCAGCACACTCGGGGTGAAAATTGCAAAAAACACAGTTGATGGACAGAATGTAGAACAATGTCATACATTCACCCCAGTACAAGGATCTGGGCCTAAATCCATCGTTTTTTTGCACTCCACACCACCCTGGGTTAGACACTGGCCATATGCAAATCAGCTCTGACCCTGTGCCTCATGGGAACAGTCCAGTCCGAACTACCAAGCCTGGTCTTTCCCAGACCGGAATTAAGCATCCAAGAACCGGTTTCTGGCTATCAGCCTTCATCATCGTGGATAGCTTGACTCCAGTGGTGTGGAGAGCCTGGGACTCACGTCTGAGCATACCCAGCACACTCGGGGTGAAAATTGCAAAAAACACAGTTGATGGACAGAATGTAGAACAATGTCATACATTCACCCCAGTACAAGGATCTGGGCCTAAATCCATCGTTTTTTGAACTCCACACCACCCTGGGTTAGACACTGGCTATATGCAAATCAGCTCTGACCCTGTGCCTCATGGGAACAGTCCAGTCCGAACTACCAAGACATGTCTTTCCCAGACCGGAATTAAGCATCCAAGGACCGGTTTCTGGCTATCAGCCTTCATCAGCCTGGATAGCGTGACTCCAGTGGTGTGGAGAGCCTGGGACTCACGTCTGAGCATACCCAGCACACTCGGGGTGAAAATTGCAAAAAACACAGTTGATGGACAGAATGTAGAACAATGTCATACATTCACCCCAGTACAAGGATCTGGGCCTAAATCCATCGTTTCTTTGCACTCCACACCACCCTGGGTTAGACACTGGCTATATGCAAATCAGCTCTGACCCTGTGCCTCATGGGAACAGTCCAGTCCGAACTACCAAGCCATGTCTTTCCCAGACCGGAATTAAGCATCCAAGGACGGTTTCTGGCTATCAGCCTTCATCAGCCTGGATAGCTTGACTCCAGTGGTGTGGAGAGCCTGGGACTCACGTCTGAGCATACCCAGCACACTCGGGGTGAAAATTGCAAAAAACACAGTTGATGGACAGAATGTAGAACAATGTCATACATTCACCCCAGTACAAGGATCTGGGCCTAAATCCATCGTTTCTTTGCACTCCACACCACCCTGGGTTAGACACTGGCTATACGCAAATCAGCTCTGACCCTGTGCCTCATGGGAACAGTCCAGTCCGAACTACCAAGCCATGTCTTTCCCAGACCGGAATTAGGCATCCAAGGACCGGTTTCTGGCTATCAGCCTTCATCAGCCTGGATAGCTTGACTCCAGTGGTGTGGAGAGCCTGGGACTCACGTCTGAGCATACCCAGCACACTCTGGGTGAAAATTTCAAAAAACACAGTTGATGGACAGAATGTAGAACAATGTCATACATTCACCCCAGTACAAGGATCTGGGCCTAAATCCATTGTTTTTTGCACTCCACACCACCCTGGGTTAGACACTGTCTATATGCAAATCAGCTCTGACCCTGTGCCTCATGGGAACAGTCCAGTCCGAACTACCAAGCCATGTCTTTCCCAGACCGTAATTAGGCATCCAAGGACCGGTTTCTGGCTATCAGCCTTCATCAGCCTGGATAGCTTGACTCCAGTGGTGTGGAGAGCCTGGGACTCACGTCTGAGCATACCCAGCACACTCGGGGTGAAAATTGCAAAAAACACAGTTGATGGACAGAATGTAGAACAATGTCATACATTCACCCCAGTACAATGATCTGGGCCTAAATCCATCGTTTTTTTGCACTCCACACCACCCTGGGTTAGACACTGGCTATAGGCAAATCAGCTCTGACCCTGTGCCTCAATTTTTTTTTGTACATATATTTTTATTGCAGCATGTTAGGTGACACACACATATTATTAACATCAGTACCCTTGTTACTCGATATATCCTTTAGTCCTCTGTACTTGTTCCACACAGCCGTTTAGCTCACAACCCGGAGGTCGAGCGGCGTAATCAGAAATGAAATCACGTGTAAGGAGATATAGTATGTCACCGTAGCAACTGGTCGTCCTTGAAATGGCAATGCTACTTTCTAGCTCTCCCTGACTCTCCCTCTAAGCCCAGCTCCTAATGGGAACAGTAAGTATTCTTCTGTATTGCTGTCCAACACTCTTCACCCGTTTAACCTGTTAAACCTCAACTCACCCTCTTCCCCCCCCGATAAACTATCCCCCCCACCCTTAACTCTACCCCCCACCCCCCAGACGTGCCAGCGGAACATTAATGCGCATCCACACCCATCCCGATCGATCCAGACCCGAACCAGACTATCAGGAGCAATCAACCAACAACATTCAGACAACACCTAGGAAATAGGGGAATTAGGTAGAGGGACTATGACCTCCTCTCATCAGGAGGCCGGCTCACCGGAACAGGACTATGCCCTGGGGTGTCCGCCTCGTCTACGTCTAATCGTGCGAACTCCAAGACCAGGCCCTCCCACGCCCTGGCCCCCTCCAGAGCCACTTCATTGTCTGCCCTAAGTGCAGCTTGCATACGTAGCTCCCCCTCACACCGGGCCCATTTGAGAAGCTCAGCCTTCCACCTCTCTACCACAGGGCCCTTATTCGCCTTCCATTGGGACGTTATGGCCCGCTTCGCCAGTAGTAGCCCAAGGTCCAAAAACTTGCTAGTAATCTTGTTCTTCGATGTATGCGGGAACCAATGTAGGATGCAGTGCGCCATGGTGTATTGCAAATCCCTTCCCGTAGTCTCCCCCAGGCTGTCCACAACTTCCCGACAAAAGGAACTCAGGGCTGGGCAGGACCAAAACATGTGTTGGAAGTCAGCCGAGTCCGCCGGGCATCGCGGACAATTCGCCGGGTGGGCCGGGAAATATGTGTGTAGTTTGTCAGGGGTCAGGTAGGCCCTGTGTAGGACATAGAAGTGCACCAGCTGAAACCTAGCGTTGCGCGTCCCGTTGCGGACCCGGGCCACTATGCCGTTCCACGTCTCCTCAGGTATTTCCGTCGAGAGGTCAGCCTCCCATTTCGCCTTCAGGGTCAACAGTGGGGTGATCGTCTCCGAGAGCATGCGCCTATACAGGCACGTGACTGCCTTGATCGTCCCCGCCATCATCACCACATATTGGCAGCCCAGAGACAGTGGTGGTTCCGTCATGCCCGACTTCCAGTGCCTGCGGATTGCCGTCGTTAGTGCCGCATGAAGGAGAAAGTCTCCCCCCGCCAGATCAAAGCGGTCTCTCAGGAGGTCAAAGGGCAGTAGGACGCCGTCCTCGTAGAGGTCTCCCATGGACGAGAGTCCGTGCAACTCCCATCTACCGATCCCGTGCCACGAGCCCCCATGTGGCAGCGCCCTCTGACCCTGTGCCTCATGGGAACAGTCCAGTCCTAACTGCCAAGCCATGTCTTTCCCAGACCAGAATTAAGCATCCACGGACCAGTTTCTGGCTATCAGCCTTCATCAGCCTGGATAGCTTGACTCCAGTGGTGTGGAGAGCCTGGGACTCACGTCTGAGCATACCCAGCACACTCGGGGTGAAAATTGCAAAAAACACAGTTGATGGACAGAATGTAGAACAATGTCATACATTCACCCTCAGTACAAGGATCTGGGCCTAAATCCATCGTTTTTCTGAACTCCACACCACCCTGGGTTAGACACTGGCTATATGCAAATCAGCTCTGACCCTGTGCCTCATGGGAACAGTCCAGTCCGAACTACCAAGCCATGTCTTTCCCAGACCGGAATTAAGCATCCAAGGACCGGTTTCTGGCTATCAGCCTTCATCAGCCTGGATAGCTTGACTCCAGTGGTGTGGAGAGCCTGGGACTCACGTCTGAGCATACCCAGCACACTCGGGGTGAAAATTGCAAAAAACACAGTTGATGGACAGAATGTAGAACAATGCCATACATTCACCCCAGTACAAGGATCTGGGCCTAAATCCATCGTTTTTTGCACTCCACACCACCCTGGGTTAGACACTGGCTATATGCAAATCAGCTCTGACCCTGTGCCTCATGGGAACAGTCCAGTCCGAACTACCAAGCCATGTCTTTCCCAGACCGGAATTAAGCATCCAAGGACCGGTTTCTGGCTATCAGCCTTCATCAGCCTGGATAGCTTGACTCCAGTGGTCTGGAGAGCCTGGGACTCACGTCTGAGCATACCCAGCACACTCGGGGTGAAAATTGCAAAAAACACAGTTGATGGACAGAATGTAGAACAATGTCATACATTCACCCCAGTACAAGGAGCTGGGCCTAAATTCATCGTTTTTTGAACTCCACACCACCCTGGGTTAGACACTGGCTATATGCAAATCAGCTCTGACCCTGTGCCTCATGGGAACAGTCCAGTCCGAACTACCAAGACATGTCTTTCCCAGACCGGAATTAAGCATCCAAGGACCGGTTTCTGGCTATCAGCCTTCATCAGCCTGGATAGCGTGACTCCAGTGGTGTGGAGAGCCTGGGACTCACGTCTGAGCATACCCAGCACACTCGGGGTGAAAATTGCAAAAAACACAGTTGATGGACAGAATGTAGAACAATGTCATACATTCACCCCAGTACAAGGATCTGGGCCTAAATCCATCGTTTCTTTGCACTCCACACCACCCTGGGTTAGAAACTGGCTATATGCAAATCAGCTCTGACCCTGTGCCTCATGGGAACAGTCCAGTCCGAACTACCAAGCCATGTCTTTCCCAGACCGGAATTAAGCATCCAAGGACCGGTTTCTGGCTATCAGCCTTCATCAGCCTGGATAGCTTGACTCCAGTGGTGTGGAGAGCCTGGGACTCACGTCTGAGCATACCCAGCACACTCGGGGTAAAAATTGCAAAAAACACAGTTGATGGACAGAATGTAGAACAATGTCCTACATTTACCCCAGTACAAGGACCTGGGCCTAAATCCATCGTTTTTTTGCACTCCACACCACCCTGGGTTAGACACTGGCTATATGCAAATCAGCTCTGACCCTGTGCCTCATGGGAACAGTCCAGTTCAAACTACCAAGCCATGTCTTTCCCAGACCGGAATTAAGCATCCAAGGACCGGTTTCTGGCTATCAGCCTTCATCAGCCTGGATAGCTTGACTCCAGTGGTGTGGAGAGCCTGGGACTCACGTCTGAGGATACCCAGCACACTCAGGGTGAAAATTGCAAAAAACACAGTAGATGGACAGAATGTAGAACAATGTCATACATTCACCCCAGTACAAGGATCTGGGCCTAAATCCATCGTTTCTTTGCACTCCACACCACCCTGGGTTAGACACTGGCTATATGCAAATCAGCTCTGACCCTGTGCCTCATGGGAACAGTCCAGTCCGAACTACCAAGCCATGTCTTTCCCAGACCGGAATTAGACATCCAAGGACCGGTTTCTGGCTATCAGCCTTCATCAGCCTGGATAGCTTGACTCCAGTGGTGTGGAGAGCCTGGGACTCACGTCTGAGCATACCCAGCACACTCTGGGTGAAAATTGCAAAAAACACAGTTGATGGACAGAATGTAGAACAATGTCATACATTCACCCCAGTACAAGGATCTGGGCCTAAATCCATTGTTTTTTGCACTCCACACCACCCTGGGTTAGACACTGGCTATATGCAAATCAGCTCTGACCCTGTGCCTCATGGGAACAGTCCAGTCCGAACTACCAAGCCATGTTTTCCCAGACCGGAATTAGGCATCCAAGGACCGGTTTCTGGCTATCAGCCTTCATCAGCCTGGATAGCTTGACTCCAGTGGTGTGGAGAGCCTGGGACTCACGTCTGAGCATACCCAGCACACTCGGGGTGAAAATTGCAAAAAACACAGTTGATGGACAGAATGTAGAACAATGTCTGTCATACATTCACCCCAGTACAATGATCTGGGCCTAAATCCATCGTTTTTTTGCACTCCACACCACCCTGGGTTAGACACTGGCTATAGGCAAATCAGCTCTGACCCTGTGCCTCATTTTTTTTTGTGTACATATATTTTTATTGCAGCATGTTAGTTGACACACACATATTATTAACATCAGTACCCTTGTTACTCGATATATCCATTAGTCCTCTGTACTTGTTCCAGACAGCCGTTTAGCTCACAACCCGGAGGTCGAGCGGCGTAATCAGAAATGAAAGCACGTGTAAGGAGATATAGTATGTCACCGTAGCAACTGGTCGTCCTTGAAATGGCAATGCTACTTTCTAGCTCTCCCTGACTCTCCCTCTAAGCCCAGCTCCTAATGGGAACAGTAAGTATTCTTCTGTATTGCTGTCCAACACTCTTCACCCGTTTAACCTGTTAAACCTCAACTCACCCTCTTCCCCCCCCGATAAACTATCCCCCCCACCCTTAACTCTACCCCCCAACCCCCAGACGTGCCAGCGGAACATTAATGCGCATCCACACCCATCCCGATCGATCCAGACCCGAACCAGACTATCAGGAGCAATCAAGCAACAACATTCAGACAACACCTAGGAAATAGGGGAATTAGGTAGAGGGACTATGACCTCCTCTCATCAGGAGGCCGGCTCACCGGAACAGGACTATGCCCTGGGGTGTCCGCCTCGTCTACGTCTAATCGTGCGAACTCCAAGACCAGGCCCTCCCACGCCCTGGCCCCCTCCAGAGCCACTTCATTGTCTGCCCTAAGTGCAGCTTGCATACGTAGCTCCCCCTCACACCGGGCCCATTTGAGAAGCTCAGCCTTCCACCTCTCTACCACAGGGCCCTTATTCGCCTTCCATTGGGACGTTATGGCCCGCTTCGCCAGTAGTAGCCCAAGGTCCAAAAACTTGCTAGTAATCTTGTTCTTCGATGTATGCGGGAACCAATGTAGGATGCAGTGCGCCATGGTGTATTGCAAATCCCTTCCCGTAGTCTCCCCCAGGCTGTCCACAACTTCCCGCCAAAAGGAACTCAGGGCTGGGCAGGACCAAAACATGTGTTGGAAGTCAGCCGAGTCCGCCGGGCATCGCGGACAAGTCGCCGGGTGGGCCGGGAAATATGTGTGTAGTTTGTCAGGGGTCAGGTAGGCCCTGTGTAGGACATAGAAGTGCACCAGCTGAAACCTAGCGTTGCGCGTCCCGTTGCGGACCCGGGCCACTATGCCGTTCCACGTCTCCTCAGGTATTTCCGTCGAGAGGTCAGCCTCCCATTTCGCCTTCAGGGTCAACAGTGGGGTGATCGTCTCCGAGAGCATGCGCCTATACAGGCACATGACTGCCTTGATCGTCCCCGCCATCATCACCACATATTGGCAGCCCAGAGACAGTGGTGGTTCCGTCATGCCCGACTTCCAGTGCCTGCGGATTGCCGTCGTTAGTGCCGCATGAAGGAGAAAGTCTCCCCCCGCCAGATCAAAGCGGTCTCTCAGGAGGTCAAAGGGCAGTAGGACGCCGTCCTCGTAGAGGTCTCCCATGGACGAGAGTCCGTGCAACTCCCATCTACCGATCCCGTGCCACGAGCCCCCATGTGGCAGCGCCCTCTGACCCTGTGCCTCATGGGAACAGTCCAGTCCTAACTGCCAAGCCATGTCTTTCCCAGACCAGAATTAAGCATCCAAGGACCAGTTTCTGGCTATCAGCCTTCATAAGCCTGGATAGCTTGACTCCAGTGGTGTGGAGAGCCTGGGACTCACGTCTGAGCATACCCAGCACACTCGGGGTGAAAATTGCAAAAAACACAGTTGATGGACAGAATGTAGAACAATGTCATACATTCACCCTCAGTACAAGGATCTGGGCCTAAATCCATCGTTTTTCTGAACTCCACACCACCCTGGGTTAGACACTGGCTATATGCAAATCAGCTCTGACCCTGTGCCTCATGGGAACAGTCCAGTCCGAACTACCAAGCCATGTCTTTCCCAGACCGGAATTAAGCATACAAGGACCGGTTTCTGGCTATCAGCCTTCATCAGCCTAGATAGCTTGACTCCAATGGTGTGGAGAGTCTGGGACTCACGTCTGAGCATACCCAGCACACTCGGGGTGAAAATTGCAAAAAACACAGTTGATGAACAGAATGTAGAACAATGTCATACATTCACCCCAGTACAAGGATCTGGGCCTAAATCCATTGTTTTTTTGCACTC
Source organism: Lissotriton helveticus (assembly GCF_964261635.1). Taxonomy (NCBI): domain Eukaryota; kingdom Metazoa; phylum Chordata; class Amphibia; order Caudata; family Salamandridae; genus Lissotriton; species Lissotriton helveticus. The sequence continues at coordinate 250,115,320 of NC_136062.1, forward strand.
CACACCACCCTGGGTTAGACACTGGCTATATGCAAATCAGCTCTGACCCTGTGCCTCATGGGAACAGTCCAGTCCGAACTACCAAGCCATGTCTTTCCCAGACCGGAATTATGCATCCAAGGACCGGTTTCTGGCTATCAGCCTTCATCAGCCTGGATAGCTTGACTCCAGTGGTGTGGAGAACCTGGGACTCACGTCTGAGCATACCCAGCACACTCGGGGTGAAAATTGCAAAAAACACAGTTGATGGACAGAATGTAGAACATTGTCATACATTCACCCCAGTACAAGGATCTGGGCCTAAATCCATCGTTTTTTGGCACTCCACACCACCCTGGGTTAGACACTGGCTATATGCAAATCAGCTCTGACCCTGTGCCTCATGGGAACAATCCAGTCCGAACTACCAAGCCATGTCTTTCCCAGACCGAAATTAAGCATCCAAGGACCGGTTTCTGGCTATCAGCCTTCATCAGCCTGGATAGCTTGACTCCAGTGGTGTGGAGAGCCTGGGACTCACGTCTGAGCATACCCAGCACACTCGGGGTGAAAATTGCAAAAAACACAGTTGATAGACAGAATCTAGAACAATGTCATACATTCACCCCAGTACAAGGATCTGGGCCTAAATCCAATGTTTTTTTGCACTCCACACCACCCTGGGTTAGACACTGGCTATATGCAAATCAGCTCTGACCCTGTGCCTCATGGGAACAGTCCAGTCCGAACTACCAAGCCATGTTCTGTCCCAGACCGGAATTAAGCATCCAAGGACCGGTTTCTGGCTATCAGCCTTCATCAGCCTGGATAGCTTGACTCCAGTGGTGTGGAGAGCCTGGGACTCACGTCTGAGCATACCCAGCACACTCGGGGTGAAAATTGCAAAAAACACAGTTGATGGACAGAATGTAGAACAATGTCATACATTCACCCCAGTACAAGGATCTGGGCCTAAATCCATCGTTTTTTTGCACTCCACACCACCCTGGGTTAGACACTGGCTATATGCAAATCAGCTCTGACCCTGTGCCTGATGGGAACAGTCCTGTCCGAACTACCAAGCCATGTCTTTCCCAGACCGGAATTAAGCATCCAAGGACCGGTTTCTGGCTATCAGCCTTCATCAGCCTAGATAGCTTGACTCCAATGGTGTGGAGAGTCTGGGACTCACGTCTGAGCATACCCAGCACACTCGGGGTGAAAATTGCAAAAAACACAGTTGATGGACAGAATGTAGAACAATGTCATACATTCACCCCAGTACAAGGATCTGGGCCTAAATCCATCGTTTTTTTGCACTCCACACCACCCTGGGTTAGACACTGGCTATATGCAAATCAGCTCTGACCCTGTGCCTCATGGGAACAGTCCAGTCCGAACTACCAAGCCATGTCTTTCCCAGACCGGAATTATGCATCCAAGGACCGGTTTCTGGCTATCAGCCTTCATCAGCCTGGATAGCTTGACTCCAGTGGTGTGGAGAACCTGGGACTCACGTCTGAGCATACCCAGCACACTCGGGGTGAAAATTGCAAAAAACACAGTTGATGGACAGAATGTAGAACAATGTCATACATTCACCCTCAGTACAAGGATCTGGGCCTAAATCCATCGTTTTTCTGAACTCCACACCACCGGGGGTTAGACACTGGCTATATGCAAATCAGCTCTGACCCTGTGCCTCATGGGAACAGTCCAGTCCGAACTACCAAGCCATGTCTTTCCCAGACCGGAATTAAGCATCCAAGGACCGGTTTCTGGCTATCAGCCTTCATCAGCCTGGATAGCTTGACTCCAGTGGTGTGGAGAGCCTGGGACTCACGTCTGAGCATACCCAGCACACTCGGGGTGAAAATTGCAAAAAACACAGTTGATGGACAGAATGTAGAACAATGTCATACATTCACCCCAGTACAAGGATATGGGCCTAAATCCATCGTTTTTTGCACTCCACACCACCCTGGGTTAGACACTGGCTATATGCAAATCAGCTCTGACCCTGTGCCTGATGGGAACAGTCCTGTCCGAACTACCAAGCCATGTCTTTCCCAGACCGGAATTAAGCATCCAAGGACCGGTTTCTGGCTATCAGCCTTCATCAGCCTAGATAGCTTGACTCCAATGGTGTGGAGAGTCTGGGACTCACGTCTGAGCATACCCAGCACACTCGGGGTGAAAATTGCAAAAAACACAGTTGATGGACAGAATGTAGAACAATGTCATACATTCACCCCAGTACAAGGATCTGGGCCTAAATCCATCGGTTTTTTGCACTCCACACCACCCTGGGTTAGACACTGGCTATATGCAAATCAGCTCTGACCCTGTGCCTCATGGGAACAGTCCAGTCCGAACTACCAAGCCATGTCTTTCCCAGACCGGAATTATGCATCCAAGGACCGGTTTCTGGCTATCAGCCTTCATCAGCCTGGATAGCTTGACTCCAGTGGTGTGGAGAACCTGGGACTCACGTCTGAGCATACCCAGCACACTCGGGGTGAAAATTGCAAAAAACACAGTTGATGGACAGAATGTAGAACATTGTCATACATTCACCCCAGTACAAGGATCTGGGCCTAAATCCATCGTTTTTTGGCACTCCACACCACCCTGGGTTAGACACTGGCTATATGCAAATCAGCTCTGACCCTGTGCCTCATGGGAACAGTCCAGTCCGAACTACCAAGCCATGTTCTGTCCCAGACCGGAATTAAGCATCCAAGGACCGGTTTCTGGCTATCAGCCTTCATCAGCCTGGATAGCTTGACTCCAGTGGTGTGGAGAGCCTGGGACTCACGTCTGAGCACACCCAGCACACTCGGGGTGAAAATTGCAAAAAACACAGTTGATGGACAGAATGTAGAACAATGTCATACATTCACCCCAGTACAAGGATCTGGGCCTATATCCATCGTTTTTTTGCACTCCACACCACCCTGGGTTAGACACTGGCTATATGCAAATCAGCTCTGACCCTGTGCCTGATGGGAACAGTCCTGTCCGAACTACCAAGCCATGTCTTTCCCAGACCGGAATTAAGCATCCAAGGACCGGTTTCTGGCTATCAGCCTTCATCAGCCTAGATAGCTTGACTCCAATGGTGTGGAGAGTCTGGGACTCACGTCTGAGCGTACCCAGCACACTCGGGGTGAAAATTGCAAAAAACACAGTTGATGGACAGAATGTAGAACAATGTCATACATTCACCCCAGTACAAGGATCTGGGCCTAAATCCATCGTTTTTTTGCACTCCACACCACCCTGGGTTAGACACTGGCTATATGCAAATCAGCTCTGACCCTGTGCCTCATGGGAACAGTCCAGTCCGAACTACCAAGCCATGTCTTTCCCAGAGCAGAATTATGCATCCAAGGACCGGTTTCTGGCTATCAGCCTTCATCAGCCTGGATAGCTTGACTCCAGTGGTGTGGAGAGCCTGGGACTCACGTCTGAGCATACCCAGCACACTCGGGGTGAAAATTGCAAAAAACACAGTTGATAGACAGAATCTAGAACAATGTCATACATTCACCCCAGTACAAGGATCTGGGCCTAAATCCATTGTTTTTTTGCACTCCACACCACCCTGGGTTAGACACTGGCTATATGCAAATCAGCTCTGACCCTGTGCCTCATGGGAACAGTCCAGTCCGAACTACCAAGCCATGTTCTGTCCCAGACCGGAATTAAGCATCCGAGGACCGGTTTCTGGCTATCAGCCTTCATCAGCCTGGATAGCTTGACTCCAGTGGTGTGGAGAGCCTGGGACTCACGTCTGAGCATACCCAGCACACTCGGGGTGAAAATTGCAAAAAACACAGTTGATGGACAGAATGTAGAACAATGTCATACATTCACCCCAGTACAAGGATCTGGGCCTAAATCCATCGTTTCTTTGCACTCCACACCACCCTGGGTTAGAAACTGGCTATATGCAAATCAGCTCTGACCCTGTGCCTCATGGGAACAGTCCAGTCCGAACTACCAAGCCATGTCTTTCCCAGACCGGAATTAAGCATCCAAGGACCGGTTTCTGGCTATCAGCCTTCATCAGCCTGGATAGCTTGACTCCAGTGGTGTGGAGAGCCTGGGACTCACGTCTGAGCATACCCAGCACACTCGGGGTAAAAATTGCAAAAAACACAGTTGATGGACAGAATGTAGAACAATGTCCTACATTTACCCCAGTACAAGGACCTGGGCCTAAATCCATCGTTTTTTTGCACTCCACACCACCCTGGGTTAGACACTGGCTATATGCAAATCAGCTCTGACCCTGTGCCTCATGGGAACAGTCCAGTCCAAACTACCAAGCCATGTCTTTCCCAGACCGGAATTAAGCATCCAAGGACCGGTTTCTGGCTATCAGCCTTCATCAGCCTGGATAGCTTGACTCCAGTGGTGTGGAGAGCCTGGGACTCACGTCTGAGGATACCCAGCACACTCAGGGTGAAAATTGCAAAAAACACAGTAGATGGACAGAATGTAGAACAATGTCATACATTCACCCCAGTACAAGGATCTGGGCCTAAATCCATCGTTTCTTTGCACTCCACACCACCCTGGGTTAGACACTGGCTATATGCAAATCAGCTCTGACCCTGTGCCTCATGGGAACAGTCCAGTCCGAACTACCAAGCCATGTCTTTCCCAGACCGGAATTAGACATCCAAGGACCGGTTTCTGGCTATCAGCCTTCATCAGCCTGGATAGCTTGACTCCAGTGGTGTGGAGAGCCTGGGACTCACGTCTGAGCATACCCAGCACACTCTGGGTGAAAATTGCAAAAAACACAGTTGATGGACAGAATGTAGAACAATGTCATACATTCACCCCAGTACAAGGATCTGGGCCTAAATCCATTGTTTTTTGCACTCCACACCACCCTGGGTTAGACACTGGCTATATGCAAATCAGCTCTGACCCTGTGCCTCATGGGAACAGTCCAGTCCGAACTACCAAGCCATGTCTTTCCCAGACCGGAATTAGGCATCCAAGGACCGGTTTCTGGCTATCAGCCTTCATCAGCCTGGATAGCTTGACTCCAGTGGTGTGGAGAGCCTGGGACTCACGTCTGAGCATACCCAGCACACTCGGGGTGAAAATTGCAAAAAACACAGTTGATGGACAGAATGTAGAACAATGTCTGTCATACATTCACCCCAGTACAATGATCTGGGCCTAAATCCATCGTTTTTTTGCACTCCACACCACCCTGGGTTAGACACTGGCTATAGGCAAATCAGCTCTGACCCTGTGCCTCATTTTTTTTTGTACATATATTTTTATTGCAGCATGTTAGTTGACACACACATATTATTAACATCAGTACCCTTGTTACTCGATATATCCATTAGTCCTCTGTACTTGTTCCAGACAGCCGTTTAGCTCACAACCCGGAGGTCGAGCGGCGTAATCAGAAATGAAAGCACGTGTAAGGAGATATAGTATGTCACCGTAGCAACTGGTCGTCCTTGAAATGGCAATGCTACTTTCTAGCTCTCCCTGACTCTCCCTCTAAGCCCAGCTCCTAATGGGAACAGTAAGTATTCTTCTGTATTGCTGTCCAACACTCTTCACCCGTTTAACCTGTTAAACCTCAACTCACCCTCTTCCCCCCCCGATAAACTATCCCCCCCACCCTTAACTCTACCCCCCAACCCCCAGACGTGCCAGCGGAACATTAATGCGCATCCACACCCATCCCGATCGATCCAGACCCGAACCAGACTATCAGGAGCAATCAAGCAACAACATTCAGACAACACCTAGGAAATAGGGGAATTAGGTAGAGGGACTATGACCTCCTCTCATCAGGAGGCCGGCTCACCGGAACAGGACTATGCCCTGGGGTGTCCGCCTCGTCTACGTCTAATCGTGCGAACTCCAAGACCAGGCCCTCCCACGCCCTGGCCCCCTCCAGAGCCACTTCATTGTCTGCCCTAAGTGCAGCTTGCATACGTAGCTCCCCCTCACACCGGGCCCATTTGAGAAGCTCAGCCTTCCACCTCTCTACCACAGGGCCCTTATTCGCCTTCCATTGGGACGTTATGGCCCGCTTCGCCAGTAGTAGCCCAAGGTCCAAAAACTTGCTAGTAATCTTGTTCTTCGATGTATGCGGGAACCAATGTAGGATGCAGTGCGCCATGGTGTATTGCAAATCCCTTCCCGTAGTCTCCCCCAGGCTGTCCACAACTTCCCGCCAAAAGGAACTCAGGGCTGGGCAGGACCAAAACATGTGTTGGAAGTCAGCCGAGTCCGCCGGGCATCGCGGACAAGTCGCCGGGTGGGCCGGGAAATATGTGTGTAGTTTGTCAGGGGTCAGGTAGGCCCTGTGTAGGACATAGAAGTGCACCAGCTGAAACCTAGCGTTGCGCGTCCCGTTGCGGACCCGGGCCACTATGCCGTTCCACGTCTCCTCAGGTATTTCCGTCGAGAGGTCAGCCTCCCATTTCGCCTTCAGGGTCAACAGTGGGGTGATCGTCTCCGAGAGCATGCGCCTATACAGGCACATGACTGCCTTGATCGTCCCCGCCATCATCACCACATATTGGCAGCCCAGAGACAGTGGTGGTTCCGTCATGCCCGACTTCCAGTGCCTGCGGATTGCCATCGTTAGTGCCGCATGAAGGAGAAAGTCTCCCCCCGCCAGATCAAAGCGGTCTCTCAGGAGGTCAAAGGGCAGTAGGACGCCGTCCTCGTAGAGGTCTCCCATGGACGAGAGTCCGTGCAACTCCCATCTACCGATCCCGTGCCACGAGCCCCCATGTGGCAGCGCCCTCTGACCCTGTGCCTCATGGGAACAGTCCAGTCCTAACTGCCAAGCCATGTCTTTCCCAGACCAGAATTAAGCATCCAAGGACCAGTTTCTGGCTATCAGCCTTCATAAGCCTGGATAGCTTGACTCCAGTGGTGTGGAGAGCCTGGGACTCACGTCTGAGCATACCCAGCACACTCGGGGTGAAAATTGCAAAAAACACAGTTGATGGACAGAATGTAGAACAATGTCATACATTCACCCTCAGTACAAGGATCTGGGCCTAAATCCATCGTTTTTCTGAACTCCACACCACCCTGGGTTAGACACTGGCTATATGCAAATCAGCTCTGACCCTGTGCCTCATGGGAACAGTCCAGTCCGAACTACCAAGCCATGTCTTTCCCAGACCGGAATTAAGCATACAAGGACCGGTTTCTGGCTATCAGCCTTCATCAGCCTAGATAGCTTGACTCCAATGGTGTGGAGAGTCTGGGACTCACGTCTGAGCATACCCAGCACACTCGGGGTGAAAATTGCAAAAAACACAGTTGATGAACAGAATGTAGAACAATGTCATACATTCACCCCAGTACAAGGATCTGGGCCTAAATCCATTGTTTTTTTGCACTCCACACCACCCTGGGTTAGACACTGGCTATATGCAAATCAGCTCTGACCCTGTGCCTCATGGGAACAGTCCAGTCCGAACTACCAAGCCATGTCTTTCCCAGACCGGAATTATGCATCCAAGGACCGGTTTCTGGCTATCAGCCTTCATCAGCCTGGATAGCTTGACTCCAGTGGTGTGGAGAACCTGGGACTCACGTCTGAGCATACCCAGCACACTCGGGGTGAAAATTGCAAAAAACACAGTTGATGGACAGAATGTAGAACATTGTCATACATTCACCCCAGTACAAGGATCTGGGCCTAAATCCATCGTTTTTTGGCACTCCACACCACCCTGGGTTAGACACTGGCTATATGCAAATCAGCTCTGACCCTGTGCCTCATGGGAACAATCCAGTCCGAACTACCAAGCCATGTCTTTCCCAGACCGAAATTAAGCATCCAAGGACCGGTTTCTGGCTATCAGCCTTCATCAGCCTGGATAGCTTGACTCCAGTGGTGTGGAGAGCCTGGGACTCACGTCTGAGCATACCCAGCACACTCGGGGTGAAAATTGCAAAAAACACAGTTGATAGACAGAATCTAGAACAATGTCATACATTCACCCCAGTACAAGGATCTGGGCCTAAATCCAATGTTTTTTTGCACTCCACACCACCCTGGGTTAGACACTGGCTATATGCAAATCAGCTCTGACCCTGTGCCTCATGGGAACAGTCCAGTCCGAACTACCAAGCCATGTTCTGTCCCAGACCGGAATTAAGCATCCAAGGACCGGTTTCTGGCTATCAGCCTTCATCAGCCTGGATAGCTTGACTCCAGTGGTGTGGAGAGCCTGGGACTCACGTCTGAGCATACCCAGCACACTCGGGGTGAAAATTGCAAAAAACACAGTTGATGGACAGAATGTAGAACAATGTCATACATTCACCCCAGTACAAGGATCTGGGCCTAAATCCATCGTTTTTTTGCACTCCACACCACCCTGGGTTAGACACTGGCTATATGCAAATCAGCTCTGACCCTGTGCCTGATGGGAACAGTCCTGTCCGAACTACCAAGCCATGTCTTTCCCAGACCGGAATTAAGCATCCAAGGACCGGTTTCTGGCTATCAGCCTTCATCAGCCTAGATAGCTTGACTCCAATGGTGTGGAGAGTCTGGGACTCACGTCTGAGCATACCCAGCACACTCGGGGTGAAAATTGCAAAAAACACAGTTGATGGACAGAATGTAGAACAATGTCATACATTCACCCCAGTACAAGGATCTGGGCCTAAATCCATCGTTTTTTTGCACTCCACACCACCCTGGGTTAGACACTGGCTATATGCAAATCAGCTCTGACCCTGTGCCTCATGGGAACAGTCCAGTCCGAACTACCAAGCCATGTCTTTCCCAGACCGGAATTATGCATCCAAGGACCGGTTTCTGGCTATCAGCCTTCATCAGCCTGGATAGCTTGACTCCAGTGGTGTGGAGAACCTGGGACTCACGTCTGAGCATACCCAGCACACTCGGGGTGAAAATTGCAAAAAACACAGTTGATGGACAGAATGTAGAACAATGTCATACATTCACCCTCAGTACAAGGATCTGGGCCTAAATCCATCGTTTTTCTGAACTCCACACCACCGGGGGTTAGACACTGGCTATATGCAAATCAGCTCTGACCCTGTGCCTCATGGGAACAGTCCAGTCCGAACTACCAAGCCATGTCTTTCCCAGACCGGAATTAAGCATCCAAGGACCGGTTTCTGGCTATCAGCCTTCATCAGCCTGGATAGCTTGACTCCAGTGGTGTGGAGAGCCTGGGACTCACGTCTGAGCATACCCAGCACACTCGGGGTGAAAATTGCAAAAAACACAGTTGATGGACAGAATGTAGAACAATGTCATACATTCACCCCAGTACAAGGATATGGGCCTAAATCCATCGTTTTTTGCACTCCACACCACCCTGGGTTAGACACTGGCTATATGCAAATCAGCTCTGACCCTGTGCCTGATGGGAACAGTCCTGTCCGAACTACCAAGCCATGTCTTTCCCAGACCGGAATTAAGCATCCAAGGACCGGTTTCTGGCTATCAGCCTTCATCAGCCTAGATAGCTTGACTCCAATGGTGTGGAGAGTCTGGGACTCACGTCTGAGCATACCCAGCACACTCGGGGTGAAAATTGCAAAAAACACAGTTGATGGACAGAATGTAGAACAATGTCATACATTCACCCCAGTACAAGGATCTGGGCCTAAATCCATCGTTTTTTTGCACTCCACACCACCCTGGGTTAGACACTGGCTATATGCAAATCAGCTCTGACCCTGTGCCTCATGGGAACAGTCCAGTCCGAACTACCAAGCCATGTCTTTCCCAGACCGGAATTATGCATCCAAGGACCGGTTTCTGGCTATCAGCCTTCATCAGCCTGGATAGCTTGACTCCAGTGGTGTGGAGAACCTGGGACTCACGTCTGAGCATACCCAGCACACTCGGGGTGAAAATTGCAAAAAACACAGTTGATGGACAGAATGTAGAACATTGTCATACATTCACCCCAGTACAAGGATCTGGGCCTAAATCCATCGTTTTTTGGCACTCCACACCACCCTGGGTTAGACACTGGCTATATGCAAATCAGCTCTGACCCTGTGCCTCATGGGAACAGTCCAGTCCGAACTACCAAGCCATGTTCTGTCCCAGACCGGAATTAAGCATCCAAGGACCGGTTTCTGGCTATCAGCCTTCATCAGCCTGGATAGCTTGACTCCAGTGGTGTGGAGAGCCTGGGACTCACGTCTGAGCACACCCAGCACACTCGGGGTGAAAATTGCAAAAAACACAGTTGATGGACAGAATGTAGAACAATGTCATACATTCACCCCAGTACAAGGATCTGGGCCTATATCCATCGTTTTTTTGCACTCCACACCACCCTGGGTTAGACACTGGCTATATGCAAATCAGCTCTGACCCTGTGCCTGATGGGAACAGTCCTGTCCGAACTACCAAGCCATGTCTTTCCCAGACCGGAATTAAGCATCCAAGGACCGGTTTCTGGCTATCAGCCTTCATCAGCCTAGATAGCTTGACTCCAATGGTGTGGAGAGTCTGGGACTCACGTCTGAGCGTACCCAGCACACTCGGGGTGAAAATTGCAAAAAACACAGTTGATGGACAGAATGTAGAACAATGTCATACATTCACCCCAGTACAAGGATCTGGGCCTAAATCCATCGTTTTTTTGCACTCCACACCACCCTGGGTTAGACACTGGCTATATGCAAATCAGCTCTGACCCTGTGCCTCATGGGAACAGTCCAGTCCGAACTACCAAGCCATGTCTTTCCCAGAGCAGAATTATGCATCCAAGGACCGGTTTCTGGCTATCAGCCTTCATCAGCCTGGATAGCTTGACTCCAGTGGTGTGGAGAGCCTGGGACTCACGTCTGAGCATACCCAGCACACTCGGGGTGAAAATTGCAAAAAACACAGTTGATAGACAGAATCTAGAACAATGTCATACATTCACCCCAGTACAAGGATCTGGGCCTAAATCCATTGTTTTTTTGCACTCCACACCACCCTGGGTTAGACACTGGCTATATGCAAATCAGCTCTGACCCTGTGCCTCATGGGAACAGTCCAGTCCGAACTACCAAGCCATGTTCTGTCCCAGACCGGAATTAAGCATCCGAGGACCGGTTTCTGGCTATCAGCCTTCATCAGCCTGGATAGCTTGACTCCAGTGGTGTGGAGAGCCTGGGACTCACGTCTGAGCATACCCAGCACACTCGGGGTGAAAATTGCAAAAAACACAGTTGATGGACAGAATGTAGAACAATGTCATACATTCACCCCAGTACAAGGATCTGGGCCTAAATCCATCGGTTTTTTGCACTCCACACCACCCTGGGTTAGACACTGGCTATATGCAAATCAGCTCTGACCATGTGCCTCATGGGAACAGTCCAGTCCGAACTACCAAGCCATGTCTTTCCCAGACCGGAATTAAGCATCCAAGGACCGGTTTCTGGCTATCAGCCTTCATCAGCCTGGATAGCTTGACTCCAGTGGTGTGGAGAGCCTGGGACTCACGTCTGAGCATACCCAGCACACTCGGGGTGAAAATTGCAAAAAACACAGTTGATGGACAGAATATAGAACAATGTCATACATTCACCCCAGTACCAGGATCTGGGCCTAAATCCATCGTTTTTTTGCACTCCACACCACCCTGGGTTAGACACTGGCTATATGCAAATCAGCTCTGACCCTGTGCCTCATGGGAACAGTCCAGTCCGAACTACCAAGCCATGTCTATCCCAGACCGGAATTAAGCATCCAAGGACCGGTTTCTGGCTATCAGCCTTCATCAGCCTGGATAGCTTGACTCCAGTGGTGTGGAGAGCCTGGGACTCACGTCTGAGCATACCCAGCACACTCGGGGTGAAAATTGCAAAAAACACAGTTGATGGACAGAATGTAGAACAATGTCATACATTCACCCCAGTACAAGGATCTGGGCCTAAATCCATCGTTTTTTTGAACTCCACACCACCCTGGGTTAGACACTGGCTATATGCAAATCAGCTCTGACCCTGTGCCTCATGGGAACAGTCAGTCCGAACTACCAAGCCATGTCTTTCCCAGATCGGAATTAAGCATCCAAGGACCGGTTTCTGGCTATCAGCCTTCATCAGCCTGGATAGCTTGACTCCAGTGGTGTGGAGAGCCTGGGACTCACGTCTGAGCATACCCAGCACACTCGGGGTAAAAATTGCAAAAAACACAGTTGATGGACAGAATGTAGAACAATGTCATACATTCACCCCAGTACAAGGATCTGGGCCTAAATCCATCGTTTTTTTGCACTCCACACCACCCTGGGTTAGACACTGGCTATATGCAAATCAGCTCTGACCCTGTGCCTCATGGGAACAGTCCAGTCCGAACTACCAAGCCTGGTCTTTCCCAGACCGGAATTAAGCATCCAAGGACCGGTTTCTGGCTATCAGCCTTCATCAGCCTGGATAGCTTGACTCCAGTGGTGTGGAGAGCCTGGGACTCACGTCTGAGCATACCCTGCACACTCGGGGTGAAAATTGCAAAAAACACAGTTGATGGACAGAATGTAGAACAATGTCATACATTCACCCCAGTACAAGGATCTGGGCCTAAATCCATCGTTTCTTTGCACTCCACACCACCCTGGGTTAGACACTGGCTATATGCAAATCAGCTCTGACCCTGTGCCTCATGGGAACAGTCCAGTCCGAACTACCAAGCCATGTCTTTCCCAGACCGGAATTAAGCATCCAAGGACCGGTTTCTGGCTATCATCCTGGATAGCTTGACTCCAGTGGTGTGGAGAGCCTGGGACTCACGTCTGAGCATGCCCAGCACACTCGGGGTGAAAATTGCAAAAAACACAGTTGATGGACAGAATGTAGAACAATGTCATACATTCACCCCAGTACAAGGATCTGGGCCTAAATCCATCGTTTTTTTGCACTCCACACCACCCTGGGTTAGACACTGGCTATAGGCAAATCAGCTCTGACCCGGTGCCTCAAGGGAACAGTCCAGTCCGAACTACCAAACCATGTCTTTCCCAGACCGGAATTAAGCATCCAAGGACCGGTTTCTGGCTATCAGCCTTCATCAGCCTGGATAGCTTGACTCCAGTGGTGTGGAGAGCCTGGGACTCATGTCTGAGCATACCCAGCACACTCGGGGTGAAAATTGCAAAAAACACAGTTGATGGACAGAATGTAGAACAATGTCATACATTCACCCCAGTACAAGGATCTGGGCCTAAATCCATCGTTTTTTTGAACTCCACACCACCCTGGGTTAGACACTGGCTATATGCAAATCAGCTCTGACCCTGTGCCTCATGGGAACAGTCCAGTCCGAACTACCAAGCCATGTCTTTCCCAGATCGGAATTAAGCATCCAAGGACCGGTTTCTGGCTATCAGCCTTCATCAGCCTGGATAGCTTGACTCCAGTGGTGTGGAGAGCCTGGGACTCACGTCTGAGCATACCCAGCACACTCGGGGTAAAAATTGCAAAAAACACAGTTGATGGACAGAATGTAGAACAATGTCATACATTCACCCCAGTACAAGGATCTGGGCCTAAATCCATCGTTTTTTTGCACTCCACACCACCCTGGGTTAGACACTGGCTATATGCAAATCAGCTCTGACCCTGTGCCTCATGGGAACAGTCCAGTCCGAACTACCAAGCCTGGTCTTTCCCAGACCGGAATTAAGCATCCAAGGACCGGTTTCTGGCTATCAGCCTTCATCAGCCTGGATAGCTTGACTCCAGTGGTGTGGAGAGCCTGGGACTCACGTCTGAGCATACCCTGCACACTCGGGGTGAAAATTGCAAAAAAAACAGTTGATGGACAGAATGTAGAACAATGTCATACATTCACCCCAGTACAAGGATCTGGGCCTAAATCCATCGTTTCTTTGCACTCCACACCACCCTGGGTTAGACACTGGCTATATGCAAATCAGCTCTGACCCTGTGCCTCATGGGAACAGTCCAGTCCGAACTACCAAGCCATGTCTTTCCCAGACCGGAATTAAGCATCCAAGGACCGGTTTCTGGCTATCATCCTGGATAGCTTGACTCCAGTGGTGTGGAGAGCCTGGGACTCACGCCTGAGCATGCCCAGCACACTCGGGGTGAAAATTGCAAAAAACACAGTTGATGGACAGAATGTAGAACAATGTCATACATTCACCCCAGTACAAGGATCTGGGCCTAAATCCATCGTTTTTTTGCACTCCACACCACCCTGGGTTAGACACTGGCTATAGGCAAATCAGCTCTGACCCGGTGCCTCAAGGGAACAGTCCAGTCCGAACTACCAAACCATGTCTTTCCCAAACCGGAATTAAGCATCCAAGGACCGGTTTCTGGCTATCAGCCTTCATCAGCCTGGATAGCTTGACTCCAGTGGTGTGGAGAGCCTGGGACTCATGTCTGAGCATACCCAGCACACTGGGGGTGAAAATTGCAAAAAACACAGTTGATGGACAGAATGTAGAACAATGTCATACATTCACCCCAGTACAAGGATCTGGGCCTAAATCCATCGTTTTTTTGCACTCCACACCACCCTGGGTTAGACACTGGCTGTATGCAAATCAGCTCTGACCCTGTGCCTCATGGGAACAGTCCAGTCCGAACTACCAAGCCTGGTCTTTCCCAGACCGGAATTAAGCATCCAAGGACCGGTTTCTGGCTATCAGCCTTCATCAGCCTGGATAGCTTGACTCCAGTGGTGTGGAGAGAATGGGACTCACGTCTGAGCATACCCAGCACACTCGGGGTGAAAATTGCAAAAAACACAGTTGATGGACAGAATGTAGAACAATGTCATACATTCACCCCAGTACAAGGATCTGGGCCTAAATCCATCGTTTCTTTGCACTCCACACCACCCTGGGTTAGACACTGGCTATATGCAAATCAGCTCTGACCCTGTGCCTCTTGGGAACAGTCCAGTCCGAACTACCAAGCCATGTCTTTCCCAGACCGGAATTAAGCATCCAAGGACCGGTTTCTGGCTATCAGCCTTCATCAGCCTGGATAGCTTGACTCCAGTGGTGTGGAGAGCCTGGGACTCACGTCTGAGCATACCCAGCACACTCGGGGTGAAAATTGCAAAAAACACAGTTGATGGACAGAATGTAGAACAATGTCATACATTCACACCAGTACAAGGATCTGGGCCTAAATCCATCGTTTCTTTGCACTCCACGCCACCCTGGGTTAGACACTGGCTATATGCAAATCAGCTCTGACCCTGTGCCTCATGGGAACAGTCCAGTCCGAACTACCAAGCCATGTCTTTCCCAGACCGGAATTAAGCATCCAAGGACCGGTTACCGGCTATCAGCCTTCATCAGCCTGGATAGCTTGACTCCAGTGGTGTGGAGAGCCTGGGACTCACGTCTGAGCATACCCAGCACACTCGGGGTGAAAATTGCAAAAAACCCAGTTGATGGACAGAATGTAGAACAATGTCATAAATTCACACCAGTACAAGGATCTGGGCCTAAATCCATCGTTTTTTTGCACTCCACACCACCCTGGGTTAGACACTGGCTATATGCAAATCAGCTCTGACCCTGTGCCTCATGGGAACAGTCCAGTCCGAACTACCAAGCCATGTCTTTCCCAGACCGGAATTAAGCATCCAAGGACCGGTTTCTGGCTATCAGCCTTCATCAGCCTGGATAGCTTGACTCCAGTGGTGTGGAGAGCCTGGGACTCACGTCTGAGCATACCCAGCACACTCGGGGTGAAAATTGCAAAAAACACAGTTGATCGACAGAATGTAGAACAATGTCATACATTAACCCCAGTACAAGGATCGGGGCCTAAATCCATCGTTTTTTTGCACTCCACACCACCCTGGGTTAGACACTGGCTATAGGCAAATCAGCTCTGACCCTGTGCCTCATGGGAACAGTCCAGTCCGAACTACCAAGCCATGTCTTTCCCAGACCGGAATTAAGCATCCAAGGACCGGTTTCTGGCTATCAGCCTGGATAGCTTGACTCCAGTGGTGTGGAGAGCCTGGGACTCACGTCTGAGCATGCCCAGCACACTCGGGGTGAAAATTGCAAAAAATACAGTTGATGGACAGAATGTAGAACAATGTCATACATTCACCCCAGTACAAGGATCTGGGCCTAAATCCATCGTTTTTTGCACTCCACACCACCCTGGGTTAGACACTGGCTATAGGCAAATAAGCTCTGATCCGGTGCCTCATGGGAACAGTCCAGTCCGAACTACCTAACCATGTCTTTCCCAGACCGGAATTAAGCATCCAAGGACCGGTTTCTGGCTATCAGCCTTCATCAGCCTGGATAGCTTGACTCCAGTGGTGTGGAGAGCCTGGGACTCACGTCTGAGCATACCCAGCACACTCGGGGTGAAAATTGCAAAAAACACAGTTGATGGACAGAATGTAGAACAATGTCATACATTCACCCCAGTACAAGGATCTGGGCCTAAATCCATCGTTTTATGCACTCCACACCACCCTGGGTTAGACACTGGCTATATGCAAATCAGCTCTGACCCTGTGCCTCATGGGAACAGTCCAGTCCGAACTACCAAGCCATGTCTTTCCCAGATCGGAATTAAGCATCCAAGGACCGGTTTCTGGCTATCAGCCTTCATCAGCCTGGATAGCTTGACTCCAGTGGTGTGGAGAGCCTGGGACTCACGTCTGAGCATACCCAGCACACTCGGGGTGAAAATTGCAAAAAACACAGTTGATGGACAGAATGTAGAACAATTTCATACATTCACCCCAGTAGAAGGATCTGGGCCTAAATCCATCGTTTTTTGCACTCCACACCACCCTGGGTTAGACACTGGCTATAGGCAAATCAGCTCTGACCCGGTGCCTCATGGGAACAGTCCAGTCCGAACTACCTAACCATGTCTTTCCCAGACCGGAATTAAGCATCTAAGGACCGGTTTCTGGTTATCAGCCTTCATCAGCCTGGATAGCTTGACTCCAGTGGTGTGGAGAGCCTGGGACTCACGTCTGAGCATACCCAGCACACTCGGGGTGAAAATTGCAAAAAACACAGTTGATGGACAGAATGTAGAACAATGTCATACATTCACCCCAGTACAAGGATCTGGGCCTAAATCCATCGTTTTTTGAACTCCACACCACCCTGGGTTAGACACTGGCTATATGCAAATCAGCTCTGACCCTGTACCTCATGGGAACAGTCCAGTCCGAACTACCAAGCCATGTCTTTCCCAGACCGGAATTAAGCATCCAAGGACCGGTTTCTGGCTATCAGCCTTCATCAGCCTGGATAGCTTGACTCCAGTGGTGTGGAGAGCCTGGGACTCACGTCTGAGCATGCCCAGCACACTCGGGGTGAAAATTGCAAAAAACACAGTTGATGGACAGAATGTAGAACAATGTCATACATTCACCCCAGTACAAGGATCTGGGCCTAAATCCATCGTTTTTTGAACTCCACACCACCCTGGGTTAGACACTGGCTATAGGCAAATCAGCTCTGACCCGGTGCCTCATGGGAACAGTCCAGTCCGAACTACCTAACCATGTTTTTCCCAGACCGGAATTAAGCATCCAAGGACTGGTTTCTGGCTATCAGCCTTCATCAGCCTGGATAGCTTGACTCCAGTGGTGTGGAGAGCCTGGGACTCACGTCTGAGCATACCCAGCACACTCGGGGTGAAAATTGCAAAAAACACAGTTGATGGACAGAATGTAGAACAATGTCATACATTCACCCCAGTAAAAGGATCTGGGCCTAAATCCATCGTTTTTTGAACTCCACACCACCCTGGGTTAGACACTGGCTATATGCAAATCAGCTCTGACCCTGTGCCTCATGGGAACAGTCCAGTCCGAACTATCAAGCCATGTCTTTCCCAGACCGGAATTAAGCATCCAAGGACCGGTTTCTGGCTATCAGCCTTCATCAGCCTGGATAGCTTGACTCCAGTGGTGTGGAGAGCCTGGGACTCACGTCTGAGCATACCCAGCACACTCGGGGTGAAAATTGCAAAAAACACAGTTGATGGACAGAATGTAGAACAATGTCATACATTCACCCCAGTACAAGGATCTGGGCCTAAATCCATTGTTTTTTGCACTCCACACCACCCTGGGTTAGACACTGGCTATATGCAAATCAGCTCTGACCCTGTGCCTCATGGGAACAGTCCAGTCCGAACTACCAAGCCATGTCTTCCCCAGATCGGAATTAAGCATCCAAGGACCGGTTTCTGGCTATCAACCTTCATCAGCCTGGATAGCTTGACTCCAGTGGTGTGGAGAGCCTGGGACTCACGTCTGAGCATACCCAGCACACTCGGGGTGAAAATTGCAAAAAACACAGTTGATGGACAGAATGTAGAACAATGTCATACATTCACCCCAGTACAAGGATCTGGGCCTAAATCCATCGTTTTTTGAACTTCACACCACCCTGGGTTAGACACTGGCTATATGCAAATCAGCTCTGACCCTGTGCCTCATGGGAACAGTCCAGTCCGAACTACCAAGCCATGTCTTTCCCAGACCGGAATTAAGCATCCAAGGACCGGTTTCTGGCTATCAGCCTTCATCAGCCTGGATAGCTTGACTCCAGTGGTGTGAAGAGCCTGGGACTCACGTCTGAGCATACCCAGCACACTCGGGGTGACAATTGCAAAAAACACAGTTGATGGACAGAATGTAGAACAATGTCATACATTCACCCCAGTACAAGGATCTGGGCCTAAATCCATCGTTTCTTTGCACTCCACACCACCCTGGGTTAGACACTGGCTATATGCAAATCAGCTCTGACCCTGTGCCTCATGGGAACAGTCCAGTCCGGATTACCAAGCCATGTCTTTCCCAGACCGGAATTAAGCATCCAAGGACCGGTTTCTGGCTATCAGCCTTCATCAGCCTGGATAGCTTGACTCCAGTGGTGTGGAGAGCCTGGGACTCACGTCTGAGCATACCCAGCACTCTCGGGGTGAAAATTGCAAAAAACACAGATGATGGACAGAATGTAGAACAATGTCATACATTCACCCCAGTACAAGGATCTGGCCCTAAGTCCATCGTTTTTTTGCACTCCACACCACCCTGGGTTAGACACTGGCTATATGCAAATCAGCTCTGACCCTGTGCCTCATGGGAACAGTCCAGTCCGAACTACCAAGCCATGTCTTTCCCAGACCGGAATTAAGCATCCAAGGACCGGTTTCTGGCTATCAGCCTTCATCTGCCTGGATAGCGTGACTCCAGTGGTGTGGAGAGCCTGGGACTCACGTCTGAGCATACCCAGCACACTCGGGGTAAAAATTGCAAAAACACAGTTGATGGACAGAATGTAGAACAATGTCATACATTCACCCCAGTACAAGGATCTGGGCCTAAATCCATCGTTTTTTTGCACTCCACACCACCCTGGATTAGACACTGGCTATATGCAAATCAGCTCTGACCCTGTGCCTCATGGGAATAGTCCAGTCCGAACTACCAAGCCTGGTCTTTCCCAGACCGGAATTAAGCATCCAAGGACCGGTTTCTGGCTATCAGCCTTCATCAGCCTGGATAGCTTGACTCCAGTGGTGTGGAGAGCCTGGGACTCACGTCTGAGCATACCCAGCACACTCGGGGTGAAAATTGCAAAAAACACAGTTGATGGACAGAATGTAGAACAATGTCATACATTCACCCAGTACAAGGATCTGGGCCTAAATCCATCGTTTCTTTGCACTCCACACCACCCTGGGTTAGACACTGGCTATATGCAAATCAGCTCTGACCCTGTGCCTCATGGGAACAGTCCAGTCCGAACTACCAAGCCATGTCTTTCCCAGACCGGAATTAAGCATCCAAGGACCGGTTTCTGGCTATCAGCCTGGATAGCTTGACTCCAGTGGTGTGGAGAGCCTGGGACTCACGTCTGAGCATGCCCAGCACACTCGGGGTGAAAATTGCAAAAAACACAGTTGATGGACAGAATGTAGAACAATGTCATACATTCACCCCAGTACAAGGATCTGGGCCTAAATCCATCGGTTTTTTGCACTCCACACCACCCTGGGTTAGACACTGGCTATAGGCAAATCAGCTCTGACCCGGTGCCTCATGGGAACACTCCAGTCTGAACTACCAAACCATGTCTTTCCCAGACCGGAATTAAGCATCCAAGGACCGGTTTCTGGCTATCAGCCTTCATCAGCCTGGATAGCTTGACTCCAGTGGTGTGGAGAGCCTGGGACTCACGTCTGAGCATACCCAGCACACTCGGGGTGAAAATTGCAAAAAACACAGTTGATGGACAGAATGTAGAACAATTTCATACATTCACCCCAGTACAAGGATCTGGGCCTAAATCCATCGTTTTTTTGCACTCCACACCACCCTGGGTTAGACACTGGCTGTATGCAAATCAGCTCTGACCCTGTGCCTCATGGGAACAGTCCAGTCCGAACTACCAAGCCTGGTCTTTCCCAGACCGGAATTAAGCATCCAAGGACCGGTTTCTGGCTATCAGCCTTCATCATCCTGGATAGCTTGACTCCAGTGGTGTGGAGAGCCTGGGACTCACGTCTGAGCATACCCAGCACACTCGGGATGAAAATTGCAAAAAACACAGTTGATGGACAGAATGTAGAACAATGTCATACATTCACCCCAGTACAAGGATCTGGGCCTAAATCCATCGTTTCTTTGCACTCCACACCACCCTGGGTTAGACACTGGCTATATGCAAATCAGCTCTGACCCTGTGCCTCTTGGGAACAGTCCAGTCCGAACTACCAAGCCATGTCTTTCCCAGACCGGAATTAAGCATCCAAGGACCGGTTTCTGGCTATCAGCCTTCATCATCCTGGATAGCTTGACTCCAGTGGTGTGGAGAGCCTGGGACTCACGTCTGAGCATACCCAGCACACTCGGGATGAAAATTGCAAAAAACACAGTTGATGGACAGAATGTAGAACAATGTCATACATTCACCCCAGTACAAGGATCTGGGCCTAAATCCATCGTTTCTTTGCACTCCACACCACCCTGGGTTAGACACTGGCTATATGCAAATCAGCTCTGACCCTGTGCCTCTTGGGAACAGTCCAGTCCGAACTACCAAGCCATGTCTTTCCCAGACCGGAATTAAGCATCCAAGGACCGGTTTCTGGCTATCAGCCTTCATCAGCCTGGATAGCTTGACTCCAGTGGTGTGGAGAGCCTGGGACTCACGTCTGAGCATACCCAGCACACTCGGGGTGAAAATTGCAAAAAACACAGTTGATGGACAGAATGTAGAACAATGTCATACATTCACCCCAGTACAAGGATCTGGGCCTAAATCCATTGTTTCTTTGCACTCCACACCACCCTGGGTTAGACACTGGCTATATGCAAATCAGCTCTGACCCTGTGCCTCATGGGAACAGTCCAATCCGAACTACCAAGCCATGTCTTTCCCAGACCGGAATTAAGCATCCAAGGACCGGTTTCTGGCTATCAGCCTTCATCAGCCTGGATAGCTTGACTCCAGTGGTGTGGAGAGCCTGGGACTCACGTCTGAGCATACCCAGCACACTCGGGGTGAAAATTGCAAAAAACCCAGTTGATGGACAGAATGTAGAACAATGTCATAAATTCACACCAGTACAAGGATCTGGGCCTAAATCCATCATTTTTTTGCACTCCACACCACCCTGGGTTAGACACTGGCTATATGCAAATCAGCTCTGACCCTGTGCCTCATGGGAACAGTCCAGTCCGAACTACCAAGCCATGTCTTTCCCAGACCGGAATTAAGCATCCAAGGACCGGTTTCTGGCTATCAGCCTTCATCAGCCTGGATAGCTTGACTCCAGTGGTGTGGAGAGCCTGGGACTCACGTCTGAGCATACCCAGCACACTCGGGGTGAAAATTGCAAAAAACACAGTTGATGGACAGAATATAGAAAAATGTCATACATTAACCCCAGTACAAGGATCGGGGCCTGAATCCATCGTTTTTTTGCACTCCACACCACCCTGGGTTAGACACTGGCTATATGCAAATCAGCTCTGACCCTGTGCCTCATGGGAACAGTCCAGTCCGAACTACCAAGCCATGTCTTTCCCAGACCGGAATTAAGCATCCAAGGACCGGTTTCTGGCTATCAGCCTTCATCAGCCTGGATAGCTTGACTCCAGTGGTGTGGAGAACCTGGGACTCACGTCTGAGCATACCCAGCACACTCGGGGTGAAAATTGCAAAAAACACAGTTGATGGACAGAATGTAGAACATTGTCATACATTCACCCCAGTACAAGGATCTGGGCCTAAATCCATCGTTTTATGGCACTCCACACCACCCAGGGTTAGACACTGGCTATATGCAAATCAGCTCTGACCCTGTGCCTCATGGGAATAGTCCAGTCTGAACTACCAAGCCATGTCTTTCCCAGACCGTAATTAAGCATCCAAGGACCGGTTTCTGGCTATCAGCCTTCATCAGCCTGGATAGCTTGACTCCAGTGGTGTGGAGAGCCTGGGACTCACGTCTGAGCATACCCAGCACACTCGGGGTGAAAATTGCAAAAAACACAGTTGATAGACAGAATCTAGAACAATGTCATAAATTCACCCCAGTACAAGGATCTGGGCCTAAATCCATTGTTTTTTTGCACTCCACACCACCCTGGGTTAGACACTGGCTATATGCAAATCAGCTCTGACCCTGTGCCTCATGGGAACAGTCCAGTCCGAACTACCAAGCCATGTTCTGTCCCAGACCGGAATTAAGCATCCAAGGACCGGTTTCTGGCTATCAGCCTTCATCAGCCTGGATAGCTTGACTCCAGTGGTGTGGAGAGCCTGGGACTCACGTCTGAGCATACCCAGCACACTCGGGGTGAAAATTGCAAAAAACACAGTTGATGGACAGAATGTAGAACAATGTCATACATTCACCCCAGTACAAGGATCTGGGCCTAAATCCATCGTTTTTTTGCACTCCACACCACCCTGGGTTAGACACTGGCTATATGCAAATCAGCTCTGACCCTGTGCCTCATGGGAACAGTCCAGTCCGAACTACCAAGCCATGTCTTTCCCAGACCGGAATTAAGCATCCAAGGACCGGTTTCTGGCTATCAGCCTTCATCAGCCTGGATAGCTTGACTCCAATGGTGTGGAGAGCCTGGGACTCACGTCTGAGCATACCCAGCACACTCGGGGTGAAAATTGCAAAAAACACAGTTGATGGACAGAATATAGAACAATGTCATACATTCACCCCAGTACAAGGATCTGGGCCTAAATCCATCGTTTTTTTGCACTCCACACCACCCTGGGTTAGACACTGGCTATATGCAAATCAGCTCTGACCCTGTGCCTCATGGGAACAGTCCAGTCCGAACTACCAAGCCATGTCTATCCCAGACCGGAATTAAGCATCCAAGGACCGGTTTCTGGCTATCAGCCTTCATCAGCCTGGATAGCTTGACTCCAGTGGTGTGGAGAGCCTGGGACTCACGTCTGAGCATACCCTGCACACTCGGGGTGAAAATTGCAAAAAACACAGTTGATGGACAGAATGTAGAACAATGTCATACATTCACCCCAGTACAAGGATCTGGGCCTAAATCCATCGTTTTTTTGCACTCCACACCACCCTGGGTTAGACACTGGCTATAGGCAAATCAGCTCTGACCCGGTGCCTCATGGGAACAGTCCAGTCCGAACTATCAAGCCATGTCTTTCCCAGATCTGAATTAAGCATCCAAGGACCGGTTTCTGGCTATCAGCCTTCATCAGCCTGGATAGCTTGACTCCAGTGGTGTGGAGAGCCTGGGACTCACGTCTGAGCATACCCAGCACACTCGGGGTGAAAATTGCAAAAAACACAGTTGATGGACAGAATGTAGAACAATGTCATACATTCACCCCAGTACAAGGATCTGGGCCTAAATCCATCGTTTTTTGCACTCCACACCACCCTGGGTTAGACACTGGCTATATGCAAATCAGCTCTGACCCTGTGCCTCATGGGAACAGTCCAATCCGAACTACCAAGCCATGTCTTTCCCAGACCGGAATTAAGCATCCAAGGACCGGTTTCCAGCTATCAGCCTTCATCAGCCTGGATAGCTTGACTCCAGTGGTGTGGAGAGCCTGGGACTCACGTCTGAGCATACCCAGCACACTCGGGGTGAAAATTGCAAAAAACCCAGTTGATGGACAGAATGTAGAACAATGTCATAAATTCACACCAGTACAAGGATCTGGGCCTAAATCCATCGTTTTTTTGCACTCCACACCACCCTGGGTTAGACACTGGCTATATGCAAATCAGCTCTGACCCTGTGCCTCATGGGAACAGTCCAGTCCGAACTACCAAGCCATGTCTTTCCCAGACCGGAATTAAGCATCCAAGGACCGGTTTCTGGCTATCAGCCTTCATCAGCCTGGATAGCTTGACTCCAGTGGTGTGGAGAGCCTGGGACTCACGTCTGAGCATACCCAGCACACTCGGGGTGAAAATTGCAAAAAACACAGTTGATGGACAGAATATAGAACAATGTCATACATTAACCCCAGTACAAGGATCGGGGCCTGAATCCATCGTTTTTTTGCACTCCACACCACCCTGGGTTAGACACTGGCTATATGCAAATCAGCTCTGACCCTGTGCCTCATGGGAACAGTCCAGTCCGAACTACCAAGCCATGTCTTTCCCAGACCGGAATTAAGCATCCAAGGACCGGTTTCTGGCTATCAGCCTTCATCAGCCTGGATAGCTTGACTCCAGTGGTGTGGAGAACCTGGGACTCACGTCTGAGCATACCCAGCACACTCGGGGTGAAAATTGCAAAAAACACAGTTGATGGACAGAATGTAGAACATTGTCATACATTCACCCCAGTACAAGGATCTGGGCCTAAATCCATCGTTTTATGGCACTCCACACCACCCTGGGTTAGACACTGGCTATATGCAAATCAGCTCTGACCCTGTGCCTCATGGGAATAGTCCAGTCCGAACTACCAAGCCATGTCTTTCCCAGACCGGAATTAAGCATCCAAGGACCGGTTTCTGGCTATCCGCCTTCATCAGCCTGGATAGCTTGACTCCAGTGGTGTGGAGAGCCTGGGACTCACGTCTGAGCATACCCAGCACACTCGGGGTGAAAATTGCAAAAAACACAGTTGATAGACAGAATCTAGAACAATGTCATAAATTCACCCCAGTACAAGGATCTGGGCCTAAATCCATTGTTTCTTTGCACTCCACACCACCCTGGGTTAGACACTGGCTATATGCAAATCAGCTCTGACCCTGTGCCTCTTGGGAACAGTCCAGTCCGAACTACCAAGCCATGTCTTTCCCAGACCGGAATTAAGCATCCAAGGACCGGTTTCTGGCTATCAGCCTTCATCAGCCTGGATAGCTTGACTCCAGTGGTGTGGAGAGCCTGGGACTCACGTCTGAGCATACCCAGCACACTCGGGGTGAAAATTGCAAAAAACACAGTTGATGGACAGAATGTAGAACAATGTCATACATTCACCCCAGTACAAGGATCTGGGCCTAAATCCATTGTTTCTTTGCACTCCACACCACCCTGGGTTAGACACTGGCTATATGCAAATCAGCTCTGACCCTGTGCCTCATGGGAACAGTCCAATCCGAACTACCAAGCCATGTCTTTCCCAGACCGGAATTAAGCATCCAAGGACCGGTTTCTGGCTATCAGCCTTCATCAGCCTGGATAGCTTGACTCCAGTGGTGTGGAGAGCCTGGGACTCACGTCTGAGCATACCCAGCACACTCGGGGTGAAAATTGCAAGAAACCCAGTTGATGGACAGAATGTAGAACAATGTCATAAATTCACACCAGTACAAGGATCTGGGCCTAAATCCATCATTTTTTTGCACTCCACACCACCCTGGGTTAGACACTGGCTATATGCAAATCAGCTCTGACCCTGTGCCTCATGGGAACAGTCCAGTCCGAACTACCAAGCCATGTCTTTCCCAGACCGGAATTAAGCATCCAAGGACCGGTTTCTGGCTATCAGCCTTCATCAGCCTGGATAGCTTGACTCCAGTGGTGTGGAGAGCCTGGGACTCACGTCTGAGCATACCCAGCACACTCGGGGTGAAAATTGCAAAAAACACAGTTGATGGACAGAATATAGAAAAATGTCATACATTAACCCCAGTACAAGGATCGGGGCCTGAATCCATCGTTTTTTTGCACTCCACACCACCCTGGGTTAGACACTGGCTATATGCAAATCAGCTCTGACCCTGTGCCTCATGGGAACAGTCCAGTCCGAACTACCAAGCCATGTCTTTCCCAGACCGGAATTAAGCATCCAAGGACCGGTTTCTGGCTATCAGCCTTCATCAGCCTGGATAGCTTGACTCCAGTGGTGTGGAGAACCTGGGACTCACGTCTGAGCATACCCAGCACACTCGGGGTGAAAATTGCAAAAAACACAGTTGATGGACAGAATGTAGAACATTGTCATACATTCACCCCAGTACAAGGATCTGGGCCTAAATCCATCGTTTTATGGCACTCCACACCACCCAGGGTTAGACACTGGCTATATGCAAATCAGCTCTGACCCTGTGCCTCATGGGAATAGTCCAGTCTGAACTACCAAGCCATGTCTTTCCCAGACCGTAATTAAGCATCCAAGGACCGGTTTCTGGCTATCAGCCTTCATCAGCCTGGATAGCTTGACTCCAGTGGTGTGGAGAGCCTGGGACTCACGTCTGAGCATACCCAGCACACTCGGGGTGAAAATTGCAAAAAACACAGTTGATAGACAGAATCTAGAACAATGTCATAAATTCACCCCAGTACAAGGATCTGGGCCTAAATCCATTGTTTTTTTGCACTCCACACCACCCTGGGTTAGACACTGGCTATATGCAAATCAGCTCTGACCCTGTGCCTCATGGGAACAGTCCAGTCCGAACTACCAAGCCATGTTCTGTCCCAGACCGGAATTAAGCATCCAAGGACCGGTTTCTGGCTATCAGCCTTCATCAGCCTGGATAGCTTGACTCCAGTGGTGTGGAGAGCCTGGGACTCACGTCTGAGCATACCCAGCACACTCGGGGTGAAAATTGCAAAAAACACAGTTGATGGACAGAATGTAGAACAATGTCATACATTCACCCCAGTACAAGGATCTGGGCCTAAATCCATCGTTTTTTTGCACTCCACACCACCCTGGGTTAGACACTGGCTATATGCAAATCAGCTCTGACCCTGTGCCTCATGGGAACAGTCCAGTCCGAACTACCAAGCCATGTCTTTCCCAGACCGGAATTAAGCATCCAAGGACCGGTTTCTGGCTATCAGCCTTCATCAGCCTGGATAGCTTGACTCCAATGGTGTGGAGAGCCTGGGACTCACGTCTGAGCATACCCAGCACACTCGGGGTGAAAATTGCAAAAAACACAGTTGATGGACAGAATATAGAACAATGTCATACATTCACCCCAGTACAAGGATCTGGGCCTAAATCCATCGTTTTTTTGCACTCCACACCACCCTGGGTTAGACACTGGCTATATGCAAATCAGCTCTGACCCTGTGCCTCATGGGAACAGTCCAGTCCGAACTACCAAGCCATGTCTATCCCAGACCGGAATTAAGCATCCAAGGACCGGTTTCTGGCTATCAGCCTTCATCAGCCTGGATAGCTTGACTCCAGTGGTGTGGAGAGCCTGGGACTCACGTCTGAGCATACCCTGCACACTCGGGGTGAAAATTGCAAAAAACACAGTTGATGGACAGAATGTAGAACAATGTCATACATTCACCCCAGTACAAGGATCTGGGCCTAAATCCATCGTTTTTTTGCACTCCACACCACCCTGGGTTAGACACTGGCTATAGGCAAATCAGCTCTGACCCGGTGCCTCATGGGAACAGTCCAGTCCGAACTATCAAGCCATGTCTTTCCCAGATCGGAATTAAGCATCCAAGGACCGGTTTCTGGCTATCAGCCTTCATCAGCCTGGATAGCTTGACTCCAGTGGTGTGGAGAGCCTGGGACTCACGTCTGAGCATACCCAGCACACTCGGGGTGAAAATTGCAAAAAACACAGTTGATGGACAGAATGTAGAACAATGTCATACATTCACCCCAGTACAAGGATCTGGGCCTAAATCCATCGTTTTTTGCACTCCACACCACCCTGGGTTAGACACTGGCTATATGCAAATCAGCTCTGACCCTGTGCCTCATGGGAACAGTCCAATCCGAACTACCAAGCCATGTCTTTCCCAGACCGGAATTAAGCATCCAAGGACCGGTTTCCAGCTATCAGCCTTCATCAGCCTGGATAGCTTGACTCCAGTGGTGTGGAGAGCCTGGGACTCACGTCTGAGCATACCCAGCACACTCGGGGTGAAAATTGCAAAAAACCCAGTTGATGGACAGAATGTAGAACAATGTCATAAATTCACACCAGTACAAGGATCTGGGCCTAAATCCATCGTTTTTTTGCACTCCACACCACCCTGGGTTAGACACTGGCTATATGCAAATCAGCTCTGACCCTGTGCCTCATGGGAACAGTCCAGTCCGAACTACCAAGCCATGTCTTTCCCAGACCGGAATTAAGCATCCAAGGACCGGTTTCTGGCTATCAGCCTTCATCAGCCTGGATAGCTTGACTCCAGTGGTGTGGAGAGCCTGGGACTCACGTCTGAGCATACCCAGCACACTCGGGGTGAAAATTGCAAAAAACACAGTTGATGGACAGAATATAGAACAATGTCATACATTAACCCCAGTACAAGGATCGGGGCCTGAATCCATCGTTTTTTTGCACTCCACACCACCCTGGGTTAGACACTGGCTATATGCAAATCAGCTCTGACCCTGTGCCTCATGGGAACAGTCCAGTCCGAACTACCAAGCCATGTCTTTCCCAGACCGGAATTAAGCATCCAAGGACCGGTTTCTGGCTATCAGCCTTCATCAGCCTGGATAGCTTGACTCCAGTGGTGTGGAGAACCTGGGACTCACGTCTGAGCATACCCAGCACACTCGGGGTGAAAATTGCAAAAAACACAGTTGATGGACAGAATGTAGAACATTGTCATACATTCACCCCAGTACAAGGATCTGGGCCTAAATCCATCGTTTTATGGCACTCCACACCACCCTGGGTTAGACACTGGCTATATGCAAATCAGCTCTGACCCTGTGCCTCATGGGAATAGTCCAGTCCGAACTACCAAGCCATGTCTTTCCCAGACCGGAATTAAGCATCCAAGGACCGGTTTCTGGCTATCCGCCTTCATCAGCCTGGATAGCTTGACTCCAGTGGTGTGGAGAGCCTGGGACTCACGTCTGAGCATACCCAGCACACTCGGGGTGAAAATTGCAAAAAACACAGTTGATAGACAGAATCTAGAACAATGTCATAAATTCACCCCAGTACAAGGATCTGGGCCTAAATCCATTGTTTTTTTGCACTCCACACCACCCTGGGTTAGACACTGGCTATATGCAAATCAGCTCTGACCCTGTGCCTCATGGGAACAGTCCAGTCCGAACTACCAAGCCATGTTCTGTCCCAGACCGGAATTAAGCATCCAAGGACCGGTTTCTGGCTATCAGCCTTCATCAGCCTGGATAGCTTGACTCCAGTGGTGTGGAGAGCCTGGGACTCACGTCTGAGCATACCCAGCACACTCGGGGTGAAAATTGCAAAAAACACAGTTGATGGACAGAATGTAGAACAATGTCATACATTCACCCCAGTACAAGGATCTGGGCCTAAATCCATCGTTTTTTTGCACTCCACACCACCCTGGGTTAGACACTGGCTATATGCAAATCAGCTCTGACCCTGTGCCTCATGGGAACAGTCCAGTCCGAACTACCAAGCCATGTCTTTCCCAGACCGGAATTAAGCATCCAAGGACCGGTTTCTGGCTATCAGCCTTCATCAGCCTGGATAGCTTGACTCCAGTGGTGTGGAGAGCCTGGGACTCACGTCTGAGCATACCCAGCACACTCGGGGTGAAAATTGCAAAAAACACAGTTGATGGACAGAATATAGAACAATGTCATACATTCACCCCAGTACAAGGATCTGGGCCTAAATCCATCGTTTTATTGCACTCCACACCACCCTGGGTTAGACACTGGCTATATGCAAATCAGCTCTGACCCTGTGCCTCATGGGAACAGTCCAGTCCGAACTACCAAGCCATGTCTATCCCAGACCGGAATTAAGCATCCAAGGACCGGTTTCTGGCTATCAGCCTTCATCAGCCTGGATAGCTTGACTCCAGTGGTGTGGAGAGCCTGGGACTCACGTCTGAGCATACCCAGCACACTCGGGGTGAAAATTGCAAAAAACACAGTTGATGGACAGAATGTAGAACAATGTCATACATTCACCCCAGTACAAGGATCTGGGCCTAAATCCATCGTTTTTTTTAACTCCACACCACCCTGGGTTAGACACTGGCTATATGCAAATCAGCTCTGACCCTGTGCCTCATGGGAACAGTCCAGTCCGAACTACCAAGCCATGTCTTTCCCAGATCGGAAATAAGCATCCAAGGACCGGTTTCTGGCTATCAGCCTGGATAGCTTGACTCCAGTGGTGTGGAGAGCCTGGGACTCACGTCTGAGCATGCCCAGCACACTGGGGGTGAAAATTGCAAAAAACACAGTTGATGGACAGAATGTAGAACAATGTCATACATTCACCCCAGTACAAGGATCTGGGCCTAAATCCATCGTTTTTTTGCACTCCACACCACCCTGGGTTAGACACTGGCTATAGGCAAATCAGCTCTGACCCGGTGCCTCATGGGAACAGTCCAGTCCGAACTACCAAACCATGTCTTTCCCAGACCTGAATTAAGCATCCAAGGACCGGTTTCTGGCTATCAGCCTTCATCAGCCTGGATAGCTGGACTCCAGTGGTGTGGAGAGCCTGGGACTCACGTCTGAGCATACCCAGCACACTCGGGGTGAAAATTGCAAAAAACACAGTTGATGGACAGAATGTAGAACAATGTCATACATTCACCCCAGTACAAGGATCTGGGCCTAAATCCATCATTTTTTTGCACTCCACACCACCGTGGGTTAGACACTGGCTGTATGCAAATCAGCTCTGACCCTGTGCCTCTTGGGAACAGTCCAGTCCGAACTACCAAGCCATGTCTTTCCCAGACCGGAATTAAGCATCCAAGGACCGGTTTCTGGCTATCAGCCTTCATCAGCCTGGATAGCTTGACTCCAGTGGTGTGGGGAGCCTGGGACTCACGTCTGAGCATACCCAGCACACTCGGGGTGAAAATTGCAAAAAACACAGTTGATGGAGAGAATGTAGAACAATGTCATACATTCACCCCAGTACAAGGATCTGGGCCTAAATCCATCGTTTTTTTTAACTCCACACCACCCTGGGTTAGACACTGGCTATATGCAAATCAGCTCTGACCCTGTGCCTCATGGGAACAGTCCAGTCCGAACTACCAAGCCATGTCTTTCCCAGATCGGAATTAAGCATCCAAGGACCGGTTTCTGGCTATCAGCCTGGATAGCTTGACTCCAGTGGTGTGGAGAGCCTGGGACTCACGTCTGAGCATGCCCAGCACACTCGGGGTGAAAATTGCAAAAAACACAGTTGATGGACAGAATGTAGAACAATGTCATACATTCACCCCAGTACAAGGATCTGGGCCTAAATCCATCGTTTTTTTGCACTCCACACCACCCTGGGTTAGACACTGGCTATAGGCAAATCAGCTCTGACCCGGTGCCTCATGGGAACAGTCCAGTCCGAACTACCAAACCATGTCTTTCCCAGACCTGAATTAAGCATCCAAGGACCGGTTTCTGGCTATCAGCCTTCATCAGCCTGGATAGCTTGACTCCAGTGGTGTGGAGAGCCTGGGACTCACGTCTGAGCATACCCAGCACACTCGGGGTGAAAATTGCAAAAAACACAGTTGATGGACAGAATGTAGAACAATGTCATACATTCACCCCAGTACAAGGATCTGGGCCTAAATCCATCATTTCTTTGCACTCCACACCACCCTGGGTTAGACACTGGCTATATGCAAATCAGCTCTGACCCTGTGCCTCTTGGGAACAGTCCAGTCCGAACTACCAAGCCATGTCTTTCCCAGACCGGAATTAAGCATCCAAGGACCGGTTTCTGGCTATCAGCCTTCATCAGCCTGGATAGCTTGACTCCAGTGGTGTGGGGAGCCTGGGACTCACGTCTGAGCATACCCAGCACACTCGGGTTGAAAATTGCAAAAAACACAGTTGATGGACAGAATGTAGAACAATGTCATACATTCACCCCAGTACAAGGATCTGGGCCTAAATCCATCATTTCTTTGCACTCCACACCACCCTGGGTTAGACACTGGCTATATGCAAATCAGCTCTGACCCTGTGCCTCATGGGAACAGTCCAGTCCGAACTACCAAGCCATGTCTTTCCCAGACCGGAATTAAGCATCCAAGGACCGGTTTCCGGCTATCAGCCTTCATCAGCCTGGATAGCTTGACTCCAGTGGTGTGGAGAGCCTGGGACTCACGTCTGAGCATACCCAGCACACTCGGGGTGAAAATTGCAAAAAACACAGTTGATGGACAGAATGTAGAACAATGTCATACATTCACCCCAGTACAAGGATCTGGGCCTAAATCCATCGTTTTTTGCACTCCACACCACCCTGGGTTAGACACTGGCTATATGCAAATCAGCTCTGACCCTGTGCCTCATGGGAACAGTCCAGTCCGAACTACCAAGCCATGTCTTTCCCAGAGCGGAATTAAGCATCCAAGGACCGGTTTCTGGCTATCAGCCTTCATCAGCCTGGATAGCTTGACTCCAGTGGTGTGGAGAGCCTGGGACTCACGTCTGAGCATACCCAGCACACTCGGGGTGAAAATTGCAAAAAACACAGTTGATGGACAGAATGTAGAACAATGTCATACATTCACCCCAGTACAAGGATCTGGGCCTAAATCCATCGTTTTTTTGCACTCCACACCACCCTGGGTTAGACACTGGCTATATGCAAATCAGCTCTGACCCTGTGCCTCATGGGAACAGTCCAGTCCGAACTACCAAGCCATGTCTTTCCCAGACCGGAATTATGCATCCAAGGACCGGTTTCTGGCTATCAGCCTTCATCAGCCTGGATAGCTTGACTCCAGTGGTGTGGAGAACCTGGGACTCACGTCTGAGCATACCCAGCACACTCGGGGTGAGAATTGCAAAAAACACAGTTGATGGACAGAATGTAGAACAATGTCATACATTCACCCCAGTACAAGGATCTGGGCCTAAATCCATCGTTTTTTTTAACTCCACACCACCCTGGGTTAGACACTGGCTATATGCAAATCAGCTCTGACCCTGTGCCTCATGGGAACAGTCCAGTCCGAACTACCAAGCCATGTCTTTCCCAGATCGGAAATAAGCATCCAAGGACCGGTTTCTGGCTATCAGCCTGGATAGCTTGACTCCAGTGGTGTGGAGAGCCTGGGACTCACGTCTGAGCATGCCCAGCACACTGGGGGTGAAAATTGCAAAAAACACAGTTGATGGACAGAATGTAGAACAATGTCATACATTCACCCCAGTACAAGGATCTGGGCCTAAATCCATCGTTTTTTTGCACTCCACACCACCCTGGGTTAGACACTGGCTATAGGCAAATCAGCTCTGACCCGGTGCCTCATGGGAACAGTCCAGTCCGAACTACCAAACCATGTCTTTCCCAGACCTGAATTAAGCATCCAAGGACCGGTTTCTGGCTATCAGCCTTCATCAGCCTGGATAGCTTGACTCCAGTGGTGTGGAGAGCCTGGGACTCACGTCTGAGCATACCCAGCACACTCGGGGTGAAAATTGCAAAAAACACAGTTGATGGACAGAATGTAGAACAATGTCATACATTCACCCCAGTACAAGGATCTGGGCCTAAATCCATCATTTTTTTGCACTCCACACCACCGTGGGTTAGACACTGGCTGTATGCAAATCAGCTCTGACCCTGTGCCTCTTGGGAACAGTCCAGTCCGAACTACCAAGCCATGTCTTTCCCAGACCGGAATTAAGCATCCAAGGACCGGTTTCTGGCTATCAGCCTTCATCAGCCTGGATAGCTTGACTCCAGTGGTGTGGGGAGCCTGGGACTCACGTCTGAGCATACCCAGCACACTCGGGGTGAAAATTGCAAAAAACACAGTTGATGGACAGAATGTAGAACAATGTCATACATTCACCCCAGTACAAGGATCTGGGCCTAAATCCATCATTTCTTTGCACTCCACACCACCCTGGGTTAGACACTGGCTATATGCAAATCAGCTCTGACCCTGTGCCTCATGGGAACAGTCCAGTCCGAACTACCAAGCCATGTCTTTCCCAGACCGGAATTAAGCATCCAAGGACCGGTTTCCGGCTATCAGCCTTCATCAGCCTGGATAGCTTGACTCCAGTGGTGTGGAGAGCCTGGGACTCACGTCTGAGCATACCCAGCACACTCGGGGTGAAAATTGCAAAAAACACAGTTGATGGACAGAATGTAGAACAATGTCATAAATTCACACCAGTACAAGGATCTGGGCCTAAATCCATCGTTTTTTTGCACTCCACACCACCCTGGGTTAGACACTGGCTATATGCAAATCAGCTCTGACCCTGTGCCTCATGGGAACAGTCCAGTCCGAACTACCAAGCCATGTCTTTCCCAGACCGGAATTAAGCATCCAAGGACCGGTTTCTGGCTATCAGCCTTCATCAGCCTGGATAGCTTGACTCCAGTGGTGTGGAGAGCCTGGGACTCACGTCTGAGCATACCCAGCACACTCGGGGTGAAAATTGCAAAAAACACAGTTGATGGACAGAATGTAGAACAATGTCATACATTCACCCCAGTACAAGGATCTGGGCCTAAATCCATCGTTTTTTGCACTCCACACCACCCTGGGTTAGACACTGGCTATATGCAAATCAGCTCTGACCCTGTGCCTCATGGGAACAGTCCAGTCCGAACTACCAAGCCATGTCTTTCCCAGAGCGGAATTAAGCATCCAAGGACCGGTTTCTGGCTATCAGCCTTCATCAGCCTGGATAGCTTGACTCCAGTGGTGTGGAGAGCCTGGGACTCACGTCTGAGCATACCCAGCACACTCGGGGTGAAAATTGCAAAAAACACAGTTGATGGACAGAATGTAGAACAATGTCATACATTCACCCCAGTACAAGGATCTGGGCCTAAATCCATCGTTTTTTGCACTCCACACCACCCTGGGTTAGACACTGGCTATATGCAAATCAGCTCTGACCCTGTGCCTCATGGGAACAGTCCAGTCCGAACTACCAAGCCATGTCTTTCCCAGAGCGGAA
Source organism: Lissotriton helveticus (assembly GCF_964261635.1). NCBI lineage: Eukaryota > Metazoa > Chordata > Amphibia > Caudata > Salamandridae > Lissotriton > Lissotriton helveticus. The sequence continues at coordinate 250,150,688 of NC_136062.1, forward strand.
TTAAGCATCCAAGGACCGGTTTCTGGCTATCAGCCTTCATCAGCCTGGATAGCTTGACTCCAGTGGTGTGGAGAGCCTGGGACTCACGTCTGAGCATACCCAGCACACTCGGGGTGAAAATTGCAAAAAACACAGTTGATGGACAGAATGTAGAACAATGTCATACATTCACCCCAGTACAAGGATCTGGGCCTAAATCCATCGTTTTTTTGCACTCCACACCACCCTGGGTTAGACACTGGCTATATGCAAATCAGCTCTGACCCTGTGCCTCATGGGAACAGTCCAGTCCGAACTACCAAGCCATGTCTTTCCCAGACCGGAATTATGCATCCAAGGACCGGTTTCTGGCTATCAGCCTTCATCAGCCTGGATAGCTTGACTCCAGTGGTGTGGAGAACCTGGGACTCACGTCTGAGCATACCCAGCACACTCGGGGTGAGAATTGCAAAAAACACAGTTGATGGACAGAATGTAGAACAATGTCATACATTCACCCCAGTACAAGGATCTGGGCCTAAATCCATCGTTTTTTTTAACTCCACACCACCCTGGGTTAGACACTGGCTATATGCAAATCAGCTCTGACCCTGTGCCTCATGGGAACAGTCCAGTCCGAACTACCAAGCCATGTCTTTCCCAGATCGGAAATAAGCATCCAAGGACCGGTTTCTGGCTATCAGCCTGGATAGCTTGACTCCAGTGGTGTGGAGAGCCTGGGACTCACGTCTGAGCATGCCCAGCACACTGGGGGTGAAAATTGCAAAAAACACAGTTGATGGACAGAATGTAGAACAATGTCATACATTCACCCCAGTACAAGGATCTGGGCCTAAATCCATCGTTTTTTTGCACTCCACACCACCCTGGGTTAGACACTGGCTATAGGCAAATCAGCTCTGACCCGGTGCCTCATGGGAACAGTCCAGTCCGAACTACCAAACCATGTCTTTCCCAGACCTGAATTAAGCATCCAAGGACCGGTTTCTGGCTATCAGCCTTCATCAGCCTGGATAGCTTGACTCCAGTGGTGTGGAGAGCCTGGGACTCACGTCTGAGCATACCCAGCACACTCGGGGTGAAAATTGCAAAAAACACAGTTGATGGACAGAATGTAGAACAATGTCATACATTCACCCCAGTACAAGGATCTGGGCCTAAATCCATCATTTTTTTGCACTCCACACCACCGTGGGTTAGACACTGGCTGTATGCAAATCAGCTCTGACCCTGTGCCTCTTGGGAACAGTCCAGTCCGAACTACCAAGCCATGTCTTTCCCAGACCGGAATTAAGCATCCAAGGACCGGTTTCTGGCTATCAGCCTTCATCAGCCTGGATAGCTTGACTCCAGTGGTGTGGGGAGCCTGGGACTCACGTCTGAGCATACCCAGCACACTCGGGGTGAAAATTGCAAAAAACACAGTTGATGGACAGAATGTAGAACAATGTCATACATTCACCCCAGTACAAGGATCTGGGCCTAAATCCATCATTTCTTTGCACTCCACACCACCCTGGGTTAGACACTGGCTATAGGCAAATCAGCTCTGACCCTGTGCCTCATGGGAACAGTCCAGTCCGAACTACCAAACCATGTCTTTCCCAGACCTGAATTAAGCATCCAAGGACCGGTTTCTGGCTATCAGCCTTCATCAGCCTGGATAGCTTGACTCCAGTGGTGTGGAGAGCCTGGGACTCACGTCTGAGCATACCCAGCACACTCGGGGTGAAAATTGCAAAAAACACAGTTGATGGACAGAATGTAGAACAATGTCATACATTCACCCCAGTACAAGGATCTGGGCCTAAATCCATCATTTTTTTGCACTCCACACCACCGTGGGTTAGACACTGGCTGTATGCAAATCAGCTCTGACCCTGTGCCTCTTGGGAACAGTCCAGTCCGAACTACCAAGCCATGTCTTTCCCAGACCGGAATTAAGCATCCAAGGACCGGTTTCTGGCTATCAGCCTTCATCAGCCTGGATAGCTTGACTCCAGTGGTGTGGGGAGCCTGGGACTCACGTCTGAGCATACCCAGCACACTCGGGGTGAAAATTGCAAAAAACACAGTTGATGGACAGAATGTAGAACAATGTCATACATTCACCCCAGTACAAGGATCTGGGCCTAAATCCATCATTTCTTTGCACTCCACACCACCCTGGGTTAGACACTGGCTATATGCAAATCAGCTCTGACCCTGTGCCTCATGGGAACAGTCCAGTCCGAACTACCAAGCCATGTCTTTCCCAGACCGGAATTAAGCATCCAAGGACCGGTTTCCGGCTATCAGCCTTCATCAGCCTGGATAGCTTGACTCCAGTGGTGTGGAGAGCCTGGGACTCACGTCTGAGCATACCCAGCACACTCGGGGTGAAAATTGCAAAAAACACAGTTGATGGACAGAATGTAGAACAATGTCATAAATTCACACCAGTACAAGGATCTGGGCCTAAATCCATCGTTTTTTTGCACTCCACACCACCCTGGGTTAGACACTGGCTATATGCAAATCAGCTCTGACCCTGTGCCTCATGGGAACAGTCCAGTCCGAACTACCAAGCCATGTCTTTCCCAGACCGGAATTAAGCATCCAAGGACCGGTTTCTGGCTATCAGCCTTCATCAGCCTGGATAGCTTGACTCCAGTGGTGTGGAGAGCCTGGGACTCACGTCTGAGCATACCCAGCACACTCGGGGTGAAAATTGCAAAAAACACAGTTGATGGACAGAATGTAGAACAATGTCATACATTCACCCCAGTACAAGGATCTGGGCCTAAATCCATCGTTTTTTGCACTCCACACCACCCTGGGTTAGACACTGGCTATATGCAAATCAGCTCTGACCCTGTGCCTCATGGGAACAGTCCAGTCCGAACTACCAAGCCATGTCTTTCCCAGAGCGGAATTAAGCATCCAAGGACCGGTTTCTGGCTATCAGCCTTCATCAGCCTGGATAGCTTGACTCCAGTGGTGTGGAGAGCCTGGGACTCACGTCTGAGCATACCCAGCACACTCGGGGTGAAAATTGCAAAAAACACAGTTGATGGACAGAATGTAGAACAATGTCATACATTCACCCCAGTACAAGGATCTGGGCCTAAATCCATCGTTTTTTTGCACTCCACACCACCCTGGGTTAGACACTGGCTATATGCAAATCAGCTCTGACCCTGTGCCTCATGGGAACAGTCCAGTCCGAACTACCAAGCCATGTCTTTCCCAGACCGGAATTATGCATCCAAGGACCGGTTTCTGGCTATCAGCCTTCATCAGCCTGGATAGCTTGACTCCAGTGGTGTGGAGAACCTGGGACTCACGTCTGAGCATACCCAGCACACTCGGGGTGAGAATTGCAAAAAACACAGTTGATGGACAGAATGTAGAACAATGTCATACATTCACCCCAGTACAAGGATCTGGGCCTAAATCCATCGTTTTTTTTGCACTCCACACCACCCTGGGTTAGACACTGGCTATATGCAAATCAGCTCTGACCCTGTGCCTGATGGGAACAGTCCTGTTTGAACTACCAAGCCATGTCTTTCCCAGACCGGAATTAAGCATCCAAGGACCGGTTTCTGGCTATCAGCCTTCATCAGCCTAGATAGCTTGACTCCAATGGTGTGGAGAGTCTGGGACTCACGTCTGAGCATACCCAGCACACTCGGGGTGAAAATTGCAAAAAACACAGTTGATGGACAGAATGTAGAACAATGTCATACATTCACCCCAGTACAAGGATCTGGGCCTAAATCCATCGTTTTTTTGCACTCCACACCACCCTGGGTTAGACACTGGCTATATGCAAATCAGCTCTGACCCTGTGCCTCATGGGAACAGTCCAGTCCGAACTACCAAGCCATGTCTTTCCCAGACCGGAATTATGCATCCAAGGACCGGTTTCTGGCTATCAGCCTTCATCAGCCTGGATAGCTTGACTCCAGTGGTGTGGAGAACCTGGGACTCACGTCTGAGCATACCCAGCACACTCGGGGTGAAAATTGCAAAAAACACAGTTGATGGACAGAATGTAGAACATTGTCATACATTCACCCCAGTACAAGGATCTGGGCCTAAATCCATCGTTTTTTGGCACTCCACACCACCCTGGGTTAGACACTGGCTATATGCAAATCAGCTCTGACCCTGTGCCTCATGGGAATAGTCCAGTCCGAACTACCAAGCCATGTCTTTCCCAGACCGGAATTAAGCATCCAAGGACCGGTTTCTGGCTATCCGCCTTCATCAGCCTGGATAGCTTGACTCCAGTGGTGTGGAGAGCCTGGGACTCACGTCTGAGCATACCCAGCACACTCGGGGTGAAAATTGCAAAAAACACAGTTGATAGACAGAATCTAGAACAATGTCATAAATTCACCCCAGTACAAGGATCTGGGCCTAAATCCATTGTTTTTTTGCACTCCACACCACCCTGGGTTAGACACTGGCTATATGCAAATCAGCTCTGACCCTGTGCCTCATGGGAACAGTCCAGTCCGAACTACCAAGCCATGTTCTGTCCCAGACCGGAATTAAGCATCCAAGGACCGGTTTCTGGCTATCAGCCTTCATCAGCCTGGATAGCTTGACTCCAGTGGTGTGGAGAGCCTGGGACTCACGTCTGAGCATACCCAGCACACTCGGGGTGAAAATTGCAAAAAACACAGTTGATGGACAGAATGTAGAACAATGTCATACATTCACCCCAGTACAAGGATCTGGGCCTAAATCCATCGTTTTTTTGCACTCCACACCACCCTGGGTTAGACACTGGCTATATGCAAATCAGCTCTGACCCTGTGCCTCATGGGAACAGTCCAGTCCGAACTACCAAGCCATGTCTTTCCCAGACCGGAATTAAGCATCCAAGGACCGGTTTCTGGCTATCAGCCTTCATCAGCCTGGATAGCTTGACTCCAGTGGTGTGGAGAGCCTGGGACTCACGTCTGAGCATACCCAGCACACTCGGGGTGAAAATTGCAAAAAACACAGTTGATGGACAGAATATAGAACAATGTCATACATTCACCCCAGTACAAGGATCTGGGCCTAAATCCATCGTTTTATTGCACTCCACACCACCCTGGGTTAGACACTGGCTATATGCAAATCAGCTCTGACCCTGTGCCTCATGGGAACAGTCCAGTCCGAACTACCAAGCCATGTCTATCCCAGACCGGAATTAAGCATCCAAGGACCGGTTTCTGGCTATCAGCCTTCATCAGCCTGGATAGCTTGACTCCAGTGGTGTGGAGAGCCTGGGACTCACGTCTGAGCATACCCAGCACACTCGGGGTGAAAATTGCAAAAAACACAGTTGATGGACAGAATGTAGAACAATGTCATACATTCACCCCAGTACAAGGATCTGGGCCTAAATCCATCGTTTTTTTTAACTCCACACCACCCTGGGTTAGACACTGGCTATATGCAAATCAGCTCTGACCCTGTGCCTCATGGGAACAGTCCAGTCCGAACTACCAAGCCATGTCTTTCCCAGATCGGAAATAAGCATCCAAGGACCGGTTTCTGGCTATCAGCCTGGATAGCTTGACTCCAGTGGTGTGGAGAGCCTGGGACTCACGTCTGAGCACGCCCAGCACACTGGGGGTGAAAATTGCAAAAAACACAGTTGATGGACAGAATGTAGAACAATGTCATACATTCACCCCAGTACAAGGATCTGGGCCTAAATCCATCATTTTTTTGCACTCCACACCACCCTGGGTTAGACACTGGCTATAGGCAAATCAGCTCTGACCCGGTGCCTCATGGGAACAGTCCAGTCCGAACTACCAAACCATGTCTTTCCCAGACCTGAATTAAGCATCCAAGGACCGGTTTCTGGCTATCAGCCTTCATCAGCCTGGATAGCTGGACTCCAGTGGTGTGGAGAGCCTGGGACTCACGTCTGAGCATACCCAGCACACTCGGGGTGAAAATTGCAAAAAACACAGTTGATGGACAGAATGTAGAACAATGTCATACATTCACCCCAGTACAAGGATCTGGGCCTAAATCCATCATTTTTTTGCACTCCACACCACCGTGGGTTAGACACTGGCTGTATGCAAATCAGCTCTGACCCTGTGCCTCTTGGGAACAGTCCAGTCCGAACTACCAAGCCATGTCTTTCCCAGACCGGAATTAAGCATCCAAGGACCGGTTTCTGGCTATCAGCCTTCATCAGCCTGGATAGCTTGACTCCAGTGGTGTGGGGAGCCTGGGACTCACGTCTGAGCATACCCAGCACACTCGGGGTGAAAATTGCAAAAAACACAGTTGATGGAGAGAATGTAGAACAATGTCATACATTCACCCCAGTACAAGGATCTGGGCCTAAATCCATCGTTTTTTTTAACTCCACACCACCCTGGGTTAGACACTGGCTATATGCAAATCAGCTCTGACCCTGTGCCTCATGGGAACAGTCCAGTCCGAACTACCAAGCCATGTCTTTCCCAGATCGGAATTAAGCATCCAAGGACCGGTTTCTGGCTATCAGCCTGGATAGCTTGACTCCAGTGGTGTGGAGAGCCTGGGACTCACGTCTGAGCATGCCCAGCACACTCGGGGTGAAAATTGCAAAAAACACAGTTGATGGACAGAATGTAGAACAATGTCATACATTCACCCCAGTACAAGGATCTGGGCCTAAATCCATCGTTTTTGTGCACTCCACACCACCCTGGGTTAGACACTGGCTATAGGCAAATCAGCTCTGACCCGGTGCCTCATGGGAACAGTCCAGTCCGAACTACCAAACCATGTCTTTCCCAGACCTGAATTAAGCATCCAAGGACCGGTTTCTGGCTATCAGCCTTCATCAGCCTGGATAGCTTGACTCCAGTGGTGTGGAGAGCCTGGGACTCACGTCTGAGCATACCCAGCACACTCGGGGTGAAAATTGCAAAAAACACAGTTGATGGACAGAATGTAGAACAATGTCATACATTCACCCCAGTACAAGGATCTGGGCCTAAATCCATCATTTCTTTGCACTCCACACCACCCTGGGTTAGACACTGGCTATATGCAAATCAGCTCTGACCCTGTGCCTCTTGGGAACAGTCCAGTCCGAACTACCAAGCCATGTCTTTCCCAGACCGGAATTAAGCATCCAAGGACCGGTTTCTGGCTATCAGCCTTCATCAGCCTGGATAGCTTGACTCCAGTGGTGTGGGGAGCCTGGGACTCACGTCTGAGCATACCCAGCACACTCGGGGTGAAAATTGCAAAAAACACAGTTGATGGACAGAATGTAGAACAATGTCATACATTCACCCCAGTACAAGGATCTGGGCCTAAATCCATCATTTCTTTGCACTCCACACCACCCTGGGTTAGACACTGGCTATATGCAAATCAGCTCTGACCCTGTGCCTCATGGGAACAGTCCAGTCCGAACTACCAAGCCATGTCTTTCCCAGACCGGAATTAAGCATCCAAGGACCGGTTTCCGGCTATCAGCCTTCATCAGCCTGGATAGCTTGACTCCAGTGGTGTGGAGAGCCTGGGACTCACGTCTGAGCATACCCAGCACACTCGGGGTGAAAATTGCAAAAAACACAGTTGATGGACAGAATGTAGAACAATGTCATAAATTCACACCAGTACAAGGATCTGGGCCTAAATCCATCGTTTTTTTGCACTCCACACCACCCTGGGTTAGACACTGGCTATATGCAAATCAGCTCTGACCCTGTGCCTCATGGGAACAGTCCAGTCCGAACTACCAAGCCATGTCTTTCCCAGACCGGAATTAAGCATCCAAGGACCGGTTTCTGGCTATCAGCCTTCATCAGCCTGGATAGCTTGACTCCAGTGGTGTGGAGAGCCTGGGACTCACGTCTGAGCATACCCAGCACACTCGGGGTGAAAATTGCAAAAAACACAGTTGATGGACAGAATGTAGAACAATGTCATACATTCACCCCAGTACAAGGATCTGGGCCTAAATCCATCGTTTTTTGCACTCCACACCACCCTGGGTTAGACACTGGCTATATGCAAATCAGCTCTGACCCTGTGCCTCATGGGAACAGTCCAGTCCGAACTACCAAGCCATGTCTTTCCCAGAGCGGAATTAAGCATCCAAGGACCGGTTTCTGGCTATCAGCCTTCATCAGCCTGGATAGCTTGACTCCAGTGGTGTGGAGAGCCTGGGACTCACGTCTGAGCATACCCAGCACACTCGGGGTGAAAATTGCAAAAAACACAGTTGATGGACAGAATGTAGAACAATGTCATACATTCACCCCAGTACAAGGATCTGGGCCTAAATCCATCGTTTTTTTGCACTCCACACCACCCTGGGTTAGACACTGGCTATATGCAAATCAGCTCTGACCCTGTGCCTCATGGGAACAGTCCAGTCCGAACTACCAAGCCATGTCTTTCCCAGACCGGAATTATGCATCCAAGGACCGGTTTCTGGCTATCAGCCTTCATCAGCCTGGATAGCTTGACTCCAGTGGTGTGGAGAACCTGGGACTCACGTCTGAGCATACCCAGCACACTCGGGGTGAGAATTGCAAAAAACACAGTTGATGGACAGAATGTAGAACAATGTCATACATTCACCCCAGTACAAGGATCTGGGCCTAAATCCATCGTTTTTTTGCACTCCACACCACCCTGGGTTAGACACTGGCTATATGCAAATCAGCTCTGACCCTGTGCCTGATGGGAACAGTCCTGTTTGAACTACCAAGCCATGTCTTTCCCAGACCGGAATTAAGCATCCAAGGACCGGTTTCTGGCTATCAGCCTTCATCAGCCTAGATAGCTTGACTCCAATGGTGTGGAGAGTCTGGGACTCACGTCTGAGCATACCCAGCACACTCGGGGTGAAAATTGCAAAAAACACAGTTGATGGACAGAATGTAGAACAATGTCATACATTCACCCCAGTACAAGGATCTGGGCCTAAATCCATCGTTTTTTTGCACTCCACACCACCCTGGGTTAGACACTGGCTATATGCAAATCAGCTCTGACCCTGTGCCTCATGGGAACAGTCCAGTCCGAACTACCAAGCCATGTCTTTCCCAGACCGGAATTATGCATCCAAGGACCGGTTTCTGGCTATCAGCCTTCATCAGCCTGGATAGCTTGACTCCAGTGGTGTGGAGAACCTGGGACTCACGTCTGAGCATACCCAGCACACTCGGGGTGAAAATTGCAAAAAACACAGTTGATGGACAGAATGTAGAACATTGTCATACATTCACCCCAGTACAAGGATCTGGGCCTAAATCCATCGTTTTTTGGCACTCCACACCACCCTGGGTTAGACACTGGCTATATGCAAATCAGCTCTGACCCCGTGCCTCATGGGAACAGTCCAGTCCGAACTACCAGGCCATGTCTTTCCCAGACCGGAATTAAGCATCCAAGGACCGGTTTCTGGCTATCAGCCTTCATCAGCCTGGATAGCTTGACTCCAGTGGTGTGGAGAGCCTGGGACTCACGTCTGAGCATACCCAGCACACTCGGGGTGAAAATTGCAAAAAACACAGTTGATAGACAGAATCTAGAACAATGTCATACATTCACCCCAGTACAAGGATCTGGGCCTAAATCCATTGTTTTTTTGCACTCCACACCACCCTGGGTTAGAAACTGGCTATATGCAAATCAGCTCTGACCCTGTGCCTCATGGGAACAGTCCAGTCCGAACTACCAAGCCATGTTCTGTCCCAGACCGGAATTAAGCATCCAAGGACCGGTTTCTGGCTATCAGCCTTCATCAGCCTGGATAGCTTGACTCCAGTGGTGTGGAGAGCCTGGGACTCACGTCTGAGCATACCCAGCACACTCGGGGTGAAAATTGCAAAAAACACAGTTGATGGACAGAATATAGAACAATGTCATACATTCACCCCAGTACAAGGATCTGGGCCTAAATCCATCGTTTCTTTTCACTCCACACCACCCTGGGTTAGACACTGGCTATATGCAAATCAGCTCTGACCCTGTGCCTCATGGGAACAGTCCAGTCCGAACTACCAAGCCATGTCTTTCCCAGACCGGAATTAAGCATCCAAGGACCGGTTTCTGGCTATCATCCTGGATAGCTTGACTCCAGTGGTGTGGAGAGCCTGGGACTCACGTCTGAGCATGCCCAGCACACTCGGGGTGAAAATTGCAAAAAACACAGTTGATGGACAGAATGTAGAACAATGTCATACATTCACCCCAGTACAAGGATCTGGGCCTAAATCCATCGTTTTTTTGCACACCACACCACCCTGGGTTAGACACTGGCTATAGGCAAATCAGCTCTGACCCGGTGCCTCAAGGGAACAGTCCAGTCCGAACTACCAAACCATGTCTTTCCCAGACCGGAATTAAGCATCCAAGGACCGGTTTCTGGCTATCAGCCTTCATCAGCCTGGATAGCTTGACTCCAGTGGTGTGGAGAGCCTGGGACTCACGTCTGAGCATACCCAGCACACTCGGGGTGAAAATTGCAAAAAACACAGTTGATAGACAGAATCTAGAACAATGTCATACATTCACCCCAGTACAAGGATCTGGGCCTAAATCCAATGTTTTTTTGCACTCCACACCACCCTGGGTTAGACACTGGCTATATGCAAATCAGCTCTGACCCTGTGCCTCATGGGAACAGTCCAGTCCGAACTACCGAGCCATGTTCTGTCCCAGACCGGAATTAAGCATCCAAGGACCGGTTTCTGGCTATCAGCCTTCATCAGCCTGGATAGCTTGACTCCAGTGGTGTGGAGAGCCTGGGACTCACGTCTGAGCATACCCAGCACACTCGGGGTGAAAATTGCAAAAAACACAGTTGATGGACAGAATGTAGAACAATGTCATACATTCACCCCAGTACAAGGATCTGGGCCTAAATCCATCGTTTTTTTGCACTCCACACCACCCTGGGTTAGACACTGGCTATATGCAAATCAGCTCTGACCCTGTGCCTGATGGGAACAGTCCTGTCCGAACTACCAAGCCATGTCTTTCCCAGACCGGAATTAAGCATCCAAGGACCGGTTTCTGGCTATCAGCCTTCATCAGCCTAGATAGCTTGACTCCAATGGTGTGGAGAGTCTGGGACTCACGTCTGAGCATACCCAGCACACTCGGGTGAAAATTGCAAAAAACACAGTTGATGGACAGAATGTAGAACAATGTCATACATTCACCCCAGTACAAGGATCTGGGCCTAAATCCATCGTTTTTTTGCACTCCACACCACCCTGGGTTAGACACTGGCTATATGCAAATCAGCTCTGACCCTGTGCCTCATGGGAACAGTCCAGTCCGAACTACCAAGCCATGTCTTTCCCAGACCGGAATTATGCATCCAAGGACCGGTTTCTGGCTATCAGCCTTCATCAGCCTGGATAGCTTGACTCCAGTGGTGTGGAGAACCTGGGACTCACGTCTGAGCATACCCAGCACACTCGGGGTGAAAATTGCAAAAAACACAGTTGATGGACAGAATGTAGAACAATGTCATACATTCACCCTCAGTACAAGGATCTGGGCCTAAATCCATCGTTTTTCTGAACTCCACACCACCCTGGGTTAGACACTGGCTATATGCAAATCAGCTCTGACCCTGTGCCTCATGGGAACAGTCCAGTCCGAACTACCAAGCCATGTCTTTCCCAGACCGGAATTAAGCATCCAAGGACCGGTTTCTGGCTATCAGCCTTCATCAGCCTGGATAGCTTGACTCCAGTGGTGTGGAGAGCCTGGGACTCACGTCTGAGCATACCCAGCACACTCGGGGTGAAAATTGCAAAAAACACAGTTGATGGACAGAATGTAGAACAATGTCATACATTCACCCCAGTACAAGGATATGGGCCTAAATCCATCGTTTTTTGCACTCCACACCACCCTGGGTTAGACACTGGCTATATGCAAATCAGCTCTGACCCTGTGCCTGATGGGAACAGTCCTGTCCGAACTACCAAGCCATGTCTTTCCCAGACCGGAATTAAGCATCCAAGGACCGGTTTCTGGCTATCAGCCTTCATCAGCCTAGATAGCTTGACTCCAATGGTGTGGAGAGTCTGGGACTCACGTCTGAGCATACCCAGCACACTCGGGGTGAAAATTGCAAAAAACACAGTTGATGGACAGAATGTAGAACAATGTCATACATTCACCCCAGTACAAGGATCTGGGCCTAAATCCATCGTTTTTTTGCACTCCACACCACCCTGGGTTAGACACTGGCTATATGCAAATCAGCTCTGACCCTGTGCCTCATGGGAACAGTCCAGTCCGAACTACCAAGCCATGTCTTTCCCAGACCGGAATTATGCATCCAAGGACCGGTTTCTGGCTATCAGCCTTCATCAGCCTGGATAGCTTGACTCCAGTGGTGTGGAGAACCTGGGACTCACGTCTGAGCATACCCAGCACACTCGGGGTGAAAATTGCAAAAAACACAGTTGATGGACAGAATGTAGAACATTGTCATACATTCACCCCAGTACAAGGATCTGGGCCTAAATCCATCGTTTTTTGGCACTCCACACCACCCTGGGTTAGACACTGGCTATATGCAAATCAGCTCTGACCCTGTGCCTCATGGGAACAATCCAGTCCGAACTACCAAGCCATGTCTTTCCCAGACCGAAATTAAGCATCCAAGGACCGGTTTCTGGCTATCAGCCTTCATCAGCCTGGATAGCTTGACTCCAGTGGTGTGGAGAGCCTGGGACTCACGTCTGAGCATACCCAGCACACTCGGGGTGAAAATTGCAAAAAACACAGTTGATAGACAGAATCTAGAACAATGTCATACATTCACCCCAGTACAAGGATCTGGGCCTAAATCCATTGTTTTTTTGCACTCCACACCACCCTGGGTTAGACACTGGCTATATGCAAATCAGCTCTGACCCTGTGCCTCATGGGAACAGTCCAGTCCGAACTACCAAGCCATGTTCTGTCCCAGACCGGAATTAAGCATCCAAGGACCGGTTTCTGGCTATCAGCCTTCATCAGCCTGGATAGCTTGACTCCAGTGGTGTGGAGAGCCTGGGACTCACGTCTGAGCACACCCAGCACACTCGGGGTGAAAATTGCAAAAAACACAGTTGATGGACAGAAAGTAGAACAATGTCATACATTCACCCCAGTACAAGGATCTGGGCCTAAATCCATCGTTTTTTTGCACTCCACACCACCCTGGGTTAGACACTGGCTATATGCAAATCAGCTCTGACCCTGTGCCTGATGGGAACAGTCCTGTCCGAACTACCAAGCCATGTCTTTCCCAGACCGGAATTAAGCATCCAAGGACCGGTTTCTGGCTATCAGCCTTCATCAGCCTAGATAGCTTGACTCCAATGGTGTGGAGAGTCTGGGACTCACGTCTGAGCATACCCAGCACACTCGGGGTGAAAATTGCAAAAAACACAGTTGATGGACAGAATGTAGAACAATGTCATACATTCACCCCAGTACAAGGATCTGGGCCTAAATCCATCGTTTTTTTGCACTCCACACCACCCTGGGTTAGACACTGGCTATATGCAAATCAGCTCTGACCCTGTGCCTCATGGGAACAGTCCAGTCCGAACTACCAAGCCATGTCTTTCCCAGACCGGAATTATGCATCCAAGGACCGGTTTCTGGCTATCAGCCTTCATCGGCCTGGATAGCTTGACTCCAGTGGTGTGGAGAACCTGGGACTCACGTCTGAGCATACCCAGCACACTCGGGGTGAAAATTGCAAAAAACACAGTTGATGGACAGAATGTAGAACATTGTCATACATTCACCCCAGTACAAGGATCTGGGCCTAAATCCATCGTTTTTTGGCACTCCACACCACCCTGGGTTAGACACTGGCTATATGCAAATCAGCTCTGACCCTGTGCCTCATGGGAACAGTCCAGTCCGAACTACCAAGCCATGTCTTTCCCAGACCGGAATTAAGCATCCAAGGACCGGTTTCTGGCTATCAGCCTTCATCAGCCTGGATAGCTTGACTCCAGTGGTGTGGAGAGCCTGGGACTCACGTCTGAGCATACCCAGCACACTCGGGGTGAAAATTGCAAAAAACACAGTTGATAGACAGAATCTAGAACAATGTCATACATTCACCCCAGTACAAGGATCTGGGCCTAAATCCATTGTTTTTTAACACTCCACACCACCCTGGGTTAGACACTGGCTATATGCAAATCAGCTCTGACCCTGTGCCTCATGGGAACAGTCCAGTCCGAACTACCAAGCCATGTTCTGTCCCAGACCGGAATTAAGCATCCAAGGACCGGTTTCTGGCTATCAGCCTTCATCAGCCTGGATAGCTTGACTCCAGTGGTGTGGAGAGCCTGGGACTCACGTCTGAGCATACCCAGCACACTCGGGGTAAAAATTGCAAAAAACACAGTTGATGGACAGAATGTAGAACAATGTCATACATTCACCCCAGTACAAGGATCTGGGCCTAAATCCATCGTTTTTTTGCACTCCACACCACCCTGGGTTAGACACTGGCTATATGCAAATCAGCTCTGACCCTGTGCCTCATGGGAACAGTCCAGTCCGAACTACCAAGCCATGTCTATCCCAGACCGGAATTAAGCATCCAAGGACCGGTTTCTGGCTATCAGCCTTCATCAGCCTGGATAGCTTGACTCCAGTGGTGTGGAGAGCCTGGGACTCACGTCTGAGCATACCCAGCACACTCGGGGTGAAAATTGCAAAAAACACAGTTGATGGACAGAATGTAGAACAATGTCATACATTCACCCCAGTACAAGGATCTGGGCCTAAATCCATCGTTTTTTTGAACTCCACACCACCCTGGGTTAGACACTGGCTATATGCAAATCAGCTCTGACCCTGTGCCTCATGGGAACAGTCCAGTCCGAACTACCAAGCCATGTCTTTCCCAGATCGGAATTAAGCATCCAAGGACCGGTTTCTGGCTATCAGCCTTCATCAGCCTGGATAGCTTGACTCCAGTGGTGTGGAGAGCCTGGGACTCACGTCTGAGCATACCCAGCACACTCGGGGTAAAAATTGCAAAAAACACAGTTGATGGACAGAATGTAGAACAATGTCATACATTCACCCCAGTACAAGGATCTGGGCCTAAATCCATCGTTTTTTTGCACTCCACACCACCCTGGGTTAGACACTGGCTATATGCAAATCAGCTCTGACCCTGTGCCTCATGGGAACAGTCCAGTCCGAACTACCAAGCCTGGTCTTTCCCAGACCGGAATTAAGCATCCAAGGACCGGTTTCTGGCTATCAGCCTTCATCAGCCTGGATAGCTTGACTCCAGTGGTGTGGAGAGCCTGGGACTCACGTCTGAGCATACCCTGCACACTCGGGGTGAAAATTGCAAAAAACACAGTTGATGGACAGAATGTAGAACAATGTCATACATTCACCCCAGTACAAGGATCTGGGCCTAAATCCATCGTTTCTTTGCACTCCACACCACCCTGGGTTAGACACTGGCTATATGCAAATCAGCTCTGACCCTGTGCCTCATGGGAACAGTCCAGTCCGAACTACCAAGCCATGTCTTTCCCAGACCGGAATTAAGCATCCAAGGACCGGTTTCTGGCTATCATCCTGGATAGCTTGACTCCAGTGGTGTGGCGAGCCTGGGACTCACGTCTGAGCATGCCCAGCACACTCGGGGTGAAAATTGCAAAAAACACAGTTGATGGACAGAATGTAGAACAATGTCATACATTCACCCCAGTACAAGGATCTGGGCCTAAATCCATCGTTTTTTTGCACTCCACACCACCCTGGGTTAGACACTGGCTATAGGCAAATCAGCTCTGACCCGGTGCCTCAAGGGAACAGTCCAGTCCGAACTACCAAACCATGTCTTTCCCAGACCGGAATTAAGCATCCAAGGACCGGTTTCTGGCTATCAGCCTTCATCAGCCTGGATAGCTTGACTCCAGTGGTGTGGAGAGCCTGGGACTCATGTCTGAGCATACCCAGCACACTCGGGGTGAAAATTGCAAAAAACACAGTTGATGGACAGAATGTAGAACAATGTCATACATTCACCCCAGTACAAGGATCTGGGCCTAAATCCATCGTTTTTTTGCACTCCACACCACCCTGGGTTAGACACTGGCTGTATGCAAATCAGCTCTGACCCTGTGCCTCATGGGAACAGTCCAGTCCGAACTACCAAGCCTGGTCTTTCCCAGACCGGAATTAAGCATCCAAGGACCGGTTTCTGGCTATCAGCCTTCATCAGCCTGGATAGCTTGACTCCAGTGGTGTGGAGAGAATGGGACTCACGTCTGAGCATACCCAGCACACTCGGGGTGAAAATTGCAAAAAACACAGTTGATCGACAGAATGTAGAACAATGTCATACATTAACCCCAGTACAAGGATCGGGGCCTAAATCCATCGTTTTTTTGCACTCCACACCACCCTGGGTTAGACACTGGCTATAGGCAAATCAGCTCTGACCCTGTGCCTCATGGGAACAGTCCAGTCCGAACTACCAAGCCATGTCTTTCCCAGACCGGAATTAAGCATCCAAGGACCGGTTTCTGGCTATCAGCCTGGATAGCTTGACTCCAGTGGTGTGGAGAGCCTGGGACTCACGTCTGAGCATGCCCAGCACACTCGGGGTGAAAATTGCAAAAAACACAGTTGATGGACAGAATGTAGAACAATGTCATACATTCACCCCAGTACAAGGATCTGGGCCTAAATCCATCGTTTTTTGCACTCCACACCACCCTGGGTTAGACACTGGCTATAGGCAAATAAGCTCTGATCCGGTGCCTCATGGGAACAGTCCAGTCCGAACTACCTAACCATGTCTTTCCCAGACCGGAATTAAGCTTCCAAGGACCGGTTTCTGGCTATCAGCCTTCATCAGCCTGGATAGCTTGACTCCAGTGGTGTGGAGAGCCTGGGACTCACGTCTGAGCATACCCAGCACACTCGGGGTGAAAATTGCAAAAAACACAGTTGATGGACAGAATGTAGAACAATGTCATACATTCACCCCAGTACAAGGATCTGGGCCTAAATCCATCGTTTTATGCACTCCACACCACCCTGGGTTAGACACTGGCTATATGCAAATCAGCTCTGACCCTGTGCCTCATGGGAACAGTCCAGTCCGAACTACCAAGCCATGTCTTTCCCAGACCGGAATTAAGCATCCAAGGACCGGTTTCTGGCTATCATCCTGGATAGCTTGACTCCAGTGGTGTGGAGAGCCTGGGACTCACGTCTGAGCATGCCCAGCACACTCGGGGTGAAAATTGCAAAAAACACAGTTGATGGACAGAATGTAGAACAATGTCATACATTCACCCCAGTACAAGGATCTGGGCCTAAATCCATCGTTTTTTTGCACTCCACACCACCCTGGGTTAGACACTGGCTATAGGCAAATCAGCTCTGACCCGGTGCCTCAAGGGAACAGTCCAGTCCGAACTACCAAACCATGTCTTTCCCAGACCGGAATTAAGCATCCAAGGACCGGTTTCTGGCTATCAGCCTTCATCAGCCTGGATAGCTTGACTCCAGTGGTGTGGAGAGCCTGGGACTCATGTCTGAGCATACCCAGCACACTCGGGGTGAAAATTGCAAAAAACACAGTTGATGGACAGAATGTAGAACAATGTCATACATTCACCCCAGTACAAGGATCTGGGCCTAAATCCATCGTTTTTTTGCACTCCACACCACCCTGGGTTAGACACTGGCTGTATGCAAATCAGCTCTGACCCTGTGCCTCATGGGAACAGTCCAGTCCGAACTACCAAGCCTGGTCTTTCCCAGACCGGAATTAAGCATCCAAGGACCGGTTTCTGGCTATCAGCCTTCATCAGCCTGGATAGCTTGACTCCAGTGGTGTGGAGAGAATGGGACTCACGTCTGAGCATACCCAGCACACTCGGGGTGAAAATTGCAAAAAACACAGTTGATCGACAGAATGTAGAACAATGTCATACATTAACCCCAGTACAAGGATCGGGGCCTAAATCCATCGTTTTTTTGCACTCCACACCACCCTGGGTTAGACACTGGCTATAGGCAAATCAGCTCTGACCCTGTGCCTCATGGGAACAGTCCAGTCCGAACTACCAAGCCATGTCTTTCCCAGACCGGAATTAAGCATCCAAGGACCGGTTTCTGGCTATCAGCCTGGATAGCTTGACTCCAGTGGTGTGGAGAGCCTGGGACTCACGTCTGAGCATGCCCAGCACACTCGGGGTGAAAATTGCAAAAAACACAGTTGATGGACAGAATGTAGAACAATGTCATACATTCACCCCAGTACAAGGATCTGGGCCTAAATCCATCGTTTTTTGCACTCCACACCACCCTGGGTTAGACACTGGCTATAGGCAAATAAGCTCTGATCCGGTGCCTCATGGGAACAGTCCAGTCCGAACTACCTAACCATGTCTTTCCCAGACCGGAATTAAGCATCCAAGGACCGGTTTCTGGCTATCAGCCTTCATCAGCCTGGATAGCTTGACTCCAGTGGTGTGGAGAGCCTGGGACTCACGTCTGAGCATACCCAGCACACTCGGGGTGAAAATTGCAAAAAACACAGTTGATGGACAGAATGTAGAACAATGTCATACATTCACCCCAGTACAAGGATCTGGGCCTAAATCCATTGTTTTATGCACTCCACACCACCCTGGGTTAGACACTGGCTATATGCAAATCAGCTCTGACCCTGTGCCTCATGGGAACAGTCCAGTCCGAACTACCAAGCCATGTCTTTCCCAGACCGGAATTAAGCATCCAAGGACCGGTTTCTGGCTATCAGCCTTCATCAGCCTGGATAGCTTGACTCCAGTGGTGTGGAGAGCCTGGGACTCACGTCTGAGCATGCCCAGCACACTCGGGGTGAAAATTGCAAAAAACACAGTTGATGGACAGAATGTAGAACAATGTCATACATTCACCCCAGTACAAGGATCTGGGCCTAAATCCATTGTTTTTTGCACTCCACACCACCCTGGGTTAGACACTGGCTATAGGCAAATCAGCTCTGACCCGGTGCCTCATGGGAACAGTCCAGTCCGAACTACCTAACCATGTCGTTCCCAGACCGGAATTAAGCATCTAAGGACCGGTTTCTGGTTATCAGCCTTCATCAGCCTGGATAGCTTGACTCCAGTGGTGTGGAGAGCCTGGGACTCACGTCTGAGCATACCCAGCACACTCGGGGTGAAAATTGCAAAAAACACAGTTGATGGACAGAATGTAGAACAATGTCATACATTCACCCCAGTACAAGGATCTGGGCCTAAATCCATCGTTTTTTGAACTCCACACCACCCTGGGTTAGACACTGGCTATATGCAAATCAGCTCTGACCCTGTGCCTCATGGGAACAGTCCAGTCCGAACTACCAAGCCATGTCTTTCCCAGACCGGAATTAAGCATCCAAGGACCGGTTTCTGGCTATCAGCCTTCATCAGCCTGGATAGCTTGACTCCAGTGGTGTGGAGAGCCTGGGACTCACGTCTGAGCATGCCCAGCACACTCGGGGTGAAAATTGCAAAAAACACAGTTGATGGACAGAATGTAGAACAATGTCATACATTCACCCCAGTACAAGGATCTGGGCCTAAATCCATCGTTTTTTTGAACTCCACACCACCCTGGGTTAGACACTGGCTATATGCAAATCAGCTCTGACCCTGTGCCTCATGGGAACAGTCCAGTCCGAACTACCAAGCCATGTCTTTCCCAGATCGGAATTAAGCATCCAAGGACCGGTTTCTGGCTATCAGCCTTCATCAGCCTGGATAGCTTGACTCCAGTGGTGTGGAGAGCCTGGGACTCACGTCTGAGCATACCCAGCACACTCGGGGTAAAAATTGCAAAAAACACAGTTGATGGACAGAATGTAGAACAATGTCATACATTCACCCCAGTACAAGGATCTGGGCCTAAATCCATCGTTTTTTTGCACTCCACACCACCCTGGGTTAGACACTGGCTATATGCAAATCAGCTCTGACCCTGTGCCTCATGGGAACAGTCCAGTCCGAACTACCAAGCCTGGTCTTTCCCAGACCGGAATTAAGCATCCAAGGACCGGTTTCTGGCTATCAGCCTTCATCAGCCTGGATAGCTTGACTCCAGTGGTGTGGAGAGCCTGGGACTCACGTCTGAGCATACCCTGCACACTCGGGGTGAAAATTGCAAAAAACACAGTTGATGGACAGAATGTAGAACAATGTCATACATTCACCCCAGTACAAGGATCTGGGCCTAAATCCATCGTTTCTTTGCACTCCACACCACCCTGGGTTAGACACTGGCTATATGCAAATCAGCTCTGACCCTGTGCCTCATGGGAACAGTCCAGTCCGAACTACCAAGCCATGTCTTTCCCAGACCGGAATTAAGCATCCAAGGACCGGTTTCTGGCTATCATCCTGGATAGCTTGACTCCAGTGGTGTGGCGAGCCTGGTACTCACGTCTGAGCATGCCCAGCACACTCGGGGTGAAAATTGCAAAAAACACAGTTGATGGACAGAATGTAGAACAATGTCATACATTCACCCCAGTACAAGGATCTGGGCCTAAATCCATCGTTTTTTTGCACTCCACACCACCCTGGGTTAGACACTGGCTATAGGCAAATCAGCTCTGACCCGGTGCCTCAAGGGAACAGTCCAGTCCGAACTACCAAACCATGTCTTTCCCAGACCGGAATTAAGCATCCAAGGACCGGTTTCTGGCTATCAGCCTTCATCAGCCTGGATAGCTTGACTCCAGTGGTGTGGAGAGCCTGGGACTCATGTCTGAGCATACCCAGCACACTCGGGGTGAAAATTGCAAAAAACACAGTTGATGGACAGAATGTAGAACAATGTCATACATTCACCCCAGTACAAGGATCTGGGCCTAAATCCATCGTTTTTTTGCACTCCACACCACCCTGGGTTAGACACTGGCTGTATGCAAATCAGCTCTGACCCTGTGCCTCATGGGAACAGTCCAGTCCGAACTACCAAGCCTGGTCTTTCCCAGACCGGAATTAAGCATCCAAGGACCGGTTTCTGGCTATCAGCCTTCATCAGCCTGGATAGCTTGACTCCAGTGGTGTGGAGAGAATGGGACTCACGTCTGAGCATACCCAGCACACTCGGGGTGAAAATTGCAAAAAACACAGTTGATCGACAGAATGTAGAACAATGTCATACATTAACCCCAGTACAAGGATCGGGGCCTAAATCCATCGTTTTTTTGCACTCCACACCACCCTGGGTTAGACACTGGCTATAGGCAAATCAGCTCTGACCCTGTGCCTCATGGGAACAGTCCAGTCCGAACTACCAAGCCATGTCTTTCCCAGACCGGAATTAAGCATCCAAGGACCGGTTTCTGGCTATCAGCCTGGATAGCTTGACTCCAGTGGTGTGGAGAGCCTGGGACTCACGTCTGAGCATGCCCAGCACACTCGGGGTGAAAATTGCAAAAAACACAGTTGATGGACAGAATGTAGAACAATGTCATACATTCACCCCAGTACAAGGATCTGGGCCTAAATCCATCGTTTTTTGCACTCCACACCACCCTGGGTTAGACACTGGCTATAGGCAAATAAGCTCTGATCCGGTGCCTCATGGGAACAGTCCAGTCCGAACTACCTAACCATGTCTTTCCCAGACCGGAATTAAGCTTCCAAGGACCGGTTTCTGGCTATCAGCCTTCATCAGCCTGGATAGCTTGACTCCAGTGGTGTGGAGAGCCTGGGACTCACGTCTGAGCATACCCAGCACACTCGGGGTGAAAATTGCAAAAAACACAGTTGATGGACAGAATGTAGAACAATGTCATACATTCACCCCAGTACAAGGATCTGGGCCTAAATCCATCGTTTTATGCACTCCACACCACCCTGGGTTAGACACTGGCTATATGCAAATCAGCTCTGACCCTGTGCCTCATGGGAACAGTCCAGTCCGAACTACCAAGCCATGTCTTTCCCAGACCGGAATTAAGCATCCAAGGACCGGTTTCTGGCTATCATCCTGGATAGCTTGACTCCAGTGGTGTGGAGAGCCTGGGACTCACGTCTGAGCATGCCCAGCACACTCGGGGTGAAAATTGCAAAAAACACAGTTGATGGACAGAATGTAGAACAATGTCATACATTCACCCCAGTACAAGGATCTGGGCCTAAATCCATCGTTTTTTTGCACTCCACACCACCCTGGGTTAGACACTGGCTATAGGCAAATCAGCTCTGACCCGGTGCCTCAAGGGAACAGTCCAGTCCGAACTACCAAACCATGTCTTTCCCAGACCGGAATTAAGCATCCAAGGACCGGTTTCTGGCTATCAGCCTTCATCAGCCTGGATAGCTTGACTCCAGTGGTGTGGAGAGCCTGGGACTCATGTCTGAGCATACCCAGCACACTCGGGGTGAAAATTGCAAAAAACACAGTTGATGGACAGAATGTAGAACAATGTCATACATTCACCCCAGTACAAGGATCTGGGCCTAAATCCATCGTTTTTTTGCACTCCACACCACCCTGGGTTAGACACTGGCTGTATGCAAATCAGCTCTGACCCTGTGCCTCATGGGAACAGTCCAGTCCGAACTACCAAGCCTGGTCTTTCCCAGACCGGAATTAAGCATCCAAGGACCGGTTTCTGGCTATCAGCCTTCATCAGCCTGGATAGCTTGACTCCAGTGGTGTGGAGAGAATGGGACTCACGTCTGAGCATACCCAGCACACTCGGGGTGAAAATTGCAAAAAACACAGTTGATCGACAGAATGTAGAACAATGTCATACATTAACCCCAGTACAAGGATCGGGGCCTAAATCCATCGTTTTTTTGCACTCCACACCACCCTGGGTTAGACACTGGCTATAGGCAAATCAGCTCTGACCCTGTGCCTCATGGGAACAGTCCAGTCCGAACTACCAAGCCATGTCTTTCCCAGACCGGAATTAAGCATCCAAGGACCGGTTTCTGGCTATCAGCCTGGATAGCTTGACTCCAGTGGTGTGGAGAGCCTGGGACTCACGTCTGAGCATGCCCAGCACACTCGGGGTGAAAATTGCAAAAAACACAGTTGATGGACAGAATGTAGAACAATGTCATACATTCACCCCAGTACAAGGATCTGGGCCTAAATCCATCGTTTTTTGCACTCCACACCACCCTGGGTTAGACACTGGCTATAGGCAAATAAGCTCTGATCCGGTGCCTCATGGGAACAGTCCAGTCCGAACTACCTAACCATGTCTTTCCCAGACCGGAATTAAGCATCCAAGGACCGGTTTCTGGCTATCAGCCTTCATCAGCCTGGATAGCTTGACTCCAGTGGTGTGGAGAGCCTGGGACTCACGTCTGAGCATACCCAGCACACTCGGGGTGAAAATTGCAAAAAACACAGTTGATGGACAGAATGTAGAACAATGTCATACATTCACCCCAGTACAAGGATCTGGGCCTAAATCCATCGTTTTATGCACTCCACACCACCCTGGGTTAGACACTGGCTATATGCAAATCAGCTCTGACCCTGTGCCTCATGGGAACAGTCCAGTCCGAACTACCAAGCCATGTCTTTCCCAGACCGGAATTAAGCATCCAAGGACCGGTTTCTGGCTATCAGCCTTCATCAGCCTGGATAGCTTGACTCCAGTGGTGTGGAGAGCCTGGGACTCACGTCTGAGCATGCCCAGCACACTCGGGGTGAAAATTGCAAAAAACACAGTTGATGGACAGAATGTAGAACAATGTCATACATTCACCCCAGTACAAGGATCTGGGCCTAAATCCATTGTTTTTTGCACTCCACACCACCCTGGGTTAGACACTGGCTATAGGCAAATCAGCTCTGACCCGGTGCCTCATGGGAACAGTCCAGTCCGAACTACCTAACCATGTCTTTCCCAGACCGGAATTAAGCATCTAAGGACCGGTTTCTGGTTATCAGCCTTCATCAGCCTGGATAGCTTGACTCCAGTGGTGTGGAGAGCCTGGGACTCACGTCTGAGCATACCCAGCACACTCGGGGTGAAAATTGCAAAAAACACAGTTGATGGACAGAATGTAGAACAATGTCATACATTCACCCCAGTACAAGGATCTGGGCCTAAATCCATCGTTTTTTGAACTCCACACCACCCTGGGTTAGACACTGGCTATATGCAAATCAGCTCTGACCCTGTGCCTCATGGGAACAGTCCAGTCCGAACTACCAAGCCATGTCTTTCCCAGACCGGAATTAAGCATCCAAGGACCGGTTTCTGGCTATCAGCCTTCATCAGCCTGGATAGCTTGACTCCAGTGGTGTGGAGAGCCTGGGACTCACGTCTGAGCATGCCCAGCACACTCGGGGTGAAAATTGCAAAAAACACAGTTGATGGACAGAATGTAGAACAATGTCATACATTCACCCCAGTACAAGGATCTGGGCCTAAATCCATCGTTTTTTGCACTCCACACCACCCTGGGTTAGACACTGGCTATATGCAAATCAGCTCTGACCCTGTGCCTGATGGGAACAGTCCTGTCCGAACTACCAAGCCATGTCTTTCCCAGACCGGAATTAAGCATCCAAGGACCGGTTTCTGGCTATCAGCCTTCATCAGCCTAGATAGCTTGACTCCAATGGTGTGGAGAGTCTGGGACTCACGTCTGAGCATACCCAGCACACTCGGGGTGAAAATTGCAAAAAACACAGTTGATGGACAGAATGTAGAACAATGTCATACATTCACCCCAGTACAAGGATCTGGGCCTAAATCCATCGTTTTTTTGCACTCCACACCACCCTGGGTTAGACACTGGCTATATGCAAATCAGCTCTGACCCTGTGCCTCATGGGAACAGTCCAGTCCGAACTACCAAGCCATGTCTTTCCCAGACCGGAATTATGCATCCAAGGACCGGTTTCTGGCTATCAGCCTTCATCAGCCTGGATAGCTTGACTCCAGTGGTGTGGAGAACCTGGGACTCACGTCTGAGCATACCCAGCACACTCGGGGTGAAAATTGCAAAAAACACAGTTGATGGACAGAATGTAGAACATTGTCATACATTCACCCCAGTACAAGGATCTGGGCCTAAATCCATCGTTTTTTGGCACTCCACACCACCCTGGGTTAGACACTGGCTATATGCAAATCAGCTCTGACCCTGTGCCTCATGGGAACAATCCAGTCCGAACTACCAAGCCATGTCTTTCCCAGACCGAAATTAAGCATCCAAGGACCGGTTTCTGGCTATCAGCCTTCATCAGCCTGGATAGCTTGACTCCAGTGGTGTGGAGAGCCTGGGACTCACGTCTGAGCATACCCAGCACACTCGGGGTGAAAATTGCAAAAAACACAGTTGATAGACAGAATCTAGAACAATGTCATACATTCACCCCAGTACAAGGATCTGGGCCTAAATCCATTGTTTTTTTGCACTCCACACCACCCTGGGTTAGACACTGGCTATATGCAAATCAGCTCTGACCCTGTGCCTCATGGGAACAGTCCAGTCCGAACTACCAAGCCATGTTCTGTCCCAGACCGGAATTAAGCATCCAAGGACCGGTTTCTGGCTATCAGCCTTCATCAGCCTGGATAGCTTGACTCCAGTGGTGTGGAGAGCCTGGGACTCACGTCTGAGCACACCCAGCACACTCGGGGTGAAAATTGCAAAAAACACAGTTGATGGACAGAAAGTAGAACAATGTCATACATTCACCCCAGTACAAGGATCTGGGCCTAAATCCATCGTTTTTTTGCACTCCACACCACCCTGGGTTAGACACTGGCTATATGCAAATCAGCTCTGACCCTGTGCCTGATGGGAACAGTCCTGTCCGAACTACCAAGCCATGTCTTTCCCAGACCGGAATTAAGCATCCAAGGACCGGTTTCTGGCTATCAGCCTTCATCAGCCTAGATAGCTTGACTCCAATGGTGTGGAGAGTCTGGGACTCACGTCTGAGCATACCCAGCACACTCGGGGTGAAAATTGCAAAAAACACAGTTGATGGACAGAATGTAGAACAATGTCATACATTCACCCCAGTACAAGGATCTGGGCCTAAATCCATCGTTTTTTTGCACTCCACACCACCCTGGGTTAGACACTGGCTATATGCAAATCAGCTCTGACCCTGTGCCTCATGGGAACAGTCCAGTCCGAACTACCAAGCCATGTCTTTCCCAGACCGGAATTATGCATCCAAGGACCGGTTTCTGGCTATCAGCCTTCATCGGCCTGGATAGCTTGACTCCAGTGGTGTGGAGAACCTGGGACTCACGTCTGAGCATACCCAGCACACTCGGGGTGAAAATTGCAAAAAACACAGTTGATGGACAGAATGTAGAACATTGTCATACATTCACCCCAGTACAAGGATCTGGGCCTAAATCCATCGTTTTTTGGCACTCCACACCACCCTGGGTTAGACACTGGCTATATGCAAATCAGCTCTGACCCTGTGCCTCATGGGAACAGTCCAGTCCGAACTACCAAGCCATGTCTTTCCCAGACCGGAATTAAGCATCCAAGGACCGGTTTCTGGCTATCAGCCTTCATCAGCCTGGATAGCTTGACTCCAGTGGTGTGGAGAGCCTGGGACTCACGTCTGAGCATACCCAGCACACTCGGGGTGAAAATTGCAAAAAACACAGTTGATAGA
The DNA here is from genome assembly GCF_964261635.1 of Lissotriton helveticus. Taxonomy (NCBI): domain Eukaryota; kingdom Metazoa; phylum Chordata; class Amphibia; order Caudata; family Salamandridae; genus Lissotriton; species Lissotriton helveticus. The sequence continues at coordinate 250,177,352 of NC_136062.1, forward strand.
CAGAATCTAGAACAATGTCATACATTCACCCCAGTACAAGGATCTGGGCCTAAATCCATTGTTTTTTAACACTCCACACCACCCTGGGTTAGACACTGGCTATATGCAAATCAGCTCTGACCCTGTGCCTCATGGGAACAGTCCAGTCCGAACTACCAAGCCATGTTCTGTCCCAGACCGGAATTAAGCATCCAAGGACCGGTTTCTGGCTATCAGCCTTCATCAGCCTGGATAGCTTGACTCCAGTGGTGTGGAGAGCCTGGGACTCACGTCTGAGCATACCCAGCACACTCGGGGTGAAAATTGCAAAAAACACAGTTGATGGACAGAATGTAGAACAATGTCATACATTCACCCCAGTACAAGGATCTGGGCCTAAATCCATCGTTTTTTTGCACTCCACACCACCCTGGGTTGGATACTGGCTATATGCAAATCAGCTCTGACCCTGTGCCTCATGGGAACAGTCCAGTCCGAACTACCAAGCCATGTCTTTCCCAGACCGGAATTAAGCATCCAAGGACCGGTTTCTGGCTATCATCCTGGATAGCTTGACTCCAGTGGTGTGGAGAGCCTGGGACTCACGTCTGAGCATGCCCAGCACACTCGGGGTGAAAATTGCAAAAAACACAGTTGATGGACAGAATGTAGAACAATGTCATACATTCACCCCAGTACAAGGATCTGGGCCTAAATCCATCGTTTTTTTGCACTCCACACCACCCTGGGTTAGACACTGGCTATAGGCAAATCAGCTCTGACCCGGTGCCTCAAGGGAACAGTCCAGTCCGAACTACCAAACCATGTCTTTCCCAGACCGGAATTAAGCATCCAAGGACCGGTTTCTGGCTATCAGCCTTCATCAGCCTGGATAGCTTGACTCCAGTGGTGTGGAGAGCCTGGGACTCATGTCTGAGCATACCCAGCACACTCGGGGTGAAAATTGCAAAAAACACAGTTGATGGACAGAATGTAGAACAATGTCATACATTCACCCCAGTACAAGGATCTGGGCCTAAATCCATCGTTTTTTTGCACTCCACACCACCCTGGGTTAGACACTGGCTGTATGCAAATCAGCTCTGACCCTGTGCCTCATGGGAACAGTCCAGTCCGAACTACCAAGCCTGGTCTTTCCCAGACCGGAATTAAGCATCCAAGGACCGGTTTCTGGCTATCAGCCTTCATCAGCCTGGATAGCTTGACTCCAGTGGTGTGGAGAGAATGGGACTCACGTCTGAGCATACCCAGCACACTCGGGGTGAAAATTGCAAAAAACACAGTTGATCGACAGAATGTAGAACAATGTCATACATTAACCCCAGTACAAGGATCGGGGCCTAAATCCATCGTTTTTTTGCACTCCACACCACCCTGGGTTAGACACTGGCTATAGGCAAATCAGCTCTGACCCTGTGCCTCATGGGAACAGTCCAGTCCGAACTACCAAGCCATGTCTTTCCCAGACCGGAATTAAGCATCCAAGGACCGGTTTCTGGCTATCAGCCTGGATAGCTTGACTCCAGTGGTGTGGAGAGCCTGGGACTCACGTCTGAGCATGCCCAGCACACTCGGGGTGAAAATTGCAAAAAACACAGTTGATGGACAGAATGTAGAACAATGTCATACATTCACCCCAGTACAAGGATCTGGGCCTAAATCCATCGTTTTTTGCACTCCACACCACCCTGGGTTAGACACTGGCTATAGGCAAATAAGCTCTGATCCGGTGCCTCATGGGAACAGTCCAGTCCGAACTACCTAACCATGTCTTTCCCAGACCGGAATTAAGCATCCAAGGACCGGTTTCTGGCTATCAGCCTTCATCAGCCTGGATAGCTTGACTCCAGTGGTGTGGAGAGCCTGGGACTCACGTCTGAGCATACCCAGCACACTCGGGGTGAAAATTGCAAAAAACACAGTTGATGGACAGAATGTAGAACAATGTCATACATTCACCCCAGTACAAGGATCTGGGCCTAAATCCATCGTTTTATGCACTCCACACCACCCTGGGTTAGACACTGGCTATATGCAAATCAGCTCTGACCCTGTGCCTCATGGGAACAGTCCAGTCCGAACTACCAAGCCATGTCTTTCCCAGACCGGAATTAAGCATCCAAGGACCGGTTTCTGGCTATCAGCCTTCATCAGCCTGGATAGCTTGACTCCAGTGGTGTGGAGAGCCTGGGACTCACGTCTGAGCATGCCCAGCACACTCGGGGTGAAAATTGCAAAAAACACAGTTGATGGACAGAATGTAGAACAATGTCATACATTCACCCCAGTACAAGGATCTGGGCCTAAATCCATTGTTTTTTGCACTCCACACCACCCTGGGTTAGACACTGGCTATAGGCAAATCAGCTCTGACCCGGTGCCTCATGGGAACAGTCCAGTCCGAACTACCTAACCATGTCTTTCCCAGACCGGAATTAAGCATCTAAGGACCGGTTTCTGGTTATCAGCCTTCATCAGCCTGGATAGCTTGACTCCAGTGGTGTGGAGAGCCTGGGACTCACGTCTGAGCATACCCAGCACACTCGGGGTGAAAATTGCAAAAAACACAGTTGATGGACAGAATGTAGAACAATGTCATACATTCACCCCAGTACAAGGATCTGGGCCTAAATCCATCGTTTTTTGAACTCCACACCACCCTGGGTTAGACACTGGCTATATGCAAATCAGCTCTGACCCTGTGCCTCATGGGAACAGTCCAGTCCGAACTACCAAGCCATGTCTTTCCCAGACCGGAATTAAGCATCCAAGGACCGGTTTCTGGCTATCAGCCTTCATCAGCCTGGATAGCTTGACTCCAGTGGTGTGGAGAGCCTGGGACTCACGTCTGAGCATGCCCAGCACACTCGGGGTGAAAATTGCAAAAAACACAGTTGATGGACAGAATGTAGAACAATGTCATACATTCACCCCAGTACAAGGATCTGGGCCTAAATCCATCGTTTTTTGCACTCCACACCACCCTGGGTTAGACACTGGCTATATGCAAATCAGCTCTGACCCTGTGCCTGATGGGAACAGTCCTGTCCGAACTACCAAGCCATGTCTTTCCCAGACCGGAATTAAGCATCCAAGGACCGGTTTCTGGCTATCAGCCTTCATCAGCCTAGATAGCTTGACTCCAATGGTGTGGAGAGTCTGGGACTCACGTCTGAGCATACCCAGCACACTCGGGGTGAAAATTGCAAAAAACACAGTTGATGGACAGAATGTAGAACAATGTCATACATTCACCCCAGTACAAGGATCTGGGCCTAAATCCATCGTTTTTTTGCACTCCACACCACCCTGGGTTAGACACTGGCTATATGCAAATCAGCTCTGACCCTGTGCCTCATGGGAACAGTCCAGTCCGAACTACCAAGCCATGTCTTTCCCAGACCGGAATTATGCATCCAAGGACCGGTTTCTGGCTATCAGCCTTCATCAGCCTGGATAGCTTGACTCCAGTGGTGTGGAGAACCTGGGACTCACGTCTGAGCATACCCAGCACACTCGGGGTGAAAATTGCAAAAAACACAGTTGATGGACAGAATGTAGAACATTGTCATACATTCACCCCAGTACAAGGATCTGGGCCTAAATCCATCGTTTTTTGGCACTCCACACCACCCTGGGTTAGACACTGGCTATATGCAAATCAGCTCTGACCCTGTGCCTCATGGGAACAATCCAGTCCGAACTACCAAGCCATGTCTTTCCCAGACCGAAATTAAGCATCCAAGGACCGGTTTCTGGCTATCAGCCTTCATCAGCCTGGATAGCTTGACTCCAGTGGTGTGGAGAGCCTGGGACTCACGTCTGAGCATACCCAGCACACTCGGGGTGAAAATTGCAAAAAACACAGTTGATAGACAGAATCTAGAACAATGTCATACATTCACCCCAGTACAAGGATCTGGGCCTAAATCCATTGTTTTTTTGCACTCCACACCACCCTGGGTTAGACACTGGCTATATGCAAATCAGCTCTGACCCTGTGCCTCATGGGAACAGTCCAGTCCGAACTACCAAGCCATGTTCTGTCCCAGACCGGAATTAAGCATCCAAGGACCGGTTTCTGGCTATCAGCCTTCATCAGCCTGGATAGCTTGACTCCAGTGGTGTGGAGAGCCTGGGACTCACGTCTGAGCACACCCAGCACACTCGGGGTGAAAATTGCAAAAAACACAGTTGATGGACAGAAAGTAGAACAATGTCATACATTCACCCCAGTACAAGGATCTGGGCCTAAATCCATCGTTTTTTTGCACTCCACACCACCCTGGGTTAGACACTGGCTATATGCAAATCAGCTCTGACCCTGTGCCTGATGGGAACAGTCCTGTCCGAACTACCAAGCCATGTCTTTCCCAGACCGGAATTAAGCATCCAAGGACCGGTTTCTGGCTATCAGCCTTCATCAGCCTAGATAGCTTGACTCCAATGGTGTGGAGAGTCTGGGACTCACGTCTGAGCATACCCAGCACACTCGGGGTGAAAATTGCAAAAAACACAGTTGATGGACAGAATGTAGAACAATGTCATACATTCACCCCAGTACAAGGATCTGGGCCTAAATCCATCGTTTTTTTGCACTCCACACCACCCTGGGTTAGACACTGGCTATATGCAAATCAGCTCTGACCCTGTGCCTCATGGGAACAGTCCAGTCCGAACTACCAAGCCATGTCTTTCCCAGACCGGAATTATGCATCCAAGGACCGGTTTCTGGCTATCAGCCTTCATCGGCCTGGATAGCTTGACTCCAGTGGTGTGGAGAACCTGGGACTCACGTCTGAGCATACCCAGCACACTCGGGGTGAAAATTGCAAAAAACACAGTTGATGGACAGAATGTAGAACATTGTCATACATTCACCCCAGTACAAGGATCTGGGCCTAAATCCATCGTTTTTTGGCACTCCACACCACCCTGGGTTAGACACTGGCTATATGCAAATCAGCTCTGACCCTGTGCCTCATGGGAACAGTCCAGTCCGAACTACCAAGCCATGTCTTTCCCAGACCGGAATTAAGCATCCAAGGACCGGTTTCTGGCTATCAGCCTTCATCAGCCTGGATAGCTTGACTCCAGTGGTGTGGAGAGCCTGGGACTCACGTCTGAGCATACCCAGCACACTCGGGGTGAAAATTGCAAAAAACACAGTTGATAGACAGAATCTAGAACAATGTCATACATTCACCCCAGTACAAGGATCTGGGCCTAAATCCATTGTTTTTTAACACTCCACACCACCCTGGGTTAGACACTGGCTATATGCAAATCAGCTCTGACCCTGTGCCTCATGGGAACAGTCCAGTCCGAACTACCAAGCCATGTTCTGTCCCAGACCGGAATTAAGCATCCAAGGACCGGTTTCTGGCTATCAGCCTTCATCAGCCTGGATAGCTTGACTCCAGTGGTGTGGAGAGCCTGGGACTCACGTCTGAGCATACCCAGCACACTCGGGGTGAAAATTGCAAAAAACACAGTTGATGGACAGAATGTAGAACAATGTCATACATTCACCCCAGTACAAGGATCTGGGCCTAAATCCATCGGTTTTTTGCACTCCACACCACCCTGGGTTAGACACTGGCTATATGCAAATCAGCTCTGACCATGTGCCTCATGGGAACAGTCCAGTCCGAACTACCAAGCCATGTCTTTCCCAGACCGGAATTAAGCATCCAAGGACCGGTTTCTGGCTATCAGCCTTCATCAGCCTGGATAGCTTGACTCCAGTGGTGTGGAGAGCCTGGGACTCACGTCTGAGCATACCCAGCACACTCGGGGTGAAAATTGCAAAAAACACAGTTGATGGACAGAATATAGAACAATGTCATACATTCACCCCAGTACAAGGATCTGGGCCTAAATCCATCGTTTTTTTGCACTCCACACCACCCTGGGTTAGACACTGGCTATATGCAAATCAGCTCTGACCCTGTGCCTCATGGGAACAGTCCAGTCCGAACTACCAAGCCATGTCTATCCCAGACCGGAATTAAGCATCCAAGGACCGGTTTCTGGCTATCAGCCTTCATCAGCCTGGATAGCTTGACTCCAGTGGTGTGGAGAGCCTGGGACTCACGTCTGAGCATACCCAGCACACTCGGGGTGAAAATTGCAAAAAACACAGTTGATGGACAGAATGTAGAACAATGTCATACATTCACCCCAGTACAAGGATCTGGGCCTAAATCCATCGTTTTTTTGAACTCCACACCACCCTGGGTTAGACACTGGCTATATGCAAATCAGCTCTGACCCTGTGCCTCATGGGAACAGTCCAGTCCGAACTACCAAGCCATGTCTTTCCCAGATCGGAATTAAGCATCCAAGGACCGGTTTCTGGCTATCAGCCTTCATCAGCCTGGATAGCTTGACTCCAGTGGTGTGGAGAGCCTGGGACTCACGTCTGAGCATACCCAGCACACTCGGGGTAAAAATTGCAAAAAACACAGTTGATGGACAGAATGTAGAACAATGTCATACATTCACCCCAGTACAAGGATCTGGGCCTAAATCCATCGTTTTTTTGCACTCCACACCACCCTGGGTTAGACACTGGCTATAGGCAAATCAGCTCTGACCCGGTGCCTCAAGGGAACAGTCCAGTCCGAACTACCAAACCATGTCTTTCCCAGACCGGAATTAAGCATCCAAGGACCGGTTTCTGGCTATCAGCCTTCATCAGCCTGGATAGCTTGACTCCAGTGGTGTGGAGAGCCTGGGACTCATGTCTGAGCATACCCAGCACACTCGGGGTGAAAATTGCAAAAAACACAGTTGATGGACAGAATGTAGAACAATGTCATACATTCACCCCAGTACAAGGATCTGGGCCTAAATCCATCGTTTTTTTGCACTCCACACCACCCTGGGTTAGACACTGGCTGTATGCAAATCAGCTCTGACCCTGTGCCTCATGGGAACAGTCCAGTCCGAACTACCAAGCCTGGTCTTTCCCAGACCGGAATTAAGCATCCAAGGACCGGTTTCTGGCTATCAGCCTTCATCAGCCTGGATAGCTTGACTCCAGTGGTGTGGAGAGAATGGGACTCACGTCTGAGCATACCCAGCACACTCGGGGTGAAAATTGCAAAAAACACAGTTGATCGACAGAATGTAGAACAATGTCATACATTAACCCCAGTACAAGGATCGGGGCCTAAATCCATCGTTTTTTTGCACTCCACACCACCCTGGGTTAGACACTGGCTATAGGCAAATCAGCTCTGACCCTGTGCCTCATGGGAACAGTCCAGTCCGAACTACCAAGCCATGTCTTTCCCAGACCGGAATTAAGCATCCAAGGACCGGTTTCTGGCTATCAGCCTGGATAGCTTGACTCCAGTGGTGTGGAGAGCCTGGGACTCACGTCTGAGCATGCCCAGCACACTCGGGGTGAAAATTGCAAAAAACACAGTTGATGGACAGAATGTAGAACAATGTCATACATTCACCCCAGTACAAGGATCTGGGCCTAAATCCATCGTTTTTTGCACTCCACACCACCCTGGGTTAGACACTGGCTATAGGCAAATAAGCTCTGATCCGGTGCCTCATGGGAACAGTCCAGTCCGAACTACCTAACCATGTCTTTCCCAGACCGGAATTAAGCATCCAAGGACCGGTTTCTGGCTATCAGCCTTCATCAGCCTGGATAGCTTGACTCCAGTGGTGTGGAGAGCCTGGGACTCACGTCTGAGCATACCCAGCACACTCGGGGTGAAAATTGCAAAAAACACAGTTGATGGACAGAATGTAGAACAATGTCATACATTCACCCCAGTACAAGGATCTGGGCCTAAATCCATCGTTTTATGCACTCCACACCACCCTGGGTTAGACACTGGCTATATGCAAATCAGCTCTGACCCTGTGCCTCATGGGAACAGTCCAGTCCGAACTACCAAGCCATGTCTTTCCCAGACCGGAATTAAGCATCCAAGGACCGGTTTCTGGCTATCAGCCTTCATCAGCCTGGATAGCTTGACTCCAGTGGTGTGGAGAGCCTGGGACTCACGTCTGAGCATGCCCAGCACACTCGGGGTGAAAATTGCAAAAAACACAGTTGATGGACAGAATGTAGAACAATGTCATACATTCACCCCAGTACAAGGATCTGGGCCTAAATCCATTGTTTTTTGCACTCCACACCACCCTGGGTTAGACACTGGCTATAGGCAAATCAGCTCTGACCCGGTGCCTCATGGGAACAGTCCAGTCCGAACTACCTAACCATGTCTTTCCCAGACCGGAATTAAGCATCTAAGGACCGGTTTCTGGTTATCAGCCTTCATCAGCCTGGATAGCTTGACTCCAGTGGTGTGGAGAGCCTGGGACTCACGTCTGAGCATACCCAGCACACTCGGGGTGAAAATTGCAAAAAACACAGTTGATGGACAGAATGTAGAACAATGTCATACATTCACCCCAGTACAAGGATCTGGGCCTAAATCCATCGTTTTTTGAACTCCACACCACCCTGGGTTAGACACTGGCTATATGCAAATCAGCTCTGACCCTGTGCCTCATGGGAACAGTCCAGTCCGAACTACCAAGCCATGCCTTTCCCAGACCGGAATTAAGCATCCAAGGACCGGTTTCTGGCTATCAGCCTTCATCAGCCTGGATAGCTTGACTCCAGTGGTGTGGAGAGCCTGGGACTCACGTCTGAGCATGCCCAGCACACTCGGGGTGAAAATTGCAAAAAACACAGTTGATGGACAGAATGTAGAACAATGTCATACATTCACCCCAGTACAAGGATCTGGGCCTAAATCCATCGTTTTTTGCACTCCACACCACCCTGGGTTAGACACTGGCTATATGCAAATCAGCTCTGACCCTGTGCCTGATGGGAACAGTCCTGTCCGAACTACCAAGCCATGTCTTTCCCAGACCGGAATTAAGCATCCAAGGACCGGTTTCTGGCTATCAGCCTTCATCAGCCTAGATAGCTTGACTCCAATGGTGTGGAGAGTCTGGGACTCACGTCTGAGCATACCCAGCACACTCGGGGTGAAAATTGCAAAAAACACAGTTGATGGACAGAATGTAGAACAATGTCATACATTCACCCCAGTACAAGGATCTGGGCCTAAATCCATCGTTTTTTTGCACTCCACACCACCCTGGGTTAGACACTGGCTATATGCAAATCAGCTCTGACCCTGTGCCTCATGGGAACAGTCCAGTCCGAACTACCAAGCCATGTCTTTCCCAGACCGGAATTATGCATCCAAGGACCGGTTTCTGGCTATCAGCCTTCATCAGCCTGGATAGCTTGACTCCAGTGGTGTGGAGAACCTGGGACTCACGTCTGAGCATACCCAGCACACTCGGGGTGAAAATTGCAAAAAACACAGTTGATGGACAGAATGTAGAACATTGTCATACATTCACCCCAGTACAAGGATCTGGGCCTAAATCCATCGTTTTTTGGCACTCCACACCACCCTGGGTTAGACACTGGCTATATGCAAATCAGCTCTGACCCTGTGCCTCATGGGAACAATCCAGTCCGAACTACCAAGCCATGTCTTTCCCAGACCGAAATTAAGCATCCAAGGACCGGTTTCTGGCTATCAGCCTTCATCAGCCTGGATAGCTTGACTCCAGTGGTGTGGAGAGCCTGGGACTCACGTCTGAGCATACCCAGCACACTCGGGGTGAAAATTGCAAAAAACACAGTTGATAGACAGAATCTAGAACAATGTCATACATTCACCCCAGTACAAGGATCTGGGCCTAAATCCATTGTTTTTTTGCACTCCACACCACCCTGGGTTAGACACTGGCTATATGCAAATCAGCTCTGACCCTGTGCCTCATGGGAACAGTCCAGTCCGAACTACCAAGCCATGTTCTGTCCCAGACCGGAATTAAGCATCCAAGGACCGGTTTCTGGCTATCAGCCTTCATCAGCCTGGATAGCTTGACTCCAGTGGTGTGGAGAGCCTGGGACTCACGTCTGAGCACACCCAGCACACTCGGGGTGAAAATTGCAAAAAACACAGTTGATGGACAGAAAGTAGAACAATGTCATACATTCACCCCAGTACAAGGATCTGGGCCTAAATCCATCGTTTTTTTGCACTCCACACCACCCTGGGTTAGACACTGGCTATATGCAAATCAGCTCTGACCCTGTGCCTGATGGGAACAGTCCTGTCCGAACTACCAAGCCATGTCTTTCCCAGACCGGAATTAAGCATCCAAGGACCGGTTTCTGGCTATCAGCCTTCATCAGCCTAGATAGCTTGACTCCAATGGTGTGGAGAGTCTGGGACTCACGTCTGAGCATACCCAGCACACTCGGGGTGAAAATTGCAAAAAACACAGTTGATGGACAGAATGTAGAACAATGTCATACATTCACCCCAGTACAAGGATCTGGGCCTAAATCCATCGTTTTTTTGCACTCCACACCACCCTGGGTTAGACACTGGCTATATGCAAATCAGCTCTGACCCTGTGCCTCATGGGAACAGTCCAGTCCGAACTACCAAGCCATGTCTTTCCCAGACCGGAATTATGCATCCAAGGACCGGTTTCTGGCTATCAGCCTTCATCGGCCTGGATAGCTTGACTCCAGTGGTGTGGAGAACCTGGGACTCACGTCTGAGCATACCCAGCACACTCGGGGTGAAAATTGCAAAAAACACAGTTGATGGACAGAATGTAGAACATTGTCATACATTCACCCCAGTACAAGGATCTGGGCCTAAATCCATCGTTTTTTGGCACTCCACACCACCCTGGGTTAGACACTGGCTATATGCAAATCAGCTCTGACCCTGTGCCTCATGGGAACAGTCCAGTCCGAACTACCAAGCCATGTCTTTCCCAGACCGGAATTAAGCATCCAAGGACCGGTTTCTGGCTATCAGCCTTCATCAGCCTGGATAGCTTGACTCCAGTGGTGTGGAGAGCCTGGGACTCACGTCTGAGCATACCCAGCACACTCGGGGTGAAAATTGCAAAAAACACAGTTGATAGACAGAATCTAGAACAATGTCATACATTCACCCCAGTACAAGGATCTGGGCCTAAATCCATTGTTTTTTAACACTCCACACCACCCTGGGTTAGACACTGGCTATATGCAAATCAGCTCTGACCCTGTGCCTCATGGGAACAGTCCAGTCCGAACTACCAAGCCATGTTCTGTCCCAGACCGGAATTAAGCATCCAAGGACCGGTTTCTGGCTATCAGCCTTCATCAGCCTGGATAGCTTGACTCCAGTGGTGTGGAGAGCCTGGGACTCACGTCTGAGCATACCCAGCACACTCGGGGTGAAAATTGCAAAAAACACAGTTGATGGACAGAATGTAGAACAATGTCATACATTCACCCCAGTACAAGGATCTGGGCCTAAATCCATCGGTTTTTTGCACTCCACACCACCCTGGGTTAGACACTGGCTATGTGCAAATCAGCTCTGACCATGTGCCTCATGGGAACAGTCCAGTCCGAACTACCAAGCCATGTCTTTCCCAGACCGGAATTAAGCATCCAAGGACCGGTTTCTGGCTATCAGCCTTCATCAGCCTGGATAGCTTGACTCCAGTGGTGTGGAGAGCCTGGGACTCACGTCTGAGCATACCCAGCACACTCGGGGTGAAAATTGCAAAAAACACAGTTGATGGACAGAATATAGAACAATGTCATACATTCACCCCAGTACAAGGATCTGGGCCTAAATCCATCGTTTTTTTGCACTCCACACCACCCTGGGTTAGACACTGGCTATATGCAAATCAGCTCTGACCCTGTGCCTCATGGGAACAGTCCAGTCCGAACTACCAAGCCATGTCTATCCCAGACCGGAATTAAGCATCCAAGGACCGGTTTCTGGCTATCAGCCTTCATCAGCCTGGATAGCTTGACTCCAGTGGTGTGGAGAGCCTGGGACTCACGTCTGAGCATACCCAGCACACTCGGGGTGAAAATTGCAAAAAACACAGTTGATGGACAGAATGTAGAACAATGTCATACATTCACCCCAGTACAAGGATCTGGGCCTAAATCCATCGTTTTTTTGAACTCCACACCACCCTGGGTTAGACACTGGCTATATGCAAATCAGCTCTGACCCTGTGCCTCATGGGAACAGTCCAGTCCGAACTACCAAGCCATGTCTTTCCCAGATCGGAATTAAGCATCCAAGGACCGGTTTCTGGCTATCAGCCTTCATCAGCCTGGATAGCTTGACTCCAGTGGTGTGGAGAGCCTGGGACTCACGTCTGAGCATACCCAGCACACTCGGGGTAAAAATTGCAAAAAACACAGTTGATGGACAGAATGTAGAACAATGTCATACATTCACCCCAGTACAAGGATCTGGGCCTAAATCCATCGTTTTTTTGCACTCCACACCACCCTGGGTTAGACACTGGCTATATGCAAATCAGCTCTGACCCTGTGCCTCATGGGAACAGTCCAGTCCGAACTACCAAGCCTGGTCTTTCCCAGACCGGAATTAAGCATCCAAGGACCGGTTTCTGGCTATCAGCCTTCATCAGCCTGGATAGCTTGACTCCAGTGGTGTGGAGAGCCTGGGACTCACGTCTGAGCATACCCTGCACACTCGGGGTGAAAATTGCAAAAAACACAGTTGATGGACAGAATGTAGAACAATGTCATACATTCACCCCAGTACAAGGATCTGGGCCTAAATCCATCGTTTCTTTGCACTCCACACCACCCTGGGTTAGACACTGGCTATATGCAAATCAGCTCTGACCCTGTGCCTCATGGGAACAGTCCAGTCCGAACTACCAAGCCATGTCTTTCCCAGACCGGAATTAAGCATCCAAGGACCGGTTTCTGGCTATCATCCTGGATAGCTTGACTCCAGTGGTGTGGCGAGCCTGGGACTCACGTCTGAGCATGCCCAGCACACTCGGGGTGAAAATTGCAAAAAACACAGTTGATGGACAGAATGTAGAACAATGTCATACATTCACCCCAGTACAAGGATCTGGGCCTAAATCCATCGTTTTTTTGCACTCCACACCACCCTGGGTTAGACACTGGCTATAGGCAAATCAGCTCTGACCCGGTGCCTCAAGGGAACAGTCCAGTCCGAACTACCAAACCATGTCTTTCCCAGACCGGAATTAAGCATCCAAGGACCGGTTTCTGGCTATCAGCCTTCATCAGCCTGGATAGCTTGACTCCAGTGGTGTGGAGAGCCTGGGACTCATGTCTGAGCATACCCAGCACACTCGGGGTGAAAATTGCAAAAAACACAGTTGATGGACAGAATGTAGAACAATGTCATACATTCACCCCAGTACAAGGATCTGGGCCTAAATCCATCGTTTTTTTGCACTCCACACCACCCTGGGTTAGACACTGGCTGTATGCAAATCAGCTCTGACCCTGTGCCTCATGGGAACAGTCCAGTCCGAACTACCAAGCCTGGTCTTTCCCAGACCGGAATTAAGCATCCAAGGACCGGTTTCTGGCTATCAGCCTTCATCAGCCTGGATAGCTTGACTCCAGTGGTGTGGAGAGAATGGGACTCACGTCTGAGCATACCCAGCACACTCGGGGTGAAAATTGCAAAAAACACAGTTGATCGACAGAATGTAGAACAATGTCATACATTAACCCCAGTACAAGGATCGGGGCCTAAATCCATCGTTTTTTTGCACTCCACACCACCCTGGGTTAGACACTGGCTATAGGCAAATCAGCTCTGACCCTGTGCCTCATGGGAACAGTCCAGTCCGAACTACCAAGCCATGTCTTTCCCAGACCGGAATTAAGCATCCAAGGACCGGTTTCTGGCTATCAGCCTGGATAGCTTGACTCCAGTGGTGTGGAGAGCCTGGGACTCACGTCTGAGCATGCCCAGCACACTCGGGGTGAAAATTGCAAAAAACACAGTTGATGGACAGAATGTAGAACAATGTCATACATTCACCCCAGTACAAGGATCTGGGCCTAAATCCATCGTTTTTTGCACTCCACACCACCCTGGGTTAGACACTGGCTATAGGCAAATAAGCTCTGATCCGGTGCCTCATGGGAACAGTCCAGTCCGAACTACCTAACCATGTCTTTCCCAGACCGGAATTAAGCTTCCAAGGACCGGTTTCTGGCTATCAGCCTTCATCAGCCTGGATAGCTTGACTCCAGTGGTGTGGAGAGCCTGGGACTCACGTCTGAGCATACCCAGCACACTCGGGGTGAAAATTGCAAAAAACACAGTTGATGGACAGAATGTAGAACAATGTCATACATTCACCCCAGTACAAGGATCTGGGCCTAAATCCATCGTTTTATGCACTCCACACCACCCTGGGTTAGACACTGGCTATATGCAAATCAGCTCTGACCCTGTGCCTCATGGGAACAGTCCAGTCCGAACTACCAAGCCATGTCTTTCCCAGACCGGAATTAAGCATCCAAGGACCGGTTTCTGGCTATCATCCTGGATAGCTTGACTCCAGTGGTGTGGAGAGCCTGGGACTCACGTCTGAGCATGCCCAGCACACTCGGGGTGAAAATTGCAAAAAACACAGTTGATGGACAGAATGTAGAACAATGTCATACATTCACCCCAGTACAAGGATCTGGGCCTAAATCCATCGTTTTTTTGCACTCCACACCACCCTGGGTTAGACACTGGCTATAGGCAAATCAGCTCTGACCCGGTGCCTCAAGGGAACAGTCCAGTCCGAACTACCAAACCATGTCTTTCCCAGACCGGAATTAAGCATCCAAGGACCGGTTTCTGGCTATCAGCCTTCATCAGCCTGGATAGCTTGACTCCAGTGGTGTGGAGAGCCTGGGACTCATGTCTGAGCATACCCAGCACACTCGGGGTGAAAATTGCAAAAAACACAGTTGATGGACAGAATGTAGAACAATGTCATACATTCACCCCAGTACAAGGATCTGGGCCTAAATCCATCGTTTTTTTGCACTCCACACCACCCTGGGTTAGACACTGGCTGTATGCAAATCAGCTCTGACCCTGTGCCTCATGGGAACAGTCCAGTCCGAACTACCAAGCCTGGTCTTTCCCAGACCGGAATTAAGCATCCAAGGACCGGTTTCTGGCTATCAGCCTTCATCAGCCTGGATAGCTTGACTCCAGTGGTGTGGAGAGAATGGGACTCACGTCTGAGCATACCCAGCACACTCGGGGTGAAAATTGCAAAAAACACAGTTGATCGACAGAATGTAGAACAATGTCATACATTAACCCCAGTACAAGGATCGGGGCCTAAATCCATCGTTTTTTTGCACTCCACACCACCCTGGGTTAGACACTGGCTATAGGCAAATCAGCTCTGACCCTGTGCCTCATGGGAACAGTCCAGTCCGAACTACCAAGCCATGTCTTTCCCAGACCGGAATTAAGCATCCAAGGACCGGTTTCTGGCTATCAGCCTGGATAGCTTGACTCCAGTGGTGTGGAGAGCCTGGGACTCACGTCTGAGCATGCCCAGCACACTCGGGGTGAAAATTGCAAAAAACACAGTTGATGGACAGAATGTAGAACAATGTCATACATTCACCCCAGTACAAGGATCTGGGCCTAAATCCATCGTTTTTTGCACTCCACACCACCCTGGGTTAGACACTGGCTATAGGCAAATAAGCTCTGATCCGGTGCCTCATGGGAACAGTCCAGTCCGAACTACCTAACCATGTCTTTCCCAGACCGGAATTAAGCATCCAAGGACCGGTTTCTGGCTATCAGCCTTCATCAGCCTGGATAGCTTGACTCCAGTGGTGTGGAGAGCCTGGGACTCACGTCTGAGCATACCCAGCACACTCGGGGTGAAAATTGCAAAAAACACAGTTGATGGACAGAATGTAGAACAATGTCATACATTCACCCCAGTACAAGGATCTGGGCCTAAATCCATCGTTTTATGCACTCCACACCACCCTGGGTTAGACACTGGCTATATGCAAATCAGCTCTGACCCTGTGCCTCATGGGAACAGTCCAGTCCGAACTACCAAGCCATGTCTTTCCCAGACCGGAATTAAGCATCCAAGGACCGGTTTCTGGCTATCAGCCTTCATCAGCCTGGATAGCTTGACTCCAGTGGTGTGGAGAGCCTGGGACTCACGTCTGAGCATGCCCAGCACACTCGGGGTGAAAATTGCAAAAAACACAGTTGATGGACAGAATGTAGAACAATGTCATACATTCACCCCAGTACAAGGATCTGGGCCTAAATCCATTGTTTTTTGCACTCCACACCACCCTGGGTTAGACACTGGCTATAGGCAAATCAGCTCTGACCCGGTGCCTCATGGGAACAGTCCAGTCCGAACTACCTAACCATGTCTTTCCCAGACCGGAATTAAGCATCTAAGGACCGGTTTCTGGTTATCAGCCTTCATCAGCCTGGATAGCTTGACTCCAGTGGTGTGGAGAGCCTGGGACTCACGTCTGAGCATACCCAGCACACTCGGGGTGAAAATTGCAAAAAACACAGTTGATGGACAGAATGTAGAACAATGTCATACATTCACCCCAGTACAAGGATCTGGGCCTAAATCCATCGTTTTTTGAACTCCACACCACCCTGGGTTAGACACTGGCTATATGCAAATCAGCTCTGACCCTGTGCCTCATGGGAACAGTCCAGTCCGAACTACCAAGCCATGTCTTTCCCAGACCGGAATTAAGCATCCAAGGACCGGTTTCTGGCTATCAGCCTTCATCAGCCTGGATAGCTTGACTCCAGTGGTGTGGAGAGCCTGGGACTCACGTCTGAGCATGCCCAGCACACTCGGGGTGAAAATTGCAAAAAACACAGTTGATGGACAGAATGTAGAACAATGTCATACATTCACCCCAGTACAAGGATCTGGGCCTAAATCCATCGTTTTTTGAACTCCACACCACCCTTGGTTAGACACTGGCTATAGGCAAATCAGCTCTGACCCGGTGCCTCATGGGAACAGTCCAGTCCGAACTACCTAACCATGTTTTTCCCAGACCGGAATTAAGCATCCAAGGACTGGTTTCTGGCTATCAGCCTTCATCAGCCTGGATAGCTTGACTCCAGTGGTGTGGAGAGCCTGGGACTCACGTCTGAGCATACCCAGCACACTCGGGGTGAAAATTGCAAAAAACACAGTTGATGGACAGAATGTAGAACAATGTCATACATTCACCCCAGTAAAAGGATCTGGGCCTAAATCCATCGTTTTTTGAACTCCACACCACCCTGGGTTAGACACTGGCTATATGCAAATCAGCTCTGACCCTGTGCCTCATGGGAACAGTCCAGTCCGAACTATCAAGCCATGTCTTTCCCAGACCGGAATTAAGCATCCAAGGACCGGTTTCTGGCTATCAGCCTTCATCAGCCTGGATAGCTTGACTCCAGTGGTGTGGAGAGCCTGGGACTCACGTCTGAGCATACCCAGCACACTCGGGGTGAAAATTGCAAAAAACACAGTTGATGGACAGAATGTAGAACAATGTCATACATTCACCCCAGTACAAGGATCTGGGCCTAAATCCATCGTTTTTTGCACTCCACACCACCCTGGGTTAGACACTGGCTATATGCAAATCAGCTCTGACCCTGTGCCTCATGGGAACAGTCCAGTCCGAACTACCAAGCCATGTCTTCCCCAGATCGGAATTAAGCATCCAAGGACCGGTTTCTGGCTATCAACCTTCATCAGCCTGGATAGCTTGACTCCAGTGGTGTGGAGAGCCTGGGACTCACGTCTGAGCATACCCAGCACACTCGGGGTGAAAATTGCAAAAAACACAGTTGATGGACAGAATGTAGAACAATGTCATACATTCACCCCAGTACAAGGATCTGGGCCTAAATCCATCGTTTTTTTAACTTCACACCACCCTGGGTTAGACACTGGCTATATGCAAATCAGCTCTGACCTGTGCCTCATGGGAACAGTCCAGTCCGAACTACCAAGCCATGTCTTTCCCAGACCGGAATTAAGCATCCAAGGACCGGTTTCTGGCTATCAGCCTTCATCAGCCTGGATAGCTTGACTCCAGTGGTGTGAAGAGCCTGGGACTCACGTCTGAGCATACCCAGCACACTCGGGGTGACAATTGCAAAAAACACAGTTGATGGACAGAATGTAGAACAATGTCATACATTCACCCCAGTACAAGGATCTGGGCCTAAATCCATCGTTTCTTTGCACTCCACACCACCCTGGGTTAGACACTGGCTATATGCAAATCAGCTCTGACCCTGTGCCTCATGGGAACAGTCCAGTCCGGATTACCAAGCCATGTCTTTCCCAGACCGGAATTAAGCATCCAAGGACCGGTTTCTGGCTATCAGCCTTCATCAGCCTGGATAGCTTGACTCCAGTGGTGTGGAGAGCCTGGGACTCACGTCTGAGCATACCCAGCACTCTCGGGGTGAAAATTGCAAAAAACACAGATGATGGACAGAATGTAGAACAATGTCATACATTCACCCCAGTACAAGGATCTGGCCCTAAGTCCATCGTTTTTTTGCACTCCACACCACCCTGGGTTAGACACTGGCTATATGCAAATCAGCTCTGACCCTGTGCCTCATGGGAACAGTCCAGTCCGAACTACCAAGCCATGTCTTTCCCAGACCGGAATTAAGCATCCAAGGACCGGTTTCTGGCTATCAGCCTTCATCAGCCTGGATAGCTTGACTCCAGTGGTGTGGAGAGCCTGGGACTCACGTCTGAGCATACCCAGCACACTCGGGGTGAAAATTGCAAAAAACACAGTTGATGGACAGAATGTAGAACAATGTCATACATTCACCCAGTACAAGGATCTGGGCCTAAATCCATCGTTTCTTTGCACTCCACACCACCCTGGGTTAGACACTGGCTATATGCAAATCAGCTCTGACCCTGTGCCTCATGGGAACAGTCCAGTCCGAACTACCAAGCCATGTCTTTCCCAGACCGGAATTAAGCATCCAAGGACCGGTTTCTGGCTATCAGCCTGGATAGCTTGACTCCAGTGGTGTGGAGAGCCTGGGACTCACGTCTGAGCATGCCCAGCACACTCGGGGTGAAAATTGCAAAAAACACAGTTGATGGACAGAATGTAGAACAATGTCATACATTCACCCCAGTACAAGGATCTGGGCCTAAATCCATCGGTTTTTTGCACTCCACACCACCCTGGGTTAGACACTGGCTATAGGCAAATCAGCTCTGACCCGGTGCCTCATGGGAACACTCCAGTCTGAACTACCAAACCATGTCTTTCCCAGACCGGAATTAAGCATCCAAGGACCGGTTTCTGGCTATCAGCCTTCATCAGCCTGGATAGCTTGACTCCAGTGGTGTGGAGAGCCTGGGACTCACGTCTGAGCATACCCAGCACACTCGGGGTGAAAATTGCAAAAAACACAGTTGATGGACAGAATGTAGAACAATTTCATACATTCACCCCAGTACAAGGATCTGGGCCTAAATCCATCGTTTTTTTGCACTCCACACCACCCTGGGTTAGACACTGGCTGTATGCAAATCAGCTCTGACCCTGTGCCTCATGGGAACAGTCCAGTCCGAACTACCAAGCCTGGTCTTTCCCAGACCGGAATTAAGCATCCAAGGACCGGTTTCTGGCTATCAGCCTTCATCATCCTGGATAGCTTGACTCCAGTGGTGTGGAGAGCCTGGGACTCACGTCTGAGCATACCCAGCACACTCGGGGTGAAAATTGCAAAAAACACAGTTGATGGACAGAATGTAGAACAATTTCATACATTCACCCCAGTACAAGGATCTGGGCCTAAATCCATCGTTTTTTTGCACTCCACACCACCCTGGGTTAGACACTGGCTGTATGCAAATCAGCTCTGACCCTGTGCCTCATGGGAACAGTCCAGTCCGAACTACCAAGCCTGGTCTTTCCCAGACCGGAATTAAGCATCCAAGGACCGGTTTCTGGCTATCAGCCTTCATCATCCTGGATAGCTTGACTCCAGTGGTGTGGAGAGCCTGGGACTCACGTCTGAGCATACCCAGCACACTCGGGATGAAAATTGCAAAAAACACAGTTGATGGACAGAATGTAGAACAATGTCATACATTCACCCCAGTACAAGGATCTGGGCCTAAATCCATCGTTTCTTTGCACTCCACACCACCCTGGGTTAGACACTGGCTATATGCAAATCAGCTCTGACCCTGTGCCTCTTGGGAACAGTCCAGTCTGAACTACCAAGCCATGTCTTTCCCAGACCGGAATTAAGCATCCAAGGACCGGTTTCTGGCTATCAGCCTTCATCAGCCTGGATAGCTTGACTCCAGTGGTGTGGAGAGCCTGGGACTCACGTCTGAGCATACCCAGCACACTCGGGGTGAAAATTGCAAAAAACACAGTTGATGGACAGAATGTAGAACAATGTCATACATTCACCCCAGTACAAGGATCTGGGCCTAAATCCATTGTTTCTTTGCACTCCACACCACCCTGGGTTAGACACTGGCTATATGCAAATCAGCTCTGACCCTGTGCCTCATGGGAACAGTCCAATCCGAACTACCAAGCCATGTCTTTCCCAGACCGGAATTAAGCATCCAAGGACCGGTTTCTGGCTATCAGCCTTCATCAGCCTGGATAGCTTGACTCCAGTGGTGTGGAGAGCCTGGGACTCACGTCTGAGCATACCCAGCACACTCGGGGTGAAAATTGCAAAAAACCCAGTTGATGGACAGAATGTAGAACAATGTCATAAATTCACACCAGTACAAGGATCTGGGCCTAAATCCATCATTTTTTTGCACTCCACACCACCCTGGGTTAGACACTGGCTATATGCAAATCAGCTCTGACCCTGTGCCTCATGGGAACAGTCCAGTCCGAACTACCAAGCCATGTCTTTCCCAGACCGGAATTAAGCATCCAAGGACCGGTTTCTGGCTATCAGCCTTCATCAGCCTGGATAGCTTGACTCCAGTGGTGTGGAGAGCCTGGGACTCACGTCTGAGCATACCCAGCACACTCGGGGTGAAAATTGCAAAAAACACAGTTGATGGACAGAATATAGAAAAATGTCATACATTAACCCCAGTACAAGGATCGGGGCCTGAATCCATCGTTTTTTTGCACTCCACACCACCCTGGGTTAGACACTGGCTATATGCAAATCAGCTCTGACCCTGTGCCTCATGGGAACAGTCCAGTCCGAACTACCAAGCCATGTCTTTCCCAGACCGGAATTAAGCATCCAAGGACCGGTTTCTGGCTATCAGCCTTCATCAGCCTGGATAGCTTGACTCCAGTGGTGTGGAGAACCTGGGACTCACGTCTGAGCATACCCAGCACACTCGGGGTGAAAATTGCAAAAAACACAGTTGATGGACAGAATGTAGAACATTGTCATACATTCACCCCAGTACAAGGATCTGGGCCTAAATCCATCGTTTTATGGCACTCCACACCACCCAGGGTTAGACACTGGCTATATGCAAATCAGCTCTGACCCTGTGCCTCATGGGAATAGTCCAG
Organism: Lissotriton helveticus; assembly: GCF_964261635.1. Taxonomy (NCBI): domain Eukaryota; kingdom Metazoa; phylum Chordata; class Amphibia; order Caudata; family Salamandridae; genus Lissotriton; species Lissotriton helveticus. The sequence goes on from NC_136062.1 coordinate 250,198,851, forward strand.
TCCGAACTACCAAGCCATGTCTTTCCCAGACCGTAATTAAGCATCCAAGGACCGGTTTCTGGCTATCAGCCTTCATCAGCCTGGATAGCTTGACTCCAGTGGTGTGGAGAGCCTGGGACTCACGTCTGAGCATACCCAGCACACTCGGGGTGAAAATTGCAAAAAACACAGTTGATAGACAGAATCTAGAACAATGTCATAAATTCACCCCAGTACAAGGATCTGGGCCTAAATCCATTGTTTTTTTGCACTCCACACCACCCTGGGTTAGACACTGGCTATATGCAAATCAGCTCTGACCCTGTGCCTCATGGGAACAGTCCAGTCCGAACTACCAAGCCATGTTCTGTCCCAGACCGGAATTAAGCATCCAAGGACCGGTTTCTGGCTATCAGCCTTCATCAGCCTGGATAGCTTGACTCCAGTGGTGTGGAGAGCCTGGGACTCACGTCTGAGCATACCCAGCACACTCGGGGTGAAAATTGCAAAAAACACAGTTGATGGACAGAATGTAGAACAATGTCATACATTCACCCCAGTACAAGGATCTGGGCCTAAATCCATCGTTTTTTTGCACTCCACACCACCCTGGGTTAGACACTGGCTATATGCAAATCAGCTCTGACCCTGTGCCTCATGGGAACAGTCCAGTCCGAACTACCAAGCCATGTCTTTCCCAGACCGGAATTAAGCATCCAAGGACCGGTTTCTGGCTATCAGCCTTCATCAGCCTGGATAGCTTGACTCCAGTGGTGTGGAGAGCCTGGGACTCACGTCTGAGCATACCCAGCACACTCGGGGTGAAAATTGCAAAAAACACAGTTGATGGACAGAATATAGAACAATGTCATACATTCACCCCAGTACAAGGATCTGGGCCTAAATCCATCGTTTTTTTGCACTCCACACCACCCTGGGTTAGACACTGGCTATATGCAAATCAGCTCTGACCCTGTGCCTCATGGGAACAGTCCAGTCCGAACTACCAAGCCATGTCTATCCCAGACCGGAATTAAGCATCCAAGGACCGGTTTCTGGCTATCAGCCTTCATCAGCCTGGATAGCTTGACTCCAGTGGTGTGGAGAGCCCGGGACTCACGTCTGAGCATACCCTGCACACTCGGGGTGAAAATTGCAAAAAACACAGTTGAAGGACAGAATGTAGAACAATGTCATACATTCACCCCAGTACAAGGATCTGGGCCTAAATCCATCGTTTTTTTAACTCCACACCACCCTGGGTTAGACACTGGCTATATGCAAATCAGCTCTGACCCTGTGCCTCATGGGAACAGTCCAGTCCGAACTACCAAGCCATGTCTTTCCCAGATCGGAATTAAGCATCCAAGGACCGGTTTCTGGCTATCAGCCTGGATAGCTTGACTCCAGTGGTGTGGAGAGCCTGGGACTCACGTCTGAGCATGCCCAGCACACTCGGGGTGAAAATTGCAAAAAACACAGTTGATGGACAGAATGTAGAACAATGTCATACATTAACCCCAGTACAAGGATCGGGGCCTGAATCCATCGTTTTTTTGCACTCCAGACCACCCTGGGTTAGACACTGGCTATATGCAAATCAGCTCTGACCCTGTGCCTCATGGGAACAGTCCAGTCCGAACTACCAAGCCATGTCTTTCCCAGACCGGAATTAAGCATCCAAGGACCGGTTTCTGGCTATCAGCCTTCATCAGCCTGGATAGCTTGACTCCAGTGGTGTGGAGAACCTGGGACTCACGTCTGAGCATACCCAGCACACTCGGGGTGAAAATTGCAAAAAACGCAGTTGATGGACAGAATGTAGAACATTGTCATACATTCACCCCAGTACAAGGATCTGGGCCTAAATCCATCGTTTTATGGCACTCCACACCACCCAGGGTTAGACACTGGCTATATGCAAATCAGCTCTGACCCTGTGCCTCATGGGAATAGTCCAGTCCGAACTACCAAGCCATGTCTTTCCCAGACCGTAATTAAGCATCCAAGGACCGGTTTCTGGCTATCAGCCTTCATCAGCCTGGATAGCTTGACTCCAGTGGTGTGGAGAGCCTGGGACTCACGTCTGAGCATACCCAGCACACTCGGGGTGAAAATTGCAAAAAACACAGTTGATAGACAGAATCTAGAACAATGTCATAAATTCACCCCAGTACAAGGATCTGGGCCTAAATCCATTGTTTTTTTGCACTCCACAACACCCTGGGTTAGACACTGGCTATATGCAAATCAGCTCTGACCCTGTGCCTCATGGGAACAGTCCAGTCCGAACTACCAAGCCATGTTCTGTCCCAGACCGGAATTAAGCATCCAAGGACCGGTTTCTGGCTATCAGCCTTCATCAGCCTGGATAGCTTGACTCCAGTGGTGTGGAGAGCCTGGGACTCACGTCTGAGCATACCCAGCACACTCGGGGTGAAAATTGCAAAAAACACAGTTGATGGACAGAATGTAGAACAATGTCATACATTCACCCCAGTACAAGGATCTGGGCCTAAATCCATCGTTTTTTTGCACTCCACACCACCCTGGGTTAGACACTGGCTATATGCAAATCAGCTCTGACCCTGTGCCTCATGGGAACAGTCCAGTCCGAACTACCAAGCCATGTCTTTCCCAGACCGGAATTAAGCATCCAAGGACCGGTTTCTGGCTATCAGCCTTCATCAGCCTGGATAGCTTGACTCCAGTGGTGTGGAGAGCCTGGGACTCACGTCTGAGCATACCCAGCACACTCGGGGTGAAAATTGCAAAAAACACAGTTGATGGACAGAATATAGAACAATGTCATACATTCACCCCAGTACAAGGATCTGGGCCTAAATCCATCGTTTTTTTGCACTCCACACCACCCTGGGTTAGACACTGGCTATATGCAAATCAGCTCTGACCCTGTGCCTCATGGGAACAGTCCAGTCCGAACTACCAAGCCATGTCTATCCCAGACCGGAATTAAGCATCCAAGGACCGGTTTCTGGCTATCAGCCTTCATCAGCCTGGATAGCTTGACTCCAGTGGTGTGGAGAGCCTGGGACTCACGTCTGAGCATACCCTGCACACTCGGGGTGAAAATTGCAAAAAACACAGTTGAAGGACAGAATGTAGAACAATGTCATACATTCACCCCAGTACAAGGATCTGGGCCTAAATCCATCGTTTTTTTAACTCCACACCACCCTGGGTTAGACACTGGCTATATGCAAATCAGCTCTGACCCTGTGCCTCATGGGAACAGTCCAGTCCGAACTACCAAGCCATGTCTTTCCCAGATCGGAATTAAGCATCCAAGGACCGGTTTCTGGCTATCAGCCTGGATAGCTTGACTCCAGTGGTGTGGAGAGCCTGGGACTCACGTCTGAGCATGCCCAGCACACTCGGGGTGAAAATTGCAAAAAACACAGTTGATGGACAGAATGTAGAACAATGTCATACATTCACCCCAGTACAAGGATCTGGGCCTAAATCCATCGTTTTTTTGCACTCCACACCACCCTGGGTTAGACACTGGCTATAGGCAAATCAGCTCTGACCCGGTGCCTCATGGGAACAGTCCAGTCCGAACTATCAAGCCATGTCTTTCCCAGATCGGAATTAAGCATCCAAGGACCGGTTTCTGGCTATCAGCCTTCATCAGCCTGGATAGCTTGACTCCAGTGGTGTGGAGAGCCTGGGACTCACGTCTGAGCATACCAAGCACACTCGGGGTGAAAATTGCAAAAAACACAGTTGATGGACAGAATGTAGAACAATGTCATACATTCACCCCAGTACAAGGATCTGGGCCTAAATCCATCGTTTTTGGCACTCCACACCACCCTGGGTTAGACACTGGCTATATGCAAATCAGCTCTGACCCTGTGCCTCATGGGAACAGTCCAGTCCGAACTACCAAGCCATGTCTATCCCAGACCGGAATTAAGCATCCAAGGACCGGTTTCTGGCTATCAGCCTTCATCAGCCTGGATAGCTTGACTCCAGTGGTGTGGAGAGCCTGGGACTCACGTCTGAGCATACCCTGCACACTCGGGGTGAAAATTGCAAAAAACACAGTTGAAGGACAGAATGTAGAACAATGTCATACATTCACCCCAGTACAAGGATCTGGGCCTAAATCCATCGTTTTTTTAACTCCACACCACCCTGGGTTAGACACTGGCTATATGCAAATCAGCTCTGACCCTGTGCCTCATGGGAACAGTCCAGTCCGAACTACCAAGCCATGTCTTTCCCAGATCGGAATTAAGCATCCAAGGACCGGTTTCTGGCTATCAGCCTGGATAGCTTGACTCCAGTGGTGTGGAGAGCCTGGGACTCACGTCTGAGCATGCCCAGCACACTCGGGGTGAAAATTGCAAAAAACACAGTTGATGGACAGAATGTAGAACAATGTCATACATTCACCCCAGTACAAGGATCTGGGCCTAAATCCATCGTTTTTTTGCACTCCACACCACCCTGGGTTAGACACTGGCTATAGGCAAATCAGCTCTGACCCGGTGCCTCATGGGAACAGTCCAGTCCGAACTATCAAGCCATGTCTTTCCCAGATCGGAATTAAGCATCCAAGGACCGGTTTCTGGCTATCAGCCTTCATCAGCCTGGATAGCTTGACTCCAGTGGTGTGGAGAGCCTGGGACTCACGTCTGAGCATACCAAGCACACTCGGGGTGAAAATTGCAAAAAACACAGTTGATGGACAGAATGTAGAACAATGTCATACATTCACCCCAGTACAAGGATCTGGGCCTAAATCCATCGTTTTTGGCACTCCACACCACCCTGGGTTAGACACTGGCTATATGCAAATCAGCTCTGACCCTGTGCCTCATGGGAACAGTCCAATCCGAACTACCAAGCCATGTCTTTCCCAGACCGGAATTAAGCATCCAAGGACCGGTTTCCGGCTATCAGCCTTCATCAGCCTGGATAGCTTGACTCCAGTGGTGTGGAGAGCCTGGGACTCACGTCTGAGCATACCCAGCACACTCGGGGTGAAAATTGCAAAAAACACAGTTGATAGACAGAATCTAGAACAATGTCATAAATTCACCCCAGTACAAGGATCTGGGCCTAAATCCATTGTTTTTTTGCACTCCACACCACCCTGGGTTAGACACTGGCTATATGCAAATCAGCTCTGACCCTGTGCCTCATGGGAACAGTCCAGTCCGAACTACCAAGCCATGTCTTTCCCAGACCGGAATTAAGCATCCAAGGACCGGTTTCTGGCTATCAGCCTTCATCAGCCTGGATAGCTTGACTCCAGTGGTGTGGAGAGCCTGGGACTCACGTCTGAGCATACCCAGCACACTCGGGGTGAAAATTGCAAAAAACACAGTTGATGGACAGAATATAGAACAATGTCATACATTCACCCCAGTACAAGGATCTGGGCCTAAATCCATCGTTTTTTTGCACTCCACACCACCCTGGGTTAGACACTGGCTATATGCAAATCAGCTCTGACCCTGTGCCTCATGGGAACAGTCCAGTCCGAACTACCAAGCCATGTCTATCCCAGACCGGAATTAAGCATCCAAGGACCGGTTTCTGGCTATCAGCCTTCATCAGCCTGGATAGCTTGACTCCAGTGGTGTGGAGAGCCTGGGACTCACGTCTGAGCATACCCTGCACACTCGGGGTGAAAATTGCAAAAAACACAGTTGATGGACAGAATGTAGAACAATGTCATACATTCACCCCAGTACAAGGATCTGGGCCTAAATCCATCGTTTTTTTAACTCCACACCACCCTGGGTTAGACACTGGCTATATGCAAATCAGCTCTGACCCTGTGCCTCATGGGAACAGTCCAGTCCGAACTACCAAGCCATGTCTTTCCCAGATCGGAATTAAGCATCCAAGGACCGGTTTCTGGCTATCAGCCTGGATAGCTTGACTCCAGTGGTGTGGAGAGCCTGGGACTCACGTCTGAGCATGCCCAGCACACTCGGGGTGAAAATTGCAAAAAACACAGTTGATGGACAGAATGTAGAACAATGTCATACATTCACCCCAGTACAAGGATCTGGGCCTAAATCCATCGTTTTTTTGCACTCCACACCACCCTGGGTTAGACACTGGCTATAGGCAAATCAGCTCTGACCCGGTGCCTCATGGGAACAGTCCAGTCCGAACTATCAAGCCATGTCTTTCCCAGATCGGAATTAAGCATCCAAGGACCGGTTTCTGGCTATCAGCCTTCATCAGCCTGGATAGCTTGACTCCAGTGGTGTGGAGAGCCTGGGACTCACGTCTGAGCATACCCAGCACACTCGGGGTGAAAATTGCAAAAAACACAGTTGATGGACAGAATGTAGAACAATGTCATACATTCACCCCAGTACAAGGATCTGGGCCTAAATCCATCGTTTTTTGCACTCCACACCACCCTGGGTTAGACACTGGCTATATGCAAATCAGCTCTGACCCTGTGCCTCATGGGAACAGTCCAATCCGAACTACCAAGCCATGTCTTTCCCAGACCGGAATTAAGCATCCAAGGACCGGTTTCCGGCTATCAGCCTTCATCAGCCTGGATAGCTTGACTCCAGTGGTGTGGAGAGCCTGGGACTCACGTCTGAGCATACCCAGCACACTCGGGGTGAAAATTGCAAAAAACCCAGTTGATGGACAGAATGTAGAACAATGTCATAAATTCACACCAGTACAAGGATCTGGGCCTAAATCCATTGTTTTTTTGCACTCCACACCACCCTGGGTTAGACACTGGCTATATGCAAATCAGCTCTGACCCTGTGCCTCATGGGAACAGTCCTGTCCGAACTACCAAGCCATGTCTTTCCCAGACCGGAATTAAGCATCCAAGGACCGGTTTCTGGCTATCAGCCTTCATCAGCCTGGATAGCTTGACTCCAGTGGTGTGGAGAACCTGGGACTCACGTCTGAGCATACCCAGCACACTCGGGGTGAAAATTGCAAAAAACACAGTTGATGGACAGAATGTAGAACATTGTCATACATTCACCCCAGTACAAGGATCTGGGCCTAAATCCATCGTTTTATGGCACTCCACACCACCCTGGGTTAGACACTGGCTATATGCAAATCAGCTCTGACCCTGTGCCTCATGGGAACAGTCCAGTCCGAACTACCAAGCCATGTCTTTCCCAGACCGGAATTAAGCATCCAAGGACCGGTTTCTGGCTATCAGCCTGGATAGCTTGACTCCAGTGGTGTGGAGAGCCTGGGACTCACGTCTGAGCATACCCAGCACACTCGGGGTGAAAATTGCAAAAAACACAGTTGATAGACAGAATCTAGAACAATGTCATACATTCACCCCAGTACAAGGATCTGGGCCTAAATCCATTGTTTTTTTACACTCCACACCACCCTGGGTTAGACACTGGCTATATGCAAATCAGCTCTGACCCTGTGCCTCATGGGAACAGTCCAGTCCGAACTACCAAGCCATGTTCTGTCCCAGACCGGAATTAAGCATCCAAGGACCGGTTTCTGGCTATCAGCCTTCATCAGCCTGGATAGCTTGACTCCAGTGGTGTGGAGAGCCTGGGACTCACGTCTGAGCATACCCAGCACACTCGGGGTGAAAATTGCAAAAAACACAGTTGATGGACAGAATGTAGAACAATGTCATACATTCACCCCAGTACAAGGATCTGGGCCTAAATCCATCGGTTTTTTGCACTCCACACCACCCTGGGTTAGACACTGGCTATATGCAAATCAGCTCTGACCATGTGCCTCATGGGAACAGTCCAGTCCGAACTACCAAGCCATGTCTTTCCCAGACCGGAATTAAGCATCCAAGGACCGGTTTCTGGCTATCAGCCTTCATCAGCCTGGATAGCTTGACTCCAGTGGTGTGGAGAGCCTGGGACTCACGTCTGAGCATACCCAGCACACTCGGGGTGAAAATTGCAAAAAACACAGTTGATGGACAGAATATAGAACAATGTCATACATTCACCCCAGTACAAGGATCTGGGCCTAAATCCATCGTTTTTTTGCACTCCACACCACCCTGGGTTAGACACTGGCTATATGCAAATCAGCTCTGACCCTGTGCCTCATGGGAACAGTCCAGTCCGAACTACCAAGCCATGTCTATCCCAGACCGGAATTAAGCATCCAAGGACCGGTTTCTGGCTATCAGCCTTCATCAGCCTGGATAGCTTGACTCCAGTGGTGTGGAGAGCCTGGGACTCACGTCTGAGCATACCCAGCACACTCGGGGTGAAAATTGCAAAAAACACAGTTGATGGACAGAATGTAGAACAATGTCATACATTCACCCCAGTACAAGGATCTGGGCCTAAATCCATCGTTTTTTTGAACTCCACACCACCCTGGGTTAGACACTGGCTATATGCAAATCAGCTCTGACCCTGTGCCTCATGGGAACAGTCCAGTCCGAACTACCAAGCCATGTCTTTCCCAGATCGGAATTAAGCATCCAAGGACCGGTTTCTGGCTATCAGCCTTCATCAGCCTGGATAGCTTGACTCCAGTGGTGTGGAGAGCCTGGGACTCACGTCTGAGCATACCCAGCACACTCGGGGTAAAAATTGCAAAAAACACAGTTGATGGACAGAATGTAGAACAATGTCATACATTCACCCCAGTACAAGGATCTGGGCCTAAATCCATCGTTTTTTTGCACTCCACACCACCCTGGGTTAGACACTGGCTATATGCAAATCAGCTCTGACCCTGTGCCTCATGGGAACAGTCCAGTCCGAACTACCAAGCCTGGTCTTTCCCAGACCGGAATTAAGCATCCAAGGACCGGTTTCTGGCTATCAGCCTTCATCAGCCTGGATAGCTTGACTCCAGTGGTGTGGAGAGCCTGGGACTCACGTCTGAGCATACCCTGCACACTCGGGGTGAAAATTGCAAAAAACACAGTTGATGGACAGAATGTAGAACAATGTCATACATTCACCCCAGTACAAGGATCTGGGCCTAAATCCATCGTTTCTTTGCACTCCACACCACCCTGGGTTAGACACTGGCTATATGCAAATCAGCTCTGACCCTGTGCCTCATGGGAACAGTCCAGTCCGAACTACCAAGCCATGTCTTTCCCAGACCGGAATTAAGCATCCAAGGACCGGTTTCTGGCTATCATCCTGGATAGCTTGACTCCAGTGGTGTGGAGAGCCTGGGACTCACGTCTGAGCATGCCCAGCACACTCGGGGTGAAAATTGCAAAAAACACAGTTGATGGACAGAATGTAGAACAATGTCATACATTCACCCCAGTACAAGGATCTGGGCCTAAATCCATCGTTTTTTTGCACTCCACACCACCCTGGGTTAGACACTGGCTATAGGCAAATCAGCTCTGACCCGGTGCCTCAAGGGAACAGTCCAGTCCGAACTACCAAACCATGTCTTTCCCAGACCGGAATTAAGCATCCAAGGACCGGTTTCTGGCTATCAGCCTTCATCAGCCTGGATAGCTTGACTCCAGTGGTGTGGAGAGCCTGGGACTCATGTCTGAGCATACCCAGCACACTCGGGGTGAAAATTGCAAAAAACACAGTTGATGGACAGAATGTAGAACAATGTCATACATTCACCCCAGTACAAGGATCTGGGCCTAAATCCATCGTTTTTTTGCACTCCACACCACCCTGGGTTAGACACTGGCTGTATGCAAATCAGCTCTGACCCTGTGCCTCATGGGAACAGTCCAGTCCGAACTACCAAGCCTGGTCTTTCCCAGACCGGAATTAAGCATCCAAGGACCGGTTTCTGGCTATCAGCCTTCATCAGCCTGGATAGCTTGACTCCAGTGGTGTGGAGAGAATGGGACTCACGTCTGAGCATACCCAGCACACTCGGGGTGAAAATTGCAAAAAACACAGTTGATGGACAGAATGTAGAACAATGTCATACATTCACCCCAGTACAAGGATCTGGGCCTAAATCCATCGTTTCTTTGCACTCCACACCACCCTGGGTTAGACACTGGCTATATGCAAATCAGCTCTGACCCTGTGCCTCTTGGGAACAGTCCAGTCCGAACTACCAAGCCATGTCTTTCCCAGACCGGAATTAAGCATCCAAGGACCGGTTTCTGGCTATCAGCCTTCATCAGCCTGGATAGCTTGACTCCAGTGGTGTGGAGAGCCTGGGACTCACGTCTGAGCATACCCAGCACACTCGGGGTGAAAATTGCAAAAAACACAGTTGATGGACAGAATGTAGAACAATGTCATACATTCACCCCAGTACAAGGATCTGGGCCTAAATCCATCGTTTCTTTGCACTCCACACCACCCTGAGTTAGACACTGGCTATATGCAAATCAGCTCTGACCCTGTGCCTCATGGGAACAGTCCAGTCCGAACTACCAAGCCATGTCTTTCCCAGACCGGAATTAAGCATCCAAGGACCGGTTACCGGCTATCAGCCTTCATCAGCCTGGATAGCTTGACTCCAGTGGTGTGGAGAGCCTGGGACTCACGTCTGAGCATACCCAGCACACTCGGGGTGAAAATTGCAAAAAACCCAGTTGATGGACAGAATGTAGAACAATGTCATAAATTCACACCAGTACAAGGATCTGGGCCTAAATCCATCGTTTTTTTGCACTCCACACCACCCTGGGTTAGACACTGGCTATATGCAAATCAGCTCTGACCCTGTGCCTCATGGGAACAGTCCAGTCCGAACTACCAAGCCATGTCTTTCCCAGACCGGAATTAAGCATCCAAGGACCGGTTTCTGGCTATCAGCCTTCATCAGCCTGGATAGCTTGACTCCAGTGGTGTGGAGAGCCTGGGACTCACGTCTGAGCATACCCAGCACACTCGGGGTGAAAATTGCAAAAAACACAGTTGATCGACAGAATGTAGAACAATGTCATACATTAACCCCAGTACAAGGATCGGGGCCTAAATCCATCGTTTTTTTGCACTCCACACCACCCTGGGTTAGACACTGGCTATAGGCAAATCAGCTCTGACCCTGTGCCTCATGGGAACAGTCCAGTCCGAACTACCAAGCCATGTCTTTCCCAGACCGGAATTAAGCATCCAAGGACCGGTTTCTGGCTATCAGCCTGGATAGCTTGACTCCAGTGGTGTGGAGAGCCTGGGACTCACGTCTGAGCATGCCCAGCACACTCGGGGTGAAAATTGCAAAAAACACAGTTGATGGACAGAATGTAGAACAATGTCATACATTCACCCCAGTACAAGGATCTGGGCCTAAATCCATCGTTTTTTGCACTCCACACCACCCTGGGTTAGACACTGGCTATAGGCAAATAAGCTCTGATCCGGTGCCTCATGGGAACAGTCCAGTCCGAACTACCTAACCATGTCTTTCCCAGACCGGAATTAAGCATCCAAGGACCGGTTTCTGGCTATCAGCCTTCATCAGCCTGGATAGCTTGACTCCAGTGGTGTGGAGAGCCTGGGACTCACGTCTGAGCATACCCAGCACACTCGGGGTGAAAATTGCAAAAAACACAGTTGATGGACAGAATGTAGAACAATGTCAGACATTCACCCCAGTACAAGGATCTGGGCCTAAATCCATCGTTTTATGCACTCCACACCACCCTGGGTTAGACACTGGCTATATGCAAATCAGCTCTGACCCTGTGCCTCATGGGAACAGTCCAGTCCGAACTACCAAGCCATGTCTTTCCCAGATCGGAATTAAGCATCCAAGGACCGGTTTCTGGCTATCAGCCTTCATCAGCCTGGATAGCTTGACTCCAGTGGTGTGGAGAGCCTGGGACTCACGTCTGAGCATACCCAGCACACTCGGGGTGAAAATTGCAAAAAACACAGTTGATGGACAGAATGTAGAACAATTTCATACATTCACCCCAGTACAAGGATCTGGGCCTAAATCCATCGTTTTTTGCACTCCACACCACCCTGGGTTAGACACTGGCTATAGGCAAATCAGCTCTGACCCGGTGCCTCATGGGAACAGTCCAGTCCGAACTACCTAACCATGTCTTTCCCAGACCGGAATTAAGCATCTAAGGACCGGTTTCTGGTTATCAGCCTTCATCAGCCTGGATAGCTTGACTCCAGTGGTGTGGAGAGCCTGGGACTCACGTCTGAGCATACCCAGCACACTCGGGGTGAAAATTGCAAAAAACACAGTTGATGGACAGAATGTAGAACAATGTCATACATTCACCCCAGTACAAGGATCTGGGCCTAAATCCATCGTTTTTTGAACTCCACACCACCCTGGGTTAGACACTGGCTATATGCAAATCAGCTCTGACCCTGTGCCTCATGGGAACAGTCCAGTCCGAACTACCAAGCCATGTCTTTCCCAGACCGGAATTAAGCATCCAAGGACCGGTTTCTGGCTATCAGCCTTCATCAGCCTGGATAGCTTGACTCCAGTGGTGTGGAGAGCCTGGGACTCACGTCTGAGCATGCCCAGCACACTCGGGGTGAAAATTGCAAAAAACACAGTTGATGGACAGAATGTAGAACAATGTCATACATTCACCCCAGTACAAGGATCTGGGCCTAAATCCATCGTTTTTTGAACTCCACACCACCCTGGGTTAGACACTGGCTATAGGCAAATCAGCTCTGACCCGGTGCCTCATGGGAACAGTCCAGTCCGAACTACCTAACCATGTTTTTCCCAGACCGGAATTAAGCATCCAAGGACTGGTTTCTGGCTATCAGCCTTCATCAGCCTGGATAGCTTGACTCCAGTGGTGTGGAGAGCCTGGGACTCACGTCTGAGCATACCCAGCACACTCGGGGTGAAAATTGCAAAAAACACAGTTGATGGACAGAATGTAGAACAATGTCATACATTCACCCCAGTAAAAGGATCTGGGCCTAAATCCATCGTTTTTTGAACTCCACACCACCCTGGGTTAGACACTGGCTATATGCAAATCAGCTCTGACCCTGTGCCTCATGGGAACAGTCCAGTCCGAACTATCAAGCCATGTCTTTCCCAGACCGGAATTAAGCATCCAAGGACCGGTTTCTGGCTATCAGCCTTCATCAGCCTGGATAGCTTGACTCCAGTGGTGTGGAGAGCCTGGGACTCACGTCTGAGCATACCCAGCACACTCGGGGTGAAAATTGCAAAAAACACAGTTGATGGACAGAATGTAGAACAATGTCATACATTCACCCCAGTACAAGGATCTGGGCTTAAATCCATCGTTTTTTGCACTCCACACCACCCTGGGTTAGACACTGGCTATATGCAAATCAGCTCTGACCCTGTGCCTCATGGGAACAGTCCAGTCCGAACTACCAAGCCATGTCTTCCCCAGATCGGAATTAAGCATCCAAGGACCGGTTTCTGGCTATCAACCTTCATCAGCCTGGATAGCTTGACTCCAGTGGTGTGGAGAGCCTGGGACTCACGTCTGAGCATACCCAGCACACTCGGGGTGAAAATTGCAAAAAACACAGTTGATGGACAGAATGTAGAACAATGTCATACATTCACCCCAGTACAAGGATCTGGGCCTAAATCCATCGTTTTTTGAACTTCACATCACCCTGGGTTAGACACTGGCTATATGCAAATCAGCTCTGACCCTGTGCCTCATGGGAACAGTCCAGTCCGAACTACCAAGCCATGTCTTTCCCAGACCGGAATTAAGCATCCAAGGACCGGTTTCTGGCTATCAGCCTTCATCAGCCTGGATAGCTTGACTCCAGTGGTGTGAAGAGCCTGGGACTCACGTCTGAGCATACCCAGCACACTCGGGGTGACAATTGCAAAAAACACAGTTGATGGACAGAATGTAGAACAATGTCATACATTCACCCCAGTACAAGGATCTGGGCCTAAATCCATCGTTTCTTTGCACTCCACACCACCCTGGGTTAGACACTGGCTATATGCAAATCAGCTCTGACCCTGTGCCTCATGGGAACAGTCCAGTCCGGATTACCAAGCCATGTCTTTCCCAGACCGGAATTAAGCATCCAAGGACCGGTTTCTGGCTATCAGCCTTCATCAGCCTGGATAGCTTGACTCCAGTGGTGTGGAGAGCCTGGGACTCACGTCTGAGCATACCCAGCAATCTCGGGGTGAAAATTGCAAAAAACACAGATGATGGACAGAATGTAGAACAATGTCATACATTCACCCCAGTACAAGGATCTGGCCCTAAGTCCATCGTTTTTTTGCACTCCACACCACCCTGGGTTAGACACTGGCTATATGCAAATCAGCTCTGACCCTGTGCCTCATGGGAACAGTCCAGTCCGAACTACCAAGCCATGTCTTTCCCAGACCGGAATTAAGCATCCAAGGACCGGTTTCTGGCTATCAGCCTTCATCTGCCTGGATAGCGTGACTCCAGTGGTGTGGAGAGCCTGGGACTCACGTCTGAGCATACCCAGCACACTCGGGGTAAAAATTGCAAAAACACAGTTGATGGACAGAATGTAGAACAATGTCATACATTCACCCCAGTACAAGGATCTGGGCCTAAATCCATCGTTTTTTTGCACTCCACACCACCCTGGATTAGACACTGGCTATATGCAAATCAGCTCTGACCCTGTGCCTCATGGGAATAGTCCAGTCCGAACTACCAAGCCTGGTCTTTCCCAGACCGGAATTAAGCATCCAAGGACCGGTTTCTGGCTATCAGCCTTCATCAGCCTGGATAGCTTGACTCCAGTGGTGTGGAGAGCCTGGGACTCACGTCTGAGCATACCCAGCACACTCGGGGTGAAAATTGCAAAAAACACAGTTGATGGACAGAATGTAGAACAATGTCATACATTCACCCAGTACAAGGATCTGGGCCTAAATCCATCGTTTCTTTGCACTCCACACCACCCTGGGTTAGACACTGGCTATATGCAAATCAGCTCTGACCCTGTGCCTCATGGGAACAGTCCAGTCCGAACTACCAAGCCATGTCTTTCCCAGACCGGAATTAAGCATCCAAGGACCGGTTTCTGGCTATCAGCCTGGATAGCTTGACTCCAGTGGTGTGGAGAGCCTGGGACTCACGTCTGAGCATGCCCAGCACACTCGGGGTGAAAATTGCAAAAAACACAGTTGATGGACAGAATGTAGAACAATGTCATACATTCACCCCAGTACAAGGATCTGGGCCTAAATCCATCGGTTTTTTGCACTCCACACCACCCTGGGTTAGACACTGGCTATAGGCAAATCAGCTCTGACCCGGTGCCTCATGGGAACACTCCAGTCTGAACTACCAAACCATGTCTTTCCCAGACCGGAATTAAGCATCCAAGGACCGGTTTCTGGCTATCAGCCTTCATCAGCCTGGATAGCTTGACTCCAGTGGTGTGGAGAGCCTGGGACTCACGTCTGAGCATACCCAGCACACTTGGGGTGAAAATTGCAAAAAACACAGTTGATGGACAGAATGTAGAAGAATTTCATACATTCACCCCAGTACAAGGATCTGGGCCTAAATCCATCGTTTTTTTGCACTCCACACCACCCTGGGTTAGACACTGGCTGTATGCAAATCAGCTCTGACCCTGTGCCTCATGGGAACAGTCCAGTCCGAACTACCAAGCCTGGTCTTTCCCAGACCGGAATTAAGCATCCAAGGACCGGTTTCTGGCTATCAGCCTTCATCATCCTGGATAGCTTGACTCCAGTGGTGTGGAGAGCCTGGGACTCACGTCTGAGCATACCCAGCACACTCGGGATGAAAATTGCAAAAAACACAGTTGATGGACAGAATGTAGAACAATGTCATACATTCACCCCAGTACAAGGATCTGGGCCTAAATCCATCGTTTCTTTGCACTCCACACCACCCTGGGTTAGACACTGGCTATATGCAAATCAGCTCTGACCCTGTGCCTCTTGGGAACAGTCCAGTCCGAACTACCAAGCCATGTCTTTCCCAGACCGGAATTAAGCATCCAAGGACTGCTTTCTGGCTATCAGCCTTCATCAGCCTGGATAGCTTGACTCCAGTGGTGTGGAGAGCCTGGGACTCACGTCTGAGCATACCCAGCACACTCGGGGTGAAAATTGCAAAAAACACAGTTGATGGACAGAATGTAGAACAATGTCATACATTCACCCCAGTACAAGGATCTGGGCCTAAATCCATTGTTTCTTTGCACTCCACACCACCCTGGGTTAGACACTGGCTATATGCAAATCAGCTCTGACCCTGTGCCTCATGGGAACAGTCCAATCCGAACTACCAAGCCATGTCTTTCCCAGACCGGAATTAAGCATCCAAGGACCGGTTTCTGGCTATCAGCCTTCATCAGCCTGGATAGCTTGACTCCAGTGGTGTGGAGAGCCTGGGACTCACGTCTGAGCATACCCAGCACACTCGGGGTGAAAATTGCAAAAAACCCAGTTGATGGACAGAATGTAGAACAATGTCATAAATTCACACCAGTACAAGGATCTGGGCCTAAATCCATCATTTTTTTGCACTCCACACCACCCTGGGTTAGACACTGGCTATATGCAAATCAGCTCTGACCCTGTGCCTCATGGGAACAGTCCAGTCCGAACTACCAAGCCATGTCTTTCCCAGACCGGAATTAAGCATCCAAGGACCGGTTTCTGGCTATCAGCCTTCATCAGCCTGGATAGCTTGACTCCAGTGGTGTGGAGAGCCTGGGACTCACGTCTGAGCATACCCAGCACACTCGGGGTGAAAATTGCAAAAAACACAGTTGATGGACAGAATATAGAACAATGTCATACATTAACCCCAGTACAAGGATCGGGGCCTGAATCCATCGTTTTTTTGCACTCCACACCACCCTGGGTTAGACACTGGCTATATGCAAATCAGCTCTGACCCTGTGCCTCATGGGAACAGTCCAGTCCGAACTACCAAGCCATGTCTTTCCCAGACCGGAATTAAGCATCCAAGGACCGGTTTCTGGCTATCAGCCTTCATCAGCCTGGATAGCTTGACTCCAGTGGTGTGGAGAACCTGGGACTCACGTCTGAGCATACCCAGCACACTCGGGGTGAAAATTGCAAAAAACACAGTTGATGGACAGAATGTAGAACATTGTCATACATTCACCCCAGTACAAGGATCTGGGCCTAAATCCATCGTTTTATGGCACTCCACACCACCCTGGGTTAGACACTGGCTATATGCAAATCAGCTCTGACCCTGTGCCTCATGGGAATAGTCCAGTCCGAACTACCAAGCCATGTCTTTCCCAGACCGGAATTAAGCATCCAAGGACCGGTTTCTGGCTATCCGCCTTCATCAGCCTGGATAGCTTGACTCCAGTGGTGTGGAGAGCCTGGGACTCACGTCTGAGCATACCCAGCACACTCGGGGTGAAAATTGCAAAAAACACAGTTGATAGACAGAATCTAGAACAATGTCATAAATTCACCCCAGTACAAGGATCTGGGCCTAAATCCATTGTTTGTTTGCACTCCACACCACCCTGGGTTAGACACTGGCTATATGCAAATCAGCTCTGACCCTGTGCCTCATGGGAACAGTCCAGTCCGAACTACCAAGCCATGTTCTGTCCCAGACCGGAATTAAGCATCCAAGGACCGGTTTCTGGCTATCAGCCTTCATCAGCCTGGATAGCTTGACTCCAGTGGTGTGGAGAGCCTGGGACTCACGTCTGAGCATACCCAGCACACTCGGGGTGAAAATTGCAAAAAACACAGTTGATGGACAGAATGTAGAACAATGTCATACATTCACCCCAGTACAAGGATCTGGGCCTAAATCCATCGTTTTTTTGCACTCCACACCACCCTGGGTTAGACACTGGCTATATGCAAATCAGCTCTGACCCTGTGCCTCATGGGAACAGTCCAGTCCGAACTACCAAGCCATGTCTTTCCCAGACCGGAATTAAGCATCCAAGGACCGGTTTCTGGCTATCAGCCTTCATCAGCCTGGATAGCTTGACTCCAGTGGTGTGGAGAGCCTGGGACTCACGTCTGAGCATACCCAGCACACTCGGGGTGAAAATTGCAAAAAACACAGTTGATGGACAGAATATAGAACAATGTCATACATTCACCCCAGTACAAGGATCTGGGCCTAAATCCATCGTTTTATTGCACTCCACACCACCCTGGGTTAGACACTGGCTATATGCAAATCAGCTCTGACCCTGTGCCTCATGGGAACAGTCCAGTCCGAACTACCAAGCCATGTCTATCCCAGACCGGAATTAAGCATCCAAGGACCGGTTTCTGGCTATCAGCCTTCATCAGCCTGGATAGCTTGACTCCAGTGGTGTGGAGAGCCTGGGACTCACGTCTGAGCATACCCAGCACACTTGGGGTGAAAATTGCAAAAAACACAGTTGATGGACAGAATGTAGAACAATGTCATACATTCACCCCAGTACAAGGATCTGGGCCTAAATCCATCGTTTTTTTTAACTCCACACCACCCTGGGTTAGACACTGGCTATATGCAAATCAGCTCTGACCCTGTGCCTCATGGGAACAGTCCAGTCCGAACTACCAAGCCATGTCTTTCCCAGATCGGAATTAAGCATCCAAGGACCGGTTTCTGGCTATCAGCCTGGATAGCTTGACTCCAGTGGTGTGGAGAGCCTGGGACTCACGTCTGAGCATGCCCAGCACACTCGGGGTGAAAATTGCAAAAAACACAGTTGATGGACAGAATGTAGAACAATGTCATACATTCACCCCAGTACAAGGATCTGGGCCTAAATCCATCGTTTTTTTGCACTCCACACCACCCTGGGTTAGACACTGGCTATAGGCAAATCAGCTCTGACCCGGTGCCTCATGGGAACAGTCCAGTCCGAACTACCAAACCATGTCTTTCCCAGACCTGAATTAAGCATCCAAGGACCGGTTTCTGGCTATCAGCCTTCATCAGCCTGGATAGCTTGACTCCAGTGGTGTGGAGAGCCTGGGACTCACGTCTGAGCATACCCAGCACACTCGGGGTGAAAATTGCAAAAAACACAGTTGATGGACAGAATGTAGAACAATGTCATACATTCACCCCAGTACAAGGATCTGGGCCTAAATCCATCATTTTTTTGCACTCCACACCACCCTGGGTTAGACACTGGCTGTATGCAAATCAGCTCTGACCCTGTGCCTCTTGGGAACAGTCCAGTCCGAACTACCAAGCCATGTCTTTCCCAGACCGGAATTAAGCATCCAAGGACCGGTTTCTGGCTATCAGCCTTCATCAGCCTGGATAGCTTGACTCCAGTGGTGTGGGGAGCCTGGGACTCACGTCTGAGCATACCCAGCACACTCGGGGTGAAAATTGCAAAAAACACAGTTGATGGACAGAATGTAGAACAATGTCATACATTCACCCCAGTACAAGGATCTGGGCCTAAATCCATCGTTTCTTTTAACTCCACACCACCCTGGGTTAGACACTGGCTATATGCAAATCAGCTCTGACCCTGTGCCTCATGGGAACAGTCCAGTCCGAACTACCAAGCCATGTCTTTCCCAGATCGGAATTAAGCATCCAAGGACCGGTTTCTGGCTATCAGCCTGGATAGCTTGACTCCAGTGGTGTGGGGAGCCTGGGACTCACGTCTGAGCATACCCAGCACACTCGGGGTGAAAATTGCAAAAAACACAGTTGATGGACAGAATGTAGAACAATGTCATACATTCACCCCAGTACAAGGATCTGGGCCTAAATCCATCGTTTTTTTGCACTCCACACCACCCTGGGTTAGACACTGGCTATAGGCAAATCAGCTCTGACCCGGTGCCTCATGGGAACAGTCCAGTCCGAACTACCAAACCATGTCTTTCCCAGACCTGAATTAAGCATCCAAGGATCGGTTTCTGGCTATCAACCTTCATCAGCCTGGATAGCTTGACTCCAGTGGTGTGGAGAGCCTGGGACTCACGTCTGAGCATACCCAGCACACTCGGGGTGAAAATTGCAAAAAACACAGTTGATGGACAGAATGTAGAACAATGTCATACATTCACCCCAGTACAAGGATCTGGGCCTAAATCCATCGTTTTTTGAACTTCACATCACCCTGGGTTAGACACTGGCTATATGCAAATCAGCTCTGACCCTGTGCCTCATGGGAACAGTCCAGTCCGAACTACCAAGCCATGTCTTTCCCAGACCGGAATTAAGCATCCAAGGACCGGTTTCTGGCTATCAGCCTTCATCAGCCTGGATAGCTTGACTCCAGTGGTGTGAAGAGCCTGGGACTCACGTCTGAGCATACCCAGCACACTCGGGGTGACAATTGCAAAAAACACAGTTGATGGACAGAATGTAGAACAATGTCATACATTCACCCCAGTACAAGGATCTGGGCCTAAATCCATCGTTTCTTTGCACTCCACACCACCCTGGGTTAGACACTGGCTATATGCAAATCAGCTCTGACCCTGTGCCTCATGGGAACAGTCCAGTCCGGATTACCAAGCCATGTCTTTCCCAGACCGGAATTAAGCATCCAAGGACCGGTTTCTGGCTATCAGCCTTCATCAGCCTGGATAGCTTGACTCCAGTGGTGTGGAGAGCCTGGGACTCACGTCTGAGCATACCCAGCAATCTCGGGGTGAAAATTGCAAAAAACACAGATGATGGACAGAATGTAGAACAATGTCATACATTCACCCCAGTACAAGGATCTGGCCCTAAGTCCATCGTTTTTTTGCACTCCACACCACCCTGGGTTAGACACTGGCTATATGCAAATCAGCTCTGACCCTGTGCCTCATGGGAACAGTCCAGTCCGAACTACCAAGCCATGTCTTTCCCAGACCGGAATTAAGCATCCAAGGACCGGTTTCTGGCTATCAGCCTTCATCTGCCTGGATAGCGTGACTCCAGTGGTGTGGAGAGCCTGGGACTCACGTCTGAGCATACCCAGCACACTCGGGGTAAAAATTGCAAAAACACAGTTGATGGACAGAATGTAGAACAATGTCATACATTCACCCCAGTACAAGGATCTGGGCCTAAATCCATCGTTTTTTTGCACTCCACACCACCCTGGATTAGACACTGGCTATATGCAAATCAGCTCTGACCCTGTGCCTCATGGGAATAGTCCAGTCCGAACTACCAAGCCTGGTCTTTCCCAGACCGGAATTAAGCATCCAAGGACCGGTTTCTGGCTATCAGCCTTCATCAGCCTGGATAGCTTGACTCCAGTGGTGTGGAGAGCCTGGGACTCACGTCTGAGCATACCCAGCACACTCGGGGTGAAAATTGCAAAAAACACAGTTGATGGACAGAATGTAGAACAATGTCATACATTCACCCAGTACAAGGATCTGGGCCTAAATCCATCGTTTCTTTGCACTCCACACCACCCTGGGTTAGACACTGGCTATATGCAAATCAGCTCTGACCCTGTGCCTCATGGGAACAGTCCAGTCCGAACTACCAAGCCATGTCTTTCCCAGACCGGAATTAAGCATCCAAGGACCGGTTTCTGGCTATCAGCCTGGATAGCTTGACTCCAGTGGTGTGGAGAGCCTGGGACTCACGTCTGAGCATGCCCAGCACACTCGGGGTGAAAATTGCAAAAAACACAGTTGATGGACAGAATGTAGAACAATGTCATACATTCACCCCAGTACAAGGATCTGGGCCTAAATCCATCGGTTTTTTGCACTCCACACCACCCTGGGTTAGACACTGGCTATAGGCAAATCAGCTCTGACCCGGTGCCTCATGGGAACACTCCAGTCTGAACTACCAAACCATGTCTTTCCCAGACCGGAATTAAGCATCCAAGGACCGGTTTCTGGCTATCAGCCTTCATCAGCCTGGATAGCTTGACTCCAGTGGTGTGGAGAGCCTGGGACTCACGTCTGAGCATACCCAGCACACTTGGGGTGAAAATTGCAAAAAACACAGTTGATGGACAGAATGTAGAACAATTTCATACATTCACCCCAGTACAAGGATCTGGGCCTAAATCCATCGTTTTTTTGCACTCCACACCACCCTGGGTTAGACACTGGCTGTATGCAAATCAGCTCTGACCCTGTGCCTCATGGGAACAGTCCAGTCCGAACTACCAAGCCTGGTCTTTCCCAGACCGGAATTAAGCATCCAAGGACCGGTTTCTGGCTATCAGCCTTCATCATCCTGGATAGCTTGACTCCAGTGGTGTGGAGAGCCTGGGACTCACGTCTGAGCATACCCAGCACACTCGGGATGAAAATTGCAAAAAACACAGTTGATGTACAGAATGTAGAACAATGTCATACATTCACCCCAGTACAAGGATCTGGGCCTAAATCCATCGTTTCTTTGCACTCCACACCACCCTGGGTTAGACACTGGCTATATGCAAATCAGCTCTGACCCTGTGCCTCTTGGGAACAGTCCAGTCCGAACTACCAAGCCATGTCTTTCCCAGACCGGAATTAAGCATCCAAGGACTGCTTTCTGGCTATCAGCCTTCATCAGCCTGGATAGCTTGACTCCAGTGGTGTGGAGAGCCTGGGACTCACGTCTGAGCATACCCAGCACACTCGGGGTGAAAATTGCAAAAAACACAGTTGATGGACAGAATGTAGAACAATGTCATACATTCACCCCAGTACAAGGATCTGGGCCTAAATCCATTGTTTCTTTGCACTCCACACCACCCTGGGTTAGACACTGGCTATATGCAAATCAGCTCTGACCCTGTGCCTCATGGGAACAGTCCAATCCGAACTACCAAGCCATGTCTTTCCCAGACCGGAATTAAGCATCCAAGGACCGGTTTCTGGCTATCAGCCTTCATCAGCCTGGATAGCTTGACTCCAGTGGTGTGGAGAGCCTGGGACTCACGTCTGAGCATACCCAGCACACTCGGGG
Organism: Lissotriton helveticus; assembly: GCF_964261635.1. Lineage (NCBI taxonomy): Eukaryota > Metazoa > Chordata > Amphibia > Caudata > Salamandridae > Lissotriton > Lissotriton helveticus. The sequence continues at coordinate 250,221,625 of NC_136062.1, forward strand.
TGAAAATTGCAAAAAACCCAGTTGATGGACAGAATGTAGAACAATGTCATAAATTCACACCAGTACAAGGATCTGGGCCTAAATCCATCATTTTTTTGCACTCCACACCACCCTGGGTTAGACACTGGCTATATGCAAATCAGCTCTGACCCTGTGCCTCATGGGAACAGTCCAGTCCGAACTACCAAGCCATGTCTTTCCCAGACCGGAATTAAGCATCCAAGGACCGGTTTCTGGCTATCAGCCTTCATCAGCCTGGATAGCTTGACTCCAGTGGTGTGGAGAGCCTGGGACTCACGTCTGAGCATACCCAGCACACTCGGGGTGAAAATTGCAAAAAACACAGTTGATGGACAGAATATAGAACAATGTCATACATTAACCCCAGTACAAGGATCGGGGCCTGAATCCATCGTTTTTTTGCACTCCACACCACCCTGGGTTAGACACTGGCTATATGCAAATCAGCTCTGACCCTGTGCCTCATGGGAACAGTCCAGTCCGAACTACCAAGCCATGTCTTTCCCAGACCGGAATTAAGCATCCAAGGACCGGTTTCTGGCTATCAGCCTTCATCAGCCTGGATAGCTTGACTCCAGTGGTGTGGAGAACCTGGGACTCACGTCTGAGCATACCCAGCACACTCGGGGTGAAAATTGCAAAAAACACAGTTGATGGACAGAATGTAGAACATTGTCATACATTCACCCCAGTACAAGGATCTGGGCCTAAATCCATCGTTTTATGGCACTCCACACCACCCTGGGTTAGACACTGGCTATATGCAAATCAGCTCTGACCCTGTGCCTCATGGGAATAGTCCAGTCCGAACTACCAAGCCATGTCTTTCCCAGACCGGAATTAAGCATCCAAGGACCGGTTTCTGGCTATCCGCCTTCATCAGCCTGGATAGCTTGACTCCAGTGGTGTGGAGAGCCTGGGACTCACGTCTGAGCATACCCAGCACACTCGGGGTGAAAATTGCAAAAAACACAGTTGATAGACAGAATCTAGAACAATGTCATAAATTCACCCCAGTACAAGGATCTGGGCCTAAATCCATTGTTTGTTTGCACTCCACACCACCCTGGGTTAGACACTGGCTATATGCAAATCAGCTCTGACCCTGTGCCTCATGGGAACAGTCCAGTCCGAACTACCAAGCCATGTTCTGTCCCAGACCGGAATTAAGCATCCAAGGACCGGTTTCTGGCTATCAGCCTTCATCAGCCTGGATAGCTTGACTCCAGTGGTGTGGAGAGCCTGGGACTCACGTCTGAGCATACCCAGCACACTCGGGGTGAAAATTGCAAAAAACACAGTTGATGGACAGAATGTAGAACAATGTCATACATTCACCCCAGTACAAGGATCTGGGCCTAAATCCATCGTTTTTTTGCACTCCACACCACCCTGGGTTAGACACTGGCTATATGCAAATCAGCTCTGACCCTGTGCCTCATGGGAACAGTCCAGTCCGAACTACCAAGCCATGTCTTTCCCAGACCGGAATTAAGCATCCAAGGACCGGTTTCTGGCTATCAGCCTTCATCAGCCTGGATAGCTTGACTCCAGTGGTGTGGAGAGCCTGGGACTCACGTCTGAGCATACCCAGCACACTCGGGGTGAAAATTGCAAAAAACACAGTTGATGGACAGAATATAGAACAATGTCATACATTCACCCCAGTACAAGGATCTGGGCCTAAATCCATCGTTTTATTGCACTCCACACCACCCTGGGTTAGACACTGGCTATATGCAAATCAGCTCTGACCCTGTGCCTCATGGGAACAGTCCAGTCCGAACTACCAAGCCATGTCTATCCCAGACCGGAATTAAGCATCCAAGGACCGGTTTCTGGCTATCAGCCTTCATCAGCCTGGATAGCTTGACTCCAGTGGTGTGGAGAGCCTGGGACTCACGTCTGAGCATACCCAGCACACTCGGGGTGAAAATTGCAAAAAACACAGTTGATGGACAGAATGTAGAACAATGTCATACATTCACCCCAGTACAAGGATCTGGGCCTAAATCCATCGTTTTTTTTAACTCCACACCACCCTGGGTTAGACACTGGCTATATGCAAATCAGCTCTGACCCTGTGCCTCATGGGAACAGTCCAGTCCGAACTACCAAGCCATGTCTTTCCCAGATCGGAATTAAGCATCCAAGGACCGGTTTCTGGCTATCAGCCTGGATAGCTTGACTCCAGTGGTGTGGAGAGCCTGGGACTCACGTCTGAGCATGCCCAGCACACTCGGGGTGAAAATTGCAAAAAACACAGTTGATGGACAGAATGTAGAACAATGTCATACATTCACCCCAGTACAAGGATCTGGGCCTAAATCCATCGTTTTTTTGCACTCCACACCACCCTGGGTTAGACACTGGCTATAGGCAAATCAGCTCTGACCCGGTGCCTCATGGGAACAGTCCAGTCCGAACTACCAAACCATGTCTTTCCCAGACCTGAATTAAGCATCCAAGGACCGGTTTCTGGCTATCAGCCTTCATCAGCCTGGATAGCTTGACTCCAGTGGTGTGGAGAGCCTGGGACTCACGTCTGAGCATACCCAGCACACTCGGGGTGAAAATTGCAAAAAACACAGTTGATGGACAGAATGTAGAACAATGTCATACATTCACCCCAGTACAAGGATCTGGGCCTAAATCCATCATTTTTTTGCACTCCACACCACCCTGGGTTAGACACTGGCTGTATGCAAATCAGCTCTGACCCTGTGCCTCTTGGGAACAGTCCAGTCCGAACTACCAAGCCATGTCTTTCCCAGACCGGAATTAAGCATCCAAGGACCGGTTTCTGGCTATCAGCCTTCATCAGCCTGGATAGCTTGACTCCAGTGGTGTGGGGAGCCTGGGACTCACGTCTGAGCATACCCAGCACACTCGGGGTGAAAATTGCAAAAAACACAGTTGATGGACAGAATGTAGAACAATGTCATACATTCACCCCAGTACAAGGATCTGGGCCTAAATCCATCGTTTCTTTTAACTCCACACCACCCTGGGTTAGACACTGGCTATATGCAAATCAGCTCTGACCCTGTGCCTCATGGGAACAGTCCAGTCCGAACTACCAAGCCATGTCTTTCCCAGATCGGAATTAAGCATCCAAGGACCGGTTTCTGGCTATCAGCCTGGATAGCTTGACTCCAGTGGTGTGGGGAGCCTGGGACTCACGTCTGAGCATACCCAGCACACTCGGGGTGAAAATTGCAAAAAACACAGTTGATGGACAGAATGTAGAACAATGTCATACATTCACCCCAGTACAAGGATCTGGGCCTAAATCCATCGTTTTTTTGCACTCCACACCACCCTGGGTTAGACACTGGCTATAGGCAAATCAGCTCTGACCCGGTGCCTCATGGGAACAGTCCAGTCCGAACTACCAAACCATGTCTTTCCCAGACCTGAATTAAGCATCCAAGGATCGGTTTCTGGCTATCAGCCTTCATCAGCCTGGATAGCTTGACTCCAGTGGTGTGGAGAGCCTGGGACTCACGTCTGAGCATACCCAGCACACTCGGGGTGAAAATTGCAAAAAACACAGTTGATGGACAGAATGTAGAACAATGTCATACATTCACCCCAGTACAAGGATCTGGGCCTAAATCCATCATTTCTTTGCACTCCACACCACCCTGGGTTAGACACTGGCTATATGCAAATCAGCTCTGACCCTGTGCCTCTTGGGAACAGTCCAGTCCGAACTACCAAGCCATGTCTTTCCCAGACCGGAATTAAGCATCCAAGGACCGGTTTCTGGCTATCAGCCTTCATCAGCCTGGATAGCTTGACTCCAGTGGTGTGGGGAGCCTGGGACTCACGTCTGAGCATACCCAGCACACTCGGGGTGAAAATTGCAAAAAACACAGTTGATGGACAGAATGTAGAACAATGTCATACATTCACCCCAGTACAAGGATCTGGGCCTAAATCCATCATTTCTTTGCACTCCACACCACCCTGGGTTAGACACTGGCTATATGCAAATCAGCTCTGACCCTGTGCCTCATGGGAACAGTCCAGTTCGAACTACCAAGCCATGTCTTTCCCAGACCGGAATTAAGCATCCAAGGACCGGTTTCCGGCTATCAGCCTTCATCAGCCTGGATAGCTTGACTCCAGTGGTGTGGAGAGCCTGGGACTCACGTCTGAGCATACCCAGCACACTCGGGGTGAAAATTGCAAAAAACACAGTTGATGGACAGAATGTAGAACAATGTCATAAATTCACACCAGTACAAGGATCTGGGCCTAAATCCATCGTTTTTTTGCACTCCACACCACCCTGGGTTAGACACTGGCTATATGCAAATCAGCTCTGACCCTGTGCCTCATGGGAACAGTCCAGTCCGAACTACCAAGCCATGTCTTTCCCAGACCGGAATTAAGCATCCAAGGATCGGTTTCTGGCTATCAGCCTTCATCAGCCTGGATAGCTTGACTCCAGTGGTGTGGAGAGCCTGGGACTCACGTCTGAGCATACCCAGCACACTCGGGGTGAAAATTGCAAAAAACACAGTTGATGGACAGAATGTAGAACAATGTCATACATTCACCCCAGTACAAGGATCTGGGCCTAAATCCATCGTTTTTTGCACTCCACACCACCCTGGGTTAGACACTGGCTATATGCAAATCAGCTCTGACCCTGTGCCTCATGGGAACAGTCCAGTCCGAACTACCAAGCCATGTCTTTCCCAGAGCGGAATTAAGCATCCAAGGACCGGTTTCTGGCTATCAGCCTTCATCAGCCTGGATAGCTTGACTCCAGTAGTGTGGAGAGCCTGGGACTCACGTCTGAGCATACCCAGCACACTCGGGGTGAAAATTGCAAAAAACACAGTTGATGGACAGAATGTAGAACAATGTCATACATTCACCCCAGTACAAGGATCTGGGCCTAAATCCATCGTTTTTTGAACTCCACACCACCCTGGGTTAGACACTGGCTATATGCAAATCAGCTCTGACCCTGTGCCTCATGGGAACAGTCCAGTCCGAACTACCAAGCCATGTCTTTCCCAGACCGGAATTAAGCATCCAAGGACCGGTTTCTGGCTATCAGCCTTCATCAGCCTGGATAGCTTGACTCTAGTGGTGTGGAGAGCCTGGGACTCACGTCTGAGCATACCCAGCACACTCGGGGTGAAAATTGCAAAAAACACAGTTGATGGACAGAATGTAGAACAATGTCATACATTCACCCCAGTACAAGGATCTGGGCCTAAATCCATCGTTTTTTTGCACTCCACACCACCCTGGGTTAGACACTGGCTATATGCAAATCAGCTCTGACCCTGTGCCTGATGGGAACAGTCCTGTCCGAACTACCAAGCCATGTCTTTCCCAGACCGGAATTAAGTATCCAAGGACCGGTTTCTGGCTATCAGCCTTCATCAGCCTAGATAGCTTGACTCCAATGGTGTGGAGAGTCTGGGACTCACGTCTGAGCATACCCAGCACACTCGGGGTGAAAATTGCAAAAAACACAGTTGATGGACAGAATGTAGAACAATGTCATACATTCACCCCAGTACAAGGATCTGGGCCTAAATCCATCGTTTTTTTGCACTCCACACCACCCTGGGTTAGACACTGGCTATATGCAAATCAGCTCTGACCCTGTGCCTCATGGGAACAGTCCAGTCCGAACTACCAAGCCATGTCTTTCCCAGACCGGAATTATGCATCCAAGGACCGGTTTCTGGCTATCAGCCTTCATCAGCCTGGATAGCTTGACTCCAGTGGTGTGGAGAACCTGGGACTCACGTCTGAGCATACCCAGCACACTCGGGGTGAAAATTGCAAAAAACACAGTTGATGGACAGAATGTAGAACATTGTCATACATTCACCCCAGTACAAGGATCTGGGCCTAAATCCATCGTTTTTTGGCACTCCACACCACCCTGGGTTAGACACTGGCTATATGCAAATCAGCTCTGACCCCGTGCCTCATGGGAACAGTCCAGTCCGAACTACCAAGCCATGTCTTTCCCAGACCGGAATTAAGCATCCAAGGACCGGTTTCTGGCTATCAGCCTTCATCAGCCTGGATAGCTTGACTCCAGTGGTGTGGAGAGCCTGGGACTCACGTCTGAGCATACCCAGCACACTCGGGGTGAAAATTGCAAAAAACACAGTTGATAGACAGAATCTAGAACAATGTCATACATTCACCCCAGTACAAGGATCTGGGCCTAAATCCATTGTTTTTTTGCACTCCACACCACCCTGGGTTAGACACTGGCTATATGCAAATCAGCTCTGACCCTGTGCCTCATGGGAACAGTCCAGTCCGAACTACCAAGCCATGTTCTGTCCCAGACCGGAATTAAGCATCCAAGGACCGGTTTCTGGCTATCAGCCTTCATCAGCCTGGATAGCTTGACTCCAGTGGTGTGGAGAGCCTGGGACTCACGTCTGAGCATACCCAGCACACTCGGGGTGAAAATTGCAAAAAACACAGTTGATGGACAGAATGAAGAACAATGTCATACATTCACCCCAGTATAAGGATCTGGGCCTAAATCCATCGGTTTTTTGCACTCCACACCACCCTGGGTTAGACACTGGCTATATGGAAATCAGCTCTGACCATGTGCCTCATGGGAACAGTCCAGTCCGAACTACCAAGCCATGTCTTTCCCAGACCGGAATTAAGCATCCAAGGACCGGTTTCTGGCTATCAGCCTTCATCAGCCTGGATAGCTTGACTCCAGTGGTGTGGAGAGCCTGGGACTCACGTCTGAGCATACCCAGCACACTCGGGGTGAAAATTGCAAAAAACACAGTTGATGGACAGAATATAGAACAATGTCATACATTCACCCCAGTACAAGGATCTGGGCCTAAATCAATCGTTTCTTTTCACTCCACACCACCCTGGGTTAGACACTGGCTATATGCAAATCAGCTCTGACCCTGTGCCTCATGGGAACAGTCCAGTCCGAACTACCAAGCCATGTCTTTCCCAGACCGGAATTAAGCATCCAAGGACCGGTTTCTGGCTATCATCCTGGATAGCTTGACTCCAGTGGTGTGGAGAGCCTGGGACTCACGTCTGAGCATGCCCAGCACACTCGGGGTGAAAATTGCAAAAAACACAGTTGATGGACAGAATGTAGAACAATGTCATACATTCACCCCAGTACAAGGATCTGGGCCTAAATCCATCGTTTTTTTGCACTCCACACCACCCTGGGTTAGACACTGGCTATAGGCAAATCAGCTCTAACCCGGTGCCTCAAGGGAACAGTCCAGTCCGAACTACCAAACCATGTCTTTCCCAGACCGGAATTAAGCATCCAAGGACCGGTTTCTGGCTATCAGCCTTCATCAGCCTGGATAGCTTGACTCCAGTGGTGTGGAGAGCCTGGGACTCATGTCTGAGCATACCCAGCATACTCGGGGTGAAAATTGCAAAAAACACAGTTGATGGACAGAATGTAGAACAATGTCATACATTCACCCCAGTACAAGGATCTGGGCCTAAATCCATCGTTTTTTTGCACTCCACACCACCCTGGGTTAGACACTGGCTGTATGCAAATCAGCTCTGACCCTGTGCCTCATGGGAACAGTCCAGTCCGAACTACCAAGCCTGGTCTTTCCCAGACCGGAATTAAGCATCCAAGGACCGGTTTCTGGCTATCAGCCTTCATCAGCCTGGATAGCTTGACTCCAGTGGTGTGGAGAGAATGGGACTCACGTCTGAGCATACCCAGCACACTCGGGGTGAAAATTGCAAAAAACACAGTTGATGGACAGAATGTAGAACAATGTCATACATTCACCCCAGTACAAGGATCTGGGCCTAAATCCATTGTTTCTTTGCACTCCACACCACCCTGGGTTAGACACTGGCTATATGCAAATCAGCTCTGACCCTGTGCCTCTTGGGAACAGTCCAGTCCGAACTACCAAGCCATGTCTTTCCCAGACCGGAATTAAGCATCCAAGGACCGGTTTCTGGCTATCAGCCTTCATCAGCCTGGATAGCTTGACTCCAGTGGTGTGGAGAGCCTGGGACTCACGTCTGAGCATACCCAGCACACTCGGGGTGAAAATTGCAAAAAACACAGTTGATGGACAGAATGTAGAACAATGTCATACATTCACCCCAGTACAAGGATCTGGGCCTAAATCCATCGTTTCTTTGCACTCCACACCACCCTGGGTTAGACACTGGCTATATGCAAATCAGCTCTGACCCTGTGCCTCATGGGAACAGTCCAGTCCGAACTACCAAGCCATGTCTTTCCCAGACCGGAATTAAGCATCCAAGGACCGGTTACCGGCTATCAGCCTTCATCAGCCTGGATAGCTTGACTCCAGTGGTGTGGAGAGCCTGGGACTCACGTCTGAGCATACCCAGCACACTCGGGGTGAAAATTGCAAAAAACACAGTTGATGGACAGAATGTAGAACAATGTCATACATTAACCCCAGTACAAGGATCGGGGCCTAAATCCATCGTTTTTTTGCACTCCACACCACCCTGGGTTAGACACTGGCTATAGGCAAATCAGCTCTGACCCTGTGCCTCATGGGAACAGTCCAGTCCGAACTACCAAGCCATGTCTTTCCCAGACCGGAATTAAGCATCCAAGGACCAGTTTCTGGCTATCAGCCTGGATAGCTGGACTCCAGTGGTGTGGAGAGCCTGGGACTCACGTCTGAGCATGCCCAGCACACTCGGGGTGAAAATTGCAAAAAACACAGTTGATGGACAGAATGTAGAACAATGTCATACATTCACCCCAGTACAAGGATCTGGGCCTAAATCCATCGTTTTTTGCACTCCACACCACCCTGGGTTAGACACTGGCTATAGGCAAATCAGCTCTGATCCGGTGCCTCATGGGAACAGTCCAGTCCGAACTACCTAACCATGTCTTTCCCAGACCGGAATTAAGCATCCAAGAACCGGTTTCTGGCTATCAGCCTTCATCAGCCTGGATAGCTTGACTCCAGTGGTGTGGAGAGCCTGGGACTCACGTCTGAGCATACCCAGCACACTCGGGGTGAAAATTGCAAAAAACACAGTTGATGGACAGAATGTAGAACAATGTCATACATTCACCCCAGTACAAGGATCTGGGCCTAAATCCATCGTTTTATGCACTCCACACCACCCTGGGTTAGACACTGGCTATATGCAAATCAGCTCTGACCCTGTGCCTCTTGGGAACAGTCCAGTCCGAACTACCAAGCCATGTCTTTCCCAGACCGGAATTAAGCATCCAAGGACCGGTTTCTGGCTATCAGCCTTCATCAGCCTGGATAGCTTGACTCCAGTGGTGTGGAGAGCCTGGGACTCACGTCTGAGCATACCCAGCACACTCGGGGTGAAAATTACAAAAAACACAGTTGATGGACAGAATGTAGAACAATGTCATACATTCACCCCAGTACAAGGATCTGGGCCTAAATCCATCGTTTCTTTGCACTCCACACCACCCTGGGTTAGACACTGGCTATATGCAAATCAGCTCTGACCCTGTGCCTCATGGGAACAGTCCAGTCCGAACTACCAAGCCATGTCTTTCCCAGACCGGAATTAAGCATCCAAGGACCGGTTTCTGGCTATCAGCCTTCATCAGCCTGGATAGCTTGACTCCAGTGGTGTGGAGAGCCTGGGACTCACGTCTGAGCATACCCAGCACACTCGGGGTGAAAATTGCAAAAAACACAGTTGATGGACAGAATGTAGAACAATGTCATACATTAACCCCAGTACAAGGATCGGGGCCTAAATCCATCGTTTTTTTGCACTCCACACCACCCTGGGTTAGACACTGGCTATAGGCAAATCAGCTCTGACCCTGTGCCTCATGGGAACAGTCCAGTCCGAACTACCAAGCCATGTCTTTCCCAGACCGGAATTAAGCATCCAAGGACCAGTTTCTGGCTATCAGCCTGGATAGCTTGACTCCAGTGGTGTGGAGAGCCTGGGACTCACGTCTGAGCATGCCCAGCACACTCGGGGTGAAAATTGCAAAAAACACAGTTGATGGACAGAATGTAGAACAATGTCATACATTCACCCCAGTACAAGGATCTGGGCCTAAATCCATCGTTTTTTGCACTCCACACCACCCTGGGTTAGACACTGGCTATAGGCAAATCAGCTCTGATCCGGTGCCTCATGGGAACAGTCCAGTCCGAACTACCTAACCATGTCTTTCCCAGACCGGAATTAAGCATCCAAGAACCGGTTTCTGGCTATCAGCCTTCATCAGCCTGGATAGCTTGACTCCAGTGGTGTGGAGAGCCTGGGACTCACGTCTGAGCATACCCAGCACACTCGGGGTGAAAATTGTAAAAAACACAGTTGATGGACAGAATGTAGAACAATGTCATACATTCACCCCAGTACAAGGATCTGGGCCTAAATCCATCATTTTATGCACTCCACACCACCCTGGGTTAGACACTGGCTATATGCAAATCAGCTCTGACCCTGTGCCTCATGGGAACAGTCCAGTCCGAACTACCAAGCCATGTCTTTCCCAGATCGGAATTAAGCATCCAAGGACCGGTTTCTGGCTATCAGCCTTCATCAGCCTGGATAGCTTGACTCCAGTGGTGTGGAGAGCCTGGGACTCACGTCTGAGCATACCCAGCACACTCGGGGTGAAAATTGCAAAAAACACAGTTGATGGACAGAATGTAGAACAATGTCATACATTCACCCCAGTACAAGGATCTGGGCCTAAATCCATCGTTTTTTGAACTCCACACCACCCTGGGTTAGACACTGGCTATATGCAAATCAGCTCTGACCCTGTGCCTCATGGGAACAGTCCAGTCCGAACTACCAAGCCATGTCTTTCCCAGACCGGAATTAAGCATCCAAGGACCGGTTTCTGGCTATCAGCCTTCATCAGCCTGGATAGCTTGACTCCAGTGGTGTGGAGAGCCTGGGACTCACGTCTGAGCATACCCAGCACACTCGGGGTGAAAATTGCAAAAAACACAGTTGATGGACAGAATGTAGAACAATGTCATACATTCACCCCAGTACAAGGATCTGGGCCTAAATCCATCGTTTTTTGAACTCCACACCACCCTGGGTTAGACACTGGCTATATGCAAATCAGCTCTGACCCTGTGCCTCATGGGAACAGTCCAGTCCGAACTACCAAGCCCTGTCTTTCCCAGACCGGAATTAAGCATCCAAGGACCGGTTTCTGGCTATCAGCCTTCATCAGCCTGGATAGCTTGACTCCAGTGGTGTGGAGAGCCTGGGACTCACGTCTGAGCATGCCCAGCACACTCGGGGTGAAAATTGCAAAAAACACAGTTGATGGACAGAATGTAGAACAATGTCATACATTCACCCCAGTACAAGGATCTGGGCCTAAATCCATCGTTTTTTGAACTCCACACCACCCTGGGTTAGACACTGGCTATAGGCAAATCAGCTCTGACCCGGTGCCTCATGGGAACAGTCCAGTCCAAACTACCTAACCATGTTTTTCCCAGACCGGAATTAAGCATCCAAGGACCGGTTTCTGGCTATCAGCCTTCATCAGCCTGGATAGCTTGACTCCAGTGGTGTGGAGAGCCTGGGACTCACGTCTGAGCATACCCAGCACACTCGGGGTGAAAATTGCAAAAAACACAGTTGATGGACAGAATGTAGAACAATGTCATACATTCACCCCAGTACAAGGATCTGGGCCTAAATCCATCGTTTTTTGAACTCCACACCACCCTGGGTTAGACACTGGCTATATGCAAATCAGCTCTGACCCTGTGCCTCATGGGAACAGTCAAGTCCGAACTATCAAGCCATGTCTTTCCCAGACCGGAATTAAGCATCCAAGGACCGGTTTCTGGCTATCAGCCTTCATCAGCCTGGATAGCTTGACTCCAGTGGTGTGGAGAGCCTGGGACTCACGTCTGAGCATACCCAGCACACTCGGGGTGAAAATTGCAAAAAACACAGTTGATGGACAGAATGTAGAACAATGTCATACATTCACCCCAGTACAAGGATCTGGGCCTAAATCCATCGTTTTTTGCACTCCACACCACCCTGGGTTAGACACTGGCTATATGCAAATCAGCTCTGACCCTGTGCCTCATGGGAACAGTCCAGTCCGAACTACCAAGCCATGTCTTCCCCAGATCGGAATTAAGCATCCAAGGACCGGTTTCTGGCTATCAACCTTCATCAGCCTGGATAGCTTGACTCCAGTGGTGTGGAGAGCCTGGGACTCACGTCTGAGCATACCCAGCACACTCGGGGTGAAAATTGCAAAAAACACAGTTGATGGACAGAATGTAGAACAATGTCATACATTCACCCCAGTACAAGGATCTGGGCCTAAATCCATCGTTTTTTGAACTTCACACCACCCTGGGTTAGACACTGGCTATATGCAAATCAGCTCTGACCCTGTGCCTCATGGGAACAGTCTAGTCCGAACTACCAAGCCATGTCTTTCCCAGACCGGAATTAAGCATCCAAGGACCGGTTTCTGGCTATCAGCCTTCATCAGCCTGGATAGCTTGACTCCAGTGGTGTGAAGAGCCTGGGACTCACGTCTGAGCATACCCAGCACACTCGGGGTGAAAATTGCAAAAAACACAGTTGATGGACAGAATGTAGAACAATGTCATACATTCACCCCAGTACAAGGATCTGGGCCTAAATCCATCGTTTCTTTGCACTCCACACCACCCTGGGTTAGACACTGGCTATATGCAAATCAGCTCTGACCCTGTGCCTCATGGGAACAGTCCAGTCCGGATTACCAAGCCATGTCTTTCCCAGACCGGAATTAAGCATCCAAGGACCGGTTTCTGGCTATCAGCCTTCATCAGCCTGGATAGCTTGACTCCAGTGGTGTGGAGAGCCTGGGACTCACGTCTGAGCATACCCAGCACTCTCGGGGTGAAAATTGCAAAAAACACAGATGATGAACAGAATGTAGAACAATGTCATACATTCACCCCAGTACAAGGATCTGGCCCTAAGTCCATCGTTTTTTTGCACTCCACACCACCCTGGGTTAGACACTGGCTATATGCAAATCAGCTCTGACCCTGTGCCTCATGGGAACAGTCCAGTCCGAACTACCAAACCATGTCTTTCCCAGACCGGAATTAAGCATCCAAGGACCGGTTTCTGGCAATCAGCCTTCATCTGCCTGGATAGCGTGACTCCAGTGGTGTGGAGAGCCTGGGACTCACGTCTGAGCATACCCAGCACACTCGGGGTAAAAATTGCAAAAACACAGTTGATGGACAGAATGTAGAACAATGTCATACATTCACCCCAGTACAAGGATCTGGGCCTAAATCCATCGTTTTTTTGCACTCCACACCACCCTGGATTAGACACTGGCTATATGCAAATCAGCTCTGACCCTGTGCCTCATGGGAATAGTCCAGTCCGAACTACCAAGCCTGGTCTTTCCCAGACCGGAATTAAGCATCCAAGGACCGGTTTCTGGCTATCAGCCTTCATCAGCCTGGATAGCTTGACTCCAGTGGTGTGGAGAGCCTGGGACTCACGTCTGAGCATACCCAGCACACTCGGGGTGAAAATTGCAAAAAACACAGTTGATGGACAGAATGTAGAACAATGTCATACATTCACCCCAGTACAAGGATCTGGGCCTAAATCCATCATTTTTTTGCACTCCACACCACCCTGGGTTAGACACTGGCTGTATGCAAATCAGCTCTGACCCTGTGCCTCTTGGGAACAGTCCAGTCCGAACTACCAAGCCATGTCTTTCCCAGACCGGAATTAAGCATCCAAGGACCGGTTTCTGGCTATCAGCCTTCATCAGCCTGGATAGCTTGACTCCAGTGGTGTGGGGAGCCTGGGACTCACGTCTGAGCATACCCAGCACACTCGGGGGGAAAATTGCAAAAAACACAGTTGATGGACAGAATGTAGAACAATGTCATACATTCACCCCAGTACAAGGATCTGGGCCTAAATCCATCGTTTTTTTTAACTCCACACCACCCTGGGTTAGACACTGGCTATATGCAAATCAGCTCTGACCCTGTGCCTCATGGGAACAGTCCAGTCCGAACTACCAAGCCATGTCTTTCCCAGATCGGAATTAAGCATCCAAGGACCGGTTTCTGGCTATCAGCCTGGATAGCTTGACTCCAGTGGTGTGGAGAGCCTGGGACTCACGTCTGAGCATGCCCAGCACACTCGGGGTGAAAATTGCAAAAAACACAGTTGATGGACAGAATGTAGAACAATGTCATACATTCACCCCAGTACAAGGATCTGGGCCTAAATCCATCGTTTTTTTGCACTCCACACCACCCTGGGTTAGACACTGGCTATAGGCAAATCAGCTCTGACCCGGTGCCTCATGGGAACAGTCCAGTCCGAACTACCAAACCATGTCTTTCCCAGACCTGAATTAAGCATCCAAGGACCGGTTTCTGGCTATCAGCCTTCATCAGCCTGGATAGCTTGACTCCAGTGGTGTGGAGAGCCTGGGACTCACGTCTGAGCATACCCAGCACACTCGGGGTGAAAATTGCAAAAAACACAGTTGATGGACAGAATGTAGAACAATGTCATACATTCACCCCAGTACAAGGATCTGGGCCTAAATCCATCATTTCTTTGCACTCCACACCACCCTGGGTTAGACACTGGCTATATGCAAATCAGCTCTGACCCTGTGCCTCTTGGGAACAGTCCAGTCCGAACTACCAAGCCATGTCTTTCCCAGACCGGAATTAAGCATCCAAGGACCGGTTTCTGGCTATCAGCCTTCATCAGCCTGGATAGCTTGACTCCAGTGGTGTGGGGAGCCTGGGACTCACGTCTGAGCATACCCAGCACACTCGGGGTGAAAATTGCAAAAAACACAGTTGATGGACAGAATGTAGAACAATGTCATACATTCACCCCAGTACAAGGATCTGGGCCTAAATCCATCATTTCTTTGCACTCCACACCACCCTGGGTTAGACACTGGCTATATGCAAATCAGCTCTGACCCTGTGCCTCATGGGAACAGTCCAGTCCGAACTACCAAGCCATGTCTTTCCCAGACCGGAATTAAGCATCCAAGGACCGGTTTCCGGCTATCAGCCTTCATCAGCCTGGATAGCTTGACTCCAGTGGTGTGGAGAGCCTGGGACTCACGTCTGAGCATACCCAGCACACTCGGGGTGAAAATTGCAAAAAACACAGTTGATGGACAGAATGTAGAACAATGTCATAAATTCACACCAGTACAAGGATCTGGGCCTAAATCCATCGTTTTTTTGCACTCCACACCACCCTGGGTTAGACACTGGCTATATGCAAATCAGCTCTGACCCTGTGCCTCATGGGAACAGTCCAGTCCGAACTACCAAGCCATGTCTTTCCCAGACCGGAATTAAGCATCCAAGGACCGGTTTCTGGCTTTCAGCCTTCATCAGCCTGGATAGCTTGACTCCAGTGGTGTGGAGAGCCTGGGACTCACGTCTGAGCATACCCAGCACACTCGGGGTGAAAATTGCAAAAAACACAGTTGATGGACAGAATGTAGAACAATGTCATACATTCACCCCAGTACAAGGATCTGGGCCTAAATCCATCGTTTTTTGCACTCCACACCACCCTGGGTTAGACACTGGCTATATGCAAATCAGCTCTGACCCTGTGCCTCATGGGAACAGTCCAGTCCGAACTACCAAGCCATGTCTTTCCCAGAGCGGAATTAAGCATCCAAGGACCGGTTTCTGGCTATCAGCCTTCATCAGCCTGGATAGCTTGACTCCAGTGGTGTGGAGAGCCTGGGACTCACGTCTGAGCATACCCAGCACACTCGGGGTGAAAATTGCAAAAAACACAGTTGATGGACAGAATGTAGAACAATGTCATACATTCACCCCAGTACAAGGATCTGGGCCTAAATCCATCGTTTTTTGAACTCCACACCACCCTGGGTTAGACACTGGCTATATGCAAATCAGCTCTGACCCTGTGCCTCATGGGAACAGTCCAGTCCGAACTACCAAGCCATGTCTTTCCCAGACCGGAATTAAGCATCCAAGGACCGGTTTCTGGCTATCAGCCTTCATCAGCCTGGATAGCTTGACTCTAGTGGTGTGGAGAGCCTGGGACTCACGTCTGAGCATACCCAGCACACTCGGGGTGAAAATTGCAAAAAACACAGTTGATGGACAGAATGTAGAACAATGTCATACATTCACCCCAGTACAAGGATCTGGGCCTAAATCCATCGTTTTTTTGCACTCCACACCACCCTGGGTTAGACACTGGCTATATGCAAATCAGCTCTGACCCTGTGCCTGATGGGAACAGTCCTGTCCGAACTACCAAGCCATGTCTTTCCCAGACCGGAATTAAGCATCCAAGGACCGGTTTCTGGCTATCAGCCTTCATCAGCCTAGATAGCTTGACTCCAATGGTGTGGAGAGTCTGGGACTCACGTCTGAGCATACCCAGCACACTCGGGGTGAAAATTGCAAAAAACACAGTTGATGGACAGAATGTAGAACAATGTCATACATTCACCCCAGTACAAGGATCTGGGCCTAAATCAATCGTTTTTTTGCACTCCACACCACCCTGGGTTAGACACTGGCTATATGCAAATCAGCTCTGACCCTGTGCCTCATGGGAACAGTCCAGTCCGAACTACCAAGCCATGTCTTTCCCAGACCGGAATTATGCATCCAAGGACCGGTTTCTGGCTATCAGCCTTCATCAGCCTGGATAGCTTGACTCCAGTGGTGTGGAGAACCTGGGACTCACGTCTGAGCATACCCAGCACACTCGGGGTGAAAATTGCAAAAAACACAGTTGATGGACAGAATGTAGAACATTGTCATACATTCACCCCAGTACAAGGATCTGGGCCTAAATCCATCGTTTTTTGGCACTCCACACCACCCTGGGTTAGACACTGGCTATATGCAAATCAGCTCTGACCCCGTGCCTCATGGGAACAGTCCAGTCCGAACTACCAAGCCATGTCTTTCCCAGACCGGAATTAAGCATCCAAGGACCGGTTTCTGGCTATCAGCCTTCATCAGCCTGGATAGCTTGACTCCAGTGGTGTGGAGAGCCTGGGACTCACGTCTGAGCATACCCAGCACACTCGGGGTGAAAATTGCAAAAAACACAGTTGATAGACAGAATCTAGAACAATGTCATACATTCACCCCAGTACAAGGATCTGGGCCTAAATCCATTGTTTTTTTGCACTCCACACCACCCTGGGTTAGACACTGGCTATATGCAAATCAGCTCTGACCCTGTGCCTCATGGGAACAGTCCAGTCCGAACTACCAAGCCATGTTCTGTCCCAGACCGGAATTAAGCATCCAAGGACCGGTTTCTGGCTATCAGCCTTCATCAGCCTGGATAGCTTGACTCCAGTGGTGTGGAGAGCCTGGGACTCACGTCTGAGCATACCCAGCACACTCGGGGTGAAAATTGCAAAAAACACAGTTGATGGACAGAATGTAGAACAATGTCATACATTCGCCCCAGTATAAGGATCTGGGCCTAAATCCATCGGTTTTTTGCACTCCACACCACCCTGGGTTAGACACTGGCTATATGCAAATCAGCTCTGACCATGTGCCTCATGGGAACAGTCCAGTCCGAACTACCAAGCCATGTCTTTCCCAGACCGGAATTAAGCATCCAAGGACCGGTTTCTGGCTATCAGCCTTCATCAGCCTGGATAGCTTGACTCCAGTGGTGTGGAGAGCCTGGGACTCACGTCTGAGCATACCCAGCACACTCGGGGTGAAAATTGCAAAAAACACAGTTGATGGACAGAATATAGAACAATGTCATACATTCACCCCAGTACAAGGATCTGGGCCTAAATCCATCGTTTCTTTTCACTCCACACCACCCTGGGTTAGACACTGGCTATATGCAAATCAGCTCTGACCCTGTGCCTCATGGGAACAGTCCAGTCCGAACTACCAAGCCATGTCTTTCCCAGACCGGAATTAAGCATCCAAGGACCAGTTTCTGGCTATCAGCCTGGATAGCTTGACTCCAGTGGTGTGGAGAGCCTGGGACTCACGTCTGAGCATGCCCAGCACACTCGGGGTGAAAATTGCAAAAAACACAGTTGATGGACAGAATGTAGAACAATGTCATACATTCACCCCAGTACAAGGATCTGGGCCTAAATCCATCGTTTTTTGCACTCCACACCACCCTGGGTTAGACACTGGCTATAGGCAAATCAGCTCTGATCCGGTGCCTCATGGGAACAGTCCAGTCCGAACTACCTAACCATGTCTTTCCCAGACCGGAATTAAGCATCCAAGAACCGGTTTCTGGCTATCAGCCTTCATCAGCCTGGATAGCTTGACTCCAGTGGTGTGGAGAGCCTGGGACTCACGTCTGAGCATACCCAGCACACTCGGGGTGAAAATTGCAAAAAACACAGTTGATGGACAGAATGTAGAACAATGTCATACATTCACCCCAGTACATCCATCGTTTTATGCACTCCACACCACCCTGGGTTAGACACTGGCTATATGCAAATCAGCTCTGACCCTGTGCCTCATGGGAACAGTCCAGTCCGAACTAGCAAGCCATGTCTTTCCCAGATCGGAATTAAGCATCCAAGGACCGGTTTCTGGCTATCAGCCTTCATCAGCCTGGATAGCTTGACTCCAGTGGTGTGGAGAGCCTGGGACTCACGTCTGAGCATACCCAGCACACTCGGGGTGAAAATTGCAAAAAACACAGTTGATGGACAGAATGTAGAACAATGTCATACATTCACCCCAGTACAAGGATCTGGGCCTAAATCCATCGTTTTTTGAACTCCACACCACCCTGGGTTAGACACTGGCTATATGCAAATCAGCTCTGACCCTGTGCCTCATGGGAACAGTCCAGTCCGAACTACCAAGCCATGTCTTTCCCAGACCTGAATTAAGCATCCAAGGACCGGTTTCTGGCTATCAGCCTTCATCAGCCTGGATAGCTTGACTCCAGTGGTGTGGAGAGCCTGGGACTCACGTCTGAGCATACCCAGCACACTCGGGGTGAAAATTGCAAAAAACACAGTTGATGGACAGAATGTAGAACAATGTCATACATTCACCCCAGTACAAGGATCTGGGCCTAAATCCATCGTTTTTTGAACTCCACACCACCCTGGGTTAGACACTGGCTATATGCAAATCAGCTCTGACCCTGTGCCTCATGGGAACAGTCCAGTCCGAACTACCAAGCCCTGTCTTTCCCAGACCGGAATTAAGCATCCAAGGACCGGTTTCTGGCTATCAGCCTTCATCAGCCTGGATAGCTTGACTCCAGTGGTGTGGAGAGCCTGGGACTCACGTCTGAGCATGCCCAGCACACTCGGGGTGAAAATTGCAAAAAACACAGTTGATGGACAGAATGTAGAACAATGTCATACATTCACCCCAGTACAAGGATCTGGGCCTAAATCCATCGTTTTTTGAACTCCACACCACCCTGGGTTAGACACTGGCTATAGGCAAATCAGCTCTGACCCGGTGCCTCATGGGAACAGTCCAGTCCGAACTACCTAACCATGTTTTTCCCAGACCGGAATTAAGCATCCAAGGACCGGTTTCTGGCTATCAGCCTTCATCAGCCTGGATAGCTTGACTCCAGTGGTGTGGAGAGCCTGGGACTCACGTCTGAGCATACCCAGCACACTCGGGGTGAAAATTGCAAAAAACACAGTTGATGGACAGAATGTAGAACAATGTCATACATTCACCCCAGTACAAGGATCTGGGCCTAAATCCATCGTTTTTTGAACTCCACACCACCCTGGGTTAGACACTGGCTATATGCAAATCAGCTCTGACCCTGTGCCTCATGGGAACAGTCAAGTCCGAACTATCAAGCCATGTCTTTCCCAGACCGGAATTAAGCATCCAAGGACCGGTTTCTGGCTATCAGCCTTCATCAGCCTGGATAGATTGACTCCAGTGGTGTGGAGAGCCTGGGACTCACGTCTGAGCATACCCAGCACACTCGGGGTGAAAATTGCAAAAAACACAGTTGATGGACAGAATGTAGAACAATGTCATACATTCACCCCAGTACAAGGATCTGGGCCTAAATCCATCGTTTTTTGCACTCCACACCACCCTGGGTTAGACACTGGCTATATGCAAATCAGCTCTGACCCTGTGCCTCATGGGAACAGTCCAGTCCGAACTACCAAGCCATGTCTTCCCCAGATCGGAATTAAGCATCCAAGGGCCGGTTTCTGGCTATCAACCTTCATCAGCCTGGATAGCTTGACTCCAGTGGTGTGGAGAGCCTGGGACTCACGTCTGAGCATACCCAGCACACTCGGGGTGAAAATTGCAAAAAACACAGTTGATGGACAGAATGTAGAACAATGTCATACATTCACCCCAGTACAAGGATCTGGGCCTAAATCCATCGTTTTTTGAACTTCACACCACCCTGGGTTAGACACTGGCTATATGCAAATCAGCTCTGACCCTGTGCCTCATGGGAACAGTCTAGTCCGAACTACCAAGCCATGTCTTTCCCAGACCGGAATTAAGCATCCAAGGACCGGTTTCTGGCTATCAGCCTTCATCAGCCTGGATAGCTTGACTCCAGTGGTGTGAAGAGCCTGGGACTCACGTCTGAGCATACCCAGCACACTCGGGGTGAAAATTGCAAAAAACACAGTTGATGGACAGAATGTAGAACAATGTCATACATTCACCCCAGTACAAGGATCTGGGCCTAAATCCATCGTTTCTTTGCACTCCACACCACCCTGGGTTAGACACTGGCTATATGCAAATCAGCTCTGACCCTGTGCCTCATGGGAACAGTCCAGTCCGGATTACCAAGCCATGTCTTTCCCAGACCGGAATTAAGCATCCAAGGACCGGTTTCTGGCTATCAGCCTTCATCAGCCTGGATAGCTTGACTCCAGTGGTGTGGAGAGCCTGGGACTCACGTCTGAGCATACCCAGCACACTCGGGGTAAAAATTGCAAAAACACAGTTGATGGACAGAATGTAGAACAATGTCATACATTCACCCCAGTACAAGGATCTGGGCCTAAATCCATCGTTTTTTTGCACTCCACACCACCCTGGATTAGACACTGGCTATATGCAAATCAGCTCTGACCCTGTGCCTCATGGGAATAGTCCAGTCCGAACTACCAAGCCTGGTCTTTCCCAGACCGGAATTAAGCATCCAAGGACCGGTTTCTGGCTATCAGCCTTCATCAGCCTGGATAGCTTGACTCCAGTGGTGTGGAGAGCCTGGGACTCACGTCTGAGCATACCCAGCACACTCGGGGTGAAAATTGCAAAAAACACAGTTGATGGACAGAATGTAGAACAATGTCATACATTCACCCAGTACAAGGATCTGGGCCTAAATCCATCGTTTCTTTGCACTCCACACCACCCTGGGTTAGACACTGGCTATATGCAAATCAGCTCTGACCCTGTGCCTCATGGGAACAGTCCAGTCCGAACTACCAAGCCATGTCTTTCCCTGGCCGGAATTAAGCATCCAAGGACCGGTTTCTGGCTATCAGCCTGGATAGCTTGACTCCAGTGGTGTGGAGAGCCTGGGACTCACGTCTGAGCATGCCCAGCACACTCGGGGTGAAAATTGCAAAAAACACAGTTGATGGACAGAATGTAGAACAATGTCATACATTCACCCCAGTACAAGGATCTGGGCCTAAATCCATCGTTTTTTTGCACTCCACACCACCCTGGGTTAGACACTGGCTATAGGCAAATCAGCTCTGACCCGGTGCCTCATGGGAACACTCCAGTCTGAACTACCAAACCATGTCTTTCCCAGACCGGAATTAAGCATCCAAGGACTGGTTTCTGGCTATCAGCCTTCATCAGCCTGGATAGCTTGACTCCAGTGGTGTGGAGAGCCTGGGACTCACGTCTGAGCATACCCAGCACACTCGGGGTGAAAATTGCAAAAAACACAGTTGATGGACAGAATGTAGAACAATTTCATACATTCACCCCAGTACAAGGATCTGGGCCTAAATCCATCGTTTTTTTGCACTCCACACCACCCTGGGTTAGACACTGGCTGTATGCAAATCAGCTCTGACCCTGTGCCTCATGGGAACAGTCCAGTCCGAACTACCAAGCCTGGTCTTTCCCAGACCGGAATTAAGCATCCAAGGACCGGTTTCTGGCTATCAGCCTTCATCATCCTGGATAGCTTGACTCCAGTGGTGTGGAGAGCCTGGGACTCACGTCTGAGCATACCCAGCACACTCTGGATGAAAATTGCAAAAAACACAGTTGATGGACAGAATGTAGAACAATGTCATACATTCACCCCAGTACAAGGATCTGGGCCTAAATCCATCGTTTCTTTGCACTCCACACCACCCTGGGTTAGACACTGGCTATATGCAAATCAGCTCTGACCCTGTGCCTCTTGGGAACAGTCCAGTCCGAACTACCAAGCCATGTCTTTCCCAGACCGGAATTAAGCATCCAAGGACCGGTTTCTGGCTATCAGCCTTCATCAGCCTGGATAGCTTGACTCCAGTGGTGTGGAGAGCCTGGGACTCACGTCTGAGCATACCCAGCACACTCGGGGTGAAAATTGCAAAAAACACAGTTGATGGACAGAATGTAGAACAATGTCATACATTCACCCCAGTACAAGGATCTGGGCCTAAATCCATCGTTTCTTTGCACTCCACACCACCCTGGGTTAGACACTGGCTATATGCAAATCAGCTCTGACCCTGTGCCTCATGGGAACAGTCCAATCCGAACTACCAAGCCATGTCTTTCCCAGACCGGAATTAAGCATCCAAGGACCGGTTTCCGGCTATCAGCCTTCATCAGCCTGGATAGCTTGACTCCAGTGGTGTGGAGAGCCTGGGACTCACGTCTGAGCATACCCAGCACACTCGGGGTGAAAATTGCAAAAAACCCAGTTGATGGACAGAATGTAGAACAATGTCAAAAATTCACACCAGTACAAGGATCTGGGCCTAAATCCATTGTTTTTTTGCACTCCACACCACCCTGGGTTAGACACTGGCTATATGCAAATCAGCTCTGACCCTGTGCCTCATGGGAACAGTCCAGTCCGAACTACCAAGCCATGTCTTTCCCAGACCGGAATTAAGCATCCAAGGACCGGTTTCTGGCTATCAGCCTTCATCAGCCTGGATAGCTTGACTCCAGTGGTGTGGAGAGCCTGGGACTCACGTCTGAGCATACCCAGCACACTCGGGGTGAAAATTGCAAAAAACACAGTTGATGGACAGAATATAGAACAATGTCATACATTAACCCCAGTACAAGGATCGGGGCCTGAATCCATCGTTTTTTTGCACTCCACACCACCCTGGGTTAGACACTGGCTATATGCAAATCAGCTCTGACCCTGTGCCTCATGGGAACAGTCCAGTCCGAACTACCAAGCCATGTCTTTCCCAGACCGGAATTAAGCATCCAAGGACCGGTTTCTGGCTATCAGCCTTCATCAGCCTGGATAGCTTGACTCCAGTGGTGTGGAGAACCTGGGACTCACGTCTGAGCATACCCAGCACACTCGGGGTGAAAATTGCAAAAAACACAGTTGATGGACAGAATGTAGAACATTGTCATACATTCACCCCAGTACAAGGATCTGGGCCTAAATCCATCGTTTTATGGCACTCCACACCACCCTGGGTTAGACACTGGCTATATGCAAATCAGCTCTGACCCTGTGCCTCATGGGAATAGTCCAGTCCGAACTACCAAGCCATGTCTTTCCCAGACCGGAATTAAGCATCCAAGGACCGGTTTCTGGCTATCAGCCTTCATCAGCCTGGATAGCTTGACTCCAGTGGTGTGGAGAGCCTGGGACTCACGTCTGAGCATACCCAGCACACTCGGGGTGAAAATTGCAAAAAACACAGTTGATAGACAGAATCTAGAACAATGTCATAAATTCACCCCAGTACAAGGATCTGGGCCTAAATCCATTGTTTTTTTGCACTCCACACCACCCTGGGTTAGACACTGGCTATATGCAAATCAGCTCTGACCCTGTGCCTCATGGGAACAGTCCAGTCCGAACTACCAAGCCATGTTCTGTCCCAGACCGGAATTAAGCATCCAAGGACCGGTTTCTGGCTATCAGCCTTCATCAGCCTGGATAGCTTGACTCCAGTGGTGTGGAGAGCCTGGGACTCACGTCTGAGCATACCCAGCACACTCGGGGTGAAAATTGCAAAAAACACAGTTGATGGACAGAATGTAGAACAATGTCATACATTCACCCCAGTACAAGGATCTGGGCCTAAATCCATCGTTTTTTTGCACTCCACACCACCCTGGGTTAGACACTGGCTATATGCAAATCAGCTCTGACCCTGTGCCTCATGGGAACAGTCCAGTCCGAACTACCAAGCCATGTCTTTCCCAGACCGGAATTAGGCATCTAAGGACCGGTTTCTGGCTATCAGCCTTCATCAGCCTGGATAGCTTGACTCCAGTGGTGTGGAGAGCCTGGGACTCACGTCTGAGCATACCCAGCACACTCGGGGTGAAAATTGCAAAAAACACAGTTGATGGACAGAATATAGAACAATGTCATACATTCACCCCAGTACAAGGATCTGGGCCTAAATCCATCGTTTTTTTGCACTCCACACCACCCTGGGTTAGACACTGGCTATATGCAAATCAGCTCTGACCCTGTGCCTCATGGGAACAGTCCAGTCCGAACTACCAAGCCATGTCTATCCCAGACCGGAATTAAGCATCCAAGGACCGGTTTCTGGCTATCAGCCTTCATCAGCCTGGATAGCTTGACTCCAGTGGTGTGGAGAGCCTGGGACTCACGTCTGAGCATACCCAGCACACTCGGGGTGAAAATTGCAAAAAACACAGTTGATGGACAGAATGTAGAACAATGTCATACATTCACCCCAGTACAAGGATCTGGGCCTAAATCCATCGTTTTTTTTTTAACTCCACACCACCCTGGGTTAGACACTGGCTATATGCAAATCAGCTCTGACCCTGTGCCTCATGGGAACAGTCCAGTCCGAACTACCAAGCCATGTCTTTCCCAGATCGGAATTAAGCATCCAAGGACCGTTTTCTGGCTATCAGCCTGGATAGCTTGACTCCAGTGGTGTGGAGAGCCTGGGACTCACGTCTGAGCATCCCAGCACAGTCGGGGTGAAAATTGCAAAAAACACAGTTGATGGACAGAATGTAGAACAATGTCATACATTCACCCCAGTACAAGGATCTGGGCCTAAATCCATCGTTTTTTTGCACTCCACACCACCCTGGGTTAGACACTGGCTATAGGCAAATCAGCTCTGACCCGGTGCCTCATGGGAACAGTCCAGTCCGAACTATCAAGCCATGTCTTTCCCAGATCGGAATTAAGCATCCAAGGACCGGTTTCTGGCTATCAGCCTTCATCAGCCTGGATAGCTTGACTCCAGTGGTGTGGAGAGCCTGGGACTCACGTCTGAGCATCCCAGCACAGTCGGGGTGAAAATTGCAAAAAACACAGTTGATGGACAGAATGTAGAACAATGTCATACATTCACCCCAGTACAAGGATCTGGGCCTAAATCCATCGTTTTTTTGCACTCCACACCACCCTGGGTTAGACACTGGCTATATGCAAATCAGCTCTGACCCTGTGCCTCATGGGAACAGTCCAGTCCGAACTACCAAGCCATGTCTTTCCGAGATCGGAATTAAGCATCCAAGGACCGTTTTCTGGCTATCAGCCTGGATAGCTTGACTCCAGTGGTGTGGAGAGCCTGGGACTCACGTCTGAGCATCCCAGCACAGTCGGGGTGAAAATTGCAAAAAACACAGTTGATGGACAGAATGTAGAACAATGTCATACATTCACCCCAGTACAAGGATCTGGGCCTAAATCCATCGTTTTTTTGCACTCCACACCACCCTGGGTTAGACACTGGCTATAGGCAAATCAGCTCTGACCCGGTGCCTCATGGGAACAGTCCAGTCCGAACTATCAAGCCATGTCTTTCCCAGATCGGAATTAAGCATCCAAGGACCGGTTTCTGGCTATCAGCCTTCATCAGCCTGGATAGCTTGACTCCAGTGGTGTGGAGAGCCTGGGACTCACGTCTGAGCATACCCAGCACACTCGGGGTGAAAATTGCAAAAAACACAGTTGATGGACAGAATGTAGAACAATGTCATACATTCACCCCAGTACAAGGATCTGGGCCTAAATCCATCGTTTTTTGCACTCCACACCACCCTGGGTTAGACACTGGCTATATGCAAATCAGCTCTGACCCTGTGCCTCATGGGAACAGTCCAATCCGAACTACTAAGCCATGTCTTTCCCAGACCGGAATTAAGCATCCAAGGACCGGTTTCCGGCTATCAGCCTTCATCAGCCTGGATAGCTTGACTCCAGTGGTGTGGAGAGCCTGGGACTCACGTCTGAGCATACCCAGCACACTCGGGGTGAAAATTGCAAAAAACACAGTTGATGGACAGAATGTAGAACAATGTCATACATTCACCCCAGTACAAGGATCTGGGCCTAAATCCATCGGTTTTTTTTAACTCCACACCACCCTGGGTTAGACACTGGCTATATGCAAATCAGCTCTGACCCTGTGCCTCATGGGAACAGTACAGTCCGAACTACCAAGCCATGTCTTTCCCAGATCGGAATTAAGCATCCAAGGACCGGTTTCTGGCTATCAGCCTGGATAGCTTGACTCCAGTGGTGTGGAGAGCCTGGGACTCACGTCTGAGCATCCCAGCACACTCGGGGTGAAAATTGCAAAAAACACAGTTGATGGACAGAATGTAGAACAATGTCATACATTCACCCCAGTACAAGGATCTGGGCCTAAATCCATCGTTTTTTTGCACTCCACACCACCCTGGGTTAGACACTGGCTATAGGCAAATCAGCTCTGACCCGGTGCCTCATGGGAACAGTCCAGTCCGAACTATCAAGCCATGTCTTTCCCAGATCGGAATTAAGCATCCAAGGACCGGTTTCTGGCTATCAGCCTTCATCAGCCTGGATAGCTTGACTCCAGTGGTGTGGAGAGCCTGGGACTCACGTCTGAGCATACCCAGCACACTCGGGGTGAAAATTGCAAAAAACACAGTTGATGGACAGAATGTAGAACAATGTCATACATTCACCCCAGTACAAGGATCTGGGCCTAAATCCATCGTTTTTTGCACTCCACACCACCCTGGGTTAGACACTGGCTATATGCAAATCAGCTCTGACCCTGTGCCTCATGGGAACAGTCCAATCCGAACTACTAAGCCATGTCTTTCCCAGACCGGAATTAAGCATCCAAGGACCGGTTTCCGGCTATCAGCCTTCATCAGCCTGGGTAGCTTGACTCCAGTGGTGTGGAGAGCCTGGGACTCACGTCTGAGCATACCCAGCACACTCGGGGTGAAAATTGCAAAAAACCCAGTTGATGGACAGAATGTAGAACAATGTCATAAATTCACACCAGTACAAGGATCTGGGCCTAAATCCATCGTTTTTTTGCACTCCACACCACCCTGGGTTAGACACTGGCTATATGCAAATCAGCTCTGACCCTGTGCCTCATGGGAACAGTCCAGTCCGAACTACCAAGCCATGTCTTTCCCAGACCGGAATTAAGCATCCAAGGACCGGTTTCTGGCTATCAGCCTTCATCAGCCTGGATAGCTTGACTCCAGTGGTGTGGAGAGCCTGGGACTCACGTCTGAGCATACCCAGCACACTCGGGGTGAAAATTGCAAAAAACACAGTTGATGGACAGAATATAGAACAATGTCATACATTAACCCCAGTACAAGGATCGGGGCCTGAATCCATCGTTTTTTTGCACTCCACACCACCCTGGGTTAGACACTGGCTATATGCAAATCAGCTCTGACCCTGTGCCTCATGGGAACAGTCCAGTCCGAACTACCAAGCCATGTCTTTCCCAGACCGGAATTAAGCATCCAAGGACCGGTTTCTGGCTATCAGCCTTCATCAGCCTGGATAGCTTGACTCCAGTGGTGTGGAGAACCTGGGACTCACGTCTGAGCATACCCAGCACACTCGGGGTGAAAATTGCAAAAAACACAGTTGATGGACAGAATGTAGAACATTGTCATACATTCACCCCAGTACAAGGATCTGGGCCTAAATCCATCGTTTTATGGCACTCCACCCCACCCTGGGTTAGACACTGGCTATATGCAAATCAGCTCTGACCCTGTGCCTCATGGGAATAGTCCAGTCCGAACTACCAAGCCATGTCTTTTCCAGACCGGAATTAAGCATCCAAGGACCGGTTTCTGGCTATCAGCCTTCATCAGCCTGGATAGCTTGACTCCAGTGGTGTGGAGAGCCTGGGACTCACGTCTGAGCATACCCAGCACACTCGGGGTGAAAATTGCAAAAAACACAGTTGATAGACAGAATCTAGAACAATGTCATAAATTCACCCCAGTACAAGGATCTGGGCCTAAATCCATTGTTTTTTTGCACTCCACACCACCCTGGGTTAGACACTGGCTATATGCAAATCAGCTCTGACCCTGTGCCTCATGGGAACAGTCCAGTCGAACTACCAAGCCATGTTCTGTCCCAGACCGGAATTAAGCATCCAAGGACCGGTTTCTGGCTATCAGCCTTCATCAGCCTGGATAGCTTGACTCCAGTGGTGTGGAGAGCCTGGGACTCACGTCTGAGCATA
The DNA here is from genome assembly GCF_964261635.1 of Lissotriton helveticus. Taxonomy (NCBI): domain Eukaryota; kingdom Metazoa; phylum Chordata; class Amphibia; order Caudata; family Salamandridae; genus Lissotriton; species Lissotriton helveticus. Next base: position 250,250,384 of record NC_136062.1, read on the forward strand.
CCCAGCACACTCGGGGTGAAAATTGCAAAAAACACAGTTGATGGACAGAATGTAGAACAATGTCATACATTCACCCCAGTACAAGGATCTGGGCCTAAATCCATCGTTTTTTTGCACTCCACACCACCCTGGGTTAGACACTGGCTATATGCAAATCAGCTCTGACCCTGTGCCTCATGGGAACAGTCCAGTCCGAACTACCAAGCCATGTCTTTCCCAGACCGGAATTAAGCATCCAAGGACCGGTTTCTGGCTATCAGCCTTCATCAGCCTGGATAGCTTGACTCCAGTGGTGTGGAGAGCCTGGGACTCACGTCTGAGCATACCCAGCACACTCGGGGTGAAAATTGCAAAAAACACAGTTGATGGACAGAATGTAGAACAATGTCATACATTCACCCCAGTACAAGGATCTGGGCCTAAATCCATCGTTTTTTTTAACTCCACACCACCCTGGGTTAGACACTGGCTATATGCAAATCAGCTCTGACCCTGTGCCTCATGGGAACAGTCCAGTCCGAACTACCAAGCCATGTCTTTCCCAGATCGGAATTAGGCATCCAAGGACCGGTTTCTGGCTATCAGCCTGGATAGCTTGACTCCAGTGGTGTGGAGAGCCTGGGACTCACGTCTGAGCATGCCCAGCACACTCGGGGTGAAAATTGCAAAAAACACAGTTGATGGACAGAATGTAGAACAATGTCATACATTCACCCCAGTACAAGGATCTGGGCCTAAATCCATCGTTTTTTTGCACTCCACACCACCCTGGGTTAGACACTGGCTATATGCAAATCAGCTCTGACCCTGTGCCTCATGGGAACAGTCCAGTCCGAACTACCAAGCCATGTCTTTCCCAGACCGGAATTAGGCATCCAAGGACCGGTTTCTGGATATCAGCATTCATCAGCCTGGATAGCTTGACTCCAGTGGTGTGGAGAGCCTGGGACTCACGTCTGAGCATACCCAGCACACTCGGGGTGAAAATTACAAAAAACACAGTTGATGGACAGAATGTAGAACAATGTCATACATTCACCCCAGTACAAGGATCTGGGCCTAAATCCATAGTTTTTTTTGCACTCCACACCACCCTGGGTTAGACACTGGCTGTATGCAAATCAGCTCTGACCCTGTGCCTCATGGGAACAGTCCAGTCCAAACTACCAAGCCTGGTCTTTCCCAGACCGGAATTAAGCATCCAAGGACCGGTTTCTGGCTATCAGCCTTCATCAGCCTGGATAGCTTGACTCCAGTGGTGTGGAGAGCCTGGGACTCACGTCTGAGCATACCCAGCACACTCGGGGTGAAAATTGCAAAAAACACAGTCGATGGACAGAATGTAGAACAATGTCATACATTCACCCCAGTACAAGGATCTGGGCCTAAATCCATCATTTCTTTGCACTCCACACCACCCTGGGTTAGACACTGGCTATATGCAAATCAGCTCTGACCCTGTGCCTCTTGGGAACAGTCCAGTCCGAACTACCAAGCCATGTCTTTCCCAGACCGGAATTAAGCATCCAAGGACCGGTTTCTGGCTATCAGCCTTCATCAGCCTGGATAGCTTGACTCCAGTGGTGTTGGGAGCCTGGGACTCACGTCTGAGCATACCCAGCACACTCGGGGTGAAAATTGCAAAAAACACAGTTGATGGACAGAATGTAGAACAATGTCATACATTCACCCCAGTACAAGGATCTGGGCCTAAATCCATCATTTCTTTGCACTCCACACCACCCTGGGTTAGACACTGGCTATATGCAAATCAGCTCTGACCCTGTGCCTCATGGGAACAGTCCAGTCCGAACTACCAAGCCATGTCTTTCCCAGACCGGAATTAAGCATCCAAGGACCGGTTTCCGGCTATCAGCCTTCATCAGCCTGGATAGCTTGACTCCAGTGGTGTGGAGAGCCTGGGACTCACGTCTGAGCATACCCAGCACACTCGGGGTGAAAATTGCAAAAAACCCAGTTGATGGACAGAATGTAGAACAACGTCATAAATTCACACCAGTAAAAGGATCTGGGCCTAAATCCATTGTTTTTTTGCACTCCACACCACCCTGGGTTAGACACTGGCTATATGCAAATCAGCTCTGACCCTGTGCCTCATGGGAACAGTCCAGTCCGAACTACCAAGCCATGTCTTTCCCAGACCGGAATTAAGCATCCAAGGACCGGTTTCTGGCTATCAGCCTTCATCAGCCTGGATAGCTTGACTCCAGTGGTGTGGAGAGCCTGGGACTCACGTCTGAGCATACCCAGCACACTCGGGGTGAAAATTGCAAAAAACACAGTTGATGGACAGAATGTAGAACAATGTCATACATTCACCCCAGTACAAGGATCTGGGCCTAAATCCATTGTTTTTTGCACTCCACACCACCCTGGGTTAGACACTGGCTATATGCAAATCAGCTCTGACCCTGTGCCTCATGGGAACAGTCCAGTCCGAACTACCAAGCCATGTCTTTCCCAGAGCGGAATTAAGCATCCAAGGACCGGTTTCTGGCTATCAGCCTTCATCAGCCTGGATAGCTTGACTCCAGTGGTGTGGAGAGCCTGGGACTCACGTCTGAGCATACCCAGCACACTCGGGGTGAAAATTGCAAAAAACACAGTTGATGGACAGAATGTAGAACAATGTCATACATTCACCCCAGTACAAGGATCTGGGCCTAAATCCATCGTTTTTTGAACTCCACACCACCCTCGGTTAGACACTGGCTATATGCAAATCAGCTCTGACCCGGTGCCTCATGGGAACAGTCCAGTCCGAACTATCAAGCCATGTCTTTCCCAGATCGGAATTAAGCATCCAAGGACCGGTTTCTGGCTATCAGCCTTCATCAGCCTGGATAGCTTGACTCCAGTGGTGTGGAGAGCCTGGGACTCACGTCTGAGCATACCCAGCACACTCGGGGTGAAAATTGCAAAAAACACAGTTGATGGACAGAATGTAGAACAATGTCATACATTCACCCCAGTACAAGGATCTGGGCCTAAATCCATCATTTTTTGCACTCCACACCACCCTGGGTTAGACACTGGCTATATGCAAATCAGCTCTGACCCTGTGCCTCATGGGAACAGTCCAATCCGAACTACTAAGCCATGTCTTTCCCAGACCGGAATTAAGCATCCAAGGATCGGTTTCCGGCTATCAGCCTTCATCAGCCTGGATAGCTTGACTCCAGTGGTGTGGAGAGCCTGGGACTCACGTCTGAGCATACCCAGCACACTCGGGGTGAAAATTGCAAAAAACCCAGTTGATGGACAGAATGTAGAACAATGTCATAAATTCACACCAGTACAAGGATCTGGGCCTAAATCCATCGTTTTTTTGCACTCCACACCACCCTGGGTTAGACACTGGCTATATGCAAATCAGCTCTGACCCTGTGCCTCATGGGAACAGTCCAGTCCGAACTACCAAGCCATGTCTTTCCCAGACCGGAATTAAGCATCCAAGGACCGGTTTCTGGCTATCAGCCTTCATCAGCCTGGATAGCTTGACTCCAGTGGTGTGGAGAGCCTGGGACTCACGTCTGAGCATACCCAGCACACTCGGGGTGAAAATTGCAAAAAACACAGTTGATGGACAGAATATAGAACAATGTCATACATTAACCCCAGTACAAGGATCGGGGCCTGAATCCATCGTTTTTTTGCACTCCACACCACCCTGGGTTAGACACTGGCTATATGCAAATCAGCTCTGACCCTGTGCCTCATGGGAACAGTCCAGTCCGAACTACCAAGCCATGTCTTTCCCAGACCGGAATTAAGCATCCAAGGACCGGTTTCTGGCTATCAGCCTTCATCAGCCTGGATAGCTTGACTCCAGTGGTGTGGAGAACCTGGGACTCACGTCTGAGCATACCCAGCACACTCGGGGTGAAAATTGCAAAAACACAGTTGATGGACAGAATGTAGAACATTGTCATACATTCACCCCAGTACAAGGATCTGGGCCTAAATCCATCGTTTTATGGCACTCCACACCACCCTGGGTTAGACACTGGCTATATGCAAATCAGCTCTGACCCTGTGCCTCATGGGAATAGTCCAGTCCGAACTACCAAGCCATGTCTTTCCCAGACCGGAATTAAGCATCCAAGGACCGGTTTCTGGCTATCAGCCTTCATCAGCCTGGATAGCTTGACTCCAGTGGTGTGGAGAGCCTGGGACTCACGTCTGAGCATACCCAGCACACTCGGGGTGAAAATTGCAAAAAACACAGTTGATAGACAGAATCTAGAACAATGTCATAAATTCACCCCAGTACAAGGATCTGGGCCTAAATCCATTGTTTTTTTGCACTCCACACCACCCTGGGTTAGACACTGGCTATATGCAAATCAGCTCTGACCCTGTGCCTCATGGGAACAGTCCAGTCGAACTACCAAGCCATGTTCTGTCCCAGACCGGAATTAAGCATCCAAGGACCGGTTTCTGGCTATCAGCCTTCATCAGCCTGGATAGCTTGACTCCAGTGGTGTGGAGAGCCTGGGACTCACGTCTGAGCATACCCAGCACACTCGGGGTGAAAATTGCAAAAAACACAATTGATGGACAGAATGTAGAACAATGTCATACATTCACCCCAGTACAAGGATCTGGGCCTAAATCCATCGTTTTTTTGCACTCCACACCACCCTGGGTTAGACACTGGCTATATGCAAATCAGCTCTGACCCTGTGCCTCATGGGAACAGTCCAGTCCGAACTACCAAGCCATGTCTTTCCCAGACCGGAATTAAGCATCCAAGGACCGGTTTCTGGCTATCAGCCTTCATCAGCCTGGATAGCTTGACTCCAGTGGTGTGGAGAGCCTGGGACTCACGTCTGAGCATACCCAGCACACTCGGGGTGAAAATTGCAAAAAACACAGTTGATGGACAGAATGTAGAACAATGTCATACATTCACCCCAGTACAAGGATCTGGGCCTAAATCCATCGTTTTTTTTAACTCCACACCACCCTGGGTTAGACACTGGCTATATGCAAATCAGCTCTGACCCTGTGCCTCATGGGAACAGTCCAGTCCGAACTACCAAGCCATGTCTTTCCCAGATCGGAATTAGGCATCCAAGGACCGGTTTCTGGCTATCAGCCTGGATAGCTTGACTCCAGTGGTGTGGAGAGCCTGGGACTCACGTCTGAGCATGCCCAGCACACTCGGGGTGAAAATTGCAAAAAACACAGTTGATGGACAGAATGTAGAACAATGTCATACATTCACCCCAGTACAAGGATCTGGGCCTAAATCCATCGTTTTTTTGCACTCCACACCACCCTGGGTTAGACACTGGCTATAGGCAAATCAGCTCTGACCCGGTGCCTCATGGGAACAGTCCAGTCCGAACTACCAAACCATGTCTTTCCCAGACCTGAATTAAGCATCCAAGGACCGGTTTCTGGCTATCAGCCTTCATCAGCCTGGATAGCTTGACTCCAGTGGTGTGGAGAGCCTGGGACTCACGTCTGAGCATACCCAGCACACTCGGGGTTAAAATTACAAAAAACACAGTTGATGGACAGAATGTAGAACAATGTCATACATTCACCCCAGTACAAGGATCTGGGCCTAAATCCATAGTTTTTTTGCACTCCACACCACCCTGGGTTAGACACTGGCTGTATGCAAATCAGCTCTGACCCTGTGCCTCATGGGAACAGTCCAGTCCAAACTACCAAGCCTGGTCTTTCCCAGACCGGAATTAAGCATCCAAGGACCGGTTTCTGGCTATCAGCCTTCATCAGCCTGGATAGCTTGACTCCAGTGGTGTGGAGAGCCTGGGACTCACGTCTGAGCATACCCAGCACACTCGGGGTGAAAATTGCAAAAAACACAGTTGATGGACAGAATGTAGAACAATGTCATACATTCACCCCAGTACAAGGATCTGGGCCTAAATCCATCATTTCTTTGCACTCCACACCACCCTGGGTTAGACACTGGCTATATGCAAATCAGCTCTGACCCTGTGCCTCTTGGGAACAGTCCAGTCCGAACTACCAAGCCATGTCTTTCCCAGACCGGAATTAAGCATCCAAGGACCGGTTTCTGGCTATCAGCCTTCATCAGCCTGGATAGCTTGACTCCAGTGGTGTGGGGAGCCTGGGACTCACGTCTGAGCATACCCAGCACACTCGGGGTGAAAATTGCAAAAAACACAGTTGATGGACAGAATGTAGAACAATGTCATACATTCACCCCAGTACAAGGATCTGGGCCTAAATCCATCATTTCTTTGCACTCCACACCACCCTGGGTTAGACACTGGCTATATGCAAATCAGCTCTGACCCTGTGCCTCATGGGAACAGTCCAGTCCGAACTACCAAGCCATGTCTTTCCCAGACCGGAATTAAGCATCCAAGGACCGGTTTCCGGCTATCAGCCTTCATCAGCCTGGATAGCTTGACTCCAGTGGTGTGGAGAGCCTGGGACTCACGTCTGAGCATACCCAGCACACTCGGGGTGAAAATTGCAAAAAACCCAGTTGATGGACAGAATGTAGAACAACGTCATAAATTCACACCAGTAAAAGGATCTGGGCCTAAATCCATCGTTTTTTTGCACTCCACACCACCCTGGGTTAGACACTGGCTATATGCAAATCAGCTCTGACCCTGTGCCTCATGGGAACAGTCCAGTCCGAACTACCAAGCCATGTCTTTCCCAGACCGGAATTAAGCATCCAAGGACCGGTTTCTGGCTATCAGCCTTCATCAGCCTGGATAGCTTGACTCCAGTGGTGTGGAGAGCCTGGGACTCACGTCTGAGCATACCCAGCACACTCGGGGTGAAAATTGCAAAAAACACAGTTGATGGACAGAATGTAGAACAATGTCATACATTCACCCCAGTACAAGGATCTGGGCCTAAATCCATTGTTTTTTGCACTCCACACCACCCTGGGTTAGACACTGGCTATATGCAAATCAGCTCTGACCCTGTGCCTCATGGGAACAGTCCAGTCCGAACTACCAAGCCATGTCTTTCCCAGAGCGGAATTAAGCATCCAAGGACCGGTTTCTGGCTATCAGCCTTCATCAGCCTGGATAGCTTGACTCCAGTGGTGTGGAGAGCCTGGGACTCACGTCTGAGCATACCCAGCACACTCGGGGTGAAAATTGCAAAAAACACAGTTGATGGACAGAATGTAGAACAATGTCATACATTCACCCCAGTACAAGGATCTGGGCCTAAATCCATCGTTTTTTGAACTCCACACCACCCTGGGTTAGACACTGGCTATATGCAAATCAGCTCTGACCCTGTGCCTCATGGGAACAGTCCAGTCCGAACTACCAAGCCATGTCTTTCCCAGACCGGAATTAAGCATCCAAGGACCGGTTTCTGGCTATCAGCCTTCATCAGCCTGGATAGCTTGACTCTAGTGGTGTGGAGAGCCTGGGACTCACGTCTGAGCATGCCCAGCACACTCGGGGTGAAAATTGCAAAAAACACAGTTGATGGACAGAATGTAGAACAATGTCATACATTCACCCCAGTACAAGGATCTGGGCCTAAATCCATCGTTTTTTGCACTCCACACCACCCTGGGTTAGACACTGGCTATAGGCAAATCAGCTCTGACCCGGTGCCTCATGGGAACAGTCCAGTCCGAACTACCTAACCATGTCTTTCCCAGACCGGAATTAAGCATCCAAGGACCGGTTTCTGGCTATCAGCCTTCATCAGCCTGGATAGCTTGACTCCAGTGGTGTGGAGAGCCTGGGACTCACGTCTTAGCATACCCAGCACACTCGGGGTGAAAATTGCAAAAAACACAGTTGATGGACAGAATGTAGAACAATGTCATACATTCACCCCAGTACAAGGATCTGGGCCTACATCCATCGTTTTTTTAACTCCACACCACCCTGGGTTAGACACTGGCTATATGCAAATCAGCTCTGACCCTGTGCCTCATGGGAACAGTCCAGTCCGAACTATCAAGCCATGTCTTTCCCAGACCGGAATTAAGCATCCAAGGACCGGTTTCTGGCTATCAGCCTTCATCAGCCTGGATAGCTTGACTCCAGTGGTGTGGAGAGCCTGGGACTCAAGTCTGAGCATACCCAGCACACTCGGGGTGAAAATTGCAAAAAACACAGTTGATGGACAGAATGTAGAACAATGTCATACATTCACCCCAGTACAAGGATCTGGGCCTAAATCCATCGTTTTTTGCACTCCACACCACCCTGGGTTAGACACTGGCTATATGCAAATCAGCTCTGACCCTGTGCCTCATGGGAACAGTCCAGTCCGAACTACCAAGCCATGTCTTTCCCAGATCGGAATTAAGCATCCAAGGACCGGTTTCTGGCTATCAACCTTCATCAGCCTGGATAGCTTGACTCCAGTGGTGTGGAGAGCCTGGGACTCACGTCTGAGCATACCCAGCACACTCGGGGTGAAAATTGCAAAAAACACAGTTGATGGACAGAATGTAGAACAATGTCATACATTCACCCCAGTACAAGATTCTGGTCCTAAGTCCATCGTTTTTTTGCACTCCACACCACCCTGGGTTAGACACTGGCTATATGCAAATCAGCTCTGACCCTGTGCCTCATGGGAACAGTCCAGTCCGAACTACCAAGCCATGTCTTTCCCAGACCGGAATTAAGCATCCAAGGACCGGTTTCTGGCTATCAGCCTTCATCTGCCTGGATAGCTTGACTCCAGTGGTGTGGAGAGCCTGGGACTCACGTCTGAGCATACCCAGCACACTCGGGGTGAAAATTGCAAAAAACACAGTTGATGGACAGAATGTAGAACAATGTCATACATTCACCCCAGTACAAGATTCTGGTCCTAAATCCATCGGTTTTTTGCACTCCACACCACCCTGGGTTAGACACTGGCTATATGCAAATCAGCTCTGACCCTGTGCCTCATGGGAACAGTCCAGTCCGAACTACCAAGCCATGTCTTTCCCAGACCGGAATTAAGCATCCAAGGACCGGTTTCTGGCTATCAGCCTTCATCTGCCTGGATAGCTTGACTCCAGTGGTGTGGAGAGCCTGGGACTCACGTCTGAGGATACCCAGCACACTCAGGGTGAAAATTGCAAAAAACACAGTAGATGGACAGAATGTAGAACAATGTCATACATTCACCCCAGTACAAGGATCTGGGCCTAAATCCATCGTTTCTTTGCACTCCACACCACCCTGGGTTAGACACTGGCTATATGCAAATCAGCTCTGACCCTGTGCCTCATGGGAACAGTCCAGTCCGAACTACCAAGCCATGTCTTTCCCAGACCGGAATTAGGCATCCAAGGACCGGTTTCTGGCTATCAGCCTTCATCAGCCTGGATAGCTTGACTCCAGTGGTGTGGAGAGCCTGGGACTCACGTCTGAGCATACCCAGCACACTCGGGGTGAAAATTGCAAAAAACACAGTTGATGGACAGAATGTAGAACAATGTCATACATTCACCCCAGTACAAGGATCTGGGACTAAATCCATCGTTTTTTTGCACTCCACACCACCCTGGGTTAGACACTGGCTATAGGCAAATCAGCTCTGACCCTGTGCCTCATGGGAACAGTCCAGTCCGAACTGCCAAGCCATGTCTTTCCCAGACCAGAATTAAGCATCCAAGGACCAGTTTCTGGCTATCAGCCTTCATAAGCCTGGATAGCTTGACTCCAGTGGTGTGGAGAGCCTGGGACTCACGTCTGAGCATACCCAGCACACTCGGGGTGAAAATTGCAAAAAACACAGTTCATGGACAGAATGTAGAGCAATGTCATACATTCACCCCAGTACAAGGATCTGGGCCTAAATCCATCGTTTTTCTGTACTCCACACCACCCTGGGTTAGACACTGGCTATATGCAAATCAGCTCTGACCCTGTGCCTCATGGGAACAGTCCGAACTATCAAGCCATGTCTTTCCCAGACCGGAATTAAGCATCCAAGGACCGGTTTCTGGCTATCAGCCTTCATCAGCCTGGATAGCTTGACTCCAGTGGTGTGGAGAGCCTAGGACTCACGTCTGAGCATACCCAGCACACTCGGGGTGAAAATTGCAAAAAACACAGTTGATGGACAGAATGTAGAACAATGTCATACATTCACCCCAGTACAAGGATCTGGGCCTAAATCCATCGTTTTTTGCACTCCACACCACCCTGGGTTAGACACTGGCTATATGCAAATCAGCTCTGACCCTGTGCCTCATGGGAACAGTCCAGTCCGAACTACCAAGCCATGTCTTTCCCAGACCGGAATTAAGCATCCAAGGACCGGTTTCTGGCTATCAGCCTTCATCAGCCTGGATAGCTTGACTCCAGTGGTCTGGAGAGCCTGGGACTCACGTCTGAGCATACCCAGCACACTCGGGGTGAAAATTGCAAAAAACACAGTTGATGGACAGAATGTAGAACAATGTCATACATTCACCCCAGTACAAGGATCTGGGCCTCAATCCATCGTTTTTTTAGCACTCCACACCACCCTGGGTTAGACACTGGCTATATGCAAATCAGCTCTGACCCTGTGCCTCATGGGAACAGTCCAGTCCGAACTACCAAGCCTGGTCTTTCCCAGACCGGAATTAAGCATCCAAGGACCGGTTTCTGGCTATCAGCCTTCATCAGCCTGGATAGCTTGACTCCAGTGGTGTGGAGAGCCTGGGACTCACGTCTGAGCATACCCAGCACACTCGGGGTGAAAATTGCAAAAAACACAGTTGATGGACAGAATGTAGAACAATGTCATACATTCACCCCAGTACAAGGATCTGGGCCTAAATCCATTGTTTCTTTGCACTCCACACCACCCTGGGTTAGACACTGGCTATATGCAAATCAGCTCTGACCCTGTGCCTCATGGGAACAGTCCAGTCCGAACTACCAAGCCATGTCTTTCCCAGACCGGAATTAAGCATCCAAGGACCGGTTTCTGGCTATCAGCCTTCATCAGCCTGGATAGCTTGACTCCAGTGGTGTGGAGAACCTGGGACTCACGTCTGAGCATACCCAGCACACTCGGGGTGAAAATTGCAAAAAACACAGTTGATGGACAGAATGTAGAACATTGTCATACATTCACCCCAGTACAAGGATCTGGGCCTAAATCCATCGTTTTTGGCACTCCACACCACCCTGGGTTAGACACTGGCTATATGCAAATCAGCTCTGACCCTGTGCCTCATGGGAACAGTCCAGTCCGAACTACCAAGCCATGTCTTTCCCAGACCGGAATTAAGCATCCAAGGACCGGTTTCTGGCTATCCGCCTTCATCAGCCTGGATAGCTTGACTCCAGTGGTGTGGAGAGCCTGGGATTCACGTCTGAGCATACCCAGCACACTCGGGGTGAAAATTGCAAAAAACACAGTTGATAGACAGAATCTAGAGCAATGTCATACATTCACCCCAGTACAAGGATCTGGGCCTAAATCCATTGTTTTTTTGCACTCCACACCACCCTGGGTTAGACACTGGCTATATGCAAATCAGCTCTGACCCTGTGCCTCATGGGAACAGTCCAGTCCGAACTACCAAGCCATGTCTATCCCAGACCGGAATTAAGCATCCAAGGACCGGTTTCTGGCTATCAGACTTCATCAGCCTGGATAGCTTGACTTCAGTGAGCTGGAGAGCCTGGGACTCACGTCTGAGCATACCCAGCACACTCGGGGTGAAAATTGCAAAAAACACAGTTGATGGATAGAATGTAGAACAATGTCATACATTCACCCCAGTACAAGGATCTGGGCCTAAATCCATCGTTTCTTTGCACTCCACACCACCCTGGGTTAGACACTGGCTATATGCAAATCAGCTCTGACCCTGTGCCTCATGGGAACAGTCCAGTCCGGTTTACCAAGCCATGTCTTTCCCAGACCGGAATTAAGCATCCAAGGACCGGTTTCTGGCTATCAGCCTTCATCAGCCTGGATAGCTTGACTCCAGTGGTGTGGAGAGCCTGGGACTCACGTCTGAGCATACCCAGCACACTCGGGGTGAAAATTGCAAAAAACACAGTTGATGGACAGAATGTAGAACAATGTCATACATTCACCCCAGTACAAGGATCTGGGCCTAAATCCATCGTTTTTTGAACTCCACACCACCCTGGGTTAGACACTGGCTATATGCAAATCAGCTCTGACCCTGTGCCTCATGGGAACAGTCCAGTCCGAACTACCAAGCCATGTCTTTCCCAGACCGGAATTAAGCATCCAAGGACCGGTTTCTGGCTATCAGCCTTCATCAGCCTGGATAGCTTGACTCCAGTGGTGTGGAGAGCCTGGGACTCACGTCTGAGCATGCCCAGCACACTCGGGGTGAAAATTGCAAAAAACACAGTTGATGGACAGAATGTAGAACAATGTCATACATTCACCCCAGTACAAGGATCTGGGCCTAAATCCATCGTTTTTTGCACTCCACACCACCCTGGGTTAGACACTGGCTATAGGCAAATCAGCTCTGACCCGGTGCCTCATGGGAACAGTCCAGTCCGAACTACCTAACCATGTCTTTCCCAGACCGGAATTAAGCATCTAAGGACCGGTTTCTGGTTATCAGCCTTCATCAGCCTGGATAGCTTGACTCCAGTGGTGTGGAGAGCCTGGGACTCACGTCTGAGCATACCCAGCACACTCGGGGTGAAAATTGCAAAAAACACAGTTGATGGACAGAATGTAGAACAATGTCATACATTCACCCCAGTACAAGGATCTGGGCCTAAATCCATCGTTTTTTGAACTCCACACCACCCTGGGTTAGACACTGGCTATATGCAAATCAGCTCTGACCCTGTGCCTCATGGGAACAGTCCAGTCCGAACTACCAAGCCATGTCTTTCCCAGACCGGAATTAAGCATCCAAGGACCGGTTTCTGGCTATCAGCCTTCATCAGCCTGGATAGCTTGACTCCAGTGGTGTGGAGAGCCTGGGACTCACGTCTGAGCATGCCCAGCACACTCGGGGTGAAAATTGCAAAAAACACAGTTGATGGACAGAATGTAGAACAATGTCATACATTCACCCCAGTACAAGGATCTGGGCCTAAATCCATCGTTTTTTGAACTCCACACCACCCTGGGTTAGACACTGGCTATAGGCAAATCAGCTCTGACCCGGTGCCTCATGGGAACAGTCCAGTCCGAACTACCTAACCATGTTTTTCCCAGACCGGAATTAAGCATCCAAGGACTGGTTTCTGGCTATCAGCCTTCATCAGCCTGGATAGCTTGACTCCAGTGGTGTGGAGAGCCTGGGACTCACGTCTGAGCATACCCAGCACACTCGGGGTGAAAATTGCAAAAAACACAGTTGATGGACAGAATGTAGAACAATGTCATACATTCACCCCAGTACAAGGATCTGGGCCTAAATCCATCGTTTTTTGAACTCCACACCACCCTGGGTTAGACACTGGCTATATGCAAATCAGCTCTGACCCTGTGCCTCATGGGAACAGTCAAGTCCGAACTATCAAGCCATGTCTTTCCCAGACCGGAATTAAGCATCCAAGGACCGGTTTCTGGCTATCAGCCTTCATCAGCCTGGATAGCTTGACTCCAGTGGTGTGGAGAGCCTGGGACTCACGTCTGAGCATACCCAGCACACTCGGGGTGAAAATTGCAAAAAACACAGTTGATGGACAGAATGTAGAACAATGTCATACATTCACCCCAGTACAAGGATCTGGGCCTAAATCCATCGTTTTTTGCACTCCACACCACCCTGGGTTAGACACTGGCTATATGCAAATCAGCTCTGACCCTGTGCCTCATGGGAATAGTCCAGTCCGAACTACCAAGCCATGTCTTCCCCAGATCGGAATTAAGCATCCAAGGACCGGTTTCTGGCTATCAACCTTCATCAGCCTGGATAGCTTGACTCCAGTGGTGTGGAGAGCCTGGGACTCACGTCTGAGCATACCCAGCACACTCGGGGTGAAAATTGCAAAAAACACAGTTGATGGACAGAATGTAGAACAATGTCATACATTCACCCCAGTACAAGGATCTGGGCCTAAATCCATCGTTTTTTGAACTTCACACCACCCTGGGTTAGACACTGGCTATATGCAAATCAGCTCTGACCCTGTGCCTCATGGGAACAGTCTAGTCCGAACTACCAAGCCATGTCTTTCCCAGACCGGAATTAAGCATCCAAGGACCGGTTTCTGGCTATCAGCCTTCATCAGCCTGGATAGCTTGACTCCAGTGGTGTGAAGAGCCTGGGACTCACGTCTGAGCATACCCAGCACACTCGGGGTGAAAATTGCAAAAAACACAGTTGATGGACAGAATGTAGAACAATGTCATACATTCACCCCAGTACAAGGATCTGGGCCTAAATCCATCGTTTCTTTGCACTCCACACCACCCTGGGTTAGACACTGGCTATATGCAAATCAGCTCTGACCCTGTGCCTCATGGGAACAGTCCAGTCCGGATTACCAAGCCATGTCTTTCCCAGACCGGAATTAAGCATCCAAGGACCGGTTTCTGGCTATCAGCCTTCATCAGCCTGGATAGCTTGACTCCAGTGGTGTGGAGAGCCTGGGACTCACGTCTGAGCATACCCAGCACTCTCGGGGTGAAAATTGCAAAAAACACAGATGATGAACAGAATGTAGAACAATGTCATACATTCACCCCAGTACAAGGATCTGGCCCTAAGTCCATCGTTTTTTTGCACTCCACACCACCCTGGGTTAGACACTGGCTATATGCAAATCAGCTCTGACCCTGTGCCTCATGGGAACAGTCCAGTCCGAACTACCAAGCCATGTCTTTCCCAGACCGGAATTAAGCATCCAAGGACCGGTTTCTGGCAATCAGCCTTCATCTGCCTGGATAGCGTGACTCCAGTGGTGTGGAGAGCCTGGGACTCACGTCTGAGCATACCCAGCACACTCGGGGTAAAAATTGCAAAAACACAGTTGATGGACAGAATGTAGAACAATGTCATACATTCACTCCAGTACAAGGATCTGGGCCTAAATCCATCGTTTTTTTGCACTCCACACCACCCTGGATTAGACACTGGCTATATGCAAATCAGCTCTGACCCTGTGCCTCATGGGAATAGTCCAGTCCGAACTACCAAGCCTGGTCTTTCCCAGACCGGAATTAAGCATCCAAGGACCGGTTTCTGGCTATCAGCCTTCATCAGCCTGGATAGCTTGACTCCAGTGGTGTGGAGAGCCTGGGACTCACGTCTGAGCATACCCAGCACACTCGGGGTGAAAATTGCAAAAAACACAGTTGATGGACAGAATGTAGAACAATGTCATACATTCACCCAGTACAAGGATCTGGGCCTAAATCCATCGTTTCTTTGCACTCCACACCACCCTGGGTTAGACACTGGCTATATGCAAATCAGCTCTGACCCTGTGCCTCATGGGAACAGTCCAGTCCGAACTACCAAGCCATGTCTTTCCCAGACCGGAATTAAGCATCCAAGGACCGGTTTCTGGCTATCAGCCTGGATAGCTTGACTCCAGTGGTGTGGAGAGCCTGGGACTCACGTCTGAGCATGCCCAGCACACTCGGGGTGAAAATTGCAAAAAACACAGTTGATGGACAGAATGTAGAACAATGTCATACATTCACCCCAGTACAAGGATCTGGGCCTAAATCCATCGGTTTTTTGCACTCCACACCACCCTGGGTTAGACACTGGCTATAGGCAAATCAGCTCTGACCCGGTGCCTCATGGGAACACTCCAGTCTGAACTACCAAACCATGTCTTTCCCAGACCGGAATTAAGCATCCAAGGACCGGTTTCTGGCTATCAGCCTTCATCAGCCTGGATAGCTTGACTCCAGTGGTGTGGAGAGCCTGGGACTCACGTCTGAGCATACCCAGCACACTCGGGGTGAAAATTGCAAAAAACACAGTTGATGGACAGAATGTAGAACAATTTCATACATTCACCCCAGTACAAGGATCTGGGCCTAAATCCATCGTTGTTTTGCACTCCACACCACCCTGGGTTAGACACTGGCTGTATGCAAATCAGCTCTGACCCTGTGCCTCATGGGAACAGTCCAGTCCGAACTACCAAGCCTGGTCTTTCCCAGACCGGAATTAAGCATCCAAGGACCGGTTTCTGGCTATCAGCCTTCATCATCCTGGATAGCTTGACTCCAGTGGTGTGGAGAGCCTGGGACTCACGTCTGAGCATACCCAGCACACTCGGGATGAAAATTGCAAAAAACACAGTTGATGGACAGAATGTAGAACAATGTCATACATTCACCCCAGTACAAGGATCTGGGCCTAAATCCATCGTTTCTTTGCACTCCACACCACCCTGGGTTAGACACTGGCTATATGCAAATCAGCTCTGACCCTGTGCCTCTTGGGAACAGTCCAGTCCGAACTACCAAGCCATGTCTTTCCCAGACCGGAATTAAGCATCCAAGGACCGGTTTCTGGCTATCAGCCTTCATCAGCCTGGATAGCTTGACTCCAGTGGTGTGGAGAGCCTGGGACTCACGTCTGAGCATACCCAGCACACTCGGGGTGAAAATTGCAAAAAACACAGTTGATGGACAGAATGTAGAACAATTTCATACATTCACCCCAGTACAAGGATCTGGGCCTAAATCCATCGTTGTTTTGCACTCCACACCACCCTGGGTTAGACACTGGCTGTATGCAAATCAGCTCTGACCCTGTGCCTCATGGGAACAGTCCAGTCCGAACTACCAAGCCTGGTCTTTCCCAGACCGGAATTAAGCATCCAAGGACCGGTTTCTGGCTATCAGCCTTCATCATCCTGGATAGCTTGACTCCAGTGGTGTGGAGAGCCTGGGACTCACGTCTGAGCATACCCAGCACACTCGGGATGAAAATTGCAAAAAACACAGTTGATGGACAGAATGTAGAACAATGTCATACATTCACCCCAGTACAAGGATCTGGGCCTAAATCCATCGTTTCTTTGCACTCCACACCACCCTGGGTTAGACACTGGCTATAGGCAAATCAGCTCTGACCCGGTGCCTCATGGGAACAGTCCAGTCCGAACTACCAAGCCATGTCTTTCCCAGACCGGAATTAAGCATCCAAGGACCGGTTTCTGGCTATCAGCCTGGATAGCTTGACTCCAGTGGTGTGGAGAGCCTGGGACTCACGTCTGAGCATGCCCAGCACACTCGGGGTGAAAATTGCAAAAAACACAGTTGATGGACAGAATGTAGAACAATGTCATACATTCACCCCAGTACAAGGATCTGGGCCTAAATCCATCGGTTTTTTGCACTCCACACCACCCTGGGTTAGACACTGGCTATAGGCAAATCAGCTCTGACCCGGTGCCTCATGGGAACACTCCAGTCTGAACTACCAAACCATGTCTTTCCCAGACCGGAATTAAGCATCCAAGGACCGGTTTCTGGCTATCAGCCTTCATCAGCCTGGATAGCTTGACTCCAGTGGTGTGGAGAGCCTGGGACTCACGTCTGAGCATACCCAGCACACTCGGGGTGAAAATTGCAAAAAACACAGTTGATGGACAGAATGTAGAACAATTTCATACATTCACCCCAGTACAAGGATCTGGGCCTAAATCCATCGTTGTTTTGCACTCCACACCACCCTGGGTTAGACACTGGCTGTATGCAAATCAGCTCTGACCCTGTGCCTCATGGGAACAGTCCAGTCCGAACTACCAAGCCTGGTCTTTCCCAGACCGGAATTAAGCATCCAAGGACCGGTTTCTGGCTATCAGCCTTCATCATCCTGGATAGCTTGACTCCAGTGGTGTGGAGAGCCTGGGACTCACGTCTGAGCATACCCAGCACACTCGGGATGAAAATTGCAAAAAACACAGTTGATGGACAGAATGTAGAACAATGTCATACATTCACCCCAGTACAAGGATCTGGGCCTAAATCCATCGTTTCTTTGCACTCCACACCACCCTGGGTTAGACACTGGCTATATGCAAATCAGCTCTGACCCTGTGCCTCTTGGGAACAGTCCAGTCCGAACTACCAAGCCATGTCTTTCCCAGACCGGAATTAAGCATCCAAGGACCGGTTTCTGGCTATCAGCCTTCATCAGCCTGGATAGCTTGACTCCAGTGGTGTGGAGAGCCTGGGACTCACGTCTGAGCATACCCAGCACACTCGGGGTGAAAATTTCAAAAAACACAGTTGATGGACAGAATGTAGAACAATGTCATACATTCACCCCAGTACAAGGATCTGGGCCTAAATCCATCGTTTCTTTGCACTCCACACCACCCTGGGTTAGACACTGGCTATATGCAAATCAGCTCTGACCCTGTGCCTCATGGGAACAGTCCAATCCGAACTACCAAGCCATGTCTTTCCCAGACCGGAATTAAGCATCCAAGGACCGGTTTCCGGCTATCAGCCTTCATCAGCCTGGATAGCTTGACTCCAGTGGTGTGGAGAGCCTGGGACTCACGTCTGAGCATACCCAGCACACTCGGGGTGAAAATTGCAAAAAACCCAGTTGATGGACAGAATGTAGAACAATGTCATAAATTCACACCAGTACAAGGATCTGGGCCTAAATCCATCGTTTTTTTGCACTCCACACCACCCTGGGTTAGACACTGGCTATATGCAAATCAGCTCTGACCCTGTGCCTCATGGGAACAGTCCAGTCCGAACTACCAAGCCATGTCTTTCCCAGACCGGAATTAAGCATCCAAGGACCGGTTTCTGGCTATCAGCCTTCATCAGCCTGGATAGCTTGACTCCAGTGGTGTGGAGAGCCTGGGACTCACGTCTGAGCATACCCAGCACACTCGGGGTGAAAATTGCAAAAAACACAGTTGATGGACAGAATATAGAACAATGTCATACATTAACCCCAATACAAGGATCGGGGCCTGAATCCATCGTTTTTTTGCACTCCACACCACCCTGGGTTAGACACTGGCTATATGCAAATCAGCTCTGACCCTGTGCCTCATGGGAACAGTCCAGTCCGAACTACCAAGCCATGTCTTTCCCAGACCGGAATTAAGCATCCAAGGACCGGTTTCTGGCTATCAGCCTTCATCAGCCTGGATAGCTTGACTCCAGTGGTGTGGAGAACCTGGGACTCACGTCTGAGCATACCCAGCACACTCGGGGTGAAAATTGCAAAAAACACAGTTGATGGACAGAATGTAGAACATTGTCATACATTCACCCCAGTACAAGGATCTGGGCCTAAATCCATCGTTTTATGGCACTCCACACCACCCTGGGTTAGACACTGGCTATATGCAAATCAGCTCTGACCCTGTGCCTCATGGGAATAGTCCAGTCCGAACTACCAAGCCATGTCTTTCCCAGACCGGAATTAAGCATCCAAGGACCGGTTTCTGGCTATCAGCCTTCATCAGCCTGGATAGCTTGACTCCAGTGGTGTGGAGAGCCTGGGACTCACGTCTGAGCATACCCAGGACACTCGGGGTGAAAATTGCAAAAAACACAGTTGATAGACAGAATCTAGAACAATGTCATAAATTCACCCCAGTACAAGGATCTGGGCCTAAATCCATTGTTTTTTTGCACTCCACACCACCCTGGGTTAGACACTGGCTATATGCAAATCAGCTCTGACCCTGTGCCTCATGGGAACAGTCCAGTCCGAACTACCAAGCCATGTCTTTCCCAGACCGGAATTAAGCATCCAAGGACCGGTTTCTGGCTATCAGCCTTCATCAGCCTGGATAGCTTGACTCCAGTGGTGTGGAGAGCCTGGGACTCACGTCTGAGCATGCCCAGCACACTCGGGGTGAAAATTGCAAAAAACACAGTTGATGGACAGAATGTAGAACAATGTCATACATTCACCCCAGTACAAGGATCTGGGCCTAAATCCATCGTTTTTTGCACTCCACACCACCCTGGGTTAGACACTGGCTATAGGCAAATCAGCTCTGACCCGGTGCCTCATGGGAACAGTCCAGTCCGAACTACCTAACCATGTCTTTCCCAGACCGGAATTAAGCATCTAAGGACCGGTTTCTGGCTATCAGCCTTCATCAGCCTGGATAGCTTGACTCCAGTGGTGTGGAGAGCCTGGGACTCACGTCTGAGCATACCCAGCACCCTCGGGGTGAAAATTGCAAAAAACACAGTTGATGGACAGAATGTAGAACAATGTCATACATTCACCCCAGTACAAGGATCTGGGCCTAAATCCATTGTTTCTTTGCACTCCACACCACCCTGGGTTAGACACTGGCTATATGCAAATCAGCTCTGACCCTGTGCCTCATGGGAACAGTCCAGTCCGAACTACCAAGCCATGTCTTTCCCAGACCGGAATTAAGCATCCAAGGACCGGTTTCTGGCTATCAGCCTTCATCAGCCTGGATAGCTTGACTCCAGTGGTGTGGAGAACCTGGGACTCACGTCTGAGCATACCCAGCACACTCGGGGTGAAAATTGCAAAAAACATAGTTGATGGACAGAATGTAGAACATTGTCATACATTCACCCCAGTACAAGGATCTGGGCCTAAATCCATCGTTTTTGGCACTCCACACCACCCTGGGTTAGACACTGGCTATATGCAAATCAGCTCTGACCCTGTGCCTCATGGGAACAGTCCAGTCCGAACTACCAAGCCATGTCTTTCCCAGACCGGAATTAAGCATCCAAGGACCGGTTTCTGGCTATCAGCCTTCATCAGCCTGGATAGCTTGACTCCAGTGGTGTGGAGAGCCTGGGATTCACGTCTGAGCATACCCAGCACACTCGGGGTGAAAATTGCAAAAAACACAGTTGATAGACAGAATCTAGAGCAATGTCATACATTCACCCCAGTACAAGGATCTGGGCCTAAATCCATTGTTTTTTTGCACTCCACACCACCCTGGGTTAGACACTGGCTATATGCAAATCAGCTCTGACCCTGTGCCTCATGGGAACAGTCCAGTCCGAACTACCAAGCCATGTCTATCCCATACCGGAATTAAGCATCCAAGGACCGGTTTCTGGCTATCAGACTTCATCAGCCTGGATAGCTTGACTTCAGTGGTGTGGAGAGCCTGGGACTCACGTCTGAGCATACCCAGCACACTCGGGGTGAAAATTGCAAAAAACACAGTTGATGGATAGAATGTAGAACAATGTCATACATTCACCCCAGTACAAGGATCTGGGCCTAAATCCATCGTTTCTTTGCACTCCACACCACCCTGGGTTAGACACTGGCTATATGCAAATCAGCTCTGACCCTGTGCCTCATGGGAACAGTCCAGTCCGGTTTACCAAGCCATGTCTTTCCCAGACCGGAATTAAGCATCCAAGGACCGGTTTCTGGCTATCAGCCTTCATCAGCCTGGATAGCTTGACTCCAGTGGTGTGGAGAGCCTGGGACTCACGTCTGAGCATACCCAGCACACTCGGGGTGAAAATTGCAAAAAACACAGTTGATGGACAGAATGTAGAACAATGTCATACATTCACCCCAGTACAAGGATCTGGGCCTAAATCCATCGTTTTTTGAACTCCACACCACCCTGGGTTAGACACTGGCTATATGCAAATCAGCTCTGACCCTGTGCCTCATGGGAACAGTCCAGTCCGAACTACCAAGCCATGTCTTTCCCAGACCGGAATTAAGCATCCAAGGACCGGTTTCTGGCTATCAGCCTTCATCAGCCTGGATAGCTTGACTCCAGTGGTGTGGAGAGCCTGGGACTCACGTCTGAGCATGCCCAGCACACTCGGGGTGAAAATTGCAAAAAACACAGTTGATGGACAGAATGTAGAACAATGTCATACATTCACCCCAGTACAAGGATCTGGGCCTAAATCCATCGTTTTTTGCACTCCACACCACCCTGGGTTAGACACTGGCTATAGGCAAATCAGCTCTGACCCGGTGCCTCATGGGAACAGTCCAGTCCGAACTACCTAACCATGTCTTTCCCAGACCGGAATTAAGCATCTAAGGACCGGTTTCTGGTTATCAGCCTTCATCAGCCTGGATAGCTTGACTCCAGTGGTGTGGAGAGCCTGGGACTCACGTCTGAGCATACCCAGCACACTCGGGGTGAAAATTGCAAAAAACACAGTTGATGGACAGAATGTAGAACAATGTCATACATTCACCCCAGTACAAGGATCTGGGCCTAAATCCATCGTTTTTTGAACTCCACACCACCCTGGGTTAGACACTGGCTATATGCAAATCAGCTCTGACCCTGTGCCTCATGGGAACAGTCCAGTCCGAACTACCAAGCCATGTCTTTCCCAGACCGGAATTAAGCATCCAAGGACCGGTTTCTGGCTATCAGCCTTCATCAGCCTGGATAGCTTGACTCCAGTGGTGTGGAGAGCCTGGGACTCACGTCTGAGCATGCCCAGCACACTCGGGGTGAAAATTGCAAAAAACACAGTTGATGGACAGAATGTAGAACAATGTCATACATTCACCCCAGTACAAGGATCTGGGCCTAAATCCATCGTTTTTTGAACTCCACACCACCCTGGGTTAGACACTGGCTATAGGCAAATCAGCTCTGACCCGGTGCCTCATGGGAACAGTCCAGTCCGAACTACCTAACCATGTTTTTCCCAGACCGGAATTAAGCATCCAAGGACTGGTTTCTGGCTATCAGCCTTCATCAGCCTGGATAGCTTGACTCCAGTGGTGTGGAGAGCCTGGGACTCACGTCTGAGCATACCCAGCACACTCGGGGTGAAAATTGCAAAAAACACAGTTGATGGACAGAATGTAGAACAATGTCATACATTCACCCCAGTACAAGGATCTGGGCCTAAATCCATCGTTTTTTGAACTCCACACCACCCTGGGTTAGACACTGGCTATATGCAAATCAGCTCTGACCCTGTGCCTCATGGGAACAGTCAAGTCCGAACTATCAAGCCATGTCTTTCCCAGACCGGAATTAAGCATCCAAGGACCGGTTTCTGGCTATCAGCCTTCATCAGCCTGGATAGCTTGACTCCAGTGGTGTGGAGAGCCTGGGACTCACGTCTGAGCATACCCAGCACACTCGGGGTGAAAATTGCAAAAAACACAGTTGATGGACAGAATGTAGAACAATGTCATACATTCACCCCAGTACAAGGATCTGGGCCTAAATCCATCGTTTTTTGCACTCCACACCACCCTGGGTTAGACACTGGCTATATGCAAATCAGCTCTGACCCTGTGCCTCATGGGAACAGTCCAGTCCGAACTACCAAGCCATGTCTTCCCCAGATCGGAATTAAGCATCCAAGGACCGGTTTCTGGCTATCAACCTTCATCAGCCTGGATAGCTTGACTCCAGTGGTGTGGAGAGCCTGGGACTCACGTCTGAGCATACCCAGCACACTCGGGGTGAAAATTGCAAAAAACACAGTTGATGGACAGAATGTAGAACAATGTCATACATTCACCCCAGTACAAGGATCTGGGCCTAAATCCATCGTTTTTTGAACTTCACACCACCCTGGGTTAGACACTGGCTATATGCAAATCAGCTCTGACCCTGTGCCTCATGGGAACAGTCTAGTCCGAACTACCAAGCCATGTCTTTCCCAGACCGGAATTAAGCATCCAAGGACCGGTTTCTGGCTATCAGCCTTCATCAGCCTGGATAGCTTGACTCCAGTGGTGTGAAGAGCCTGGGACTCACGTCTGAGCATACCCAGCACACTCGGGGTGAAAATTGCAAAAAACACAGTTGATGGACAGAATGTAGAACAATGTCATACATTCACCCCAGTACAAGGATCTGGGCCTAAATCCATCGTTTCTTTGCACTCCACACCACCCTGGGTTAGACACTGGCTATATGCAAATCAGCTCTGACCCTGTGCCTCATGGGAACAGTCCAGTCCGGATTACCAAGCCATGTCTTTCCCAGACCGGAATTAAGCATCCAAGGACCGGTTTCTGGCTATCAGCCTTCATCAGCCTGGATAGCTTGACTCCAGTGGTGTGGAGAGCCTGGGACTCACGTCTGAGCATACCCAGCACTCTCGGGGTGAAAATTGCAAAAAACACAGATGATGAACAGAATGTAGAACAATGTCATACATTCACCCCAGTACAAGGATCTGGCCCTAAGTCCATCGTTTTTTTGCACTCCACACCACCCTGGGTTAGACACTGGCTATATGCAAATCAGCTCTGACCCTGTGCCTCATGGGAACAGTCCAGTCCGAACTACCAAGCCATGTCTTTCCCAGACCGGAATTAAGCATCCAAGGACCGGTTTCTGGCAATCAGCCTTCATCTGCCTGGATAGCGTGACTCCAGTGGTGTGGAGAGCCTGGGACTCACGTCTGAGCATACCCAGCACACTCGGGGTAAAAATTGCAAAAACACAGTTGATGGACAGAATGTAGAACAATGTCATACATTCACCCCAGTACAAGGATCTGGGCCTAAATCCATCGTTTTTTTGCACTCCACACCACCCTGGATTAGACACTGGCTATATGCAAATCAGCTCTGACCCTGTGCCTCATGGGAATAGTCCAGTCCGAACTACCAAGCCTGGTCTTTCCCAGACCGGAATTAAGCATCCAAGGACCGGTTTCTGGCTATCAGCCTTCATCAGCCTGGATAGCTTGACTCCAGTGGTGTGGAGAGCCTGGGACTCACGTCTGAGCATACCCAGCACACTCGGGGTGAAAATTGCAAAAAACACAGTTGATGGACAGAATGTAGAACAATGTCATACATTCACCCAGTACAAGGATCTGGGCCTAAATCCATCGTTTCTTTGCACTCCACACCACCCTGGGTTAGACACTGGCTATATGCAAATCAGCTCTGACCCTGTGCCTCATGGGAACAGTCCAGTCCGAACTACCAAGCCATGTCTTTCCCAGACCGGAATTAAGCATCCAAGGACCGGTTTCTGGCTATCAGCCTGGATAGCTTGACTCCAGTGGTGTGGAGAGCCTGGGACTCACGTCTGAGCATGCCCAGCACACTCGGGGTGAAAATTGCAAAAAACACAGTTGATGGACAGAATGTAGAACAATGTCATACATTCACCCCAGTACAAGGATCTGGGCCTAAATCCATCGGTTTTTTGCACTCCACACCACCCTGGGTTAGACACTGGCTATAGGCAAATCAGCTCTGACCCGGTGCCTCATGGGAACACTCCAGTCTGAACTACCAAACCATGTCTTTCCCAGACCGGAATTAAGCATCCAAGGACCGGTTTCTGGCTATCAGCCTTCATCAGCCTGGATAGCTTGACTCCAGTGGTGTGGAGAGCCTGGGACTCACGTCTGAGCATACCCAGCACACTCGGGATGAAAATTGCAAAAAACACAGTTGATGGACAGAATGTAGAACAATGTCATACATTCACCCCAGTACAAGGATCTGGGCCTAAATCCATCGTTTCTTTGCACTCCACACCACCCTGGGTTAGACACTGGCTATATGCAAATCAGCTCTGACCCTGTGCCTCTTGGGAACAGTCCAGTCCGAACTACCAAGCCATGTCTTTCCCAGACCGGAATTAAGCATCCAAGGACCGGTTTCTGGCTATCAGCCTTCATCAGCCTGGATAGCTTGACTCCAGTGGTGTGGAGAGCCTGGGACTCACGTCTGAGCATACCCAGCACACTCGGGGTGAAAATTGCAAAAAACACAGTTGATGGACAGAATGTAGAACAATGTCATACATTCACCCCAGTACAAGGATCTGGGCCTAAATCCATCGTTTCTTTGCACTCCACACCACCCTGGGTTAGACACTGGCTATATGCAAATCAGCTCTGACCCTGTGCCTCATGGGAACAGTCCAATCCGAACTACCAAGCCATGTCTTTCCCAGACCGGAATTAAGCATCCAAGGACCGGTTTCCGGCTATCAGCCTTCATCAGCCTGGATAGCTTGACTCCAGTGGTGTGGAGAGCCTGGGACTCACGTCTGAGCATACCCAGCACACTCGGGGTGAAAATTGCAAAAAACCCAGTTGATGGACAGAATGTAGAACAATGTCATAAATTCACACCAGTACAAGGATCTGGGCCTAAATCCATCGTTTTTTTGCACTCCACACCACCCTGGGTTAGACACTGGCTATATGCAAATCAGCTCTGACCCTGTGCCTCATGGGAACAGTCCAGTCCGAACTACCAAGCCATGTCTTTCCCAGACCGGAATTAAGCATCCAAGGACCGGTTTCTGGCTATCAGCCTTCATCAGCCTGGATAGCTTGACTCCAGTGGTGTGGAGAGCCTGGGACTCACGTCTGAGCATACCCAGCACACTCGGGGTGAAAATTGCAAAAAACACAGTTGATGGACAGAATATAGAACAATGTCATACATTAACCCCAATACAAGGATCGGGGCCTGAATCCATCGTTTTTTTGCACTCCACACCACCCTGGGTTAGACACTGGCTATATGCAAATCAGCTCTGACCCTGTGCCTCATGGGAACAGTCCAGTCCGAACTACCAAGCCATGTCTTTCCCAGACCGGAATTAAGCATCCAAGGACCGGTTTCTGGCTATCAGCCTTCATCAGCCTGGATAGCTTGAATCCAGTGGTGTGGAGAACCTGGGACTCACGTCTGAGCATACCCAGCACACTCGGGGTGAAAATTGCAAAAAACACAGTTGATGGACAGAATGTAGAACATTGTCATACATTCACCCCAGTACAAGGATCTGGGCCTAAATCCATCGTTTTATGGCACTCCACACCACCCTGGGTTAGACACTGGCTATATGCAAATCAGCTCTGACCCTGTGCCTCATGGGAATAGTCCAGTCCGAACTACCAAGCCATGTCTTTCCCAGACCGGAATTAAGCATCCAAGGACCGGTTTCTGGCTATCAGCCTTCATCAGCCTGGATAGCTTGACTCCAGTGGTGTGGAGAGCCTGGGACTCACGTCTGAGCATACCCAGGACACTCGGGGTGAAAATTGCAAAAAACACAGTTGATAGACAGAATCTAGAACAATGTCATAAATTCACCCCAGTACAAGGATCTGGGCCTAAATCCATTGTTTTTTTGCACTCCACACCACCCTGGGTTAGACACTGGCTATATGCAAATCAGCTCTGACCCTGTGCCTCATGGGAACAGTCCAGTCCGAACTACCAAGCCATGTCTTTCCCAGACCGGAATTAAGCATCCAAGGACCGGTTTCTGGCTATCAGCCTTCATCAGCCTGGATAGCTTGACTCCAGTGGTGTGGAGAGCCTGGGACTCACGTCTGAGCATGCCCAGCACACTCGGGGTGAAAATTGCAAAAAACACAGTTGATGGACAGAATGTAGAACAATGTCATACATTCACCCCAGTACAAGGATCTGGGCCTAAATCCATCGTTTTTTGCACTCCACACCACCCTGGGTTAGACACTGGCTATAGGCAAATCAGCTCTGACCCGGTGCCTCATGGGAACAGTCCAGTCCGAACTACCTAACCATGTCTTTCCCAGACCGGAATTAAGCATCTAAGGACCGGTTTCTGGCTATCAGCCTTCATCAGCCTGGATAGCTTGACTCCAGTGGTGTGGAGAGCCTGGGACTCACGTCTGAGCATACCCAGCACACTCGGGGTGAAAATTGCAAAAAACACAGTTGATGGACAGAATGTAGAACAATGTCATACATTCACCCCAGTACAAGGATCTGGGCCTAAATCCATCGTTTTTTTGCACTCCACACCACCCTGGGTTAGACACTGGCTATATGCAAATCAGCTCTGACCCTGTGCCTCATGGGAACAGTCCAGTCCGAACTACCAAGCCATGTCTTTCCCAGACCGGAATTAAGCATCTAAGGACCGGTTTCTGGCTATCAGCCTTCATCAGCCTGGATAGCTTGACTCCAGTGGTGTGGAGAGCCTGGGACTCACGTCTGAGCATACCCAGCACACTCGGGGTGAAAATTGCAAAAAACACAGTTGATGGACAGAATATAGAACAATGTCATACATTCACCCCAGTACAAGGATCTGGGCCTAAATCCATCGTTTTTTTGCACTCCACACCACCCTGGGTTAGACACTGGCTATATGCAAATCAGCTCTGACCCTGTGCCTCATGGGAACAGTCCAGTCCGAACTACCAAGCCATGTCTATCCCAGACCGGAATTAAGCATCCAAGGACCGGTTTCTGGCTATCAGCCTTCATCAGCCTGGATAGCTTGACTCCAGTGGTGTGGAGAGCCTGGGACTCACGTCTGAGCATACCCAGCACACTCGGGGTGAAAATTGCAAAAAACACAGTTGATGGACAGAATGTAGAACAATGTCATACATTCACCCCAGTACAAGGATCTGGGCCTAAATCCATCGGTTTTTTTTAACTCCACACCACCCTGGGTTAGACACTGGCTATATGCAAATCAGCTCTGACCCTGTGCCTCATGGGAACAGTCCAGTCCGAACTACCAAGCCATGTCTTTCCCAGATCGGAATTAAGCATCCAAGGACCGGTTTCTGGCTATCAGCCTGGATAGCTTGACTCCAGTGGTGTGGAGAGCCTGGGACTCACGTCTGAGCATGCCCAGCACACTCGGGGTGAAAATTGCAAAAAACACAGTTGATGGACAGAATGTAGAACAATGTCATACATTCACCCCAGTACAAGGATCTGGGCCTAAATCCATCGTTTTTTTGCACTCCACACCACCCTGGGTTAGACACTGGCTATAGGCAAATCAGCTCTGACCCGGTGCCTCATGGGAACAGTCCAGTCCGAACTATCAAGCCATGTCTTTCCCAGATCGGAATTAAGCATCCAAGGACCGGTTTCTGGCTATCAGCCTTCATCAGCCTGGATAGCTTGACTCCAGTGGTGTGGAGAGCCTGGGACTCACGTCTGAGCATACCCAGCACACTCGGGGTGAAAATTGCAAAAAACACAGTTGATGGACAGAATGTAGAACAATGTCATACATTCACCCCAGTACAAGGATCTGGGCCTAAATCCATCGTTTTTTGCACTCCACACCACCCTGGGTTAGACACTGGCTATATGCAAATCAGCTCTGACCCTGTGCCTCATGGGAACAGTCCAATCCGAACTACCAAGCCATGTCTTTCCCAGACCGGAATTAAGCATCCAAGGACCGGTTTCCGGCTATCAGCCTTCATCAGCCTGGATAGCTTGACTCCAGTGGTGTGGAGAGCCTGGGACTCACGTCTGAGCATACCCAGCACACTCGGGGTGAAAATTGCAAAAAACCCAGTTGATGGACAGAATGTAGAACAATGTCATAAATTCACACCAGTACAAGGATCTGGGCCTAAATCCATCGTTTTTTTGCACTCCACACCACCCTGGGTTAGACACTGGCTATATGCAAATCAGCTCTGACCCTGTGCCTCATGGGAACAGTCCAGTCCGAACTACCAAGCCATGTCTTTCCCAAACCGGAATTAAGCATCCAAGGACCGGTTTCTGGCTATCAGCCTTCATCAGCCTGGATAGCTTGACTCCAGTGGTGTGGAGAGCCTGGGACTCACGTCTGAGCATACCCAGCACACTCGGGGTGAAAATTGCAAAAAACACAGTTGATGGACAGAATATAGAACAATGTCATACATTAACCCCAGTACAAGGATCGGGGCCTGAATCCATCGTTTTTTTGCACTCCACACCACCCTGGGTTAGACACTGGCTATATGCAAATCAGCTCTGACCCTGTGCCTCATGGGAACAGTCCAGTCCGAACTACCAAGCCATGTCTTTCCCAGACCGGAATTAAGCATCCAAGGACCTGTTTCTGGCTATCAGCCTTCATCAGCCTGGATAGCTTGACTCCAGTGGTGTGGAGAACCTGGGACTCACGTCTGAGCATACCCAGCACACTCGGGGTGAAAATTGCAAAAAACACAGTTGATGGACAGAATGTAGAACATTGTCATACATTCACCCCAGTACAAGGATCTGGGCCTAAATCCATCGTTTTATGGCACTCCACACCACCCTGGGTTAGACACTGGCTATATGCAAATCAGCTCTGACCCTGTGCCTCATGGGAATAGTCCAGTCCGAACTACCAAGCCATGTCTTTCCCAGACCGGAATTAAGCATCCAAGGACCGGTTTCTGGCTATCAGCCTTCATCAGCCTGGATAGCTTGACTCCAGTGGTGTGGAGAGCCTGGGACTCACGTCTGAGCATACCCAGCACACTCGGGGTGAAAATTGCAAAAAACACAGTTGATAGACAGAATCTAGAACAATGTCATAAATTCACCCCAGTACAAGGATCTGGGCCTAAATCCATTGTTTTTTTTGCACTCCACACCACCCTGGGTTAGACACTGGCTATATGCAAATCAGCTCTGACCCTGTGCCTCATGGGAACAGTCCAGTCCGAACTACCAAGCCATGTTCTGTCCCAGACCGGAATTAAGCATCCAAGGACCGGTTTCTGGCTATCAGCCTTCATCAGCCTGGATAGCTTGACTCCAGTGGTGTGGAGAGCCTGGGACTCACGTCTGAGCACACCCAGCACACTCGGGGTGAAAATTGCAAAAAACACAGTTGATGGACAGAATGTAGAACAATGTCATACATTCACCCCAGTACAAGGATCTGGGCCTAAATCCATCGTTTTTTTGCACTCCACACCACCCTGGGTTAGACACTGGCTATATGCAAATCAGCTCTGACCCTGTGCCTCATGGGAACAGTCCAGTCCGAACTACCAAGCCATGTCTTTCCCAGACCGGAATTAAGCATCCAAGGACCGGTTTCTGGCTATCAGCCTTCATCAGCCTGGATAGCTTGACTCCAGTGGTGTGGAGAGCCTGGGACTCACGTCTGAGCATACCCAGCACACTCGGGGTGAAAATTGCAAAAAACACAGTTGATGGACAGAATGTAGAACAATGTCATACATTCACCCCAGTACAAGGATCTGGGCCTAAATCCATCGTTTTTTTTAACTCCACACCACCCCGGGTTAGACACTGGCTATATGCAAATCAGCTCTGACCCTGTGCCTCATGGGAACAGTCCAGTCCGAACTACCAAACCATGTCTTTCCCAGATCGGAATTAGGCATCCAAGGACCGGTTTCTGGCTATCAGCCTGGATAGCTTGACTCCAGTGGTGTGGAGAGCCTGGGACTCACGTCTGAGCATGCCCAGCACACTCGGGGTGAAAATTGCAAAAAACACAGTTGATGGACAGAATGTAGAACAATGTCATACATTCACCCCAGTACAAGGATCTGGGCCTAAATCCATCGTTTTTTTGCACTCCACACCACCCTGGGTTAGACACTGGCTATAGGCAAATCAGCTCTGACCCGGTGCCTCATGGGAACAGTCCAGTCCGAACTACCAAACCATGTCTTTCCCAGACCTGAATTAAGCATCCTAGGACCGGTTTCTGGCTATCAGCCTTCATCAGCCTGGATAGCTTGACTCCAGTGGTGTGGAGAGCCTGGGACTCACGTCTGAGCATACCCAGCACACTCGGGGTGAAAATTGCAAAAAACACAGTTGATGGACAGAATGTAGAACAATGTCATACATTCACCCCAGTACAAGGATCTGGGCCTAAATCCATAGTTTTTTTGCACTCCACACCACCCTGGGTTAGACACTGGCTGTATGCAAATCAGCTCTGACCCTGTGCCTCATGGGAACAGTCCAGTCCAAACTACCAAGCCTGGTCTTTCCCAGACCGGAATTAAGCATCCAAGGACCGGTTTCTGGCTATCAGCCTTCATCAGCCTGGATAGCTTGACTCCAGTGGTGTGGAGAGCCTGGGACTCACGTCTGAGCATACCCAGCACACTCGGGGTGAAAATTGCAAAAAACACAGTTGATGGACAGAATGTAGAACAATGTCATACATTCACCCCAGTACAAGGATCTGGGCCTAAATCCATCATTTCTTTGCACTCCACACCACCCTGGGTTAGACACTGGCTATATGCAAATCAGCTCTGACCCTGTGCCTCTTGGGAACAGTCCAGTCCGAACTACCAAGCCATGTCTTTCCCAGACCGGAATTAAGCATCCAAGGACCGGTTTCTGGCTATCAGCCTTCATCAGCCTGGATAGCTTGACTCCAGTGGTGTGGGGAGCCTGGGACTCACGTCTGAGCATACCCAGCACACTCGGGGTGAAAATTGCAAAAAACACAGTTGATGGACAGAATGTAGAACAATGTCATACATTCACCCCAGTACAAGGATCTGGGCCTAAATCCATCATTTCTTTGCACTCCACACCACCCTGGGTTAGACACTGGCTATATGCAAATCAGCTCTGACCCTGTGCCTCATGGGAACAGTCCAGTCCGAACTACCAAGCCATGTCTTTCCCAGACCGGAATTAAGCATCCAAGGACCGGTTTCCGGCTATCAGCCTTCATCAGCCTGGATAGCTTGACTCCAGTGGTGTGGAGAGCCTGGGACTCACGTCTGAGCATACCCAGCACACTCGGGGTGAAAATTGCAAAAAACCCAGTTGATGGACAGAATGTAGAACAACGTCATAAATTCACACCAGTACAAGGATCTGGGCCTAAATCCATCGTTTTTTTGCACTCCACACCACCCTGGGTTAGACACTGGCTATATGCAAATCATCTCTGACCCTGTGCCTCATGGGAACAGTCCAGTCCGAACTACCAAGCCATGTCTTTCCCAGACCGGAATTAAGCATCCAAGGACCGGTTTCTGGCTATCAGCCTTCATCAGCCTGGATAGCTTGACTCCAGTGGTGTGGAGAGCCTGGGACTCACGTCTGAGCATACCCAGCACACTCGGGTTGAAAATTGCAAAAAACACAGTTAATGGACAGAATGTAGAACAATGTCATACATTCACCCCAGTACAAGGATCTGGGCCTAAATCCATTGTTTTTTGCACTCCACACCACCCTGGGTTAGACACTGGCTATATGCAAATCAGCTCTGACCCTGTGCCTCATGGGAACAGTCCAGTCCGAACTACCAAGCCATGTCTTTCCCAGAGCGGAATTAAGCATCCAAGGACCCGTTTCTGGCTATCAGCCTTCATCAGCCTGGATAGCTTGACTCCAGTGGTGTGGAGAGCCTGGGACTCACGTCTGAGCATACCCAGCACACTCGGGGTGAAAATTGCAAAAAACACAGTTGATGGACAGAATGTAGAACAATGTCATACATTCACCCCAGTACAAGGATCTGGGCCTAAATCCATCGTTTTTTGAACTCCACACCACCCTGGGTTAGACACTGGCTATATGCAAATCAGCTCTGACCCTGTGCCTCATGGGAACAATCCAGTCCGAACTACCAAGCCATGTCTTTCCCAGACTGGAATTAAGCATCCAAGGACCGGTTTCTGGCTATCAGCCTTCATCAGCCTGGATAGCTTGACTCTAGTGGTGTGGAGAGCCTGGGACTCACGTCTGAGCATGCCCAGCACACTCGGGGTGAAAATTGCAAAAAACACAGTTGATGGACAGAATGTAGAACAATGTCATACATTCACCCCAGTACAAGGATCTGGGCCTAAATCCATCGTTTTTTGCACTCCACACCACCCTGGGTTAGACACTGGCTATAGGCAAATCAGCTCTGACCCGGTGCCTCATGGGAACAGTCCAGTCCGAACTACCTAACCATGTCTTTCTCAGACCGGAATTAAGCATCCAAGGACCGGTTTCTGGCTATCAGCCTTCATCAGCCTGGATAGCTTGACTCCAGTGGTGTGGAGAGCCTGGGACTCACGTCTTAGCATACCCAGCACACTCGGGGTGAAAATTGCAAAAAACACAGTTGATGGACAGAATGTAGAACAATGTCATACATTCACCCCAGTACAAGGATCTGGGCCTACATCCATCGTTTTTTTAACTCCACACCACCCTGGGTTAGACACTGGCTATATGCAAATCAGCTCTGACCCTGTGCCTCATGGGAACAGTCCAGTCCGAACTATCAAGCCATGTCTTTCCCAGACCGGAATTAAGCATCCAAGGACCGGTTTCTGGCTATCAGCCTTCATCAGCCTGGATAGCTTGACTCCAGTGGTGTGGAGAGCCTGGGACTCACGTCTGAGCATACCCAGCACACTCGGGGTGAAAATTGCAAAAAACACAGTTGATGGACAGAATGTAGAACAATGTCATACATTCACCCCAGTACAAGGATCTGGGCCTAAATCCATCGTTTTTTGCACTCCACACCACCCTGGGTTAGACACTGGCTATATGCAAATCAGCTCTGACCCTGTGCCTCATGGGAACAGTCCAGTCCGAACTACCAAGCCATGTCTTTCCCAGATCGGAATTAAGCATCCAAGGACCGGTTTCTGGCTATCAACCTTCATCAGCCTGGATAGCTTGACTCCAGTGGTGTGGATAGCCTGGGACTCACGTCTGAGCATACCCAGCACACTCGGGGTGAAAATTGCAAAAAACACAGTTGATGGACAAAATGTAGAACAATGTCATACATTCACCCCAGTACAAGGATCTGGGCCTAAATCCATCGTTTTTTGAACTCCACACCACCCTGGGTTAGACACTGGCTATATGCAAATCAGCTCTGACCCAGTGCCTCATGGGAACAGTCCAGTCCGGATTACCAAGCCATGTCTTTCCCAGACCGGAATTAAGCATCCAAGGACCGGTTTCTGGCTATCAGCCTTCATCAGCCTGGATAGCTTGACTCCAGTGGTGTGGAGAGCCTGGGACTCACGTCTGAGCATACCCAGCACACTCGGGGTGAAAATTGCAAAAAACACAGTTGATGGACAGAATGTAGAACAATGTCATACATTCACCCCAGTACAAGGATCTGGCCCTAAGTCCATCGTTTTTTTGCACTCCACACCACCCTGGGTTAGACACTGGCTATATGCAAATCAGCTCTGACCCTGTGCCTCATGGGAACAGTCCAGTCCGAACTACCAAGCCATGTCTTTCCCAGACCGGAATTAAGCATCCAAGGACCGGTTTCTGGCTATCAGCCTTCATCTGCCTGGATAGCTTGACTCCAGTGGTGTGGAGAGCCTGGGACTCACGTCTGAGCATACCCAGCACACTCGGGGTGAAAATTGCAAAAAACACAGTTGATGGACAGAATGTAGAACAATGTCATACATTCACCCCAGTACAAGATTCTGGTCCTAAATCCATCGTTTTTTTGCACTCCACACCACCCTGGGTTAGACACTGGCTATATGCAAATCAGCTCTGACCCTGTGCCTCATGGGAACAGTCCAGTCCGAACTACCAAGCCATGTCTTTCCCAGACCGGAATTAGGCATCCAAGGACCGGTTTCTGGCTATCAGCCTTCATCTGCCTGGATAGCTTGACTCCAGTGGTGTGGAGAGCCTGGGACTCACGTCTGAGGATACCCAGCACACTCAGGGTGAAAATTGCAAAAAACACAGTAGATGGACAGAATGTAGAACAATGTCATACATTCACCCCAGTACAAGGATCTGGGCCTAAATCCATCGTTTCTTTGCACTCCACACCACCCTGGGTTAGACACTGGCTATATGCAAATCAGCTCTGACCCTGTGCCTCATGGGAACAGTCCAGTCCGAACTACCAAGCCATGTCTTTCCCAGACCGGAATTAGGCATCCAAGGACCGGTTTCTGGCTATCAGCCTTCATCAGCCTGGATAGCTTGACTCCAGTGGTGTGGAGAGCCTGGGACTCACGTCTGAGCATACCCAGCACACTCGGGGTGAAAATTGCAAAAAACACAGTTGATGGACAGAATGTAGAACAATGTCATACATTCACCCCAGTACAAGGATCTGGGACTAAATCCATCGTTTTTTTGCACTCCACACCACCCTGGGTTAGACACTGGCTATAGGCAAATCAGCTCTGACCCTGTGCCTCATGGGAACAGTCCAGTCCGAACGGCCAAGCCATGTCTTTCCCAGACCA
This sequence comes from Lissotriton helveticus, assembly GCF_964261635.1. NCBI lineage: Eukaryota > Metazoa > Chordata > Amphibia > Caudata > Salamandridae > Lissotriton > Lissotriton helveticus. The sequence goes on from NC_136062.1 coordinate 250,286,249, forward strand.
GAATTAAGCATCCAAGGACCAGTTTCTGGCTATCAGCCTTCATAAGCCTGGATAGCTTGACTCCAGTGGTGTGGAGAGCCTGGGACTCACGTCTGAGCATACCCAGCACACTCGGGGTGAAAATTGCAAAAAACACAGTTGATGGACAGAATGTAGAACAATGTCATACATTCACCCCAGTACAAGGATCTGGGCCTAAATCCATCGTTTTTCTGTACTCCACACCACCCTGGGTTAGACACTGGCTATATGCAAATCAGCTCTGACCCTGTGCCTCATGGGAACAGTCCAGTCCGAACTATCAAGCCATGTCTTTCCCAGACCGGAATTAAGCATCCAAGGACCGGTTTCTGGCTATCAGCCTTCATCAGCCTGGATAGCTTGACTCCAGTGGTGTGGAGAGCCTAGGACTCACGTCTGAGCATACCCAGCACACTCGGGGTGAAAATTGCAAAAAACACAGTTGATGGACAGAATGTAGAACAATGTCATACATTCACCCCAGTACAAGGATCTGGGCCTAAATCCATCGTTTTTTGCACTCCACACCACCCTGGGTTAGACACTGGCTATATGCAAATCAGCTCTGACCCTGTGCCTCATGGGAACAGTCCAGTCCGAACTACCAAGCCATGTCTTTCCCAGACCGGAATTAAGCATCCAAGGACCGGTTTCTGGCTATCAGCCTTCATCAGCCTGGATAGCTTGACTCCAGTGGTCTGGAGAGCCTGGGACTCACGTCTGAGCATACCCAGCACACTCGGGGTGAACATTGCAAAAAACACAGTTGATGGACAGAATGTAGAACAATGTCATACATTCACCCCAGTACAAGGATCTGGGCCTCAATCCATCGTTTTTTTGCACTCCACACCACCCTGGGTTAGACACTGGCTATATGCAAATCAGCTCTGACCCTGTGCCTCATGGGAACAGTCCAGTCCGAACTACCAAGCCTGGTCTTTCCCAGACCGGAATTAAGCATCCAAGGACCGGTTTCTGGCTATCAGCCTTCATCAGCCTGGATAGCTTGACTCCAGTGGTGTGGAGAGCCTGGGACTCACGTCTGAGCATACCCAGCACACTCGGGGTGAAAATTGCAAAAAACACAGTTGATGGACAGAATGTAGAACAATGTCATACATTCACCCCAGTACAAGGATCTGGGCCTAAATCCATTGTTTCTTTGCACTCCACACCACCCTGGGTTAGACACTGGCTATATGCAAATCAGCTCTGACCCTGTACCTCATGGGAACAGTCCAGTCCGAACTACCAAGCCATGTCTTTCCCAGACCGGAATTAAGCATCCAAGGACCGGTTTCTGGCTATCAGCCTTCATCAGCCTGGATAGCTTGACTCCAGTGGTGTGGAGAACCTGGGACTCACGTCTGAGCATACCCAGCACACTCGGGGTGAAAATTGCAAAAAACACAGTTGATGGACAGAATGTAGAACATTGTCATACATTCACCCCAGTACAAGGATCTGGGCCTAAATCCATCGTTTTTGGCACTCCACACCACCCTGGGTTAGACACTGGCTATATGCAAATCAGCTCTGACCCTGTGCCTCATGGGAACAGTCCAGTCCGAACTACCAAGCCATGTCTTTCCCAGACCGGAATTAAGCATCCAAGGACCGGTTTCTGGCTATCAGCCTTCATCAGCCTGGATAGCTTGACTCCAGTGGTGTGGAGAGCCTGGGACTCACGTCTGAGCATACCCAGCACACTCGGGGTGAAAATTGCAAAAAACACAGTTGATAGACAGAATCTAGAGCAATGTCATACATTCACCCCAGTACAAGGATCTGGGCCTAAATCCATTGTTTTTTTGCACTCCACACCACCCTGGGTTAGACACTGGCTATATGCAAATCAGCTCTGACCCTGTGCCTCATGGGAACAGTCCAGTCCGAACTACCAAGCCATGTCTATCCCAGACCGGAATTAAGCATCCAAGGACCGGTTTCTGGCTATCAGACTTCATCAGCCTGGATAGCTTGACTTCAGTGGTGTGGAGAGCCTGGGACTCACGTCTGAGCATACCCAGCACACTCGGGGTGAAAATTGCAAAAAACACAGTTGATGGATAGAATGTAGAACAATGTCATACATTCACCCCAGTACAAGGATCTGGGCCTAAATCCATCGTTTCTTTGCACTCCACACCACCCTGGGTTAGACACTGGCTATATGCAAATCAGCTCTGACCCTGTGCCTCATGGGAACAGTCCAGTCCGGATTACCAAGCCATGTCTTTCCCAGACCGGAATTAAGCATCCAAGGACCGGTTTCTGGCTATCAGCCTTCATCAGCCTGGATAGCTTGACTCCAGTGGTGTGGAGAGCCTGGGACTCACGTCTGAGCATACCCAGCACACTCGGGGTGAAAATTGCAAAAAACACAGTTGATGGACAGAATGTAGAACAATGTCATACATTCACCCCAGTACAAGGATCTGGCCCTAAATCCATCGTTTTTTTGCACTCCACACCACCCTGGGTTAGACACTGGCTATATGCAAATCAGCTCTGACCCTGTGCCTCATGGGAACAGTACAGCCCGAACTACCAAGCCATGTCTTTCCCAGACCGGAATTAAGCACCCAAGGACCGGTTTCTGGCTATCAGCCTTCATCTGCCTGGATAGCTTGACTCCAGTGGTGTGGAGAGCCTGGGACTCACGTCTGAGCATACCCAGCACACTCGGGGTGAAAATTGCAAAAAACACAGTTGATGGACAGAATGTAGAACAATGTCATACATTCACCCCAGTACAAGATTCTGGTCCTAAATCCATCGTTTTTTTGCACTCCACACCACCCTGGGTTAGACACTGGCTATATGCAAATCAGCTCTGACCCTGTGCCTCATGGGAACAGTCCAGTCCGAACTACCAAGCCATGTCTTTCCCAGATCTATGGAGGTTACAGCACACTGATATGCCAGGCGCTACTCACATCTCATCATCGCACAATAGTTGGTCCAGGCTCGACTTCTGGCTAGGCTCTAGAGACATGGCGCTTTGGGTTCGTAAATTGCAGGTGCTACCCCGAACGCTATCAGACCACAATCCTGTATTACTGCGGATTGAGTTGCCCCGATACTCGCCTCCCCCTTTCCAGTGGAGATTCAACGCCCGTGCCCTATCGGATACGGTCTATGTTGACACAATAACGAAAGCTATCAAAGACTACTTTGATGATAATGCGCAATCGACGGATGACCCGTGCCTTCTATGGGAGGCGTTCAAAGCTACGATTAGGGGAGTCTGCCTAAGCACCACCGTGGGGATACTCAGGGACATCAGGGGCCAAATTAGTCGTTGTGAGAAGAACATGAGAGACTTGGAACTGTTGTACGAGACCACGCAGGATGTTTCACACTTACAAGGCTTGCGCGCACTACATACGGAGCATGCAGACTTTTTGGAGTCTGAAATAAAGTACTTAGACCGCCCGCACGTGGCCAGAAATTTCGGAGAGGGTGGTAGGCCAGGGGGGGTGCTGGCGCGTAAAATCTGTGAGGGTCGGGGACAGACAGCGATACTTAAGGTTCACTCTAAAGAGGGCATACCACAAACGAACTCTGACGACATCTTGAAATGTTTTGTTGCCACCTTTGGCACGCTTTATAGGTCGCAACCCACTGCCCCAGCGGAAGACACATATGACTATTTGCGCAATGTAGCGATTGGCTGGCTATCGGATGCACAAAGGGAATACTTGGCCAGGCCTATCTCAGTTGAGGAGGTGAAGGAAGTGATCGCCTCGCTTCCAAATGGCAAGTCACCCGGCCCTGACGGGTACACCTCTGAATTCTACAAACACTTTGTGGATATTCTCGCACCCCACTTGGTAGCCATGTACGGCGCCGCCTTCGAGGATTCGTTACTCCCCCCCACTCTGCGAGAAGCCATGATCATTGCGCTCCTGAAGCCGTCCAAAGATCCGGAAGATTGTGACTCCTACAGACCGCTCTCCCTAATTAATGTAGACTCGAAAATCCTGGCTAAGCTGATAGCTGTTCGCCTGTCTCCGTTGATGACTAGTCTGGTCCTTCCGGATCAGGCGGGCTTTGTACCCACCAGATCCACGTCACACAACACTAGGTCCCTGTTCGCTCTTGCACACTATCTCCAACCATCGACTAAAGCGGCTGCGGTCTTGCTCGACGCCGCGAAGGCGTTCGATTCCATTGAATGGCGATATATGATCACTGTCCTACACCGGATGGGTTTCCCTAAACGGTTTGTACAGTGGGTCACTTTGCTCTATACAGAACCGCGCGCCAGGGTTCGGATAAATGGCTACATATCGGATCCGTTTGACATTGAACGTGGTACAAGACAAGGGTGTCCACTCTCCCCTTTGTTATTCGCACTGGCACTAGAGCCCCTGGCGTGTATAATTCGGCAGAACTACAAAGAGTCGGCGCTGCAGTTTGCAGCCAGGCCTCTTCACATCTCACTCTACGCGGACGATATGCTTTTATACGTCCGCGACCCTGAAACCCATCTGAACCCACTGCTCAGAGAATACATCCGCTTCGGCGGACATTCAGGGCTGGCGATTAACTGGTCCAAGTCCTCCATAATACCTCTGACCGACGCTACCACGCCCTTCGACGTGGATTTTCCATTGGACTGGCAGAGGGACCCGATCCGATACTTAGGGGTCATGTTCCACAGGGATCCGGCGGAGGTCCTACGGGCCAACTACGGGGTGGCACTCTCTAAGCTTGAAGATAAGATACAACGCTGGATTCGTTTGCCACTGTCGCTGGCCGACAGAATCGCAATTGTAAAGATGAACGTGTTGCCCAAGCTCTTGTACCTGTTTAACAACGTTCCGATAACACCTACACGTGAGATCTTCCGCCGTATAAAGTCCATGGTGCGGACATTGATATGGGCGGGCAAACAGGCGCGGATTGATCTACAGACCCTAACGCTTCCATTCGCAGACGGCGGTTTTGGTGTACCTGATTTTCTCCTCTATTACCTTTGCGCACAGGCGCAATATGCGGCGTATTGGTACCACAATGTCCCATATCTCGCACATACGGCCGTTGAGGAGGGTGATGCTCATCCCATCCCCCTATCTGCGATAATGTCACACACGAGGCCACCGCTGCATGCAATGGACATCAACACGGTGGACACCACGGTCAAAGCGTGGCACAGGCTTGGACAGCTGACCCATAAGACTCCCCTATACACTCCGGATATGCCCCTACAACATCACCAGGCGCTGTCGGTCACAGGTGAGAAGGTCGGCATGTCCTTGCTGAGTAGGGCAGGCATCGACAAGCTGGGGGATGTGTTTCGTGAAGGTACGTTTGTAAGCCTGGACCAATTGAATTACATCCAAAACCAGACTCCCATGTTTCGCTTCACGTACTATAGACTAACTGGGGCGTTGAGGGACCATTACCCAACATTCCCGACAGAACCAGACTGTCTTGCGACATTACAACTCCTGATTACCACTACTGATCTTTCACATCTAGTGTCTAGATTATACTCAGCGGCACAAACAGAGCTGGCGGGCCACACTCAAAAAGCTAAGGGGAGGTGGGATGCACTTCTGGAGACTCCTCTAACAGATGAAGAATGGCACTCCACTTGCGCGTTAACGCAGATCTTAACGCCTAATGGTAACTTAAGGATAATACATTTTAAATTTATACACCAGATTTACTACACACCAACCAAGATGCGAAGGTTTGGCTTACAGGAGGAAGACAGATGCAAGAGGTGCAATAGGGAGGGGGCGGATTTTGCACATCTGGCTTGGGGTTGTGCGAAAGTGGCGGGATATTGGGGGGAGGTGACTACCGCCCTTGCTGATATGTTAGGGGAGGAGATACAATGCACACCTAAGATTTGCTTACTGGGCATAGTTCCTCAATTCCGTGCATTGAAGCGTAAGTTTTGTGCAATTGCTTTATTGCTGGCGAAGAGACAGGTGGCGCAATGTTGGCATAGCCGAAAGGTACCGACGAAGAAAACATGGCTGCATGATATGTCCATCTGCCGGGACAGACTACAAACATACGAGGAGCAATTACCGATAAGATCCAGACCAAAGGATATGTGGTGTTTTCTAACAGAATTCCTTACTTCCCTGCAGGGCAGTGAGGTGGATTAGTTGCCCAAATGTTTCACCTCTGGGGCGGGTTGATTAAGGCACGGGTATAGACAGGCCGAAGAATACTTAGGGCAAACACTGTAGTGGTGGAGGAATAGATATCTAGATCATATGATAGGAGAATGTCAGGTCTTCAGTTGGGGAATGTTTGTTTATTTTCCTTTTTCTTGTTTGCCTTGGTTTAACTATATCACAAGTTAAAATGTAAGACTCACTACGCTTGACAGAAATGAGCCATATATAAGATGATGAGAGTGGTAACACTGACAGATTACATGCTTTGCTTCATATACCACCTGATGACTACACTCTATTTCCATTGGGATAGCGAACCGGCCTCAGGGTTGTAGGTTCATGCTGTGTACTCTGCTTTATGTCAATAAAGGTCTTACAAAAAAAAAAAAAAAAAAAAAAAAAAAAAAAAAAAAAAAAAAGTATCCAAGGACCGGTTTCTGGCTATCAGCCTTCATCAGCCTGGATAGCTTGACTCCAGTGGTGTGGAGAGCCTGGGACTCACGTCTGAGCATACCCAGCACACTCGGGGTGAAAATTGCAAAAAACACAGTTGATGGACAGAATGTAGAACAATGTCATACATTCACCCCAGTACAAGGATCTGGGCCTAAATCCATCGTTTCTTTGCACTCCACACCACCCTGGGTTAGACACTGGCTATATGCAAATCAGCTCTGACCCTGTGCCTCATGGGAACAGTCCTGTCCGAACTACCAAGCCATGTCTTTCCTGGACCGGAATTAAGCATCCAAGGACCGGTTTCTGGCTATCAGCCTTCATCAGCCTGGATAGCTTGACTCCAATGGTGTGGAGAGCCTGGGACTCACGTCTGAGCATACCCAGCACACTCGGGGTGAAAATTGCAAAAAACACAGTTGATGGACAGAATGTAGAACAATGTCATACATTCACCCCAGTACAAGGATCTGGGCCTAAATCCATCGTTTTTTTGCACTCCACACCACCCTGGGTTAGACACTGGCTATATGCACATCAGCTCTGACCCTGTGCCTCATGGGAACAGTCCAGTCCGAACTACCAAGCCATGTCTTTCCCAGACCGGAATTAAGCATCCAAGGACCGGTTTCTGGCTATCAGCCTTCATCAGCCTGGATAGCTTGACTCCAGTGGTGTGGAGAACCTGGGACTCACGTCTGAGCATACCCAGCACACTCGGGGTGAAAATTGCAAAAAACACAGTTGATGGACAGAATGTAGAACATTGTCATACATTCACCCCAGTACAAGGATCTGGGCCTAAATCCATCGTTTTTTGGCACTCCACACCACCCTGGGTTAGACACTGGCTATATGCAAATCAGCTCTGACCCTGTGCCTCATGGGAACAGTCCAGTCCGAACTACCAAGCCATGTCTTTCCCAGACCGGAATTAAGCATCCAAGGACCGGTTTCTGGCTATCAGCCTTCATCAGCCTGGATAGCTTGACTCCAGTGGTGTGGAGAGCCTGGGACTCACGTCTGAGCATACCCAGCACACTCGGGGTGAAAATTGCAAAAAACACAGTTGATAGACAGAATCTAGAGCAATGTCATACATTCACCCCAGTACAAGGATCTGGGCCTAAATCCATCGTTTTTTTGCACTCCACACCACCCTGGGTTAGACACTGGCTATATGCAAATCAGCTCTGACCCTGTGCCTCATGGGAACAGTCCAGTCCGAACTACCAAGCCATGTCTATCCCAGACCGGAATTAAGCATCCAAGGACCGGTTTCTGGCTATCAGACTTCATCAGCCTGGATAGCTTGACTTCAGTGGTGTGGAGAGCCTGGGACTCACGTCTGAGCATACCCAGCACACTCGGGGTGAAAATTGCAAAAAACACAGTTGATGGACAGAATGTAGAACAATGTCATACATTCACCCCAGTACAAGGATCTGGGCCTAAATCCATCGTTTCTTTGCACTCCACACCACCCTGGGTTAGACACTGGCTATATGCAAATCAGCTCTGACCCTGTGCCTCATGGGAACAGTCCATTCTGGATTACCAAGCCATGTCTTTCCCAGACCGGAATTAAGCATCCAAGAACCGGTTTCTGGCTATCAGCCTTCATCAGCCTGGATAGCTTGACTCCAGTGGTGTGGAGAGCCTGGGACTCACGTCTGAGCATACCCAGCACACTCGGGGTGAAAATTGCAAAAAACACAGTTGATGGACAGAATGTAGAACAATGTCATACATTCACCCCAGTACAAGATTCTGGTCCTAAATCCATAGTTTTTTTGCACTCCACACCACCCTGGGTTAGACACTGGCTATATGCAAATCAGCTCTGACCCTGTGCCTCATGGGAACAGTCCAGTCCGAACTACCAAGCCATGTCTTTCCCAGACCGGAATTAAGCATCCAAGGACCGGTTTCTGGCTATCAGCCTTCATCTGCCTGGATAGCTTGACTCCAGTGGTGTGGAGAGCCTGGGACTCACGTCTGAGGATACCCAGCACACTCAGGGTGAAAATTGCAAAAAACACAGTAGATGGACAGAATGTAGAACAATGTCATACATTCACCCCAGTACAAGGATCTGGGCCTAAATCCATCGTTTCTTTGCACTCCACACCACCCTGGGTTAGACACTGGCTATAGGCAAATCAGCTCTGACCCTGTGCCTCATGGGAACAGTCCAGTCCGAACTGCCAAGCCATGTCTTTCCCAGACCAGAATTAAGCATCCAAGGACCAGTTTCTGGCTATCAGCCTTCATAAGCCTGGATAGCTTGACTCCAGTGGTGTGGAGAGCCTGGGACTCACGTCTGAGCATACCCAGCACACTCGGGGTGAAAATTGCAAAAAACACAGTTGATGGACAGAATGTAGAACAATGTCATACATTCACCCCAGTACAAGGATCTGGGCCTAAATCCATCGTTTTTTTGCACTCCACACCACCCTGGGTTAGACACTGGCTATATGCAAATCAGCTCTGACCCTGTGCCTCATGGGAACAGTCCAGTCCGAACTACCAAGCCATGTCTTTCCCAGACCGGAATTAAGCATCCAAGGACCGGTTTCTGGCTATCAGCCTTCATCAGCCTGGATAGCTTGACTCCAGTGGTGTGGAGAACCTGGGACTCACGTCTGAGCATACCCAGCACACTCGGGGTGAAAATTGCAAAAAACACAGTTGATGGACAGAATGTAGAACATTGTCATACATTCACCCCAGTACAAGGATCTGGGCCTAAATCCATCGTTTTTTGGCACTCCACACCACCCTGGGTTAGACACTGGCTATATGCAAATCAGCTCTGACCCTGTGCCTCATGGGAACAGTCCAGTCCGAACTACCAAGCCATGTCTTTCCCAGACCGGAATTAAGCATCCAAGGACCGGTTTCTGGCTATCAGCCTTCATCAGCCTGGATAGCTTGACTCCAGTGGTGTGGAGAGCCTGGGACTCACGTCTGAGCATACCCAGCACACTCGGGGTGAAAATTGCAAAAAACACAGTTGATAGACAGAATCTAGAGCAATGTCATACATTCACCCCAGTACAAGGATCTGGGCCTAAATCCATTGTTTTTTTGCACTCCACACCACCCTGGGTTAGACACTGGCTATATGCAAATCAGCTCTGACCCTGTGCCTCATGGGAACAGTCCAGTCCGAACTACCAAGCCATGTCTATCCCAGACCGGAATTAAGCATCCAAGGACCGGTTTCTGGCTATCAGACTTCATCAGCCTGGATAGCTTGACTTCAGTGGTGTGGAGAGCCTGGGACTCACGACTGAGCATACCCAGCACACTCGGGGTGAAAATTGCAAAAAACACAGTTGATGGACAGAATGTAGAACAATGTCATACATTCACCCCAGTACAAGGATCTGGGCCTAAATCCATCGTTTCTTTGCACTCCACACCACCCTGGGTTAGACACTGGCTATATGCAAATCAGCTCTGACCCTGTGCCTCATGGGAACAGTCCATTCTGGATTACCAAGCCATGTCTTTCCCAGACCGGAATTAAGCATCCAAGGACCGGTTTCTGGCTATCAGCCTTCATCAGCCTGGATAGCTTGACTCCAGTGGTGTGGAGAGCCTGGGACTCACGTCTGAGCATACCCAGCACACTCGGGGTGAAAATTGCAAAAAACACAGTTGATGGACAGAATGTAGAACAATGTCATACATTCACCCCAGTACAAGATTCTGGTCCTAAATCCATAGTTTTTTTGCACTCCACACCACCCTGGGTTAGACACTGGCTATATGCAAATCAGCTCTGACCCTGTGCCTCATGGGAACAGTCCAGTCCGAACTACCAAGCCATGTCTTTCCCAGACCGGAATTAAGCATCCAAGGACCGGTTTCTGGCTATCAGCCTTCATCTGCCTGGATAGCTTGACTCCAGTGGTGTGGAGAGCCTGGGACTCACGTCTGAGGATACCCAGCACACTCAGGGTGAAAATTGCAAAAAACACAGTAGATGGACAGAATGTAGAACAATGTCATACATTCACCCCAGTACAAGGATCTGGGCCTAAATCCATCGTTTCTTTGCACTCCACACCACCCTGGGTTAGACACTGGCTATAGGCTAATCAGCTCTGACCCTGTGCCTCATGGGAACAGTCCAGTCCGAACTGCCAAGCCATGTCTTTCCCAGACCAGAATTAAGCATCCAAGGACCAGTTTCTGGCTATCAGCCTTCATAAGCCTGGATAGCTTGACTCCAGTGGTGTGGAGAGCCTGGGACTCACGTCTGAGCATACCCAGCACACTCGGGGTGAAAATTGCAAAAAACACAGTTGATGGACAGAATGTGGAACAATGTCATACATTCACCCCAGTACAAGGATCTGGGCCTAAATCCATCGTTTTTCTGAACTCCACACCACCCTGGGTTAGACACTGGCTATATGCAAATCAGCTCTGACCCTGTGCCTCATGGGAACAGTCCAGTCCGAACTACCAAGCCATGTCTTTCCCGGACCGGAATTAAGCATCCAAGGACCGGTTTCTGGCTATCAGCCTTCATCAGCCTGGATAGCTTGACTCCAGTGGTGTGGAGAGCCTGGGACTCACGTCTGAGCCTACCCAGCACACTCGGGGTGAAAATTGCAAAAACACAGTTGATGGACAGAATGTAGAACAATGTCATACATTCACCCCAGTACAAGGATCTGGGCCTAAATCCATCGTTTTTTGCACTCCACACCACCCTGGGTTAGACACTGGCTATATGCAAATCAGCTCTGACCCTGTGCCTCATGGGAACAGTCCAGTCCGAACTACCAAGCCATGTCTTTCCCAGACCGGAATTAAGCATCCAAGGACCGGTTTCTGGCTATCAGCCTTCATCAGCCTGGATAGCTTGACTCCAGTGGTCTGGAGAGCCTGGGACTCACGTCTGAGCATACCCAGCACACTCGGGGTGAAAATTGCAAAAAACACAGTTGATGGACAGAATGTAGAACAATGTCATACATTCACCCCAGTACAAGGATCTGGGCCTAAATCCATCGTTTTTTTGCACTCCACACCACCCTGGGTTAGACACTGGCTATATGCAAATCAGCTCTGACCCTGTGCCTCATGGGAACAGTCCAGTCCGAACTACCAAGCCATGTCTTTCCCAGACCGGAATTAAGCATCCAAGGACCGGTTTCTGGCTATCAGCCTTCATCAGCCTGGATAGCTTGACTCCAGTGGTGTGGAGAACCTGGGACTCACGTCTGAGCATACCCAGCACACTCGGGGTGAAAATTGCAAAAAACACAGTTGATGGACAGAATGTAGAACATTGTCATACATTCACCCCAGTACAAGGATCTGGGCCTAAATCCATCGTTTTTTGGCACTCCACACCACCCTGGGTTAGACACGGGCTATATGCAAATCAGCTCTGACCCTGTGCCTCATGGGAACAGTCCAGTCCGAACTACCAAGCCATGTCTTTCCCAGACCGGAATTAAGCATCCAAGGACCGGTTTCTGGCTATCAGCCTTCATCAGCCTGGATAGCTTGACTCCAGTGGTGTGGAGAGCCTGGGACTCACGTCTGAGCATACCCAGCACACTCGGGGTGAAAATTGCAAAAAACACAGTTGATAGACAGAATCTAGAACAATGTCATACATTCACCCCAGTACAAGGATCTGGGCCTAAATCCATTGTTTTTTTGCACTCCACACCACCCTGGGTTAGACACTGGCTATATGCAAATCAGCTCTGACCCTGTGCCTCATGGGAACAGTCCAGTCCGAACTACCAAGCCATGTCTATCCCAGACCGGAATTAAGCATCCAAGGACCGGTTTCTGGCGATCAGCCTTCATCAGCCTGGATAGCTTGACTCCAGTGGTGTGGAGAGCCTGGGACTCACGTCTGAGCATACCCAGCACACTCGGGGTGAAAATTGCAAAAAACACAGTTGATGGACAGAATGTAGAACAATGTCATACATTCACCCCAGTACAAGGATCTGTGCCTAAATCCATCGTTTTTTTGCACTCCACACCACCCTGGGTTAGACACTGGCTATATGCAAATCAGCTCTGACCCTGTGCCTCATGGGAACAGTCCAGTCCGAACTACCAAGCCATGTCTTTCCCAGACCGGAATTAAGCATCCAAGGACCGGTTTCTGGCTATCAGCCTTCATCAGCCTGGATAGCTTGACTCCAGTGGTGTGGAGAACCTGGGACTCACGTCTGAGCATACCCAGCACACTCGGGGTGAAAATTGCAAAAAACACAGTTGATGGACAGAATGTAGAACATTGTCATACATTCACCCCAGTACAAGGATCTGGGCCTAAATCCATCGTTTTTTGGCACTCCACACCACCCTGGGTTAGACACTGGCTATATGCAAATCAGCTCTGACCCTGTGCCTCATGGGAACAGTCCAGTCCGAACTACCAAGCCATGTCTTTCCCAGACCGGAATTAAGCATCCAAGGACCGGTTTCTGGCTATCAGCCTTCATCAGCCTGGATAGCTTGACTCCAGTGGTGTGGAGAGCCTGGGACTCACGTCTGAGCATACCCAGCACACTCGGGGTGAAAATTGCAAAAAACACAGTTGATAGACAGAATCTAGAGCAATGTCATACATTCACCCCAGTACAAGGATCTGGGCCTAAATCCATTGTTTATTTGCACTCCACACCACCCTGGGTTAGTCATTGGCTATATGCAAATCAGCTCTGACCCTGTGCCTCATGGGAACAGTCCAGTCCGAACTACCAAGCCATGTCTATCCCAGACCGGAATTAAGCATCCAAGGACCGGTTTCTGGCTATCAGACTTCATCAGCCTGGATAGCTTGACTTCAGTGGTGTGGAGAGCCTGGGACTCACGTCTGAGCATACCCAGCACACTCGGGGTGAAAATTGCAAAAAACACAGTTGATGGACAGAATGTAGAACAATGTCATACATTCACCCCAGTACAAGGATCTGGGCCTAAATCCATCGTTTCTTTGCACTCCACACCACCCTGGGTTAGACACTGGCTATATGCAAATCAGCTCTGACCCTGTGCCTCATGGGAACAGTCCAGTCCGGATTACCAAGCCATGTCTTTCCCAGACCGGAATTAAGCACCCAAGGACCGGTTTCTGGCTATCAGCCTTCATCTGCCTGGATAGCTTGACTCCAGTGGTGTGGAGAGCCTGGGACTCACGTCTGAGCATACCCAGCACACTCGGGGTGAAAATTGCAAAAAACACAGTTGATGGACAGAATGTAGAACAATGTCATACATTCACCCCAGTACAAGATTCTGGTCCTAAATCCATCGTTTTTTTCCACTCCACACCACCCTGGGTTAGACACTGGCTATATGCAAATCAGCTCTGACCCTGTGCCTCATGGGAACAGTCCAGTCCGAACTACCAAGCCATGTCTTTCCCAGACCGGAATTAAGCATCCAAGGACCAGTTTCTGGCTATCAGCCTTCATCTGCCTGGATAGCTTGACTCCAGTGGTGTGGAGAGCCTGGGACTCACGTCTGAGGATACCCAGCACACTCAGGGTGAAAATTGCAAAAAACACAGTAGATGGACAGAATGTAGAACAATGTCATACATTCACCCCAGTACAAGGATCTGGGCCTAAATCCATCGTTTCTTTGCACTCCACACCACCCTGGGTTAGACACTGGCTATATGCAAATCAGCTCTGACCCTGTGCCTCATGGGAACAGTCCAGTCCGAACTACCAAGCCATGTCTTTCCCAGACCGGAATTAGGCATCCAAGGACCGGTTTCTGGCTATCAGCCTTCATCAGCCTGGATAGCTTGACTCCAGTGGTGTGGAGAGCCTGGGACTCACGTCTGAGCATACCCAGCACACTCGGGTTGAAAATTGCAAAAAACACAGTTGATGGACAGAATGTAGAACAATGTCATACATTCACCCCAGTACAAGGATCTGGGCCTAAATCCATCGTTTTTTTGCACTCCACACCACCCTGGGTTAGACACTGGCTATAGGCAAATCAGCTCTGACCCTGTGCCTCATGGGAACAGTCCAGTCCGAACTGCCAAGCCATGTCTTTCCCAGACCAGAATTAAGCATCCAAGGACCAGTTTCTGGCTATCAGCCTTCATAAGCCTGGATAGCTTGACTCCAGTGGTGTGGAGAGCCTGGGATTCACGTCTGAGCATACCCAGCACACTCGGGGTGAAAATTGCAAAAAACACAGTTGATGGACAGAATGTAGAACAATGTCATACATTCACCCCAGTACAAGGATCTGGGCCTAAATCCATCGTTTTTCTGAACTCCACACCACTCTGGGTTAGACACTGGCTATATGCAAATCAGCTCTGACCCTGTGCCTCATGGGAACAGTCCAGTCCGAACTACCAAGCCATGTCTTTCCCGGACCGGAATTAAGCATCCAAGGACCGGTTTCTGGCTATCAGCCTTCATCAGCCTGGATAGCTTGACTCCAGTGGTGTGGAGAGCCTGGGACTCACGTCTGAGCCTACCCAGCACACTCGGGGTGAAAATTGCAAAAAACACAGTTGATGGACAGAATGTAGAACAATGTCATACATTCACCCCAGTACAAGGATCTGGGCCTAAATCCATCGTTTTTTGCACTCCACACCACCCTGGGTTAGACACTGGCTATATGCAAATCAGCTCTGACCCTGTGCCTCATGGGAACAGTCCAGTCCGAACTACCAAGCCATGTCTTTCCCAGACCGGAATTAAGCATCCAAGGACCGGTTTCTGGCTATCAGCCTTCATCAGCCTGGATAGCTTGACTCCAGTGGTCTGGAGAGCCTGGGACTCACGTCTGAGCATACCCAGCACACTCGGGGTGAAAATTGCAAAAAACACAGTTGATGGACAGAATGTAGAACAATGTCATACATTCACCCCAGTACAAGGATCTGGGCCTAAATCCATCGCTTTTTTGCACTCCACACCACCCTGGGTTAGACACTGGCTATATGCAAATCAGCTCTGACCCTGTGCCTCATGGGAACAGTCCAGTCCGAACTACCAAGCCATGTCTTTCCCAGACCAGAATTAAGCATCCAAGGACCGGTTTCTGGCTATCAGCCTTCATCAGCCTGGATAGCTTGACTCCAGTGGTGTGGAGAACCTGGGACTCACGTCTGAGCATACCCAGCACACTCGGGGTGAAAATTGCAAAAAACACAGTTGATGGACAGAATTTAGAACATTGTCATACATTCACCCCAGTACAAGGATCTGGGCCTAAATCCATCGTTTTTTGGCACTCCACACCACCCTGGGTTAGACACTGGCTATATGCAAATCAGCTCTGACCCTGTGCCTCATGGGAACAGTCCAGTCCGAACTACCAAGCCATGTCTTTCCCAGACCGGAATTAATCATCCAAGGACCGGTTTCTGGCTATCAGCCTTCATCAGCCTGGATAGCTTGACTCCAGTGGTGTGGAGAGCCTGGGACTCACGTCTGAGCATACCCAGCACATTCGGGGTGAAAATTGCAAAAAACACAGTTGATAGACAGAATCTAGAACAATGTCATACATTCACCCCAGTACAAGGATCTGGGCCTAAATCCATTGTTTTTTTGCACTCCACACCACCCTGGGTTAGACACTGGCTATATGCAAATCAGCTCTGACCCTGTGCCTCATGGGAACAGTCCAGTCCGAAATACCAAGCCATGTCTTTCCCAGATCGGAATTAAGCATCCAAGGACCGGTTTCTAGCTATCAGCCTTCATCAGCCTGGATAGCTTGACTCCAGTGGTGTGGAGAGCCTGGGACTCACGTCTGAGCATACCCAGCACACACGGGGTGAAAATTGCAAAAAACACAGTTGATGGACAGAATGTAGAACAATGTCATACATTCACCCCAGTACAAGGATCTGGGCCTAAATCCATCGTTTTTTTGCACTCCACACCACCCTGGGTTAGACACTGGCTATATGCAAATCAGCTCTGACCCTGTGCCTCATGGGAACAGTCCAGTCCGAACTACCAAGCCATGTTCTGTCCCAGACCGGAATTAAGCATCCAAGGACCGGTTTCTGGCTATCAGCCTTCATCAGCCTGGATAGCTTGACTCCAGTGGTCTGGAGAGCCTGGGACTCACGTCTGAGCATACCCAGCACACTCGGGGTGAAAATTGCAAAAAACACAGTTGATGGACAGAATGTAGAACAATGTCATACATTCACCCCAGTACAAGGATCTGGCCCTAAATCCATCGTTTTTTTGCACTCCACACCACCCTGGGTTAGACACTGGCTATATGCAAATCAGCTCTGACCCTGTGCCTCATGGGAACAGTCCAGTCCGAACTACCAAGCCATGTCTTTCCCAGACCGGAATTAAGCATCCAAGGACCGGTTTCTGGCTATCAGCCTTCATCAGCCTGGATAGCTTGACTCCAGTGGTGTGGAGAGCCTGGGACTCACGTCTGAGCATACCCAGCACACTCGGGGTGAAAATTGCAAAAAACACAGTTGATAGACAGAATCTAGAACAATGTCATACATTCACCCCAGTACAAGGATCTGGGCCTAAATCCATTGTTTTTTTGCACTCCACACCACCCTGGGTTAGACACTGGCTATATGCAAATCAGCTCTGACCCTGTGCCTCATGGGAACAGTCCAGTCCGAACTACCAAGCCATGTCTTTCCCAGATCGGAATTAAGCATCCAAGGACCGGTTTCTGGCTATCAGCCTTCATCAGCCTGGATAGCTTGACTCCAGTGGTGTGGAGAGCCTGGGACTCACGTCTGAGCATACCCAGCACACACGGGGTGAAAATTGCAAAAAACACAGTTGATGGACAGAATGTAGAACAATGTCATACATTCACCCCAGTACAAGGATCTGGGCCTAAATCCATCGTTTTTTTGCACTCCACACCACCCTGGGTTAGACACTGGCTATATGCAAATCAGCTCTGACCCTGTGCCTCATGGGAACAGTCCAGTCCGAACTACCAAGCCATGTTCTGTCCCAGACCGGAATTAAGCATCCAAGGACCGGTTTCTGGCTATCAGCCTTCATCAGCCTGGATAGCTTGACTCCAGTGGTCTGGAGAGCCTGGGACTCACGTCTGAGCATACCCAGCACACTCGGGGTGAAAATTGCAAAAAACACAGTTGATGGACAGAATCTAGAACAATGTCATACATTCACCCCAGTACAAGGATCTGGGCCTAAATCCATCGTTTTTTTGCACTCCACACCACCCTGGGTTAGACACTGGCTATATGCAAATCAGCTCTGACCCTGTGCCTCATGGGAACAGTCCAGTCCGAACTACCAAGCCATGTCTTTCCCAGATCGGAATTAAGCATCCAAGGACCGGTTTCTGGCTATCAGCCTTCATCAGCCTGGATAGCTTGACTCCAGTGGTGTGGAGAGCCTGGGACTCACGTCTGAGCATACCCAGCACACACGGGGTGAAAATTGCAAAAAACACAGTTGATGGACAGAATGTAGAACAATGTCATACATTCACCCCAGTACAAGGATCTGGGCCTAAATCCATCGTTTTTTTGCACTCCACACCACCCTGGGTTAGACACTGGCTATATGCAAATCAGCTCTGACCCTGTGCCTCATGGGAACAGTCCAGTCCGAACTACCAAGCCATGTTCTGTCCCAGACCGGAATTAAGCATCCAAGGACCGGTTTCTGGCTATCAGCCTTCATCAGCCTGGATAGCTTGACTCCAGTGGTCTGGAGAGCCTGGGACTCACGTCTGAGCATACCCAGCACACGCGGGGTGAAAATTGCAAAAAACACAGTTGATGGACAGAATGTAGAACAATGTCATACATTCACCCCAGTACAAGGATCTGGGCCTAAATCCATCGTTTTTTTGCACTCCACACCACCCTGGGTTAGACACTGGCTATATGCAAATCAGCTCTGACCCTGTGCCTCATGGGAACAGTCCAGTCCGAACTACCAAGCCTGGTCTTTCCCAGACCGGAATTAAGCATCCAAGGACCGGTTTCTGGCTATCAGACTTCATCAGCCTGGATAGCTTGACTCCAGTGGTGTGGAGAGCCTGGGACTCACGTCTGAGCATACCCAGCACACTCGGGGTGAAAATTGCAAAAAACACAGTTGATGGACAGAATGTAGAACAATGTCATACATTCACCCCAGTACAAGGATCTGGGCCTAAATCCATCGTTTCATTGCACTCCACACCACCCTGGGTTAGACACTGGCTATATGCAAATCAGCTCTGACCCTGTGCCTCATGGGAACAGTCCTGTCCGAACTACCAAGCCATGTCTTTCCCGGACCGGAATTAAGCATCCAAGGACCGGTTTCTGGCTATCAGCCTTCATCAGCCTGGATAGCTTGACTCCAATGGTGTGGAGAGCCTGGGACTCACGTCTGAGCATACCCAGCACACTCGGGGTGAAAATTGCAAAAAACACAGTTGATGGACAGAATGTAGAACAATGTCATACATTCACCCCAGTACAAGGATCTGGGCCTAAATCCATCGTTTTTTTGCACTCCACACCACCCTGGGTTAGACACTGGCTATATGCAAATCAGCTCTGACCCTGTGCCTCATGGGAACAGTCCAGTCCGAACTACCAAGCCATGTCTTTCCCAGACCGGAATTAAGCATCCAAGGACCGGTTTCTGGCTATCAGCCTTCATCAGCCTGGATAGCTTGACTCCAGTGGTCTGGAGAGCCTGGGACTCACGTCTGAGCATACCCAGCACACTCGGGGTGAAAATTGCAAAAAACACAGTTGATGGACAGAATGTAGAACAATGTCATACATTCACCCCAGTACAAGGATCTGGGCCTAAATCCATCGCTTTTTTGCACTCCACACCACCCTGGGTTAGACACTGGCTATATGCAAATCAGCTCTGACCCTGTGCCTCATGGGAACAGTCCAGTCCGAACTACCAAGCCATGTCTTTCCCAGACCAGAATTAAGCATCCAAGGACCGGTTTCTGGCTATCAGCCTTCATCAGCCTGGATAGCTTGACTCCAGTGGTGTGGAGAACCTGGGACTCACGTCTGAGCATACCCAGCACACTCGGGGTGAAAATTGCAAAAAACACAGTTGATGGACAGAATTTAGAACATTGTCATACATTCACCCCAGTACAAGGATCTGGGCCTAAATCCATCGTTTTTTGGCACTCCACACCACCCTGGGTTAGACACTGGCTATATGCAAATCAGCTCTGACCCTGTGCCTCATGGGAACAGTCCAGTCCGAACTACCAAGCCATGTCTTTCCCAGACCGGAATTAATCATCCAAGGACCGGTTTCTGGCTATCAGCCTTCATCAGCCTGGATAGCTTGACTCCAGTGGTGTGGAGAGCCTGGGACTCACGTCTGAGCATACCCAGCACATTCGGGGTGAAAATTGCAAAAAACACAGTTGATAGACAGAATCTAGAACAATGTCATACATTCACCCCAGTACAAGGATCTGGGCCTAAATCCATTGTTTTTTTGCACTCCACACCACCCTGGGTTAGACACTGGCTATATGCAAATCAGCTCTGACCCTGTGCCTCATGGGAACAGTCCAGTCCGAAATACCAAGCCATGTCTTTCCCAGATCGGAATTAAGCATCCAAGGACCGGTTTCTAGCTATCAGCCTTCATCAGCCTGGATAGCTTGACTCCAGTGGTGTGGAGAGCCTGGGACTCACGTCTGAGCATACCCAGCACACACGGGGTGAAAATTGCAAAAAACACAGTTGATGGACAGAATGTAGAACAATGTCATACATTCACCCCAGTACAAGGATCTGGGCCTAAATCCATCGTTTTTTTGCACTCCACACCACCCTGGGTTAGACACTGGCTATATGCAAATCAGCTCTGACCCTGTGCCTCATGGGAACAGTCCAGTCCGAACTACCAAGCCATGTTCTGTCCCAGACCGGAATTAAGCATCCAAGGACCGGTTTCTGGCTATCAGCCTTCATCAGCCTGGATAGCTTGACTCCAGTGGTCTGGAGAGCCTGGGACTCACGTCTGAGCATACCCAGCACACTCGGGGTGAAAATTGCAAAAAACACAGTTGATGGACAGAATGTAGAACAATGTCATACATTCACCCCAGTACAAGGATCTGGCCCTAAATCCATCGTTTTTTTGCACTCCACACCACCCTGGGTTAGACACTGGCTATATGCAAATCAGCTCTGACCCTGTGCCTCATGGGAACAGTCCAGTCCGAACTACCAAGCCATGTCTTTCCCAGACCGGAATTAAGCATCCAAGGACCGGTTTCTGGCTATCAGCCTTCATCAGCCTGGATAGCTTGACTCCAGTGGTGTGGAGAGCCTGGGACTCACGTCTGAGCATACCCAGCACACTCGGGGTGAAAATTGCAAAAAACACAGTTGATAGACAGAATCTAGAACAATGTCATACATTCACCCCAGTACAAGGATCTGGGCCTAAATCCATTGTTTTTTTGCACTCCACACCACCCTGGGTTAGACACTGGCTATATGCAAATCAGCTCTGACCCTGTGCCTCATGGGAACAGTCCAGTCCGAACTACCAAGCCATGTCTTTCCCAGATCGGAATTAAGCATCCAAGGACCGGTTTCTGGCTATCAGCCTTCATCAGCCTGGATAGCTTGACTCCAGTGGTGTGGAGAGCCTGGGACTCACGTCTGAGCATACCCAGCACACACGGGGTGAAAATTGCAAAAAACACAGTTGATGGACAGAATGTAGAACAATGTCATACATTCACCCCAGTACAAGGATCTGGGCCTAAATCCATCGTTTTTTTGCACTCCACACCACCCTGGGTTAGACACTGGCTATATGCAAATCAGCTCTGACCCTGTGCCTCATGGGAACAGTCCAGTCCGAACTACCAAGCCATGTTCTGTCCCAGACCGGAATTAAGCATCCAAGGACCGGTTTCTGGCTATCAGCCTTCATCAGCCTGGATAGCTTGACTCCAGTGGTCTGGAGAGCCTGGGACTCACGTCTGAGCATACCCAGCACACTCGGGGTGAAAATTGCAAAAAACACAGTTGATGGACAGAATCTAGAACAATGTCATACATTCACCCCAGTACAAGGATCTGGGCCTAAATCCATCGTTTTTTTGCACTCCACACCACCCTGGGTTAGACACTGGCTATATGCAAATCAGCTCTGACCCTGTGCCTCATGGGAACAGTCCAGTCCGAACTACCAAGCCATGTCTTTCCCAGATCGGAATTAAGCATCCAAGGACCGGTTTCTGGCTATCAGCCTTCATCAGCCTGGATAGCTTGACTCCAGTGGTGTGGAGAGCCTGGGACTCACGTCTGAGCATACCCAGCACACACGGGGTGAAAATTGCAAAAAACACAGTTGATGGACAGAATGTAGAACAATGTCATACATTCACCCCAGTACAAGGATCTGGGCCTAAATCCATCGTTTTTTTGCACTCCACACCACCCTGGGTTAGACACTGGCTATATGCAAATCAGCTCTGACCCTGTGCCTCATGGGAACAGTCCAGTCCGAACTACCAAGCCATGTTCTGTCCCAGACCGGAATTAAGCATCCAAGGACCGGTTTCTGGCTATCAGCCTTCATCAGCCTGGATAGCTTGACTCCAGTGGTCTGGAGAGCCTGGGACTCACGTCTGAGCATACCCAGCACACTCGGGGTGAAAATTGCAAAAAACACAGTTGATGGACAGAATGTAGAACAATGTCATACATTCACCCCAGTACAAGGATCTGGGCCTAAATCCATCGTTTTTTTGCACTCCACACCACCCTGGGTTAGACACTGGCTATATGCAAATCAGCTCTGACCCTGTGCCTCATGGGAACAGTCCAGTCCGAACTACCAAGCCTGGTCTTTCCCAGACCGGAATTAAGCATCCAAGGACCGGTTTCTGGCTATCAGACTTCATCAGCCTGGATAGCTTGACTCCAGTGGTGTGGAGAGCCTGGGACTCACGTCTGAGCATACCCAGCACACTCGGGGTGAAAATTGCAAAAAACACAGTTGATGGACAGAATGTAGAACAATGTCATACATTCACCCCAGTACAAGGATCTGGGCCTAAATCCATCGTTTCATTGCACTCCACACCACCCTGGGTTAGACACTGGCTATATGCAAATCAGCTCTGACCCTGTGCCTCATGGGAACAGTCCTGTCCGAACTACCAAGCCATGTCTTTCCCGGACCGGAATTAAGCATCCAAGGACCGGTTTCTGGCTATCAGCCTTCATCAGCCTGGATAGCTTGACTCCAATGGTGTGGAGAGCCTGGGACTCACGTCTGAGCATACCCAGCACACTCGGGGTGAAAATTGCAAAAAACACAGTTGATGGACAGAATGTAGAACAATGTCATACATTCACCCCAGTACAAGGATCTGGGCCTAAATCCATCGTTTTTTTGCACTCCACACCACCCTGGGTTAGACACTGGCTATATGCAAATCAGCTCTGACCCTGTGCCTCATGGGAACAGTCCAGTCCGAACTACCAAGCCATGTCTTTCCCAGACGGGAATTAAGCATCCAAGGACCGGTTTCTGGCTATCAGCCTTCATCAGCCTGGATAGCTTGACTCCAGTGGTGTGGAGAACCTGGGACTCACGTCTGAGCATACCCAGCACACTCGGGGTGAAAATTGCAAAAAACACAGTTGATGGACAGAATGTAGAACATTGTCAACCAT
This sequence comes from Lissotriton helveticus, assembly GCF_964261635.1. NCBI lineage: Eukaryota > Metazoa > Chordata > Amphibia > Caudata > Salamandridae > Lissotriton > Lissotriton helveticus. The sequence continues at coordinate 250,309,580 of NC_136062.1, forward strand.
TCACCCCAGTACAAGGATCTGGGCCTAAATCCATCGTTTTTTGGCACTCCACACCACCCTGGGTTAGACACTGGCTATATGCAAATCAGCTCTGACCCTGTGCCTCATGGGAACAGTCCAGTCCGAACTACCAAGCCATGTCTTTCCCAGACCGGAATTAAGTATCCAAGGACCGGTTTCTGGCTATCAGCCTTCATCAGCCTGGATAGCTTGACTCCAGTGGTGTGGAGAGCCTGGGACTCACGTCTGAGCATACCCAGCACACTCGGGGTGAAAATTGCAAAAAACACAGTTGATAGACAGAATCTAGAACAATGTCATACATTCACCCCAGTACAAGGATCTGGGCCTAAATCCATTGTTTTTTTGCACTCCACACCACCCTGGGTTAGACACTGGCTATATGCAAATCAGCTCTGACCCTGTGCCTCATGGGAACAGTCCAGTCCGAACTACCAAGCCATGTCTTTCCCAGACCGGAATTAGGCATCCAAGGACCGGTTTCTGGCTATCAGCCTTCATCAGCCTGGATAGCTTGACTCCAGTGGTGTGGAGAGCCTGGGACTCACGTCTGAGCATACCCAGCACACTCGGGTTGAAAATTGCAAAAAACACAGTTGATGGACAGAATGTAGAACAATGTCATACATTCACCCCAGTACAAGGATCTGGGCCTAAATCCATCGTGTTTTTGCACTCCACACCACCCTGGGTTAGACACTGGCTATAGGCAAATCAGCTCTGACCCTGTGCCTCATGGGAACAGTCCAGTCCGAACTGCCAAGCCATGTCTTTCCCAGACCAGAATTAAGCATCCAAGGACCAGTTTCTGGCTATCAGCCTTCATAAGCCTGGATAGCTTGACTCCAGTGGTGTGGAGAGCCTGGGATTCACGTCTGAGCATACCCAGCACACTCGGGGTGAAAATTGCAAAAAACACAGTTGATGGACAGAATGTAGAACAATGTCATACATTCACCCCAGTACAAGGATCTGGGCCTAAATCCATCGTTTTTCTGAACTCCACACCACTCTGGGTTAGACACTGGCTATATGCAAATCAGCTCTGACCCTGTGCCTCATGGGAACAGTCCAGTCCGAACTACCAAGCCATGTCTTTCCCGGACCGGAATTAAGCATCCAAGGACCGGTTTCTGGCTATCAGCCTTCATCAGCCTGGATAGCTTGACTCCAGTGGTGTGGAGAGCCTGGGACTCACGTCTGAGCCTACCCAGCACACTCGGGGTGAAAATTGCAAAAAACACAGTTGATGGACAGAATGTAGAACAATGTCATACATTCACCCCAGTACAAGGATCTGGGCCTAAATCCATCGTTTTTTGCACTCCACACCACCCTGGGTTAGACACTGGCTATATGCAAATCAGCTCTGACCCTGTGCCTCATGGGAACAGTCCAGTCCGAACTACCAAGCCATGTCTTTCCCAGACCGGAATTAAGCATCCAAGGACCGGTTTCTGGCTATCAGCCTTCATCAGCCTGGATAGCTTGACTCCAGTGGTCTGGAGAGCCTGGGACTCACGTCTGAGCATACCCAGCACACTCGGGGTGAAAATTGCAAAAAACACAGTTGATGGACAGAATGTAGAACAATGTCATACATTCACCCCAGTACAAGGATCTGGGCCTAAATCCATCGCTTTTTTGCACTCCACACCACCCTGGGTTAGACACTGGCTATATGCAAATCAGCTCTGACCCTGTGCCTCATGGGAACAGTCCAGTCCGAACTACCAAGCCATGTCTTTCCCAGACCAGAATTAAGCATCCAAGGACCGGTTTCTGGCTATCAGCCTTCATCAGCCTGGATAGCTTGACTCCAGTGGTGTGGAGAACCTGGGACTCACGTCTGAGCATACCCAGCACACTCGGGGTGAAAATTGCAAAAAACACAGTTGATGGACAGAATTTAGAACATTGTCATACATTCACCCCAGTACAAGGATCTGGGCCTAAATCCATCGTTTTTTGGCACTCCACACCACCCTGGGTTAGACACTGGCTATATGCAAATCAGCTCTGACCCTGTGCCTCATGGGAACAGTCCAGTCCGAACTACCAAGCCATGTCTTTCCCAGACCGGAATTAATCATCCAAGGACCGGTTTCTGGCTATCAGCCTTCATCAGCCTGGATAGCTTGACTCCAGTGGTGTGGAGAGCCTGGGACTCACGTCTGAGCATACCCAGCACATTCGGGGTGAAAATTGCAAAAAACACAGTTGATAGACAGAATCTAGAACAATGTCATACATTCACCCCAGTACAAGGATCTGGGCCTAAATCCATTGTTTTTTTGCACTCCACACCACCCTGGGTTAGACACTGGCTATATGCAAATCAGCTCTGACCCTGTGCCTCATGGGAACAGTCCAGTCCGAAATACCAAGCCATGTCTTTCCCAGATCGGAATTAAGCATCCAAGGACCGGTTTCTAGCTATCAGCCTTCATCAGCCTGGATAGCTTGACTCCAGTGGTGTGGAGAGCCTGGGACTCACGTCTGAGCATACCCAGCACACACGGGGTGAAAATTGCAAAAAACACAGTTGATGGACAGAATGTAGAACAATGTCATACATTCACCCCAGTACAAGGATCTGGGCCTAAATCCATCGTTTTTTTGCACTCCACACCACCCTGGGTTAGACACTGGCTATATGCAAATCAGCTCTGACCCTGTGCCTCATGGGAACAGTCCAGTCCGAACTACCAAGCCATGTTCTGTCCCAGACCGGAATTAAGCATCCAAGGACCGGTTTCTGGCTATCAGCCTTCATCAGCCTGGATAGCTTGACTCCAGTGGTCTGGAGAGCCTGGGACTCACGTCTGAGCATACCCAGCACACTCGGGGTGAAAATTGCAAAAAACACAGTTGATGGACAGAATGTAGAACAATGTCATACATTCACCCCAGTACAAGGATCTGGCCCTAAATCCATCGTTTTTTTGCACTCCACACCACCCTGGGTTAGACACTGGCTATATGCAAATCAGCTCTGACCCTGTGCCTCATGGGAACAGTCCAGTCCGAACTACCAAGCCATGTCTTTCCCAGACCGGAATTAAGCATCCAAGGACCGGTTTCTGGCTATCAGCCTTCATCAGCCTGGATAGCTTGACTCCAGTGGTGTGGAGAGCCTGGGACTCACGTCTGAGCATACCCAGCACACTCGGGGTGAAAATTGCAAAAAACACAGTTGATAGACAGAATCTAGAACAATGTCATACATTCACCCCAGTACAAGGATCTGGGCCTAAATCCATTGTTTTTTTGCACTCCACACCACCCTGGGTTAGACACTGGCTATATGCAAATCAGCTCTGACCCTGTGCCTCATGGGAACAGTCCAGTCCGAACTACCAAGCCATGTCTTTCCCAGATCGGAATTAAGCATCCAAGGACCGGTTTCTGGCTATCAGCCTTCATCAGCCTGGATAGCTTGACTCCAGTGGTGTGGAGAGCCTGGGACTCACGTCTGAGCATACCCAGCACACACGGGGTGAAAATTGCAAAAAACACAGTTGATGGACAGAATGTAGAACAATGTCATACATTCACCCCAGTACAAGGATCTGGGCCTAAATCCATCGTTTTTTTGCACTCCACACCACCCTGGGTTAGACACTGGCTATATGCAAATCAGCTCTGACCCTGTGCCTCATGGGAACAGTCCAGTCCGAACTACCAAGCCATGTTCTGTCCCAGACCGGAATTAAGCATCCAAGGACCGGTTTCTGGCTATCAGCCTTCATCAGCCTGGATAGCTTGACTCCAGTGGTCTGGAGAGCCTGGGACTCACGTCTGAGCATACCCAGCACACTCGGGGTGAAAATTGCAAAAAACACAGTTGATGGACAGAATCTAGAACAATGTCATACATTCACCCCAGTACAAGGATCTGGGCCTAAATCCATCGTTTTTTTGCACTCCACACCACCCTGGGTTAGACACTGGCTATATGCAAATCAGCTCTGACCCTGTGCCTCATGGGAACAGTCCAGTCCGAACTACCAAGCCATGTCTTTCCCAGATCGGAATTAAGCATCCAAGGACCGGTTTCTGGCTATCAGCCTTCATCAGCCTGGATAGCTTGACTCCAGTGGTGTGGAGAGCCTGGGACTCACGTCTGAGCATACCCAGCACACACGGGGTGAAAATTGCAAAAAACACAGTTGATGGACAGAATGTAGAACAATGTCATACATTCACCCCAGTACAAGGATCTGGGCCTAAATCCATCGTTTTTTTGCACTCCACACCACCCTGGGTTAGACACTGGCTATATGCAAATCAGCTCTGACCCTGTGCCTCATGGGAACAGTCCAGTCCGAACTACCAAGCCATGTTCTGTCCCAGACCGGAATTAAGCATCCAAGGACCGGTTTCTGGCTATCAGCCTTCATCAGCCTGGATAGCTTGACTCCAGTGGTCTGGAGAGCCTGGGACTCACGTCTGAGCATACCCAGCACACTCGGGGTGAAAATTGCAAAAAACACAGTTGATGGACAGAATGTAGAACAATGTCATACATTCACCCCAGTACAAGGATCTGGGCCTAAATCCATCGTTTTTTTGCACTCCACACCACCCTGGGTTAGACACTGGCTATATGCAAATCAGCTCTGACCCTGTGCCTCATGGGAACAGTCCTGTCCGAACTACCAAGCCATGTCTTTCCCAGACCGGAATTAAGCATCCAAGGACCGGTTTCTGGCTATCAGCCTTCATCAGCCTGGATAGCTTGACTCCAATGGTGTGGAGAGCCTGGGACTCACGTCTGAGCATACCCAGCACACTCGGGGTGAAAATTGCAAAAAACACAGTTGATGGACAGAATGTAGAACAATGTCATACATTCACCCCAGTACAAGGATCTGGGCCTAAATCCATCGTTTTTTTGCACTCCACACCACCCTGGGTTAGACACTGGCTATATGCAAATCAGCTCTGACCCTGTGCCTCATGGGAACAGTCCAGTCCGAACTACCAAGCCATGTCTTTCCCAGACGGGAATTAAGCATCCAAGGACCGGTTTCTGGCTATCAGCCTTCATCAGCCTGGATAGCTTGACTCCAGTGGTGTGGAGAACCTGGGACTCACGTCTGAGCATACCCAGCACACTCGGGGTGAAAATTGCAAAAAACACAGTTGATGGACAGAATGTAGAACATTGTCAACCATTCACCCCAGTACAAGGATCTGGGCCTAAATCCATCGTTTTTTGGCACTCCACACCACCCTGGGTTAGACACTGGCTATATGCAAATCAGCTCTGACCCTGTGCCTCATGGGAACAGTCCAGTCCGAACTACCAAGCCATGTCTTTCCCAGACCGGAATTAAGTATCCAAGGACCGGTTTCTGGCTATCAGCCTTCATCAGCCTGGATAGCTTGACTCCAGTGGTGTGGAGAGCCTGGGACTCACGTCTGAGCATACCCAGCACACTCGGGGTGAAAATTGCAAAAAACACAGTTGATAGACAGAATCTAGAACAATGTCATACATTCACCCCAGTACAAGGATCTGGGCCTAAATCCATTGTTTTTTTGCACTCCACACCACCCTGGGTTAGACACTGGCTATATGCAAATCAGCTCTGACCCTGTGCCTCATGGGAACAGTCCAGTCCGAACTACCAAGCCATGTCTATCCCAGACCGGAATTAAGCATCCAAGGACCGGTTTCTGGCTATCAGACTTCATCAGCCTGGATAGCTTGACTTCAGTGGTGTGGAGAGCCTGGGACTCACGTCTGAGCATACCCAGCACACTCGGGGTGAAAATTGCAAAAAACACAGTTGATGGACAGAATGTAGAACAATGTCATACATTCACCCCAGTACAAGGATCTGGGCCTAAATCCATCGTTTCTTTGCACTCCACACCACCCTGGGTTAGACACTGGCTATATGCAAATCAGCTCTGACCCTGTGCCTCATGGGAACAGTCCAGTCCGGATTACCAAGCCATGTCTTTCCCAGACCGGAATTAAGCATCCAAGGACCGGTTTCTGGCTATCAGCCTTCATCAGCCTGGATAGCTTGACTCCAGTGGTGTGGAGAGCCTGGGACTCACGTCTGAGCATACCCAGCACACACGGGGTGAAAATTGCAAAAAACACAGTTGATGGACAGAATGTAGAACAATGTCATACATTCACCCCAGTACAAGGATCTGGGCCTAAATCCATTGTTTTTTTGCACTCCACACCACCCTGGGTTAGACACTGGCTATATGCAAATCAGCTCTGACCCTGTGCCTCATGGGAACAGTCCAGTCCGAAATACCAAGCCATGTCTTTCCCAGATCGGAATTAAGCATCCAAGGACCGGTTTCTAGCTATCAGCCTTCATCAGCCTGGATAGCTTGACTCCAGTGGTGTGGAGAGCCTGGGACTCACGTCTGAGCATACCCAGCACACACGGGGTGAAAATTGCAAAAAACACAATTGATGGACAGAATGTAGAACAATGTCATACATTCACCCCAGTACAAGGATCTGGGCCTAAATCCATCGTTTTTTTGCACTCCACACCACCCTGGGTTAGACACTGGCTATATGCAAATCAGCTCTGACCCTGTGCCTCATGGGAACAGTCCAGTCCGAACTACCAAGCCATGTTCTGTCCCAGACCGGAATTAAGCATCCAAGGACCGGTTTCTGGCTATCAGCCTTCATCAGCCTGGATAGCTTGACTCCAGTGGTCTGGAGAGCCTGGGACTCACGTCTGAGCATACCCAGCACACTCGGGGTGAAAATTGCAAAAAACACAGTTGATGGACAGAATGTAGAACAATGTCATACATTCACCCCAGTACAAGGATCTGGCCCTAAATCCATCGTTTTTTTGCACTCCACACCACCCTGGGTTAGACACTGGCTATATGCAAATCAGCTCTGACCCTGTGCCTCATGGGAACAGTCCAGTCCGAACTACCAAGCCATGTCTTTCCCAGACCGGAATTAAGCATCCAAGGACCGGTTTCTGGCTATCAGCCTTCATCAGCCTGGATAGCTTGACTCCAGTGGTGTGGAGAGCCTGGAACTTACGTCTGAGCATACCCAGCACACTCGGGGTGAAAATTGCAAAAAACACAGTTGATAGACAGAATCTAGAACAATGTCATACATTCACACCAGTACAAGGATCTGGGCCTAAATCCATTGTTTTTTTGCACTCCACACCACCCTGGGTTAGACACTGGCTATATGCAAATCAGCTCTGACCCTGTGCCTCATGGGAACAGTCCAGTCCGAACTACCAAGCCATGTCTTTCCCAGATCGGAATTAAGCATCCAAGGACCGGTTTCTGGCTATCAGCCTTCATCAGCCTGGATAGCTTGACTCCAGTGGTGTGGAGAGCCTGGGACTCACGTCTGAGCATACCCAGCACACACGGGGTGAAAATTGCAAAAAACACAGTTGATGGACAGAATGTAGAACAATGTCATACATTCACCCCAGTACAAGGATCTGGGCCTAAATCCATCGTTTTTTTGCACTCCACACCACCCTGGGTTAGACACTGGCTATATGCAAATCAGCTCTGACCCTGTGCCTCATGGGAACAGTCCAGTCCGAACTACCAAGCCATGTTCTGTCCCAGACCGGAATTAAGCATCCAAGGACCGGTTTCTGGCTATCAGCCTTCATCAGCCTGGATAGCTTGACTCCAGTGGTCTGGAGAGCCTGGGACTCACGTCTGAGCATACCCAGCACACTCGGGGTGAAAATTGCAAAAAACACAGTTGATGGACAGAATGTAGAACAATGTCATACATTCACCCCAGTACAAGGATCTGGGCCTAAATCCATCGTTTTTTTGCACTCCACACCACCCTGGGTTAGACACTGGCTATATGCAAATCAGCTCTGACCCTGTGCCTCATGGGAACAGTCCAGTCCGAACTACCAAGCCTGGTCTTTCCCAGACCGGAATTAAGCATCCAAGGACCGGTTTCTGGCTATCAGACTTCATCAGCCTGGATAGCTTGACTCCAGTGGTGTGGAGAGCCTGGGACTCACGTCTGAGCATACCCAGCACACTCGGGGTGAAAATTGCAAAAAACACAGTTGATGGACAGAATGTAGAACAATGTCATACATTCACCCCAGTACAAGGATCTGGGCCTAAATCCATCGTTTCATTGCACTCCACACCACCCTGGGTTAGACACTGGCTATATGCAAATCAGCTCTGACCCTGTGCCTCATGGGAACAGTCCTGTCCGAACTACCAAGCCATGTCTTTCCCGGACCGGAATTAAGCATCCAAGGACCGGTTTCTGGCTATCAGCCTTCATCAGCCTGGATAGCTTGACTCCAATGGTGTGGAGAGCCTGGGACTCACGTCTGAGCATACCCAGCACACTCGGGGTGAAAATTGCAAAAAACACAGTTGATGGACAGAATGTAGAACAATGTCATACATTCACCCCAGTACAAGGATCTGGGCCTAAATCCATCGTTTTTTTGCACTCCACACCACCCTGGGTTAGACACTGGCTATATGCAAATCAGCTCTGACCCTGTGCCTCATGGGAACAGTCCAGTCCGAACTACCAAGCCATGTCTTTCCCAGACGGGAATTAAGCATCCAAGGACCGGTTTCTGGCTATCAGCCTTCATCAGCCTGGATAGCTTGACTCCAGTGGTGTGGAGAACCTGGGATCACGTCTGAGCATACCCAGCACACTCGGGGTGAAAATTGCAAAAAACACAGTTGATGGACAGAATGTAGAACATTGTCAACCATTCACCCCAGTACAAGGATCTGGGCCTAAATCCATCGTTTTTTGGCACTCCACACCACCCTGGGTTAGACACTGGCTATATGCAAATCAGCTCTGACCCTGTGCCTCATGGGAACAGTCCAGTCCGAACTACCAAGCCATGTCTTTCCCAGACCGGAATTAAGCATCCAAGGACCGGTTTCTGGCTATCAGCCTTCATCAGCCTGGATAGCTTGACTCCAGTGGTGTGGAGAGCCTGGGACTCACGTCTGAGCATACCCAGCACACTCGGGGTGAAAATTGCAAAAAACACAGTTGATAGACAGAATCTAGAACAATGTCATACATTCACCCCAGTACAAGGATCTGGGCCTAAATCCATTGTTTTTTTGCACTCCACACCACCCTGGGTTAGACACTGGCTATATGCAAATCAGCTCTGACCCTGTGCCTCATGGGAACAGTCCAGTCCGAACTACCAAGCCATGTCTATCCCAGACCGGAATTAAGCATCCAAGGACCGGTTTCTGGCTATCAGACTTCATCAGCCTGGATAGCTTGACTTCAGTGGTGTGGAGAGCCTGGGACTCACGTCTGAGCATACCCGGCACACTCGGGGTGAAAATTGCAAAAAACACAGTTGATGGACAGAATGTAGAACAATGTCATACATTCACCCCAGTACAAGGATCTGGGCCTAAATCCATCGTTTCTTTGCACTCCACACCACCCTGGGTTAGACACTGGCTATATGCAAATCAGCTCTGACCCTGTGCCTCATGGGAACAGTCCAGTCCGGATTACCAAGCCATGTCTTTCCCAGACCGGAATTAAGCATCCAAGGACCGGTTTCTGGCTATCAGCCTTCATCAGCCTGGATAGCTTGACTCCAGTGGTGTGGAGAGCCTGGGACTCACGTCTGAGCATACCCAGCACACTCGGGGTGAAAATTGCAAAAAACACAGTTGATGGACAGAATGTAGAACAATGTCATACATTCACCCCAGTACAAGATTCTGGTCCTAAATCCATCGTTTTTTTGCACTCCACACCACCCTGGGTTAGACACTGGCTATATGCAAATCAGCTCTGACCCTGTGCCTCATGGGAACAGTCCAGTCCGAACTACCAAGCCATGTCTTTCCCAGACCGGAATTAAGCATCCAAGGACCGGTTTCTGGCTATCAGCCTTCATCAGCCTGGATAGCTTGACTCCAGTGGTGTGGAGAGCCTGGAACTCACGTCTGAGCATACCCAGCACACTCGGGGTGAAAATTGCAAAAAACACAGTTGATAGACAGAATCTAGAACAATGTCATACATTCACCCCAGTACAAGGATCTGGGCCTAAATCCATTGTTTTTTTGCACTCCACACCACCCTGGGTTAGACACTGGCTATATGCAAATCAGCTCTGACCCTGTGCCTCATGGGAACAGTCCAGTCCGAACTACCAAGCCATGTCTTTCCCAGATCGGAATTAAGCATCCAAGGACCGGTTTCTGGCTATCAGCCTTCATCAGCCTGGATAGCTTGACTCCAGTGGTGTGGAGAGCCTGGGACTCACGTCTGAGCATACCCAGCACACACGGGGTGAAAATTGCAAAAAACACAGTTGATGGACAGAATGTAGAACAATGTCATACATTCACCCCAGTACAAGGATCTGGGCCTAAATCCATCGTTTTTTTGCACTCCACACCACCCTGGGTTAGACACTGGCTATATGCAAATCAGCTCTGACCCTGTGCCTCATGGGAACAGTCCAGTCCGAACTACCAAGCCATGTTCTGTCCCAGACCGGAATTAAGCATCCAAGGACCGGTTTCTGGCTATCAGCCTTCATCAGCCTGGATAGCTTGACTCCAGTGGTCTGGAGAGCCTGGGACTCACGTCTGAGCATACCCAGCACACTCGGGGTGAAAATTGCAAAAAACACAGTTGATGGACAGAATGTAGAACAATGTCATACATTCACCCCAGTACAAGGATCTGGGCCTAAATCCATCGTTTTTTTGCACTCCACACCACCCTGGGTTAGACACTGGCTATATGCAAATCAGCTCTGACCCTGTGCCTCATGGGAACAGTCCAGTCCGAACTACCAAGCCATGTCTTTCCCAGACGGGAATTAAGCATCCAAGGACCGGTTTCTGGCTATCAGCCTTCATCAGCCTGGATAGCTTGACTCCAGTGGTGTGGAGAACCTGGGACTCACGTCTGAGCATACCCAGCACACTCGGGGTGAAAATTGCAAAAAACACAGTTGATGGACAGAATGTAGAACATTGTCAACCATTCACCCCAGTACAAGGATCTGGGCCTAAATCCATCGTTTTTTGGCACTCCACACCACCCTGGGTTAGACACTGGCTATATGCAAATCAGCTCTGACCCTGTGCCTCATGGGAACAGTCCAGTCCGAACTACCAAGCCATGTCTTTCCCAGACCGGAATTAAGCATCCAAGGACCGGTTTCTGGCTATCAGCCTTCATCAGCCTGGATAGCTTGACTCCAGTGGTGTGGAGAGCCTGGGACTCACGTCTGAGCATACCCAGCACACTCGGGGTGAAAATTGCAAAAAACACAGTTGATAGACAGAATCTAGAACAATGTCATACATTCACCCCAGTACAAGGATCTGGGCCTAAATCCATTGTTTTTTTGCACTCCACACCACCCTGGGTTAGACACTGGCTATATGCAAATCAGCTCTGACCCTGTGCCTCATGGGAACAGTCCAGTCCGAACTACCAAGCCATGTCTATCCCAGACCGGAATTAAGCATCCAAGGACCGGTTTCTGGCTATCAGACTTCATCAGCCTGGATAGCTTGACTTCAGTGGTGTGGAGAGCCTGGGACTCACGTCTGAGCATACCCAGCACACTCGGGGTGAAAATTGCAAAAAACACAGTTGATGGACAGAATGTAGAACAATGTCATACATTCACCCCAGTACAAGGATCTGGGCCTAAATCCATCGTTTCTTTGCACTCCACACCACCCTGGGTTAGACACTGGCTATATGCAAATCAGCTCTGACCCTGTGCCTCATGGGAACAGTCCAGTCCGGATTACCAAGCCATGTCTTTCCCAGACCGGAATTAAGCATCCAAGGACCGGTTTCTGGCTATCAGCCTTCATCAGCCTGGATAGCTTGACTCCAGTGGTGTGGAGAGCCTGGGACTCACGTCTGAGCATACCCAGCACACTCGGGGTGAAAATTGCAAAAAACACAGTTGATGGACAGAATGTAGAACAATGTCATACATTCACCCCAGTACAAGATTCTGGTCCTAAATCCATCGTTTTTTTGCACTCCACACCACCCTGGGTTAGACACTGGCTATATGCAAATCAGCTCTGACCCTGTGCCTCATGGGAACAGTCCAGTCCGAACTACCAAGCCATGTCTTTCCCAGACCGGAATTAAGCATCCAAGGACCGGTTTCTGGCTATCAGCCTTCATCTGCCTGGATAGCTTGACTCCAGTGGTGTGGAGAGCCTGGGACTCACGTCTGAGGATACCCAGCACACTCAGGGTGAAAATTGCAAAAAACACAGTAGATGGACAGAATGTAGAACAATGTCATACATTCACCCCAGTACAAGGATCTGGGCCTAAATCCATCGTTTCTTTGCACTCCACACCACCCTGGGTTAGACACTGGCTATATGCAAATCAGCTCTGACCCTGTGCCTCATGGGAACAGTCCAGTCCGTACTACCAAGCCATGTTTTTCCCAGACCGGAATTAGGCATCCAAGGACCGGTTTCTGGCTATCAGCCTTCATCAGCCTGGATAGCTTGACTCCAGTGGTGTGGAGAGCCTGGGACTCACGTCTGAGCATACCCAGCACACTCGGGTTGAAAATTGCAAAAAACACAGTTGATGGACAGAATGTAGAACAATGTCATACATTCACCCCAGTACAAGGATCTGGGCCTAAATCCATCGTTTTTTTGCACTCCACACCACCCTGGGTTAGACACTGGCTATAGGCAAATCAGCTCTGACCCTGTGCCTCATGGGAACAGTCCAGTCCGAACTGCCAAGCCATGTCTTTCCCAGACCAGAATTAAGCATCCAAGGACCAGTTTCTGGCTATCAGCCTTCATAAGCCTGGATAGCTTGACTCCAGTGGTGTGGAGAGCCTGGGACTCACGTCTGAGCATACCCAGCACACTCGGGGTGAAAATTGCAAAAAACACAGTTGATGGACAGAATGTAGAACAATGTCATACATTCACCCCAGTACAAGGATCTGGGCCTAAATCCATCGTTTCTTTGCACTCCACACCACCCTGGGTTAGACACTGGCTATATGCAAATCAGCTCTGACCCTGTGCCTCATGGGAACAGTCCAGTCCGGATTACCAAGCCATGTCTTTCCCAGACCGGAATTAAGCATCCAAGGACCGGTTTCTGGCTATCAGCCTTCATCAGCCTGGATAGCTTGACTCCAGTGGTGTGGAGAGCCTGGGACTCACGTCTGAGCATACCCAGCACACTCGGGGTGAAAATTGCAAAAAACACAGTTGATGGACAGAATGTAGAACAATGTCATACATTCACCCCAGTACAAGGATCTGGGCCTAAATCCATCGTTTTTTTGCACTCCACACCACCCTGGGTTAGACACTGGCTATAGGCAAATCAGCTCTGACCCTGTGCCTCATGGGAACAGTCCAGTCCGAACTGCCAAGCCATGTCTTTCCCAGACCAGAATTAAGCATCCAAGGACCAGTTTCTGGCTATCAGCCTTCATAAGCCTGGATAGCTTGACTCCAGTGGTGTGGAGAGCCTGGGACTCACGTCTGAGCATACCCAGCACACTCGGGGTGAAAATTGCAAAAAACACAGTTGATGGACAGAATGTAGAACAATGTCATACATTCACCCCAGTACAAGGATCTGGGCCTAAATCCATCGTTTCTTTGCACTCCACACCACCCTGGGTTAGACACTGGCTATATGCAAATCAGCTCTGACCCTGTGCCTCATGGGAACAGTCCAGTCCGGATTACCAAGCCATGTCTTTCCCAGACCGGAATTAAGCATCCAAGGACCGGTTTCTGGCTATCAGCCTTCATCAGCCTGGATAGCTTGACTCCAGTGGTGTGGAGAGCCTGGGACTCACGTCTGAGCATACCCAGCACACTCGGGGTGAAAATTGCAAAAAACACAGTTGATGGACAGAATGTAGAACAATGTCATACATTCACCCCAGTACAAGGATCTGGGCCTAAATCCATCGTTTTTTTGCACTCCACACCACCCTGGGTTAGACACTGGCTATAGGCAAATCAGCTCTGACCCTGTGCCTCATGGGAACAGTCCAGTCCGAACTGCCAAGCCATGTCTTTCCCAGACCAGAATTAAGCATCCAAGGACCAGTTTCTGGCTATCAGCCTTCATAAGCCTGGATAGCTTGACTCCAGTGGTGTGGAGAGCCTGGGACTCACGTCTGAGCATACCCAGCACACTCGGGGTGAAAATTGCAAAAAACACAGTTGATGGACAGAATGTAGAACAATGTCATACATTCACCCCAGTACAAGGATCTGGGCCTAAATCCATCGTTTCTTTGCACTCCACACCACCCTGGGTTAGACACTGGCTATATGCAAATCAGCTCTGACCCTGTGCCTCATGGGAACAGTCCAGTCCGGATTACCAAGCCATGTCTTTCCCAGACCGGAATTAAGCATCCAAGGACCGGTTTCTGGCTATCAGCCTTCATCAGCCTGGATAGCTTGACTCCAGTGGTGTGGAGAGCCTGGGACTCACGTCTGAGCATACCCAGCACACTCGGGGTGAAAATTGCAAAAAACACAGTTGATGGACAGAATGTAGAACAATGTCATACATTCACCCCAGTAAAAGGATCTGGCCCTAAATCCATCGTTTTTTTGCACTCCACACCACCCTGGGTTAGACACTGGCTATATGCAAATCAGCTCTGACCCTGTGCCTCATGGGAACAGTCCAGTCCGAACTACCAAGCCATGTCTTTCCCAGACCGGAATTAAGCACCCAAGGACCGGTTTCTGGCTATCAGCCTTCATCTGCCTGGATAGCTTGACTCCAGTGGTGTGGAGAGCCTGGGACTCACGTCTGAGCATACCCAGCACACTCGGGGTGAAAATTGCAAAAAACACAGTTGATGGACAGAATGTAGAACAATGTCATACATTCACCCCAGTACAAGATTCTGGTCCTAAATCCATCGTTTTTTTGCACTCCACACCACCCTGGGTTAGACACTGGCTATATGCAAATCAGCTCTGACCCTGTGCCTCATGGGAACAGTCCAGTCCGAACTACCAAGCCATGTCTTTCCCTGACCGGAATTAAGCATCCAAGGACCGGTTTCTGGCTATCAGCCTTCATCTGCCTGGATAGCTTGACTCCAGTGGTGTGGAGAGCCTGGGACTCACGTCTGAGGATACCCAGCACACTCAGGGTGAAAATTGCAAAAAACACAGTAGATGGACAGAATGTAGAACAATGTCATACATTCACCCCAGTACAAGGATCTGGGCCTAAATCCATCGTTTCTTTGCACTCCACACCACCCTGGGTTAGACACTGGCTATATGCAAATCAGCTCTGACCCTGTGCCTCATGGGAACAATCCAGTCCGTACTACCAAGCCATGTTTTTCCCAGACCGGAATTAGGCATCCAAGGACCGGTTTCTGGCTATCAGCCTTCATCAGCCTGGATAGCTTGACTCCAGTGGTGTGGAGAGCCTGGGACTCACGTCTGAGCATACCCAGCACACTCGGGTTGAAAATTGCAAAAAACACAGTTGATGGACAGAATGTAGAACAATGTCATACATTCACCCCAGTACAAGGATCTGGGCCTAAATCCATCGTTTTTTTGCACTCCACACCACCCTGGGTTAGACACTGGCTATAGGCAAATCAGCTCTGACCCTGTGCCTCATGGGAACAGTCCAGTCCGAACTGCCAAGCCATGTCTTTCCCAGACCAGAATTAAGCATCCAAGGACCAGTTTCTGGCTATCAGCCTTCATAAGCCTGGATAGCTTGACTCCAGTGGTGTGGAGAGCCTGGGACTCACGTCTGAGCATACCCAGCACACTCGGGGTGAAAATTGCAAAAAACACAGTTGATGGACAGAATGTAGAACAATGTCATACATTCACCCCAGTACAAGGATCTGGGCCTAAATCCATCGTTTTTCTGAACTCCACACCACCCTGGGTTAGACACTGGCTATATGCAAATCAGCTCTGACCCTGTGCCTCATGGGAACAGTCCAGTCCGAACTACCAAGCCATGTCTTTCCCGGACCGGAATTAAGCATCCAAGGACCGGTTTCTGGCTATCAGCCTTCATCAGCCTGGATAGCTTGACTCCAGTGGTGTGGAGAGCCTGGGACTCACGTCTGAGCCTACCCAGCACACTCGGGGTGAAAATTGCAAAAAACACAGTTGATGGACAGAATGTAGAACAATGTCATACTTTCACCCCAGTACAAGGATCTGGGCCTAAATCCATCGTTTTTTGCACTCCACACCACCCTGGGTTAGACACTGGCTATATGCAAATCAGCTCTGACCCTGTGCCTCATGGGAACAGT
The DNA here is from genome assembly GCF_964261635.1 of Lissotriton helveticus. Lineage (NCBI taxonomy): Eukaryota > Metazoa > Chordata > Amphibia > Caudata > Salamandridae > Lissotriton > Lissotriton helveticus. The sequence continues at coordinate 250,325,950 of NC_136062.1, forward strand.
CCAGTCCGAACTACCAAGCCATGTCTTTCCCAGACCGGAATTAAGCATCCAAGGACCGGTTTCTGGCTATCAGCCTTCATCAGCCTGGATAGCTTGACTCCAGAGGTCTGGAGAGCCTGGGACTCACGTCTGAGCATACCCAGCACACTCGGGGTGAAAATTGCAAAAAACACAGTTGATGGACAGAATGTAGAACAATGTCATACATTCACCCCAGTACAAGGATCTGGGCCTAAATCCATCGTTTTTTTGCACTCCACACCACCCTGGGTTAGACACTGGCTATATGCAAATCAGCTCTGACCCTGTGCCTCATGGGAACAGTCCAGTCCGAACTACCAAGCCATGTCTTTCCCGGACCGGAATTAAGCATCCAAGGACCGGTTTCTGGCTATCAGCCTTCATCAGCCTGGATAGCTTGACTCCAGTGGTGTGGAGAGCCTGGGACTCACGTCTGAGCCTACCCAGCACACTCGGGGTGAAAATTGCAAAAAACACAGTTGATGGACAGAATGTAGAACAATGTCATACATTCACCCCAGTACAAGGATCTGGGCCTAAATCCATCGTTTTTTGCACTCCACACCACCCTGGGTTAGACACTGGCTATATGCAAATCAGCTCTGACCCTGTGCCTCATGGGAACAGTCCAGTCCGAACTACCAAGCCATGTCTTTCCCAGACCGGAATTAAGCATCCAAGGACCGGTTTCTGGCTATCAGCCTTCATCAGCCTGGATAGCTTGACTCCAGAGGTCTGGAGAGCCTGGGACTCACGTCTGAGCATACCCAGCACACTCGGGGTGAAAATTGCAAAAAACACAGTTGATGGACAGAATGTAGAACAATGTCATACATTCACCCCAGTACAAGGATCTGGGCCTAAATCCATCGTTTTTTTGCACTCCACACCACCCTGGGTTAGACACTGGCTATATGCAAATCAGCTCTGACCCTGTGCCTCATGGGAACAGTCCAGTCCGAACTACCAAGCCATGTCTTTCCCAGACCGGAATTAAGCATCCAAGGACCGGTTTCTGGCTATCAGCCTTCATCAGCCTGGATAGCTTGACTCCAGTGGTGTGGAGAACCTGGGACTCACGTCTGAGCATACCCAGCACACTCGGGGTGAAAATTGCAAAAAACACAGTTGATGGACAGAATGTAGAACATTGTCATACATTCACCCCAGTACAAGGATCTGGGCCTAAATCCATAGTTTTTTGGCACTCCACGCCACCCTGGGTTAGACACTGGCTATATGCAAATCAGCTCTGACCCTGTGCCTCATGGGAACAGTCCAGTCCGAACTACCAAGCCATGTCTTTCCCAGACCGGAATTAAGCATCCAAGGACCGGTTTCTGGCTATCAGCCTTCATCAGCCTGGATAGCTTGACTCCAGTGGTGTGGAGAGCCTGGGACTCACGTCTGAGCATACCCAGCACACTCGGGGTGAAAATTGCAAAAAACACAGTTGATAGACAGAATCTAGAACAATGTCATACATTCACCCCAGTACAAGGATCTGGGCCTAAATCCATTGTTTTTTTGCACTCCACACCACCCTGGGTTAGACACTGGCTATATGCAAATCAGCTCTGACCCTGTGCCTCATGGGAACAGTCCAGTCCGAACTACCAAGCCATGTCTATCCCAGACCGGAATTAAGCATCCAAGGACCGGTTTCTGGCTATCAGCCTTCATCAGCCTGGATAGCTTGACTCCAGTGGTGTGGAGAGCCTGGGACTCACGTCTGAGCATACCCAGCACACTCGGGGTGAAAATTGCAAAAAACACATTGATGGACAGAATGTAGAACAATGTCATACATTCACCCCAGTACAAGGATCTGGGCCTAAATCCATCGTTTTTTTGAACTCACCACCACCCTGGGTTAGACACTGGCTATATGCAAATCAGCTCTGACCCTGTGCCTCATGGGAACAGTCCAGTCCGAACTACCAAGCCATGTCTTTCCCAGATCGGAATTAAGCATCCAAGGACCGGTTTCTGGCTATCAGCCTTCATCAGCCTGGATAGCTTGACTCCAGTGGTGTGGAGAGCCTGGGACTCACGTCTGAGCATACCCAGCACACACGGGGTGAAAATTGCAAAAAACACAGTTGATGGACAGAATGTAGAACAATGTCATACATTCACCCCAGTACAAGGATCTGGGCCTAAATCCATCGTTTTTTTGCACTCCACACCACCCTGGGTTAGACACTGGCTATATGCAAATCAGCTCTGACCCTGTGCCTCATGGGAACAGTCCAGTCCGAACTACCAAGCCATGTTCTGTCCCAGACCGGAATTAAGCATCCAAGGACCGGTTTCTGGCTATCAGCCTTCATCAGCCTGGATAGCTTGACTCCAGTGGTGTGGAGAGCCTGGGACTCACGTCTGAGCATACCCAGCACACTCGGGGTGAAAAGTGCAAAAAACACAGTTGATGGACAGAATGTAGAACAATGTCATACATTCACCCCAGTACAAGGATCTGGGCCTAAATCCATCGGTTTTTTGCACTCCACACCACCCTGGGTTAGACACTGGCTATATGCAAATCAGCTCTGACCATGTGCCTCATGGGAACAGTCCAGTCCGAACTACCAAGCCATGTCTTTCCCAGACCGGAATTAAGCATCCAAGGACCGGTTTCTGGCTATCAGCCTTCATCAGCCTGGATAGCTTGACTCCAGTGGTGTGGAGAGCCTGGGACTCACGTCTGAGCATACCCAGCACACTCGGGGTGAAAATTGCAAAAAACACAGTTGATGGACAGAATATAGAACAATGTCATACATTCACCCCAGTACAAGGATCTGGGCCTAAATCCATCGTTTTTTTGCACTCCACACCACCCTGGGTTAGACACTGGCTATATGCAAATCAGCTCTGACCCTGTGCCTCATGGGAACAGTCCAGTCCGAACTACCAAGCCATGTCTATCCCAGACCGGAATTAAGCATCCAAGGACCGGTTTCTGGCTATCAGCCTTCATCAGCCTGGATAGCTTGACTCCAGTGGTGTGGAGAGCCTGGGACTCACATCTGAGCATACCCAGCATACTCGGGGTGAAAATTGCAAAAAACACAGTTGATGGACAGAATGTAGAACAATGTCATACATTCTCCCCAGTACAAGGATCTGGGCCTAAATCCATCGTTTTTTTGAACTCCACACCACCCTGGGTTAGACACTGGCTATATGCAAATCAGCTCTGACCCTGTGCCTCATGGGAACAGTCCAGTCCGAACTACCAAGCCATGTCTTTCCCAGATCGGAATTAAGCATCCAAGGACCGGTTTCTGGCTATCAGCCTTCATCAGCCTGGATAGCTTGACTCCAGTGGTGTGGAGAGCCTCGGACTCACGTCTGAGCATACCCAGCACACTCGGGGTAAAAATTGCAAAAAACACAGTTGATGGACAGAATGTAGAACAATGTCATACATTCACCCCAGTACAAGGATCTGGGCCTAAATCCATCGTTTTTTTGCACTCCACACCACCCTGGGTTAGACACTGGCTATATGCAAATCAGCTCTGACCCTGTGCCTCATGGGAACAGTCCAGTCCGAACTACCAAGCCTGATCTTTCCCAGACCGGAATTAAGCATCCAAGGACCGGTTTCTGGCTATCAGCCTTCATCAGCCTGGATAGCTTGACTCCAGTGGTGTGGAGAGCCTGGGACTCACGTCTGAGCATACCCAGCACACTCGGGGTGAAAATTGCAAAAAACACAGTTGATGGACAGAATGTAGAACAATGTCATACATTCACCCCAGTACAAGGATCTGGGCCTAAATCCATCGTTTCTTTGCACTCCACACCACCCTGGGTTAGACACTGGCTATATGCAAATCAGCTCTGACCCTGTGCCTCATGGGAACAGTCCAGTCCGAACTACCAAGCCATGTCTTTCCCAGACCGGAATTAAGCATCCAAGGACCGGTTTCTGGCTATCATCCTGGATAGCTTGACTCCAGTGGTGTGGAGAGCCTGGGACTCACGTCTGAGCATGCCCAGCACACTCGGGGTGAAAATTGCAAAAAACACAGTTGATGGACAGAATGTAGAACAATGTCATACATTCACCCCAGTACAAGGATCTGGGCCTAAATCCATCATTTTTTTGCACTCCACACCACCCTGGGTTAGACACTGGCTATAGGCAAATCAGCTCTGACCCGGTGCCTCAAGGGAACAGTCCAGTCCGAACTACCAAACCATGTCTTTCCCAGACCGGAATTAAGCATCCAAGGACCGGTTTCTGGCTATCAGCCTTCATCAGCCTGGATAGCTTGACTCCAGTGGTGTGGAGAGCCTGGGACTCATGTCTGAGCATACCCAGCACACTCGGGGTGAAAATTGCAAAAAACACAGTTGATGGACAGAATGTAGAACAATGTCATACATTCACCCCAGTACAAGGATCTGGGCCTAAATCCATCGTTTTTTTGCACTCCACACCACCCTGGGTTAGACACTGGCTGTATGCAAATCAGCTCTGACCCTGTGCCTCATGGGAACAGTCCAGTCCGAACTACCAAGCCTGGTCTTTCCCAGACCGGAATTAAGCATCCAAGGACCGGTTTCTGGCTATCAGCCTTCATCAGCCTGGATAGCTTGACTCCAGTGGTGTGGAGAGCCTGGGACTCACGTCTGAGCATACCCAGCACACTCGGGGTGAAAATTGCAAAAAACACAGTTGATGGACAGAATGTAGAACAATGTCATACATTCACCCCAGTACAAGGATCTGGGCCTAAATCCATCGTTTCTTTGCACTCCACACCACCCTGGGTTAGACACTGGCTATATGCAAATCAGCTCTGACCCTGTGCCTCATGGGAACAGTCCAGTCCGAACTACCAAGCCATGTCTTTCCCAGACCGGAATTAAGCATCCAAGGACCGGTTTCTGGCTATCATCCTGGATAGCTTGACTCCAGTGGTGTGGAGAGCCTGGGACTCACGTCTGAGCATGCCCAGCACACTCGGGGTGAAAATTGCAAAAAACACAGTTGATGGACAGAATGTAGAACAATGTCATACATTCACCCCAGTACAAGGATCTGGGCCTAAATCCATCGTTTTTTTGCACTCCACACCACCCTGGGTTAGACACTGGCTATAGGCAAATCAGCTCTGACCCGGTGCCTCAAGGGAACAGTCCAGTCCGAACTACCAAACCATGTCTTTCCCAGACCGGAATTAAGCATCCAAGGACCGGTTTCTGGCTATCAGCCTTCATCAGCCTTCATCAGCCTGGATAGCTTGACTCCAGTGGTGTGGAGAGCCTGGGACTCATGTCTGAGCATACCCAGCACACTCGGGGTGAAAATTGCAAAAAACACAGTTGATGGACAGAATGTAGAACAATGTCATACATTCACCCCAGTACAAGGATCTGGGCCTAAATCCATCGTTTTTTTGCACTCCACACCACCCTGGGTTAGACACTGGCTGTATGCAAATCAGCTCTGACCCTGTGCCTCATGGGAACAGTCCAGTCCGAACTACCAAGCCTGGTCTTTCCCAGACCGGAATTAAGCATCCAAGGACCGGTTTCTGGCTATCAGCCTTCATCAGCCTGGATAGCTTGACTCCAGTGGTGTGGAGAGAATGGGACTCACGTCTGAGCATACCCAGCACACTCGGGGTGAAAATTGCAAAAAACACAGATGATGGACAGAATGTAGAACAATGTCATACATTCTCCCCAGTACAAGGATCTGGGCCTAAATCCATCGGTTCTTTGCACTCCACACCACCCTGGGTTAGACACTGGCTATATGCAAATCAGCTCTGACCCTGTGCCTCTTGGGAACAGTCCAGTCCGAACTACCAAGCCATGTCTTTCCCAGACCGGAATTAAGCATCCAAGGACCGGTTTCTGGCTATCAGCCTTCATCAGCCTGGATAGCTTGACTCCAGTGGTGTGGAGAGCCTGGGACTCACGTCTGAGCATACCCAGCACACTCGGGGTGAAAATTGCAAAAAACACAGTTGATGGACAGAATGTAGAACAATGTCATACATTCACCCCAGTACAAGGATCTGGGCCTAAATCCATCGTTTCTTTGCACTCCACACCACCCTGGGTTAGACACTGGCTATATGCAAATCAGCTATGACCCTGTGCCTCATGGGAACAGTCCAGTCCGAACTACCAAGCCATGTCTTTCCCAGACCGGAATTAAGCATCCAAGGACCGGTTTCCGGCTATCAGCCTTCATCAGCCTGGATAGCTTGACTCCAGTGGTGTGGAGAGCCTGGGACTCACGTCTGAGCATACCCAGCACACTCGGGGTGAAAATTGCAAAAAACCCAGTTGATGGACAGAATGTAGAACAATGTCATAAATTCACACCAGTACAAGGATCTGGGCCTAAATCCATCGTTTTTTTGCACTCCACACCACCCTGGGTTAGACACTGGCTATATGCAAATCAGCTCTGACCCTGTGCCTCATGGGAACAGTCCAGTCCGAACTACCAAGCCATGTCTTTCCCAGACCGGAATTAAGCATCCAAGGACCGGTTTCTGGCTATCAGCCTTCATCAGCCTGGATAGCTTGACTCCAGTGGTGTGGAGAGCCTGGGACTCACGTCTGAGCATACCCAGCACACTCGGGGTGAAAATTGCAAAAAACACAGTTGATGGACAGAATGTAGAACAATGTCATACATTAACCCCAGTACAAGGATCGGGGCCTAAATCCATCGTTTTTTTGCACTCCACACCACCCTGGGTTAGACACTGGCTATAGGCAAATCAGCTCTGACCCTGTGCCTCATGGGAACAGTCCAGTCCGAACTACCAAGCCATGTCTTTCCCAGACCGGAATTAAGCATCCAAGGACCGGTTTCTGGCTATCAGCCTTCATCAGCCTGGATAGCTTGACTCCAGTGGTGTGGAGAGCCTGGGACTCACGTCTGAGCATACCCAGCACACTCGGGGTGAAAATTGCAAAAAACACAGTTGATGGACAGAATGTGGAACAATGTCATACATTCACCCCAGTACAAGGATCTGGGCCTAAATCCATCGTTTTTGAACTCCACACCACCCTGGGTTAGACACTGGCTATATGCAAATCAGCTCTGACCCTGTGCCTCATGGGAACAGTCCAGTCCGAACTACCAAGCCATGTCTTTCCCAGACCGGAATTAAGCCTCCAAGGACCGGTTTCTGGCTATCAGCCTTCATCAGCCTGGATAGCTTGACTCCAGTGGTGTGGAGAGCCTGGGACTCACGTCTGAGCATGCCCAGCACACTCGGGGTGAAAATTGCAAAAAACACAGTTGATGGACAGAATGTAGAACAATGTCATACATTCACCCCAGTACAAGGATCTGGGCCTAAATCCATCGTTTTTTTAACTCCACACCACCCTGGGTTAGACACTGGCTATAGGCAAATCAGCTCTGACCCGGTGCCTCATGGGAACAGTCCAGTCCGAACTACCTAACCATGTTTTTCCCAGACCGGAATTAAGCATCCAAGGACTGGTTTCTGGCTATCAGCCTTCATCAGCCTGGATAGCTTGACTCCAGTGGTGTGGAGAGCCTGGGACTCACGTCTGAGCATACCCAGCACACTCGGGGTGAAAATTGCAAAAAACACAGTTGATGGACAGAATGTAGAACAATGTCATACATTCACCCCAGTACAAGGATCTGGGCCTAAATCCATCGTTTTTTGAACTCCACACCACCCTGGGTTAGACACTGGCTATATGCAAATCAGCTCTGACCCTGTGCCTCATGGGAACAGTCCAGTCCGAACTACCAAGCCATGTCTTTCCCAGACCGGAATTAAGCCTCCAAGGACCGGTTTCTGGCTATCAGCCTTCATCAGCCTGGATAGCTTGACTCCAGTGGTGTGGAGAGCCTGGGACTCACGTCTGAGCATGCCCAGCACACTCGGGGTGAAAATTGCAAAAAACACAGTTGATGGACAGAATGTAGAACAATGTCATACATTCACCCCAGTACAAGGATCTGGGCCTAAATCCATCGTTTTTTGAACTCCTCACCACCCTGGGTTAGACACTGGCTATAGGCAAATCAGCTCTGACCCGGTGCCTCATGGGAACAGTCCAGTCCGAACTACCTAACCATGTTTTTCCCAGACCGGAATTAAGCATCCAAGGACTGGTTTCTGGCTATCAGCCTTCATCAGCCTGGATAGCTTGACTCCAGTGGTGTGGAGAGCCTGGGACTCACGTCTGAGCATACCCAGCACACTCGGGGTGAAAATTGCAAAAAACACAGTTGATGGACAGAATGTAGAACAATGTCATACATTCACCCCAGTACAAGGATCTGGGCCTAAATCCATCGTTTTTTGAACTTCACACCACCCTGAGTTAGACACTGGCTATATGCAAATCAGCTCTGACCCTGTGCCTCATGGGAACAGTCCAGTCCGAACTACCAAGCCATGTCTTTCCCAGACCGGAATTAAGCCTCCAAGGACCGGTTTCTGGCTATCAGCCTTCATCAGCCTGGATAGCTTGACTCCAGTGGTGTGGAGAACCTGGGACTCACGTCTGAGCATACCCAGCACACTCGGGGTGAAAATTGCAAAAAACACAGTTGATGGACAGAATGTAGAACATTGTCATACATTCACCCCAGTACAAGGATCTGGGCCTAAATCCATCGTTTTTTGGCACTCCACGCCACCCTGGGTTAGACACTGGCTATATGCAAATCAGCTCTGACCCTGTGCCTCATGGGAACAGTCCAGTCCGAACTACCAAGCCATGTCTTTCCCAGACCGGAATTAAGCATCCAAGGACCGGTTTCTGGCTATCAGCCTTCATCAGCCTGGATAGCTTGACTCCAGTGGTGTGGAGAGCCTGGGACTCACGTCTGAGCATACCCAGCACACTCGGGTGAAAATTGCAAAAAACACAGTTGATAGACAGAATCTAGAACAATGTCATACATTCACCCCAGTACAAGGATCTGGGCCTAAATCCATTGTTTTTTTGCACTCCACACCACCCTGGGTTAGACACTGGCTATATGCAAATCAGCTCTGACCCTGTGCCTCATGGGAACAGTCCAGTCCGAACTACCAAGCCATGTCTATCCCAGACCGGAATTAAGCATCCAAGGACCGGTTTCTGGCTATCAGCCTTCATCAGCCTGGATAGCTTGAATCCAGTGGTGTGGAGAGCCTGGGACTCACGTCTGAGCATACCCAGCACACTCGGGGTGAAAATTGCAAAAAACACAGTTGATGGACAGAATGTAGAACAATGTCATACATTCTCCCCAGTACAAGGATCTGGGCCTAAATCCATCGTTTTTTTTGAACTCCACACCACCCTGGGTTAGACACTGGCTATATGCAAATCAGCTCTGACCCTGTGCCTCATGGGAACAGTCCAGTCCGAACTACCAAGCCATGTCTTTCCCAGATCGGAATTAAGCATCCAAGGACCGGTTTCTGGCTATCAGCCTTCATCAGCCTGGATAGCTTGACTCCAGTGGTGTGGAGAGCCTGGGACTCACGTCTGAGCATACCCAGCACACTCGGGGTAAAAATTGCAAAAAACACAGTTGATGGACAGAATGTAGAACAATGTCATACATTCACCCCAGTACAAGGATCTGGGCCTAAATCCATCGTTTTTTGCACTCCACACCACCCTGGGTTAGACACTGGCTATATGCAAATCAGCTCTGACCCTGTGCCTCATGGGAACAGTCCAGTCCGAACTACCAAGCCTGGTCTTTCCCAGACCGGAATTAAGCATCCAAGGACCGGTTTCTGGCTATCAGCCTTCATCAGCCTGGATAGCTTGACTCCAGTGGTGTGGAGAGCCTGGGACTCACGTCTGAGCATACCCAGCACACTCGGGGTGAAAATTGCAAAAAACACAGTTGATGGACAGAATGTAGAACAATGTCATACATTCACCCCAGTACAAGGATCTGGGCCTAAATCCATCGTTTCTTTGCACTCCACACCACCCTGGGTTAGACACTGGCTATATGCAAATCAGCTCTGACCCTGTGCCTCATGGGAACAGTCCAGTCCGAACTACCAAGCCATGTCTTTCCCAGACCGGAATTAAGCATCCAAGGACCGGTTTCTGGCTATCATCCTGGATAGCTTGACTCCAGTGGTGTGGAGAGCCTGGGACTCACGTCTGAGCATGCCCAGCACACTCGGGGTGAAAATTGCAAAAAACACAGTTGATGGACAGAATGTAGAACAATGTCATACATTCACCCCAGTACAAGGATCTGGGCCTAAATCCATCGTTTTTTTGCACTCCACACCACCCTGGGTTAGACACTGGCTATAGGCAAATCAGCTCTGACCCGGTGCCTCAAGGGAACAGTCCAGTCCGAACTACCAAACCATGTCTTTCCCAGACCGGAATTAAGCATCCAAGGACCGGTTTCTGGCTATCAGCCTTCATCAGCCTGGATAGCTTGACTCCAGTGGTGTGGAGAGCCTGGGACTCATGTCTGAGCATACCCAGCACACTCGGGGTGAAAATTGCAAAAAACACAGTTGATGGACAGAATGTAGAACAATGTCATACATTCACCCCAGTACAAGGATCTGGGCCTAAATCCATCGTTTTTTTGCACTCCACACCACCCTGGGTTAGACACTGGCTGTATGCAAATCAGCTCTGACCCTGTGCCTCATGGGAACAGTCCAGTCCGAACTACCAAGCCTGGTCTTTCCCAGACCGGAATTAAGCATCCAAGGACCGGTTTCTGGCTATCAGCCTTCATCAGCCTGGATAGCTTGACTCCAGTGGTGTGGAGAGAATGGGACTCACGTCTGAGCATACCCAGCACACTCGGGGTGAAAATTGCAAAAAACACAGATGATGGACAGAATGTAGAACAATGTCATACATTCTCCCCAGTACAAGGATCTGGGCCTAAATCCATCGTTTCTTTGCACTCCACACCACCCTGGGTTATACACTGGCTATATGCAAATCAGCTCTGACCCTGTGCCTCTTGGGAACAGTCCAGTCCGAACTACCAAGCCATGTCTTTCCCAGACCGGAATTAAGCATCCAAGGACCGGTTTCTGGCTATCAGCCTTCATCAGCCTGGATAGCTTGACTCCAGTGGTGTGGAGAGCCTGGGACTCACGTCTGAGCATACCCAGCACACTCGGGGTGAAAATTGCAAAAAACACAGTTGATGGACAGAATGTAGAACAATGTCATACATTCACCCCAGTACAAGGATCTGGGCCTAAATCCATCGTTTCTTTGCACTCCACACCACCCTGGGTTAGACACTGGCTATATGCAAATCAGCTCTGACCCTGTGCCTCATGGGAACAGTCCAGTCCGAACTACCAAGCCATGTCTTTCCCAGACCGGAATTAAGCATCCAAGGACCGGTTTCCGGCTATCAGCCTTCATCAGCCTGGATAGCTTGACTCCAGTGGTGTGGAGAGCCTGGGACTCACGTCTGAGTATACCCAGCACACTCGGGGTGAAAATTGCAAAAAACCCAGTTGATGGACAGAATGTAGAACAATGTCATAAATTCACACCAGTACAAGGATCTGGGCCTAAATCCATCGTTTTTTTGCACTCCACACCACCCTGGGTTAGACACTGGCTATATGCAAATCAGCTCTGACCCTGTGCCTCATGGGAACAGTCCAGTCCGAACTACCAAGCCATGTCTTTCCCAGACCGGAATTAAGCATCCAAGGACCGGTTTCTGGCTATCAGCCTTCATCAGCCTGGATAGCTTGACTCCAGTGGTGTGGAGAGCCTGGGACTCACGTCTGAGCATACCCAGCACACTCGGGGTGAAAATTGCAAAAAACACAGTTGATGGACAGAATGTAGAACAATGTCATACATTAACCCCAGTACAAGGATCGGGGCCTAAATCCATCGGTTTTTTGCACTCCACACCACCCTGGGTTAGACACTGGCTATAGGCAAATCAGCTCTGACCCTGTGCCTCATGGGAACAGTCCAGTCCGAACTACCAAGCCATGTCTTTCCCAGACCGGAATTAAGCATCCAAGGACCGGTTTCTGGCTATCAGCCTGGATAGCTTGACTCCAGTGGTGTGGAGAGCCTGGGACTCACGTCTGAGCATGCCCAGCACACTCGGGGTGAAAATTGCAAAAAACACAGTTGATGGACAGAATGTAGAACAATGTCATACATTCACCCCAGTACAAGGATCTGGGCCTAAATCCATCGTTTTTTGCACTCCACACCACCCTGGGTTAGACACTGGCTATAGGCAAATCAGCTCTGATCCGGTGCCTCATGGGAACAGTCCAGTCCGAACTACCTAACCATGTCTTTCCCAGACCGGAATTAAGCATCCAAGGACCGGTTTCTGGCTATCAGCCTTCATCAGCCTGGATAGCTTGACTCCAGTGGTGTGGAGAGCCTGGGACTCACGTCTGAGCATACCCAGCACACTCGGGGTGAAAATTGCAAAAAACACAGTTGATGGACAGAATGTAGAACAATGTCATACATTCACCCCAGTACAAGGATCTGGGCCTAAATCCATCGTTTTTGAACTCCACACCACCCTGGGTTAGACACTGGCTATATGCAAATCAGCTCTGACCCTGTGCCTCATGGGAACAGTCCAGTCCGAACTACCAAGCCATGTCTTTCCCAGACCGGAATTAAGCATCCAAGGACCGGTTTCTGGCTATCAGCCTTCATCAGCCTGGATAGCTTGACTCCAGTGGTGTGGAGAGCCTGGGACTCACGTCTGAGCATGCCCAGCACACTCGGGGTGAAAATTGCAAAAAACACAGTTGATGGACAGAATGTAGACCAATGTCATACATTCACCCCAGTACAAGGATCTGGGCCTAAATCCATCGTTTTTTGCACTCCACACCACCCTGGGTTAGACACTGGCTATAGGCAAATCAGCTCTGACCCGGTGCCTCATGGGAACAGTCCAGTCCGAACTACCTAACCATGTCTTTCCCAGACCGGAATTAAGCATCTAAGGACCGGTTTCTGGTTATCAGCCTTCATCAGCCTGGATAGCTTGACTCCAGTGGTGTGGAGAGCCTGGGACTCACGTCTGAGCATACCCAGCACACTCGGGGTGAAAATTGCAAAAAACACAGTTGATGGACAGAATGTAGAACAATGTCATACATTCACCCCAGTACAAGGATCTGGGCCTAAATCCATCGTTTTTTGAACTCCACACCACCCTGGGTTAGACACTGGCTATATGCAAATCAGCTCTGACCCTGTGCCTCATGGGAACAGTCCAGTCCGAACTATCAAGCCATGTCTTTCCCAGATCGGAATTAAGCATCCAAGGACCGGTTTCTGGCTATCAGCCTTCATCAGCCTGGATAGCTTGACTCCAGTGGTGTGGAGAGCCTGGGACTCACGTCTGAGCATACCCAGCACACTCGGGGTGAAAATTGCAAAAAACACAGTTGATGGACAGAATGTAGAACAATGTCATACATTCACCCCAGTACAAGGATCTGGGCCTAAATCCATCGTTTTTTGAACTCCACACCACCCTGGGTTAGACACTGGCTATATGCAAATCAGCTCTGACCCTGTGCCTCATGGGAACAGTCCAGTCCGAACTACCAAGCCATGTCTTTCCCAGACCGGAATTAAGCCTCCAAGGACCGGTTTCTGGCTATCAGCCTTCATCAGCCTGGATAGCTTGACTCCAGTGGTGTGGAGAGCCTGGGACTCACGTCTGAGCATGCCCAGCACACTCGGGGTGAAAATTGCAAAAAACACAGTTGATGGACAGAATGTAGAACAATGTCATACATTCACCCCAGTACAAGGATCTGGGCCTAAATCCATCGTTTTTTTAACTCCACACCACCCTGGGTTAGACACTGGCTATAGGCAAATCAGCTCTGACCCGGTGCCTCATGGGAACAGTCCAGTCCGAACTACCTAACCATGTTTTTCCCAGACCGGAATTAAGCATCCAAGGACTGGTTTCTGGCTATCAGCCTTCATCAGCCTGGATAGCTTGACTCCAGTGGTGTGGAGAGCCTGGGACTCACGTCTGAGCATACCCAGCACACTCGGGGTGAAAATTGCAAAAAACACAGTTGATGGACAGAATGTAGAACAAGGTCATACATTCACCCCAGTACAAGGATCTGGGCCTAAATCCATCGTTTTTTGAACTCCACACCACCCTGGGTTAGACACTGGCTATATGCAAATCAGCTCTGACCCTGTGCCTCATGGGAACAGTCCAGTCCGAACTATCAAGCCATGTCTTTCCCAGATCGGAATTAAGCATCCAAGGACCGGTTTCTGGCTATCAGCCTTCATCAGCCTGGATAGCTTGACTCCAGTGGTGTGGAGAGCCTGGGACTCACGTCTGAGCATACCCAGCACACTCGGGGTGAAAATTGCAAAAAACACAGTTGATGGACAGAATGTAGAACAATGTCATACATTCACCCCAGTACAAGGATCTGGGCCTAAATCCATCGTTTTTTGAACTCCACACCACCCTGGGTTAGACACTGGCTATATGCAAATCAGCTCTGACCCTGTGCCTCATGGGAACAGTCCAGTCCGAACTACCAAGCCATGTCTTTCCCAGACCGGAATTAAGCATCCAAGGACCGGTTTCTGGCTATCAGCCTTCATCAGCCTGGATAGCTTGACTCCAGTGGTGTGGAGAGCCTGGGACTCACGTCTGAGCATGCCCAGCACACTCGGGGTGAAAATTGCAAAAAACACAGTTGATGGACAGAATGTAGACCAATGTCATACATTCACCCCAGTACAAGGATCTGGGCCTAAATCCATCGTTTTTTGCACTCCACACCACCCTGGGTTAGACACTGGCTATAGGCAAATCAGCTCTGACCCGGTGCCTCATGGGAACAGTCCAGTCCGAACTACCTAACCATGTCTTTCCCAGACCGGAATTAAGCATCTAAGGACCGGTTTCTGGTTATCAGCCTTCATCAGCCTGGATAGCTTGACTCCAGTGGTGTGGAGAGCCTGGGACTCACGTCTGAGCATACCCAGCACACTCGGGGTGAAAATTGCAAAAAACACAGTTGATGGACAGAATGTAGAACAATGTCATACATTCACCCCAGTACAAGGATCTGGGCCTAAATCCATCGTTTTTTGAACTCCACACCACCCTGGGTTAGACACTGGCTATATGCAAATCAGCTCTGACCCTGTGCCTCATGGGAACAGTCCAGTCCGAACTATCAAGCCATGTCTTTCCCAGATCGGAATTAAGCATCCAAGGACCGGTTTCTGGCTATCAGCCTTCATCAGTCTGGATAGCTTGACTCCAGTGGTGTGGAGAGCCTGGGACTCAGGTCTGAGCATACCCAGCACACTCGGGGTGAAAATTGCAAAAAACACAGTTGATGGACAGAATGTAGAACAATGTCATACATTCACCCCAGTACAAGGATCTGGGCCTAAATCCATTGTTTTTTGAACTCCACACCACCCTGGGTTAGACACTGGCTATATGCAAATCAGCTCTGACCCTGTGCCTCATGGGAACAGTCCAGTCCGAACTACCAAGCCATGTCTTTCCCAGACCGGAATTAAGCCTCCAAGGACCGGTTTCTGGCTATCAGCCTTCATCAGCCTGGATAGCTTGACTCCAGTGGTGTGGAGAGCCTGGGACTCACGTCTGAGCATGCCCAGCACACTCGGGGTGAAAATTGCAAAAAACACAGTTGATGGACAGAATGTAGAACAATGTCATACATTCACCCCAGTACAAGGATCTGGGCCTAAATCCATCGTTTTTTTAACTCCACACCACCCTGGGTTAGACACTGGCTATAGGCAAATCAGCTCTGACCCGGTGCCTCATGGGAACAGTCCAGTCCGAACTACCTAACCATGTTTTTCCCAGACCGGAATTAAGCATCCAAGGACTGGTTTCTGGCTATCAGCCTTCATCAGCCTGGATAGCTTGACTCCAGTGGTGTGGAGAGCCTGGGACTCACGTCTGAGCATACCCAGCACACTCGGGGTGAAAATTGCAAAAAACACAGTTGATGGACAGAATGTAGAACAATGTCATACATTCACCCCAGTACAAGGATCTGGGCCTAAATCCATCGTTTTTTGAACTCCACACCACCCTGGGTTAGACACTGGCTATATGCAAATCAGCTCTGACCCTGTGCCTCATGGGAACAGTCCAGTCCGAACTATCAAGCCATGTCTTTCCCAGATCGGAATTAAGCATCCAAGGACCGGTTTCTGGCTATCAGCCTTCATCAGCCTGGATAGCTTGACTCCAGTGGTGTGGAGAGCCTGGGACTCACGTCTGAGCATACCCAGCACACTCGGGGTGAAAATTGCAAAAAACACAGTTGATGGACAGAATGTAGAACAATGTCATACATTCACCCCAGTACAAGGATCTGGGCCTAAATCCATCGTTTTTTGAACTCCACACCACCCTGGGTTAGACACTGGCTATATGCAAATCAGCTCTGACCCTGTGCCTCATGGGAACAGTCCAGTCCGAACTACCAAGCCATGTCTTTCCCAGACCGGAATTAAGCCTCCAAGGACCGGTTTCTGGCTATCAGCCTTCATCAGCCTGGATAGCTTGACTCCAGTGGTGTGGAGAGCCTGGGACTCACGTCTGAGCATGCCCAGCACACTCGGGGTGAAAATTGCAAAAAACACAGTTGATGGACAGAATGTAGAACAATGTCATACATTCACCCCAGTACAAGGATCTGGGCCTAAATCCATCGTTTTTTGAACTCCTCACCACCCTGGGTTAGACACTGGCTATAGGCAAATCAGCTCTGACCCGGTGCCTCATGGGAACAGTCCAGTCCGAACTACCTAACCATGTTTTTCCCAGACCGGAATTAAGCATCCAAGGACTGGTTTCTGGCTATCAGCCTTCATCAGCCTGGATAGCTTGACTCCAGTGGTGTGGAGAGCCTGGGACTCACGTCTGAGCATACCCAGCACACTCGGGGTGAAAATTGCAAAAAACACAGTTGATGGACAGAATGTAGAACAATGTCATACATTCACCCCAGTACAAGGATCTGGGCCTAAATCCATCGTTTTTTGAACTTCACACCACCCTGAGTTAGACACTGGCTATATGCAAATCAGCTCTGACCCTGTGCCTCATGGGAACAGTCCAGTCCGAACTACCAAGCCATGTCTTTCCCAGACCGGAATTAAGCATCCAAGGACCGGTTTCTGGCTATCAGCCTTCATCAGCCTGGATAGCTTGACTCCAGTGGTGTGGAGAGCCTGGGACTCACGTCTGAGCATACCCAGCACACTCGGGGTGAAAATTGCAAAAAACACAGTTGATGGACAGAATGTAGAACAATGTCATACATTCACCCCAGTACAAGGATCTGGGCCTAAATCCATCGTTTTTTTGCACTCCACACCACCCTGGGTTAGACACTGGCTATATGCAAATCAGCTCTGACCCTGTGCCTCATGGGAACAGTCCAGTCCGAACTACCAAGCCATGTCTTTCCCAGACCGGAATTAAGCATCCAAGGACCGGTTTCTGGCTATCAGCCTTCATCAGCCTGGATAGCTTGACTCCAGTGGTGTGGAGAACCTGGGACTCACGTCTGAGCATACCCAGCACACTCGGGGTGAAAATTGCAAAAAACACAGTTGATGGACAGAATGTAGAACATTGTCATACATTCACCCCAGTACAAGGATCTGGGCCTAAATCCATCGTTTTTTGGCACTCCACGCCACCCTGGGTTAGACACTGGCTATATGCAAATCAGCTCGGACCCTGTGCCTCTTGGGAACAGTCCAGTCCGAACTACCAAGCCATGTCTTTCCCAGACCGGAATTAAGCATCCAAGGACCGGTTTCTGGCTATCAGCCTTCATCAGCCTGGATAGCTTGACTCCAGTGGTGTGGAGAGCCTGGGACTCACGTCTGAGCATACCCAGCACACTCGGGGGGAAAATTGCAAAAAACACAGATGATGGACAGAATGTAGAACAATGTCATACATTCTCCCCAGTACAAGGATCTGGGCCTAAATCCATCGTTTCTTTGCACTCCACACCACCCTGGGTTATACACTGGCTATATGCAAATCAGCTCTGACCCTGTGCCTCTTGGGAACAGTCCAGTCCGAACTACCAAGCCATGTCTTTCCCAGACCGGAATTAAGCATCCAAGGACCGGTTTCTGGCTATCAGCCTTCATCAGCCTGGATAGCTTGACTCCAGTGGTGTGGAGAGCCTGGGACTCACGTCTGAGCATACCCAGCACACTCGGGGTGAAAATTGCAAAAAAACACAGTTGATGGACAGAATGTAGAACAATGTCATACATTCACCCCAGTACAAGGATCTGGGCCTAAATCCATCGTTTCTTTGCACTCCACACCACCCTGGGTTAGACACTGGCTATATGCAAATCAGCTCTGACCCTGTGCCTCATGGGAACAGTCCAGTCCGAACTACCAAGCCATGTCTTTCCCAGACCGGAATTAAGCATCCAAGGACCGGTTTCCGGCTATCAGCCTTCATCAGCCTGGATAGCTTGACTCCAGTGGTGTGGAGAGCCTGGGACTCACGTCTGAGTATACCCAGCACACTCGGGGTGAAAATTGCAAAAAACCCAGTTGATGGACAGAATGTAGAACAATGTCATAAATTCACACCAGTACAAGGATCTGGGCCTAAATCCATCGTTTTTTTGCACTCCACACCACCCTGGGTTAGACACTGGCTATATGCAAATCAGCTCTGACCCTGTGCCTCATGGGAACAGTCCAGTCCGAACTACCAAGCCATGTCTTTCCCAGACCGGAATTAAGCATCCAAGGACCGGTTTCTGGCTATCAGCCTTCATCAGCCTGGATAGCTTGACTCCAGTGGTGTGGAGAGCCTGGGACTCACGTCTGAGCATACCCAGCACACTCGGGGTGAAAATTGCAAAAAACACAGTTGATGGACAGAATGTAGAACAATGTCATACATTAACCCCAGTACAAGGATCGGGGCCTAAATCCATCGGTTTTTTGCACTCCACACCACCCTGGGTTAGACACTGGCTATAGGCAAATCAGCTCTGACCCTGTGCCTCATGGGAACAGTCCAGTCCGAACTACCAAGCCATGTCTTTCCCAGACCGGAATTAAGCATCCAAGGACCGGTTTCTGGCTATCAGCCTGGATAGCTTGACTCCAGTGGTGTGGAGAGCCTGGGACTCACGTCTGAGCATGCCCAGCACACTCGGGGTGAAAATTGCAAAAAACACAGTTGATGGACAGAATGTAGAACAATGTCATACATTCACCCCAGTACAAGGATCTGGGCCTAAATCCATCGTTTTTTGCACTCCACACCACCCTGGGTTAGACACTGGCTATAGGCAAATCAGCTCTGATCCGGTGCCTCATGGGAACAGTCCAGTCCGAACTACCTAACCATGTCTTTCCCAGACCGGAATTAAGCATCCAAGGACCGGTTTCTGGCTATCAGCCTTCATCAGCCTGGATAGCTTGACTCCAGTGGTGTGGAGAGCCTGGGACTCACGTCTGAGCATACCCAGCACACTCGGGGTGAAAATTGCAAAAAACACAGTTGATGGACAGAATGTAGAACAATGTCATACATTCACCCCAGTACAAGGATCTGGGCCTAAATCCATCGTTTTTGAACTCCACACCACCCTGGGTTAGACACTGGCTATATGCAAATCAGCTCTGACCCTGTGCCTCATGGGAACAGTCCAGTCCGAACTACCAAGCCATGTCTTTCCCAGACCGGAATTAAGCATCCAAGGACCGGTTTCTGGCTATCAGCCTTCATCAGCCTGGATAGCTTGACTCCAGTGGTGTGGAGAGCCTGGGACTCACGTCTGAGCATGCCCAGCACACTCGGGGTGAAAATTGCAAAAAACACAGTTGATGGACAGAATGTAGACCAATGTCATACATTCACCCCAGTACAAGGATCTGGGCCTAAATCCATCGTTTTTTGCACTCCACACCACCCTGGGTTAGACACTGGCTATAGGCAAATCAGCTCTGACCCGGTGCCTCATGGGAACAGTCCAGTCCGAACTACCTAACCATGTCTTTCCCAGACCGGAATTAAGCATCTAAGGACCGGTTTCTGGTTATCAGCCTTCATCAGCCTGGATAGCTTGACTCCAGTGGTGTGGAGAGCCTGGGACTCACGTCTGAGCATACCCAGCACACTCGGGGTGAAAATTGCAAAAAACACAGTTGATGGACAGAATGTAGAACAATGTCATACATTCACCCCAGTACAAGGATCTGGGCCTAAATCCATCGTTTTTTGAACTCCACACCACCCTGGGTTAGACACTGGCTATATGCAAATCAGCTCTGACCCTGTGCCTCATGGGAACAGTCCAGTCCGAACTATCAAGCCATGTCTTTCCCAGATCGGAATTAAGCATCCAAGGACCGGTTTCTGGCTATCAGCCTTCATCAGCCTGGATAGCTTGACTCCAGTGGTGTGGAGAGCCTGGGACTCACGTCTGAGCATACCCAGCACACTCGGGGTGAAAATTGCAAAAAACACAGTTGATGGACAGAATGTAGAACAATGTCATACATTCACCCCAGTACAAGGATCTGGGCCTAAATCCATCGTTTTTTGAACTCCACACCACCCTGGGTTAGACACTGGCTATATGCAAATCAGCTCTGACCCTGTGCCTCATGGGAACAGTCCAGTCCGAACTACCAAGCCATGTCTTTCCCAGACCGGAATTAAGCCTCCAAGGACCGGTTTCTGGCTATCAGCCTTCATCAGCCTGGATAGCTTGACTCCAGTGGTGTGGAGAGCCTGGGACTCACGTCTGAGCATGCCCAGCACACTCGGGGTGAAAATTGCAAAAAACACAGTTGATGGACAGAATGTAGAACAATGTCATACATTCACCCCAGTACAAGGATCTGGGCCTAAATCCATCGTTTTTTTAACTCCACACCACCCTGGGTTAGACACTGGCTATAGGCAAATCAGCTCTGACCCGGTGCCTCATGGGAACAGTCCAGTCCGAACTACCTAACCATGTTTTTCCCAGACCGGAATTAAGCATCCAAGGACTGGTTTCTGGCTATCAGCCTTCATCAGCCTGGATAGCTTGACTCCAGTGGTGTGGAGAGCCTGGGACTCACGTCTGAGCATACCCAGCACACTCGGGGTGAAAATTGCAAAAAACACAGTTGATGGACAGAATGTAGAACAAGGTCATACATTCACCCCAGTACAAGGATCTGGGCCTAAATCCATCGTTTTTTGAACTCCACACCACCCTGGGTTAGACACTGGCTATATGCAAATCAGCTCTGACCCTGTGCCTCATGGGAACAGTCCAGTCCGAACTATCAAGCCATGTCTTTCCCAGATCGGAATTAAGCATCCAAGGACCGGTTTCTGGCTATCAGCCTTCATCAGCCTGGATAGCTTGACTCCAGTGGTGTGGAGAGCCTGGGACTCACGTCTGAGCATACCCAGCACACTCGGGGTGAAAATTGCAAAAAACACAGTTGATGGACAGAATGTAGAACAATGTCATACATTCACCCCAGTACAAGGATCTGGGCCTAAATCCATCGTTTTTTGAACTCCACACCACCCTGGGTTAGACACTGGCTATATGCAAATCAGCTCTGACCCTGTGCCTCATGGGAACAGTCCAGTCCGAACTACCAAGCCATGTCTTTCCCAGACCGGAATTAAGCATCCAAGGACCGGTTTCTGGCTATCAGCCTTCATCAGCCTGGATAGCTTGACTCCAGTGGTGTGGAGAGCCTGGGACTCACGTCTGAGCATGCCCAGCACACTCGGGGTGAAAATTGCAAAAAACACAGTTGATGGACAGAATGTAGACCAATGTCATACATTCACCCCAGTACAAGGATCTGGGCCTAAATCCATCGTTTTTTGCACTCCACACCACCCTGGGTTAGACACTGGCTATAGGCAAATCAGCTCTGACCCGGTGCCTCATGGGAACAGTCCAGTCCGAACTACCTAACCATGTCTTTCCCAGACCGGAATTAAGCATCTAAGGACCGGTTTCTGGTTATCAGCCTTCATCAGCCTGGATAGCTTGACTCCAGTGGTGTGGAGAGCCTGGGACTCACGTCTGAGCATACCCAGCACACTCGGGGTGAAAATTGCAAAAAACACAGTTGATGGACAGAATGTAGAACAATGTCATACATTCACCCCAGTACAAGGATCTGGGCCTAAATCCATCGTTTTTTGAACTCCACACCACCCTGGGTTAGACACTGGCTATATGCAAATCAGCTCTGACCCTGTGCCTCATGGGAACAGTCCAGTCCGAACTATCAAGCCATGTCTTTCCCAGATCGGAATTAAGCATCCAAGGACCGGTTTCTGGCTATCAGCCTTCATCAGTCTGGATAGCTTGACTCCAGTGGTGTGGAGAGCCTGGGACTCAGGTCTGAGCATACCCAGCACACTCGGGGTGAAAATTGCAAAAAACACAGTTGATGGACAGAATGTAGAACAATGTCATACATTCACCCCAGTACAAGGATCTGGGCCTAAATCCATTGTTTTTTGAACTCCACACCACCCTGGGTTAGACACTGGCTATATGCAAATCAGCTCTGACCCTGTGCCTCATGGGAACAGTCCAGTCCGAACTACCAAGCCATGTCTTTCCCAGACCGGAATTAAGCCTCCAAGGACCGGTTTCTGGCTATCAGCCTTCATCAGCCTGGATAGCTTGACTCCAGTGGTGTGGAGAGCCTGGGACTCACGTCTGAGCATGCCCAGCACACTCGGGGTGAAAATTGCAAAAAACACAGTTGATGGACAGAATGTAGAACAATGTCATACATTCACCCCAGTACAAGGATCTGGGCCTAAATCCATCGTTTTTTTAACTCCACACCACCCTGGGTTAGACACTGGCTATAGGCAAATCAGCTCTGACCCGGTGCCTCATGGGAACAGTCCAGTCCGAACTACCTAACCATGTTTTTCCCAGACCGGAATTAAGCATCCAAGGACTGGTTTCTGGCTATCAGCCTTCATCAGCCTGGATAGCTTGACTCCAGTGGTGTGGAGAGCCTGGGACTCACGTCTGAGCATACCCAGCACACTCGGGGTGAAAATTGCAAAAAACACAGTTGATGGACAGAATGTAGAACAATGTCATACATTCACCCCAGTACAAGGATCTGGGCCTAAATCCATCGTTTTTTGAACTCCACACCACCCTGGGTTAGACACTGGCTATATGCAAATCAGCTCTGACCCTGTGCCTCATGGGAACAGTCCAGTCCGAACTATCAAGCCATGTCTTTCCCAGATCGGAATTAAGCATCCAAGGACCGGTTTCTGGCTATCAGCCTTCATCAGCCTGGATAGCTTGACTCCAGTGGTGTGGAGAGCCTGGGACTCACGTCTGAGCATACCCAGCACACTCGGGGTGAAAATTGCAAAAAACACAGTTGATGGACAGAATGTAGAACAATGTCATACATTCACCCCAGTACAAGGATCTGGGCCTAAATCCATCGTTTTTTGAACTCCACACCACCCTGGGTTAGACACTGGCTATATGCAAATCAGCTCTGACCCTGTGCCTCATGGGAACAGTCCAGTCCGAACTACCAAGCCATGTCTTTCCCAGACCGGAATTAAGCCTCCAAGGACCGGTTTCTGGCTATCAGCCTTCATCAGCCTGGATAGCTTGACTCCAGTGGTGTGGAGAGCCTGGGACTCACGTCTGAGCATGCCCAGCACACTCGGGGTGAAAATTGCAAAAAACACAGTTGATGGACAGAATGTAGAACAATGTCATACATTCACCCCAGTACAAGGATCTGGGCCTAAATCCATCGTTTTTTGAACTCCTCACCACCCTGGGTTAGACACTGGCTATAGGCAAATCAGCTCTGACCCGGTGCCTCATGGGAACAGTCCAGTCCGAACTACCTAACCATGTTTTTCCCAGACCGGAATTAAGCATCCAAGGACTGGTTTCTGGCTATCAGCCTTCATCAGCCTGGATAGCTTGACTCCAGTGGTGTGGAGAGCCTGGGACTCACGTCTGAGCATACCCAGCACACTCGGGGTGAAAATTGCAAAAAACACAGTTGATGGACAGAATGTAGAACAATGTCATACATTCACCCCAGTACAAGGATCTGGGCCTAAATCCATCGTTTTTTGAACTTCACACCACCCTGAGTTAGACACTGGCTATATGCAAATCAGCTCTGACCCTGTGCCTCATGGGAACAGTCCAGTCCGAACTACCAAGCCATGTCTTTCCCAGACCGGAATTAAGCATCCAAGGACCGGTTTCTGGCTATCAGCCTTCATCAGCCTGGATAGCTTGACTCCAGTGGTGTGGAGAGCCTGGGACTCACGTCTGAGCATACCCAGCACACTCGGGGTGAAAATTGCAAAAAACACAGTTGATGGACAGAATGTAGAACAATGTCATACATTCACCCCAGTACAAGGATCTGGGCCTAAATCCATCGTTTTTTTGCACTCCACACCACCCTGGGTTAGACACTGGCTATATGCAAATCAGCTCTGACCCTGTGCCTCATGGGAACAGTCCAGTCCGAACTACCAAGCCATGTCTTTCCCAGACCGGAATTAAGCATCCAAGGACCGGTTTCTGGCTATCAGCCTTCATCAGCCTGGATAGCTTGACTCCAGTGGTGTGGAGAACCTGGGACTCACGTCTGAGCATACCCAGCACACTCGGGGTGAAAATTGCAAAAAACACAGTTGATGGACAGAATGTAGAACATTGTCATACATTCACCCCAGTACAAGGATCTGGGCCTAAATCCATCGTTTTTTGGCACTCCACGCCACCCTGGGTTAGACACTGGCTATATGCAAATCAGCTCTGACCCTGTGCCTCATGGGAACAGTCCAGTCCGAACTACCAAGCCATGTCTTTCCCAGACCGGAATTAAGCATCCAAGGACCGGTTTCTGGCTATCAGCCTTCATCAGCCTGGATAGCTTGACTCCAGTGGTGTGGAGAGCCTGGGACTCACGTCTGAGCATACCCAGCACACTCGGGTGAAAATTGCAAAAAACACAGTTGATAGACAGAATCTAGAACAATGTCATACATTCACCCCAGTACAAGGATCTGGGCCTAAATCCATTGTTTTTTTGCACTCCACACCACCCTGGGTTAGACACTGGCTATATGCAAATCAGCTCTGACCCTGTGCCTCATGGGAACAGTCCAGTCCGAACTACCAAGCCATGTCTATCCCAGACCGGAATTAAGCATCCAAGGACCGGTTTCTGGCTATCAGCCTTCATCAGCCTGGATAGCTTGACTCCAGTGGTGTGGAGAGCCTGGGACTCACGTCTGAGCATACCCAGCACACTCGGGGTGAAAATTGCAAAAAACACATTGATGGACAGAATGTAGAACAATGTCATACATTCACCCCAGTACAAGGATCTGGGCCTAAATCCATCGTTTTTTTGAACTCACCACCACCCTGGGTTAGACACTGGCTATATGCAAATCAGCTCTGACCCTGTGCCTCATGGGAACAGTCCAGTCCGAACTACCAAGCCATGTCTTTCCCAGATCGGAATTAAGCATCCAAGGACCGGTTTCTGGCTATCAGCCTTCATCAGCCTGGATAGCTTGACTCCAGTGGTGTGGAGAGCCTGGGACTCACGTCTGAGCATACCCAGCACACACGGGGTGAAAATTGCAAAAAACACAGTTGATGGACAGAATGTAGAACAATGTCATACATTCACCCCAGTACAAGGATCTGGGCCTAAATCCATCGTTTTTTTGCACTCCACACCACCCTGGGTTAGACACTGGCTATATGCAAATCAGCTCTGACCCTGTGCCTCATGGGAACAGTCCAGTCCGAACTACCAAGCCATGTTCTGTCCCAGACCGGAATTAAGCATCCAAGGACCGGTTTCTGGCTATCAGCCTTCATCAGCCTGGATAGCTTGACTCCAGTGGTGTGGAGAGCCTGGGACTCACGTCTGAGCATACCCAGCACACTCGGGGTGAAAATTGCAAAAAACACAGTTGATGGACAGAATGTAGAACAATGTCATACATTCACCCCAGTACAAGGATCTGGGCCTAAATCCATCGGTTTTTTGCACTCCACACCACCCTGGGTTAGACACTGGCTATATGCAAATCAGCTCTGACCATGTGCCTCATGGGAACAGTCCAGTCCGAACTACCAAGCCATGTCTTTCCCAGACCGGAATTAAGCATCCAAGGACCGGTTTCTGGCTATCAGCCTTCATCAGCCTGGATAGCTTGACTCCAGTGGTGTGGAGAGCCTGGGACTCACGTCTGAGCATACCCAGCACACTCGGGGTGAAAATTGCAAAAAACACAGTTGATGGACAGAATATAGAACAATGTCATACATTCACCCCAGTACAAGGATCTGGGCCTAAATCCATCGTTTTTTTGCACTCCACACCACCCTGGGTTAGACACTGGCTATATGCAAATCAGCTCTGACCCTGTGCCTCATGGGAACAGTCCAGTCCGAACTACCAAGCCATGTCTATCCCAGACCGGAATTAAGCATCCAAGGACCGGTTTCTGGCTATCAGCCTTCATCAGCCTGGATAGCTTGACTCCAGTGGTGTGGAGAGCCTGGGACTCACGTCTGAGCATACCCAGCACACTCGGGGTGAAAATTGCAAAAAACACAGTTGATGGACAGAATGTAGAACAATGTCATACATTCTCCCCAGTACAAGGATCTGGGCCTAAATCCATTGTTTTTTTGAACTCCACACCACCCTGGGTTAGACACTGGCTATATGCAAATCAGCTCTGACCCTGTGCCTCATGGGAACAGTCCAGTCCGAACTACCAAGCCATGTCTTTCCCAGATCGGAATTAAGCATCCAAGGACCGGTTTCTGGCTATCAGCCTTCATCAGCCTGGATAGCTTGACTCCAGTGGTGTGGAGAGCCTGGGACTCACGTCTGAGCATACCCAGCACACTCGGGGTAAAAATTGCAAAAAACACAGTTGATGGACAGAATGTAGAACAATGTCATACATTCACCCCAGTACAAGGATCTGGGCCTAAATCCATCGTTTTTTTGCACTCCACACCACCCTGGGTTAGACACTGGCTATATGCAAATCAGTTCTGACCCTGTGCCTCATGGGAACAGTCCAATCCGAACTACCAAGCCTGGTCTTTCCCAGACCGGAATTAAGCATCCAAGGACCGGTTTCTGGCTATCAGCCTTCATCAGCCTGGATAGCTTGACTCCAGTGGTGTGGAGAGCCTGGGACTCACGTCTGAGCATACCCAGCACACTCGGGGTGAAAATTGCAAAAAACACAGTTGATGGACAGAATGTAGAACAATGTCATACATTCACCCCAGTACAAGGATCTGGGCCTAAATCCATCGTTTCTTTGCACTCCACACCACCCTGGGTTAGACACTGGCTATATGCAAATCAGCTCTGACCCTGTGCCTCATGGGAACAGTCCAGTCCGAACTACCAAGCCATGTCTTTCCCAGACCGGAATTAAGCATCCAAGGACCGGTTTCTGGCTATCATCCTGGATAGCTTGACTCCAGTGGTGTGGAGAGCCTGGGACTCACGTCTGAGCATGCCCAGCACACTCGGGGTGAAAATTGCAAAAAACACAGTTGATGGACAGAATGTAGAACAATGTCATACATTCACCCCAGTACAAGGATCTGGGCCTAAATCCATCGTTTTTTTGCACTCCACACCACCCTGGGTTAGACACTGGCTATAGGCAAATCAGCTCTGACCCGGTGCCTCAAGGGAACAGTCCAGTCCAAACTACCAAACCATGTCTTTCCCAGACCGGAATTAAGCATCCAAGGACCGGTTTCTGGCTATCAGCCTTCATCAGCCTGGATAGCTTGACTCCAGTGGTGTGGAGAGCCTGGGACTCATGTCTGAGCATACCCAGCACACTCGGGGTGAAAATTGCAAAAAACACAGTTGATGGACAGAATGTAGAACAATGTCATACATTCACCCCAGTACAAGGATCTGGGCCTAAATCCATCGTTTCTTTGCACTCCACACACCACCCTGGGTTAGACACTGGCTATATGCAAATCAGCTCTGACCCTGTGCCTCATGGGAACAGTCCAGTCCGAACTACCAAGCCATGTCTTTCCCAGACCGGAATTAAGCATCCAAGGACCGGTTTCCGGCTATCAGCCTTCATCAGCCTGGATAGCTTGACTCCAGTGGTGTGGAGAGCCTGGGACTCACGTCTGAGCATACCCAGCACACTCGGGGTGAAAATTGCAAAAAACCCAGTTGATGGACAGAATGTAGAACAATGTCATAAATTCACACCAGT
Source organism: Lissotriton helveticus (assembly GCF_964261635.1). NCBI lineage: Eukaryota > Metazoa > Chordata > Amphibia > Caudata > Salamandridae > Lissotriton > Lissotriton helveticus. Next base: position 250,354,353 of record NC_136062.1, read on the forward strand.
ACAAGGATCTGGGCCTAAATCCATCGTTTTTTTGCACTCCACACCACCCTGGGTTAGACACTGGCTATATGCAAATCAGCTCTGACCCTGTGCCTCATGGGAACAGTCCAGTCCGAACTACCAAGCCATGTCTTTCCCAGACCGGAATTAAGCATCCAAGGACCGGTTTCTGGCTATCAGCCTTCATCAGCCTGGATAGCTTGACTCCAGTGGTGTGGAGAGCCTGGGACTCACGTCTGAGCATACCCAGCACACTCGGGGTGAAAATTGCAAAAAACACAGTTGATGGACAGAATGTAGAACAAGGTCCTACATTCACCCCAGTACAAGGATCTGGGCCTAAATCCATCGTTTTTTGAACTCCACACCACCCTGGGTTAGACACTGGCTATATGCAAATCAGCTCTGACCCTGTGCCTCATGGGAACAGTCCAGTCCGAACTATCAAGCCATGTCTTTCCCAGATCGGAATTAAGCATCCAAGGACCGGTTTCTGGCTATCAGCCTTCATCAGCCTGGATAGCTTGACTCCAGTGGTGTGGAGAGCCTGGGACTCACGTCTGAGCATACCCAGCACACTCGGGGTGAAAATTGCAAAAAACACAGTTGATGGACAGAATGTAGAACAATGTCATACATTCACCCCAGTACAAGGATCTGGGCCTAAATCCATCGTTTTTTGAACTCCACACCACCCTGGGTTAGACACTGGCTATATGCAAATCAGCTCTGACCCTGTGCCTCATGGGAACAGTCCAGTCCGAACTACCAAGCCATGTCTTTCCCAGACCGGAATTAAGCATCCAAGGACCGGTTTCTGGCTATCAGCCTTCATCAGCCTGGATAGCTTGACTCCAGTGGTGTGGAGAGCCTGGGACTCACGTCTGAGCATGCCCAGCACACTCGGGGTGAAAATTGCAAAAAACACAGTTGATGGACAGAATGTAGACCAATGTCATACATTCACCCCAGTACAAGGATCTGGGCCTAAATCCATCGTTTTTTGCACTCCACACCACCCTGGGTTAGACACTGGCTATAGGCAAATCAGCTCTGACCCGGTGCCTCATGGGAACAGTCCAGTCCGAACTACCTAACCATGTCTTTCCCAGACCGGAATTAAGCATCTAAGGACCGGTTTCTGGTTATCAGCCTTCATCAGCCTGGATAGCTTGACTCCAGTGGTGTGGAGAGCCTGGGACTCACGTCTGAGCATACCCAGCACACTCGGGGTGAAAATTGCAAAAAACACAGTTGATGGACAGAATGTAGAACAATGTCATACATTCACCCCAGTACAAGGATCTGGGCCTAAATCCATCGTTTTTTGAACTCCACACCACCCTGGGTTAGACACTGGCTATATGCAAATCAGCTCTGACCCTGTGCCTCATGGGAACAGTCCAGTCCGAACTATCAAGCCATGTCTTTCCCAGATCGGAATTAAGCATCCAAGGACCGGTTTCTGGCTATCAGCCTTCATCAGTCTGGATAGCTTGACTCCAGTGGTGTGGAGAGCCTGGGACTCAGGTCTGAGCATACCCAGCACACTCGGGGTGAAAATTGCAAAAAACACAGTTGATGGACAGAATGTAGAACAATGTCATACATTCACCCCAGTACAAGGATCTGGGCCTAAATCCATTGTTTTTTGAACTCCACACCACCCTGGGTTAGACACTGGCTATATGCAAATCAGCTCTGACCCTGTGCCTCATGGGAACAGTCCAGTCCGAACTACCAAGCCATGTCTTTCCCAGACCGGAATTAAGCCTCCAAGGACCGGTTTCTGGCTATCAGCCTTCATCAGCCTGGATAGCTTGACTCCAGTGGTGTGGAGAGCCTGGGACTCACGTCTGAGCATGCCCAGCACACTCGGGGTGAAAATTGCAAAAAACACAGTTGATGGACAGAATGTAGAACAATGTCATACATTCACCCCAGTACAAGGATCTGGGCCTAAATCCATCGTTTTTTTAACTCCACACCACCCTGGGTTAGACACTGGCTATAGGCAAATCAGCTCTGACCCGGTGCCTCATGGGAACAGTCCAGTCCGAACTACCTAACCATGTTTTTCCCAGACCGGAATTAAGCATCCAAGGACTGGTTTCTGGCTATCAGCCTTCATCAGCCTGGATAGCTTGACTCCAGTGGTGTGGAGAGCCTGGGACTCACGTCTGAGCATACCCAGCACACTCGGGGTGAAAATTGCAAAAAACACAGTTGATGGACAGAATGTAGAACAATGTCATACATTCACCCCAGTACAAGGATCTGGGCCTAAATCCATCGTTTTTTGAACTCCACACCACCCTGGGTTAGACACTGGCTATATGCAAATCAGCTCTGACCCTGTGCCTCATGGGAACAGTCCAGTCCGAACTATCAAGCCATGTCTTTCCCAGATCGGAATTAAGCATCCAAGGACCGGTTTCTGGCTATCAGCCTTCATCAGCCTGGATAGCTTGACTCCAGTGGTGTGGAGAGCCTGGGACTCACGTCTGAGCATACCCAGCACACTCGGGGTGAAAATTGCAAAAAACACAGTTGATGGACAGAATGTAGAACAATGTCATACATTCACCCCAGTACAAGGATCTGGGCCTAAATCCATCGTTTTTTGAACTCCACACCACCCTGGGTTAGACACTGGCTATATGCAAATCAGCTCTGACCCTGTGCCTCATGGGAACAGTCCAGTCCGAACTACCAAGCCATGTCTTTCCCAGACCGGAATTAAGCCTCCAAGGACCGGTTTCTGGCTATCAGCCTTCATCAGCCTGGATAGCTTGACTCCAGTGGTGTGGAGAGCCTGGGACTCACGTCTGAGCATGCCCAGCACACTCGGGGTGAAAATTGCAAAAAACACAGTTGATGGACAGAATGTAGAACAATGTCATACATTCACCCCAGTACAAGGATCTGGGCCTAAATCCATCGTTTTTTGAACTCCTCACCACCCTGGGTTAGACACTGGCTATAGGCAAATCAGCTCTGACCCGGTGCCTCATGGGAACAGTCCAGTCCGAACTACCTAACCATGTTTTTCCCAGACCGGAATTAAGCATCCAAGGACTGGTTTCTGGCTATCAGCCTTCATCAGCCTGGATAGCTTGACTCCAGTGGTGTGGAGAGCCTGGGACTCACGTCTGAGCATACCCAGCACACTCGGGGTGAAAATTGCAAAAAACACAGTTGATGGACAGAATGTAGAACAATGTCATACATTCACCCCAGTACAAGGATCTGGGCCTAAATCCATCGTTTTTTGGCACTCCACGCCACCCTGGGTTAGACACTGGCTATATGCAAATCAGCTCTGACCCTGTGCCTCATGGGAACAGTCCAGTCCGAACTACCAAGCCATGTCTTTCCCAGACCGGAATTAAGCATCCAAGGACCGGTTTCTGGCTATCAGCCTTCATCAGCCTGGATAGCTTGACTCCAGTGGTGTGGAGAGCCTGGGACTCACGTCTGAGCATACCCAGCACACTCGGGTGAAAATTGCAAAAAACACAGTTGATAGACAGAATCTAGAACAATGTCATACATTCACCCCAGTACAAGGATCTGGGCCTAAATCCATTGTTTTTTTGCACTCCACACCACCCTGGGTTAGACACTGGCTATATGCAAATCAGCTCTGACCCTGTGCCTCATGGGAACAGTCCAGTCCGAACTACCAAGCCATGTCTATCCCACACCGGAATTAAGCATCCAAGGACCGGTTTCTGGCTATCAGCCTTCATCAGCCTGGATAGCTTGACTCCAGTGGTGTGGAGAGCCTGGGACTCACGTCTGAGCATGCCCAGCACACTCGGGGTGAAAATTGCAAAAAACACATTGATGGACAGAATGTAGAACAATGTCATACATTCACCCCAGTACAAGGATCTGGGCCTAAATCCATCGTTTTTTTTAACTCACCACCACCCTGGGTTAGACACTGGCTATATGCAAATCAGCTCTGACCCTGTGCCTCATGGGAACAGTACAGTCCGAACTACCAAGCCATGTCTTTCCCAGATCGGAATTAAGCATCCAAGGACCGGTTTCTGGCTATCAGCCTTCATCAGCCTGGATAGCTTGACTCCAGTGGTGTGGAGAGCCTGGGACTCACGTCTGAGCATACCCAGCACACACGGGGTGAAAATTGCAAAAAACACAGTTGATGGACAGAATGTAGAACAATGTCATACATTCACCCCAGTACAAGGATCTGGGCCTAAATCCATCGTTTTTTTGCACTCCACACCACCCTGGGTTAGACACTGGCTATATGCAAATCAGCTCTGACCCTGTGCCTCATGGGAACAGTCCAGTCCGAACTACCAAGCCATGTTCTGTCCCAGACCGGAATTAAGCATCCAAGGACCGGTTTCTGGCTATCAGCCTTCATCAGCCTGGATAGCTTGACTCCAGTGGTGTGGAGAGCCTGGGACTCACGTCTGAGCATACCCAGCACACTCGGGGTGAAAATTGCAAAAAACACAGTTGATGGACAGAATGTAGAACAATGTCATACATTCACCCCAGTACAAGGATCTGGGCCTAAATCCATCGGTTTTTTGCACTCCACACCACCCTGGGTTAGACACTGGCTATATGCAAATCAGCTCTGACCATGTGCCTCATGGGAACAGTCCAGTCCGAACTACCAAGCCATGTCTTTCCCAGACCGGAATTAAGCATCCAAGGACCGGTTTCTGGCTATCAGCCTTCATCAGCCTGGATAGCTTGACTCCAGTGGTGTGGAGAGCCTGGGACTCACGTCTGAGCATACCCAGCACACTCGGGGTGAAAATTGCAAAAAACACAGTTGATGGACAGAATATAGAACAATGTCATACATTCACCCCAGTACAAGGATCTGGGCCTAAATCCATCGTTTTTTTGCACTCCACACCACCCTGGGTTAGACACTGGCTATATGCAAATCAGCTCTTACCCTATGCCTCATGGGAACAGTCCAGTCCGAACTACCAAGCCATGTCTATCCCAGACCGGAATTAAGCATCCAAGGACCGGTTTCTGGCTATCAGCCTTCATCAGCCTGGATAGCTTGACTCCAGTGGTGTGGAGAGCCTGGGACTCACGTCTGAGCATACCCAGCACACTCGGGGTGAAAATTGCAAAAAACACAGTTGATGGACAGAATGTAGAACAATGTCATACATTCTCCCCAGTACAAGGATCTGGGCCTAAATCCATTGTTTTTTTGAACTCCACACCACCCTGGGTTAGACACTGGCTATATGCAAATCAGCTCTGACCCTGTGCCTCATGGGAACAGTCCAGTCCGAACTACCAAGCCATGTCTTTCCCAGATCGGAATTAAGCATCCAAGGACCGGTTTCTGGCTATCAGCCTTCATCAGCCTGGATAGCTTGACTCCAGTGGTGTGGAGAGCCTGGGACTCACGTCTGAGCATACCCAGCACACTCGGGGTAAAAATTGCAAAAAACACAGTTGATGGACAGAATGTAGAACAATGTCATACATTCACCCCAGTACAAGGATCTGGGCCTAAATCCATCGTTTTTTTGCACTCCACACCACCCTGGGTTAGACACTGGCTATATGCAAATCAGTTCTGACCCTGTGCCTCATGGGAACAGTCCAATCCGAACTACCAAGCCTGGTCTTTCCCAGACCGGAATTAAGCATCCAAGGACCGGTTTCTGGCTATCAGCCTTCATCAGCCTGGATAGCTTGACTCCAGTGGTGTGGAGAGCCTGGGACTCACGTCTGAGCATACCCAGCACACTCGGGGTGAAAATTGCAAAAAACACAGTTGATGGACAGAATGTAGAACAATGTCATACATTCACCCCAGTACAAGGATCTGGGCCTAAATCCATCGTTTCTTTGCACTCCACACCACCCTGGGTTAGACACTGGCTATATGCAAATCAGCTCTGACCCTGTGCCTCATGGGAACAGTCCAGTCCGAACTACCAAGCCATGTCTTTCCCAGACCGGAATTAAGCATCCAAGGACCGGTTTCTGGCTATCATCCTGGATAGCTTGACTCCAGTGGTGTGGAGAGCCTGGGACTCACGTCTGAGCATGCCCAGCACACTCGGGGTGAAAATTGCAAAAAACACAGTTGATGGACAGAATGTAGAACAATGTCATACATTCACCCCAGTACAAGGATCTGGGCCTAAATCCATCGTTTTTTTGCACTCCACACCACCCTGGGTTAGACACTGGCTATAGGCAAATCAGCTCTGACCCGGTGCCTCAAGGGAACAGTCCAGTCCGAACTACCAAACCATGTCTTTCCCAGACCGGAATTAAGCATCCAAGGACCGGTTTCTGGCTATCAGCCTTCATCAGCCTGGATAGCTTGACTCCAGTGGTGTGGAGAGCCTGGGACTCATGTCTGAGCATACCCAGCACACTCGGGGTGAAAATTGCAAAAAACACAGTTGATGGACAGAATGTAGAACAATGTCATACATTCACCCCAGTACAAGGATCTGGGCCTAAATCCATCGTTTCTTTGCACTCCACACACCACCCTGGGTTAGACACTGGCTATATGCAAATCAGCTCTGACCCTGTGCCTCATGGGAACAGTCCAGTCCGAACTACCAAGCCATGTCTTTCCCAGACCGGAATTAAGCATCCAAGGACCGGTTTCCGGCTATCAGCCTTCATCAGCCTGGATAGCTTGACTCCAGTGGTGTGGAGAGCCTGGGACTCACGTCTGAGCATACCCAGCACACTCGGGGTGAAAATTGCAAAAAACCCAGTTGATGGACAGAATGTAGAACAATGTCATAAATTCACACCAGTACAAGGATCTGGGCCTAAATCCATCGTTTTTTTGCACTCCACACCACCCTGGGTTAGACACTGGCTATATGCAAATCAGCTCTGACCCTGTGCCTCATGGGAACAGTCCAGTCCGAACTACCAAGCCATGTCTTTCCCAGACCGGAATTAAGCATCCAAGGACCGGTTTCTGGCTATCAGCCTTCATCAGCCTGGATAGCTTGACTCCAGTGGTGTGGAGAGCCTGGGACTCACGTCTGAGCATACCCAGCACACTCGGGGTGAAAATTGCAAAAAACACAGTTGATGGACAGAATGTAGAACAATGTCATACATTAACCCCAGTACAAGGATCGGGGCCTAAATCCATCGTTTTTTTGCACTCCACACCACCCTGGGTTAGACACTGGCTATAGGCAAATCAGCTCTGACCCTGTGCCTCATGGGAACAGTCCAGTCCGAACTACCAAGCCATGTCTTTCCCAGACCGGAATTAAGCATCCAAGGACCGGTTTCTGGCTATCAGCCTGGATAGCTTGACTCCAGTGGTGTGGAGAGCCTGGGACTCACGTCTGAGCATACCCAGCACACTCGGGGTGAAAATTGCAAAAAACACAGTTGATGGACAGAATGTAGAACAATGTCATACATTCACCCCAGTACAAGGATCTGGGCCTAAATCCATCGTTTTATGCACTCCACACCACCCTGGGTTAGACACTGGCTATATGCAAATCAGCTCTGACCCTGTGCCTCATGGGAACAGTCCAGTCCGAACTACCAAGCCATGTCTTTCCCAGATCGGAATTAAGCATCCAAGGACCGGTTTCTGGCTATCAGCCTTCATCAGCCTGGATAGCTTGACTCCAGTGGTGTGGAGAGCCTGGGACTCACGTCTGAGCATGCCCAGCACACTCGGGGTGAAAATTGCAAAAAACACAGTTGATGGACAGAATGTAGACCAATGTCATACATTCACCCCAGTACAAGGATCTGGGCCTAAATCCATCGTTTTTTGCACTCCACACCACCCTGGGTTAGACACTGGCTATAGGCAAATCAGCTCTGACCCGGTGCCTCATGGGAACAGTCCAGTCCGAACTACCTAACCATGTCTTTCCCAGACCGGAATTAAGCATCTAAGGACCGGTTTCTGGTTATCAGCCTTCATCAGCCTGGATAGCTTGACTCCAGTGGTGTGGAGAGCCTGGGACTCACGTCTGAGCATACCCAGCACACTCGGGGTGAAAATTGCAAAAAACACAGTTGATGGACAGAATGTAGAACAATGTCATACATTCACCCCAGTACAAGGATCTGGGCCTAAATCCATAGTTTTTTGAACTCCACACCACCCTGGGTTAGACACTGGCTATATGCAAATCAGCTCTGACCCTGTGCCTCATGGGAACAGTCCAGTCCGAACTATCAAGCCATGTCTTTCCCAGATCGGAATTAAGCATCCAAGGACCGGTTTCTGGCTATCAGCCTTCATCAGCCTGGATAGCTTGACTCCAGTGGTGTGGAGAGCCTGGGACTCACGTCTGAGCATACCCAGCACACTCGGGGTGAAAATTGCAAAAAACACAGTTGATGGACAGAATGTAGAACAATGTCATACATTCACCCCAGTACAAGGATCTGGGCCTAAATCCATCGTTTTTTGAACTCCACACCACCCTGGGTTAGACACTGGCTATATGCAAATCAGCTCTGACCCTGTGCCTCATGGGAACAGTCCAGTCCGAACTACCAAGCCATGTCTTTCCCAGACCGGAATTAAGCCTCCAAGGACCGGTTTCTGGCTATCAGCCTTCATCAGCCTGGATAGCTTGACTCCAGTGGTGTGGAGAGCCTGGGACTCACGTCTGAGCATGCCCAGCACACTCGGGGTGAAAATTGCAAAAAACACAGTTGATGGACAGAATGTAGAACAATGTCATACATTCACCCCAGTACAAGGATCTGGGCCTAAATCCATCGTTTTTTGAACTCCTCACCACCCTGGGTTAGACACTGGCTATAGGCAAATCAGCTCTGACCCGGTGCCTCATGGGAACAGTCCAGTCCGAACTACCTAACCATGTTTTTCCCAGACCGGAATTAAGCATCCAAGGACTGGTTTCTGGCTATCAGCCTTCATCAGCCTGGATAGCTTGACTCCAGTGGTGTGGAGAGCCTGGGACTCACGTCTGAGCATACCCAGCACACTCGGGGTGAAAATTGCAAAAAACACAGTTGATGGACAGAATGTAGAACAATGTCATACATTCACCCCAGTACAAGGATCTGGGCCTAAATCCATCGTTTTTTGGCACTCCACGCCACCCTGGGTTAGACACTGGCTATATGCAAATCAGCTCTGACCCTGTGCCTCATGGGAACAGTCCAGTCCGAACTACCAAGCCATGTCTTTCCCAGACCGGAATTAAGCATCCAAGGACCGGTTTCTGGCTATCAGCCTTCATCAGCCTGGATAGCTTGACTCCAGTGGTGTGGAGAGCCTGGGACTCACGTCTGAGCATACCCAGCACACTCGGGTGAAAATTGCAAAAAACACAGTTGATAGACAGAATCTAGAACAATGTCATACATTCACCCCAGTACAAGGATCTGGGCCTAAATCCATTGTTTTTTTGCACTCCACACCACCCTGGGTTAGACACTGGCTATATGCAAATCAGCTCTGACCCTGTGCCTCATGGGAACAGTCCAGTCCGAACTACCAAGCCATGTCTATCCCACACCGGAATTAAGCATCCAAGGACCGGTTTCTGGCTATCAGCCTTCATCAGCCTGGATAGCTTGACTCCAGTGGTGTGGAGAGCCTGGGACTCACGTCTGAGCATGCCCAGCACACTCGGGGTGAAAATTGCAAAAAACACATTGATGGACAGAATGTAGAACAATGTCATACATTCACCCCAGTACAAGGATCTGGGCCTAAATCCATCGTTTTTTTTAACTCACCACCACCCTGGGTTAGACACTGGCTATATGCAAATCAGCTCTGACCCTGTGCCTCATGGGAACAGTACAGTCCGAACTACCAAGCCATGTCTTTCCCAGATCGGAATTAAGCATCCAAGGACCGGTTTCTGGCTATCAGCCTTCATCAGCCTGGATAGCTTGACTCCAGTGGTGTGGAGAGCCTGGGACTCACGTCTGAGCATACCCAGCACACACGGGGTGAAAATTGCAAAAAACACAGTTGATGGACAGAATGTAGAACAATGTCATACATTCACCCCAGTACAAGGATCTGGGCCTAAATCCATCGTTTTTTTGCACTCCACACCACCCTGGGTTAGACACTGGCTATATGCAAATCAGCTCTGACCCTGTGCCTCATGGGAACAGTCCAGTCCGAACTACCAAGCCATGTTCTGTCCCAGACCGGAATTAAGCATCCAAGGACCGGTTTCTGGCTATCAGCCTTCATCAGCCTGGATAGCTTGACTCCAGTGGTGTGGAGAGCCTGGGACTCACGTCTGAGCATACCCAGCACACTCGGGGTGAAAATTGCAAAAAACACAGTTGATGGACAGAATGTAGAACAATGTCATACATTCACCCCAGTACAAGGATCTGGGCCTAAATCCATCGGTTTTTTGCACTCCACACCACCCTGGGTTAGACACTGGCTATATGCAAATCAGCTCTGACCATGTGCCTCATGGGAACAGTCCAGTCCGAACTACCAAGCCATGTCTTTCCCAGACCGGAATTAAGCATCCAAGGACCGGTTTCTGGCTATCAGCCTTCATCAGCCTGGATAGCTTGACTCCAGTGGTGTGGAGAGCCTGGGACTCACGTCTGAGCATACCCAGCACACTCGGGGTGAAAATTGCAAAAAACACAGTTGATGGACAGAATATAGAACAATGTCATACATTCACCCCAGTACAAGGATCTGGGCCTAAATCCATCGTTTTTTTGCACTCCACACCACCCTGGGTTAGACACTGGCTATATGCAAATCAGCTCTTACCCTATGCCTCATGGGAACAGTCCAGTCCGAACTACCAAGCCATGTCTATCCCAGACCGGAATTAAGCATCCAAGGACCGGTTTCTGGCTATCAGCCTTCATCAGCCTGGATAGCTTGACTCCAGTGGTGTGGAGAGCCTGGGACTCACGTCTGAGCATACCCAGCACACTCGGGGTGAAAATTGCAAAAAACACAGTTGATGGACAGAATGTAGAACAATGTCATACATTCTCCCCAGTACAAGGATCTGGGCCTAAATCCATTGTTTTTTTGAACTCCACACCACCCTGGGTTAGACACTGGCTATATGCAAATCAGCTCTGACCCTGTGCCTCATGGGAACAGTCCAGTCCGAACTACCAAGCCATGTCTTTCCCAGATCGGAATTAAGCATCCAAGGACCGGTTTCTGGCTATCAGCCTTCATCAGCCTGGATAGCTTGACTCCAGTGGTGTGGAGAGCCTGGGACTCACGTCTGAGCATACCCAGCACACTCGGGGTAAAAATTGCAAAAAACACAGTTGATGGACAGAATGTAGAACAATGTCATACATTCACCCCAGTACAAGGATCTGGGCCTAAATCCATCGTTTTTTTGCACTCCACACCACCCTGGGTTAGACACTGGCTATATGCAAATCAGTTCTGACCCTGTGCCTCATGGGAACAGTCCAATCCGAACTACCAAGCCTGGTCTTTCCCAGACCGGAATTAAGCATCCAAGGACCGGTTTCTGGCTATCAGCCTTCATCAGCCTGGATAGCTTGACTCCAGTGGTGTGGAGAGCCTGGGACTCACGTCTGAGCATACCCAGCACACTCGGGGTGAAAATTGCAAAAAACACAGTTGATGGACAGAATGTAGAACAATGTCATACATTCACCCCAGTACAAGGATCTGGGCCTAAATCCATCGTTTCTTTGCACTCCACACCACCCTGGGTTAGACACTGGCTATATGCAAATCAGCTCTGACCCTGTGCCTCATGGGAACAGTCCAGTCCGAACTACCAAGCCATGTCTTTCCCAGACCGGAATTAAGCATCCAAGGACCGGTTTCTGGCTATCATCCTGGATAGCTTGACTCCAGTGGTGTGGAGAGCCTGGGACTCACGTCTGAGCATGCCCAGCACACTCGGGGTGAAAATTGCAAAAAACACAGTTGATGGACAGAATGTAGAACAATGTCATACATTCACCCCAGTACAAGGATCTGGGCCTAAATCCATCGTTTTTTTGCACTCCACACCACCCTGGGTTAGACACTGGCTATAGGCAAATCAGCTCTGACCCGGTGCCTCAAGGGAACAGTCCAGTCCGAACTACCAAACCATGTCTTTCCCAGACCGGAATTAAGCATCCAAGGACCGGTTTCTGGCTATCAGCCTTCATCAGCCTGGATAGCTTGACTCCAGTGGTGTGGAGAGCCTGGGACTCATGTCTGAGCATACCCAGCACACTCGGGGTGAAAATTGCAAAAAACACAGTTGATGGACAGAATGTAGAACAATGTCATACATTCACCCCAGTACAAGGATCTGGGCCTAAATCCATCGTTTCTTTGCACTCCACACACCACCCTGGGTTAGACACTGGCTATATGCAAATCAGCTCTGACCCTGTGCCTCATGGGAACAGTCCAGTCCGAACTACCAAGCCATGTCTTTCCCAGACCGGAATTAAGCATCCAAGGACCGGTTTCCGGCTATCAGCCTTCATCAGCCTGGATAGCTTGACTCCAGTGGTGTGGAGAGCCTGGGACTCACGTCTGAGCATACCCAGCACACTCGGGGTGAAAATTGCAAAAAACCCAGTTGATGGACAGAATGTAGAACAATGTCATAAATTCACACCAGTACAAGGATCTGGGCCTAAATCCATCGTTTTTTTGCACTCCACACCACCCTGGGTTAGACACTGGCTATATGCAAATCAGCTCTGACCCTGTGCCTCATGGGAACAGTCCAGTCCGAACTACCAAGCCATGTCTTTCCCAGACCGGAATTAAGCATCCAAGGACCGGTTTCTGGCTATCAGCCTTCATCAGCCTGGATAGCTTGACTCCAGTGGTGTGGAGAGCCTGGGACTCACGTCTGAGCATACCCAGCACACTCGGGGTGAAAATTGCAAAAAACACAGTTGATGGACAGAATGTAGAACAATGTCATACATTAACCCCAGTACAAGGATCGGGGCCTAAATCCATCGTTTTTTTGCACTCCACACCACCCTGGGTTAGACACTGGCTATAGGCAAATCAGCTCTGACCCTGTGCCTCATGGGAACAGTCCAGTCCGAACTACCAAGCCATGTCTTTCCCAGACCGGAATTAAGCATCCAAGGACCGGTTTCTGGCTATCAGCCTGGATAGCTTGACTCCAGTGGTGTGGAGAGCCTGGGACTCACGTCTGAGCATACCCAGCACACTCGGGGTGAAAATTGCAAAAAACACAGTTGATGGACAGAATGTAGAACAATGTCATACATTCACCCCAGTACAAGGATCTGGGCCTAAATCCATCGTTTTATGCACTCCACACCACCCTGGGTTAGACACTGGCTATATGCAAATCAGCTCTGACCCTGTGCCTCATGGGAACAGTCCAGTCCGAACTACCAAGCCATGTCTTTCCCAGATCGGAATTAAGCATCCAAGGACCGGTTTCTGGCTATCAGCCTTCATCAGCCTGGATAGCTTGACTCCAGTGGTGTGGAGAGCCTGGGACTCACGTCTGAGCATGCCCAGCACACTCGGGGTGAAAATTGCAAAAAACACAGTTGATGGACAGAATGTAGACCAATGTCATACATTCACCCCAGTACAAGGATCTGGGCCTAAATCCATCGTTTTTTGCACTCCACACCACCCTGGGTTAGACACTGGCTATAGGCAAATCAGCTCTGACCCGGTGCCTCATGGGAACAGTCCAGTCCGAACTACCTAACCATGTCTTTCCCAGACCGGAATTAAGCATCTAAGGACCGGTTTCTGGTTATCAGCCTTCATCAGCCTGGATAGCTTGACTCCAGTGGTGTGGAGAGCCTGGGACTCACGTCTGAGCATACCCAGCACACTCGGGGTGAAAATTGCAAAAAACACAGTTGATGGACAGAATGTAGAACAATGTCATACATTCACCCCAGTACAAGGATCTGGGCCTAAATCCATAGTTTTTTGAACTCCACACCACCCTGGGTTAGACACTGGCTATATGCAAATCAGCTCTGACCCTGTGCCTCATGGGAACAGTCCAGTCCGAACTATCAAGCCATGTCTTTCCCAGATCGGAATTAAGCATCCAAGGACCGGTTTCTGGCTATCAGCCTTCATCAGCCTGGATAGCTTGACTCCAGTGGTGTGGAGAGCCTGGGACTCACGTCTGAGCATACCCAGCACACTCGGGGTGAAAATTGCAAAAAACACAGTTGATGGACAGAATGTAGAACAATGTCATACATTCACCCCAGTACAAGGATCTGGGCCTAAATCCATCGTTTTTTGAACTCCACACCACCCTGGGTTAGACACTGGCTATATGCAAATCAGCTCTGACCCTGTGCCTCATGGGAACAGTCCAGTCCGAACTACCAAGCCATGTCTTTCCCAGACCGGAATTAAGCCTCCAAGGACCGGTTTCTGGCTATCAGCCTTCATCAGCCTGGATAGCTTGACTCCAGTGGTGTGGAGAGCCTGGGACTCACGTCTGAGGATACCCAGCACACTCAGGGTGAAAATTGCAAAAAACACAGTAGATGGACAGAATGTAGAACAATGTCATACATTCACCCCAGTACAAGGATCTGGGCCTAAATCCATTGTTTTTTTGCACTCCACACCACCCTGGGTTAGACACTGGCTATAGGCAAATCAGCTCTGACCCTGTGCCTCATGGGAACAGTCCAGTCCGAACTGCCAAGCCATGTCTTTCCCAGACCAGAATTAAGCATCCAAGGACCAGTTTCTGGCTATCAGCCTTCATAAGCCTGGATAGCTTGACTCCAGTGGTGTGGAGAGCCTGGGACTCACGTCTGAGCATACCCAGCACACTCGGGGTGAAAATTGCAAAAAACACAGTTGATGGACAGAATGTAGAACAATGTCATACATTCACCCCAGTACAAGGATCTGGGCCTAAATCCATCGTTTTTCTGAACTCCACACCACCCTGGGTTAGACACTGGCTATATGCAAATCAGCTCTGACCCTGTGCCTCATGGGAACAGTCCAGTCCGAACTACCAAGCCATGTCTTTCCCGGACCGGAATTAAGCATCCAAGGACCGGTTTCTGGCTATCAGCCTTCATCAGCCTGGATAGCTTGACTCCAGTGGTGTGGAGAGCCTGGGACTCACGTCTGAGCCTACCCAGCACACTCGGGGTGAAAATTGCAAAAAACACAGTTGATGGACAGAATGTAGAACAATGTCATACATTCACCCCAGTACAAGGATCTGGGCCTAAATCCATCGTTTTTTGCACTTCACACCACCCTGGGTTAGACACTGGCTATATGCAAATCAGCTCTGACCCTGTGCCTCATGGGAACAGTCCAGTCCGAACTACCAAGCCATGTCTTTCCCAGACCGGAATTAAGCATCCAAGGACCGGTTTCTGGCTATCAGCCTTCATCAGCCTGGATAGCTTGACTCCAGAGGTCTGGAGAGCCTGGGACTCACGTCTGAGCATACCCAGCACACTCGGGTGAAAATTGCAAAAAACACAGTTGATGGACAGAATGTAGAACAATGTCATACATTCACCCCAGTACAAGGATCTGGGCCTAAATCCATCGTTTTTTTGCACTCCACACCACCCTGGGTTAGACACTGACTATATGCAAATCAGCTCTGACCCTGTGCCTCATGGGAACAGTCCAGTCCGAACTACCAAGCCATGTCTTTCCCAGACCGGAATTAAGCATCCAAGGACCGGTTTCTGGCTATCAGCCTTCATCAGCCTGGATAGCTTGACTCCAGTGGTGTGGAGAGCCTGGGACTCACGTCTGAGCATACCCAGCACACTCGGGGTGAAAATTGCAAAAAACACAGTTGATGGACAGAATGTAGAACAATGTCATACATTCACCCCAGTACAAGGATCTGGGCCTAAATCCATCGTTTCTTTGCACTCCACACCACCCTGGGTTAGACACTGGCTATATGCAAATCAGCTCTGACCCTGTGCCTCATGGGAACAGTCCAGTCCGAACTACCAAGCCATGTCTTTCCCAGACCGGAATTAAGCATCCAAGGACCGGTTTCTGGCTATCATCCTGGATAGCTTGACTCCAGTGGTGTGGAGAGCCTGGGACTCACGTCTGAGCATGCCCAGCACACTCGGGGTGAAAATTGCAAAAAACACAGTTGATGGACAGAATGTAGAACAATGTCATACATTCACCCCAGTACAAGGATCTGGGCCTAAATCCATCGTTTTTTTGCACTCCACACCACCCTGGGTTAGACACTGGCTATAGGCAAATCAGCTCTGACCCGGTGCCTCAAGGGAACAGTCCAGTCCGAACTACCAAACCATGTCTTTCCCAGACCGGAATTAAGCATCCAAGGACCGGTTTCTGGCTATCAGCCTTCATCAGCCTGGATAGCTTGACTCCAGTGGTGTGGAGAGCCTGGGACTCATGTCTGAGCATACCCAGCACACTCGGGGTGAAAATTGCAAAAAACACAGTTGATGGACAGAATGTAGAACAATGTCATACATTCACCCCAGTACAAGGATCTGGGCCTAAATCCATCGTTTCTTTGCACTCCACACACCACCCTGGGTTAGACACTGGCTATATGCAAATCAGCTCTGACCCTGTGCCTCATGGGAACAGTC
Organism: Lissotriton helveticus; assembly: GCF_964261635.1. NCBI lineage: Eukaryota > Metazoa > Chordata > Amphibia > Caudata > Salamandridae > Lissotriton > Lissotriton helveticus. The sequence goes on from NC_136062.1 coordinate 250,370,970, forward strand.
CAGTCCGAACTACCAAGCCATGTCTTTCCCAGACCGGAATTAAGCATCCAAGGACCGGTTTCCGGCTATCAGCCTTCATCAGCCTGGATAGCTTGACTCCAGTGGTGTGGAGAGCCTGGGACTCACGTCTGAGCATACCCAGCACACTCGGGGTGAAAATTGCAAAAAACCCAGTTGATGGACAGAATGTAGAACAATGTCATAAATTCACACCAGTACAAGGATCTGGGCCTAAATCCATCGTTTTTTTGCACTCCACACCACCCTGGGTTAGACACTGGCTATATGCAAATCAGCTCTGACCCTGTGCCTCATGGGAACAGTCCAGTCCGAACTACCAAGCCATGTCTTTCCCAGACCGGAATTAAGCATCCAAGGACCGGTTTCTGGCTATCAGCCTTCATCAGCCTGGATAGCTTGACTCCAGTGGTGTGGAGAGCCTGGGACTCACGTCTGAGCATACCCAGCACACTCGGGGTGAAAATTGCAAAAAACACAGTTGATGGACAGAATGTAGAACAATGTCATACATTAACCCCAGTACAAGGATCGGGGCCTAAATCCATCGTTTTTTTGCACTCCACACCACCCTGGGTTAGACACTGGCTATAGGCAAATCAGCTCTGACCCTGTGCCTCATGGGAACAGTCCAGTCCGAACTACCAAGCCATGTCTTTCCCAGACCGGAATTAAGCATCCAAGGACCGGTTTCTGGCTATCAGCCTGGATAGCTTGACTCCAGTGGTGTGGAGAGCCTGGGACTCACGTCTGAGCATACCCAGCACACTCGGGGTGAAAATTGCAAAAAACACAGTTGATGGACAGAATGTAGAACAATGTCATACATTCACCCCAGTACAAGGATCTGGGCCTAAATCCATCGTTTTATGCACTCCACACCACCCTGGGTTAGACACTGGCTATATGCAAATCAGCTCTGACCCTGTGCCTCATGGGAACAGTCCAGTCCGAACTACCAAGCCATGTCTTTCCCAGATCGGAATTAAGCATCCAAGGACCGGTTTCTGGCTATCAGCCTTCATCAGCCTGGATAGCTTGACTCCAGTGGTGTGGAGAGCCTGGGACTCACGTCTGAGCATGCCCAGCACACTCGGGGTGAAAATTGCAAAAAACACAGTTGATGGACAGAATGTAGACCAATGTCATACATTCACCCCAGTACAAGGATCTGGGCCTAAATCCATCGTTTTTTGCACTCCACACCACCCTGGGTTAGACACTGGCTATAGGCAAATCAGCTCTGACCCGGTGCCTCATGGGAACAGTCCAGTCCGAACTACCTAACCATGTCTTTCCCAGACCGGAATTAAGCATCTAAGGACCGGTTTCTGGTTATCAGCCTTCATCAGCCTGGATAGCTTGACTCCAGTGGTGTGGAGAGCCTGGGACTCACGTCTGAGCATACCCAGCACACTCGGGGTGAAAATTGCAAAAAACACAGTTGATGGACAGAATGTAGAACAATGTCATACATTCACCCCAGTACAAGGATCTGGGCCTAAATCCATCGTTTTTTGAACTCCACACCACCCTGGGTTAGACACTGGCTATATGCAAATCAGCTCTGACCCTGTGCCTCATGGGAACAGTCCAGTCCGAACTATCAAGCCATGTCTTTCCCAGATCGGAATTAAGCATCCAAGGACCGGTTTCTGGCTATCAGCCTTCATCAGCCTGGATAGCTTGACTCCAGTGGTGTGGAGAGCCTGGGACTCACGTCTGAGCATACCCAGCACACTCGGGGTGAAAATTGCAAAAAACACAGTTGATGGACAGAATGTAGAACAATGTCATACATTCACCCCAGTACAAGGATCTGGGCCTAAATCCATCGTTTTTTGAACTCCACACCACCCTGGGTTAGACACTGGCTATATGCAAATCAGCTCTGACCCTGTGCCTCATGGGAACAGTCCAGTCCGAACTACCAAGCCATGTCTTTCCCAGACCGGAATTAAGCCTCCAAGGACCGGTTTCTGGCTATCAGCCTTCATCAGCCTGGATAGCTTGACTCCAGTGGTGTGGAGAGCCTGGGACTCACGTCTGAGGATACCCAGCACACTCAGGGTGAAAATTGCAAAAAACACAGTAGATGGACAGAATGTAGAACAATGTCATACATTCACCCCAGTACAAGGATCTGGGCCTAAATCCATCGTTTTTTTGCACTCCACACCACCCTGGGTTAGACACTGGCTATAGGCAAATCAGCTCTGACCCTGTGCCTCATGGGAACAGTCCAGTCCGAACTGCCAAGCCATGTCTTTCCCAGACCAGAATTAAGCATCCAAGGACCAGTTTCTGGCTATCAGCCTTCATCTGCCTGGATAGCTTGACTCCAGTGGTGTGGAGAGCCTGGGACTCACGTCTGAGCATACCCAGCACACTCGGGGTAAAAATTGCAAAAACACAGTTGATGGACAGAATGTAGAACAATGTCATACATTCACCCCAGTACAAGGATCTGGGCCTAAATCCATCGTTTTTTTGCACTCCACACCACCCTGGGTTAGACACTGGCTATAAGCAAATCAGCTCTGACCCTGTGCCTCATGGGAATAGTCCAGTCCGAACTACCAAGCCTGGTCTTTCCCAGACCGGAATTAAGCATCCAAGGACCGGTTTCTGGCTATCAGCCTTCATCAGCCTGGATAGCTTGACTCCAGTGGTGTGGAGAGCCTGGGACTCATGTCTGAGCATACCCAGCACACTCGGGGTGAAAATTGCAAAAAACACAGTTGATGGACAGAATGTAGAACAATGTCATACATTCACCCCAGTACAAGGATCTGGGCCTAAATCCATCGTTTCTTTGCACTCCACACACCACCCTGGGTTAGACACTGGCTATATGCAAATCAGCTCTGACCCTGTGCCTCATGGGAACAGTCCAGTCCGAACTACCAAGCCATGTCTTTCCCAGACCGGAATTAAGCATCCAAGGACCGGTTTCCGGCTATCAGCCTTCATCAGCCTGGATAGCTTGACTCCAGTGGTGTGGAGAGCCTGGGACTCACGTCTGAGCATACCCAGCACACTCGGGGTGAAAATTGCAAAAAACCCAGTTGATGGACAGAATGTAGAACAATGTCATAAATTCACACCAGTACAAGGATCTGGGCCTAAATCCATCGTTTTTTTGCACTCCACACCACCCTGGGTTAGACACTGGCTATATGCAAATCAGCTCTGACCCTGTGCCTCATGGGAACAGTCCAGTCCGAACTACCAAGCCATGTCTTTCCCAGACCGGAATTAAGCATCCAAGGACCGGTTTCTGGCTATCAGCCTTCATCAGCCTGGATAGCTTGATTCCAGTGGTGTGGAGAGCCTGGGACTCACGTCTGAGCATACCCAGCACACTCGGGGTGAAAATTGCAAAAAACACAGTTGATGGACAGAATGTAGAACAATGTCATACATTAACCCCAGTACAAGGATCGGGGCCTAAATCCATCGTTTTTTTGCACTCCACACCACCCTGGGTTAGACACTGGCTATAGGCAAATCAGCTCTGACCCTGTGCCTCATGGGAACAGTCCAGTCCGAACTACCAAGCCATGTCTTTCCCAGACCGGAATTAAGCATCCAAGGACCGGTTTCTGGCTATCAGCCTGGATAGCTTGACTCCAGTGGTGTGGAGAGCCTGGGACTCACGTCTGAGCATACCCAGCACACTCGGGGTGAAAATTGCAAAAAACACAGTTGATGGACAGAATGTAGAACAATGTCATACATTCACCCCAGTACAAGGATCTGGGCCTAAATCCATCGTTTTATGCACTCCACACCACCCTGGGTTAGACACTGGCTATATGCAAATCAGCTCTGACCCTGTGCCTCATGGGAACAGTCCAGTCCGAACTACCAAGCCATGTCTTTCCCAGATCGGAATTAAGCATCCAAGGACCGGTTTCTGGCTATCAGCCTTCATCAGCCTGGATAGCTTGACTCCAGTGGTGTGGAGAGCCTGGGACTCACGTCTGAGCATGCCCAGCACACTCGGGGTGAAAATTGCAAAAAACACAGTTGATGGACAGAATGTAGACCAATGTCATACATTCACCCCAGTACAAGGATCTGGGCCTAAATCCATCGTTTTTTGCACTCCACACCACCCTGGGTTAGACACTGGCTATAGGCAAATCAGCTCTGACCCGGTGCCTCATGGGAACAGTCCAGTCCGAACTACCTAACCATGTCTTTCCCAGACCGGAATTAAGCATCTAAGGACCGGTTTCTGGTTATCAGCCTTCATCAGCCTGGATAGCTTGACTCCAGTGGTGTGGAGAGCCTGGGACTCACGTCTGAGCATACCCAGCACACTCGGGGTGAAAATTGCAAAAAACACAGTTGATGGACAGAATGTAGAACAATGTCATACATTCACCCCAGTACAAGGATCTGGGCCTAAATCCATCGTTTTTTGAACTCCACACCACCCTGGGTTAGACACTGGCTATATGCAAATCAGCTCTGACCCTGTGCCTCATGGGAACAGTCCAGTCCGAACTATCAAGCCATGTCTTTCCCAGATCGGAATTAAGCATCCAAGGACCGGTTTCTGGCTATCAGCCTTCATCAGCCTGGATAGCTTGACTCCAGTGGTGTGGAGAGCCTGGGACTCACGTCTGAGCATACCCAGCACACTCGGGGTGAAAATTGCAAAAAACACAGTTGATGGACAGAATGTAGAACAATGTCATACATTCACCCCAGTACAAGGATCTGGGCCTAAATCCATCGTTTTTTGAACTCCACACCACCCTGGGTTAGACACTGGCTATATGCAAATCAGCTCAAACCCTGTGCCTCATGGGAACAGTCCAGTCCAAACTACCAAGCCATGTCTTTCCCAGACCGGAATTAAGCCTCCAAGGACCGGTTTCTGGCTATCAGCCTTCATCAGCCTGGATAGCTTGACTCCAGTGGTGTGGAGAGCCTGGGACTCACGTCTGAGGATACCCAGCACACTCAGGGTGAAAATTGCAAAAAACACAGTAGATGGACAGAATGTAGAACAATGTCATACATTCACCCCAGTACAAGGATCTGGGCCTAAATCCATCGTTTTTTTGCACTCCACACCACCCTGGGTTAGACACTGGCTATAGGCAAATCAGCTCTGACCCTGTGCCTCATGGGAACAGTCCAGTCCGAACTGCCAAGCCATGTCTTTCCCAGACCAGAATTAAGCATCCAAGGACCAGTTTCTGGCTATCAGCCTTCATAAGCCTGGATAGCTTGACTCCAGTGGTGTGGAGAGCCTGGGACTCACGTCTGAGCATACCCAGCACACTCGGGGTGAAAATTGCAAAAAACACAGTTGATGGACAGAATGTAGAACAATGTCATACATTCACCCCAGTACAAGGATCTGGGCCTAAATCCATCGTTTTTCTGAACTCCACACCACCCTGGGTTAGACACTGGCTATATGCAAATCAGCTCTGACCCTGTGCCTCATGGGAACAGTCCAGTCCGAACTACCAAGCCATGTCTTTCCCGGACCGGAATTAAGCATCCAAGGACCGGTTTCTGGCTATCAGCCTTCATCAGCCTGGATAGCTTGACTCCAGTGGTGTGGAGAGCCTGGGACTCACGTCTGAGCCTACCCAGCACACTCGGGGTGAAAATTGCAAAAAACACAGTTGATGGACAGAATGTAGAACAATGTCATACATTCACCCCAGTACAAGGATCTGGGCCTAAATCCATCGTTTTTTGCACTTCACACCACCCTGGGTTAGACACTGGCTATATGCAAATCAGCTCTGACCCTGTGCCTCATGGGAACAGTCCAGTCCGAACTACCAAGCCATGTCTTTCCCAGACCGGAATTAAGCATCCAAGGACCGGTTTCTGGCTATCAGCCTTCATCAGCCTGGATAGCTTGACTCCAGAGGTCTGGAGAGCCTGGGACTCACGTCTGAGCATACCCAGCACACTCGGGGTGAAAATTGCAAAAAACACAGTTGATGGACAGAATGTAGAACAATGTCATACATTCACCCCAGTACAAGGATCTGGGCCTAAATCCATCGTTTTTTTGCACTCCACACCACCCTGGGTTAGACACTGACTATATGCAAATCAGCTCTGACCCTGTGCCTCATGGGAACAGTCCAGTCCGAACTACCAAGCCATGTCTTTCCCAGACCGGAATTAAGCATCCAAGGACCGGTTTCTGGCTATCAGCCTTCATCAGCCTGGATAGCTTGACTCCAGTGGTGTGGAGAACCTGGGACTCACGTCTGAGCATACCCAGCACACTCGGGGTGAAAATTGCAAAAAACACAGTTGATGGACAGAATGTAGAACATTGTCATACATTCACCCCAGTACAAGGATCTGGGCATAAATCCATCGTTTTTTGGCACTCCACACCACCCTGGGTTAGACACTGGCTATATGCAAATCAGCTCTGACCCTGTGCCTCATGGGAACAGTCCAGTCCGAACTACCAAGCCATGTCTTTCCCAGACCGGAATTAAGCATCCAAGGACCGGTTTCTGGCTATCAGCCTTCATCAGCCTGGATAGCTTGACTCCAGTGGTGTGGAGAGCCTGGGACTCACGTCTGAGCATACCCAGCACACTCGGGGTGAAAATTGCAAAAAACACAGTTGATAGACAGAATCTAGAACAATGTCATACATTCACCCCAGTACAAGGATCTGGGCCTAAATCCATTGTTTTTTTGCACTCCACACCACCCTGGGTTAGACACTGGCTATATGCAAATCAGCTCTGACCCTGTGCCTCATGGGAACAGTCCAGTCCGAACTACCAAGCCATGTCTATCCCAGACCGGAATTAAGCATCCAAGGACCGGTTTCTGGCTATCAGCCTTCATCAGCCTGGATAGCTTGACTCCAGTGGTGTGGAGAGCCTGGGACTCACGTCTGAGCATACCCAGCACACTCGGGGTGAAAATTGCAAAAAACACATTGATGGACAGAATGTAGAACAATGTCATACATTCACCCCAGTACAAGGATCTGGGCCTAAATCCATCGTTTTTTTGAACTCCACACCACCCTGGGTTAGACACTGGCTATATGCAAATCAGCTCTGACCCTGTGCCTCATGGGAACAGTCCAGTCCTAACTACCAAGCCATGTCTTTCCCAGATCGGAATTAAGCATCCAAGGACCGGTTTCTGGCTATCAGCCTTCATCAGCCTGGATAGCTTGACTCCAGTGGTGTGGAGAGCCTGGGACTCACGTCTGAGCATACCCAGCACACACGGGGTGAAAATTGCAAAAAACACAGTTGATGGACAGAATGTAGAACAATGTCATACATTCACCCCAGTACAAGGATCTGGGCCTAAATCCATCGTTTTTTTGCACTCCACACCACCCTGGGTTAGACACTGGCTATATGCAAATCAGCTCTGACCCTGTGCCTCATGGGAACAGTCCAGTCCGAACTACCAAGCCATGTTCTGTCCCAGACCGGAATTAAGCATCCAAGGACCGGTTTCTGGCTATCAGCCTTCATCAGCCTGGATAGCTTGACTCCAGTGGTGTGGAGAGCCTGGGACTCACGTCTGAGCATACCCAGCACACTCGGGGTGAAAATTGCAAAAAACACAGTTGATGGACAGAATGTAGAACAATGTCATACATTCACCCCAGTACAAGGATCTGGGCCTAAATCCATCGGTTTTTTGCACTCCACACCACCCTGGGTTAGACACTGGCTATATGCAAATCAGCTCTGACCATGTGCCTCATGGGAACAGTCCAGTCCGAACTACCAAGCCATGTCTTTCCCAGACCGGAATTAAGCATCCAAGGACCGGTTTCTGGCTATCAGCCTTCATCAGCCTGGATAGCTTGACTCCAGTGGTGTGGAGAGCCTGGGACTCACGTCTGAGCATACCCAGCACACTCGGGGTGAAAATTGCAAAAAACACAGTTGATGGACAGAATATAGAACAATGTCATACATTCACCCCAGTAAAAGGATCTGGGCCTAAATCCATCGTTTTTTTGCACTCCACATCACCCTAGGTTAGACACTGGCTATATGCAAATCAGCTCTGACCCTGTGCCTCATGGGAACAGTCCAGTCCGAACTACCAAGCCATGTCTATCCCAGACCGGAATTAAGCATCCAAGGACCGGTTTCTGGCTATCAGCCTTCATCAGCCTGGATAGCTTGACTCCAGTGGTGTGGAGAGCCTGAGACTCACGTCTGAGCATACCCAGCACACTCGGGGTGAAAATTGCAAAAAACACAGTTAATGGACAGAATGTAGAACAATGTCATACATTCTCCCCAGTACAAGGATCTGGGCCTAAATCCATCGTTTTTTTGAACTCCACACCACCCTGGGTTAGACACTGGCTATATGCAAATCAGCTCTGACCCTGTGCCTCATGGGAACAGTCCAGTCCGAACTACCAAGCCATGTCTTTCCCAGATCGGAATTAAGCATCCAAGGACCGGTTTCTGGCTATCAGCCTTCATCAGCCTGGATAGCTTGACTCCAGTGGTGTGGAGAGCCTGGGACTCACGTCTGAGCATACCCAGCACACTCGGGGTAAAAATTGCAAAAAACACAGTTGATGGACAGAATGTAGAACAATGTCATACATTCACCCCAGTACAAGGATCTGGGCCTAAATCCATCGTTTCTTTGCACTCCACACCACCCTGGGTTAGACACTGGCTATATGCAAATCAGCTCTGACCCTGTGCCTCATGGGAACAGTCCAGTCCGAACTACCAAGCCATGTCTTTCCCAGACCGGAATTAAGCATCCAAGGACCGGTTTCTGGCTATCATCCTGGATAGCTTGACTCCAGTGGTGTGGAGAGCCTGGGACTCACGTCTGAGCATGCCCAGCACACTCGGGGTGAAAATTGCAAAAAACACAGTTGATGGACAGAATGTAGAACAATGTCATACATTCACCCCAGTACAAGGATCTGGGCCTAAATCCATCGTTTTTTTGCACTCCACACCACCCTGGGTTAGACACTGGCTATAGGCAAATCAGCTCTGACCCGGTGCCTCAAGGGAACAGTCCAGTCCGAACTACCAAACCATGTCTTTCTCAGACCGGAATTAAGCATCCAAGGACTGGTTTCTGGCTATCAGCCTTCATCAGCCTTCATCAGCCTGGATAGCTTGACTCCAGTGGTGTGGAGAGCCTGGGACTCATGTCTGAGCATACCCAGCACACTCGGGGTGAAAATTGCAAAAAACACAGTTGATGGACAGAATGTAGAACAATGTCATACATTCACCCCAGTACAAGGATCTGGGCCTAAATCCATCGTTTTTTTGCACTCCACACCACCCTGGGTTAGACACTGGCTGTATGCAAATCAGCTCTGACCCTGTGCCTCATGGGAACAGTCCAGTCCGAACTACCAAGCCTGGTCTTTCCCAGACCGGAATTAAGCATCCAAGGACCGGTTTCTGGCTATCAGCCTTCATCAGCCTGGATAGCTTGACTCCAGTGGTGTGGAGAGAATGGGACTCACGTCTGAGCATACCCAGCACACTCGGGGTGAAAATTGCAAAAAACACAGATGATGGACAGAATGTAGAACAATGTCATACATTCTCCCCAGTACAAGGATCTGGGCCTAAATCCATCGTTTCTTTGCACTCCACACCACCCTGGGTTAGACACTGGCTATATGCAAATCAGCTCTGACCCTGTGCCTCTTGGGAACAGTCCAGTCCGAACTACCAAGCCATGTCTTTCCCAGACCGGAATTAAGCATCCAAGGACCGGTTTCTGGCTATCAGCCTTCATCAGCCTGGATAGCTTGACTCCAGTGGTGTGGAGAGCCTGGGACTCACGTCTGAGCATACCCAGCACACTCGGGGTGAAAATTGCAAAAAACACAGTTGATGGACAGAATGTAGAACAATGTCATACATTCACCCCAGTACAAGGATCTGGGCCTAAATCCATCGTTTCTTTGCACTCCACACCACCCTGGGTTAGACACTGGCTATATGCAAATCAGCTCTGACCCTGTGCCTCATGGGAACAGTCCAGTCCGGATTACCAAGCCATGTCTTTCCCAGACCGGAATTAAGCATCCAAGGACCGGTTTCTGGCTATCAGCCTTCATCAGCCTGGATAACTTGACTCCAGTGGTGTGGAGAGCCTGGGACTCACGTCTGAGCATACCCAGCACACTCGGGGTGAAAATTGCAAAAAACACAGATGATGGACAGAATGTAGAACAATGTCATACATTCACCCCAGTACAAGGATCTGGCCCTAAGTCCATCGTTTTTTTGCACTCCACACCACCCTGGGTTAGACACTGGCTATATGCAAATCAGCTCTGACCCTGTGCCTCATGGGAACAGTCCAGTCCGAACTACCAAGCCATGTCTTTCCCAGACCGGAATTAAGCATCCAAGGACCGGTTTCTGGCTATCAGCCTTCATCTGCCTGGATAGCTTGACTCCAGTGGTGTGGAGAGCCTGGGACTCACGTCTGAGCATACCCAGCACACTCGGGGTAAAAATTGCAAAAACACAGTTGATGGACAGAATGTAGAACAATGTCATACATTCACCCCAGTACAAGGATCTGGGCCTAAATCCATCGTTTTTTTGCACTCCACACCACCCTGGGTTAGACACTGGCTATAAGCAAATCAGCTCTGACCCTGTGCCTCATGGGAATAGTCCAGTCCGAACTACCAAGCCTGGTCTTTCCCAGACCGGAATTAAGCATCCAAGGACCGGTTTCTGGCTATCAGCCTTCATCAGCCTGGATAGCTTGACTCCAGTGGTGTGGAGAGCCTGGGACTCACGTCTGAGCATACCCAGCACACTCGGGGTGAAAATTGCAAAAAACACAGTTGATGGACAGAATGTAGAACAATGTCATACATTCACCCCAGTACAAGGATCTGGGCCTAAATCCATCGTTTCTTTGCACTCCACACCACCCTGGGTTAGACACTGGCTATATGCAAATCAGCTCTGACCCTGTGCCTCATGGGAACAGTCCAGTCCGAACTACCAAGCCATGTCTTTCCCAGACCGGAATTAAGCATCCAAGGACCGGTTTCTGGCTATCAGCCTGGATAGCTTGACTCCAGTGGTGTGGAGAGCCTGGGACTCACGTCTGAGCATGCCCAGCACACTCGGGGTGAAAATTGCAAAAAACACAGTTGATGGACAGAATGTAGAACAATGTCATACATTCACCCCAGTACAAGGATCTGGGCCTAAATCCATCGTTTTTTTGCACTCCACACCACCCTGGGTTAGACACTGGCTATAGGCAAATCAGCTCTGACCCGGTGCCTCATGGGAACAGTCCAGTCCGAACTACCAAACCATGTCTTTCCCAGACCGGAATTAAGCATCCAAGGACCGGTTTCTGGCTATCAGCCTGGATAGCTTGACTCCAGTGGTGTGGAGAGCCTGGGACTCACGTCTGAGCATACCCAGCACACTCGGGGTGAAAATTGCAAAAAACACAGTTGATGGACAGAATGTAGAACAATGTCATACATTCACCCCAGTACAAGGATCTGGGCCTAAATCCATCGTTTTTTTGCACTCCACACCACCCTGGGTTAGACACTGGCTGTATGCAAATCAGCTCTGACCCTGTGCCTCATGGGAACAGTCCAGTCCGAACTACCAAGCCTGGTCTTTCCCAGACCGGAATTAAGCATCCAAGGACCGGTTTCTGGCTATCAGCTTTCATCAGCCTGGATAGCTTGACTCCAGTGGTGTGGAGAGCCTGGGACTCACGTCTGAGCATACCCAGCACACTCGGGGTGAAAATTGCAAAAAACACAGTTGATGGACAGAATGTAGAACAATGTCATACATACACCCCAGTACAAGGATCGGGGCCTAAATCCATCGTTTCTTTGCACTCCACACCACCCTGGGTTAGACACTGGCTATATGCAAATAAGCTCTGACCCTGTGCCTCTTGGGAACAGTCCAGTCCGAACTACCAAGCCATGTCTTTCCCAGACCGGAATTAAGCATCCAAGGACCGGTTTCTGGCTATCAGCCTTCATCAGCCTGGATAGCTTGACTCCAGTGGTGTGGAGAGCCTGGGACTCACGTCTGAGCATACCCAGCACACTCGGGGTGAAAATTGCAAAAAACACAGTTGATGGACAGAATGTAGAACAATGTCATACATTCACCCCAGTACAAGGATCTGGGCCTAAATCCATCGTTTTTTGAACTCCACACCACCCTGGGTTAGACACTGGCTATATGCAAATCAGCTCAAACCCTGTGCCTCATGGGAACAGTCCAGTCCAAACTACCAAGCCATGTCTTTCCCAGACCGGAATTAAGCCTCCAAGGACCGGTTTCTGGCTATCAGCCTTCATCAGCCTGGATAGCTTGACTCCAGTGGTGTGGAGAGCCTGGGACTCACGTCTGAGGATACCCAGCACACTCAGGGTGAAAATTGCAAAAAACACAGTAGATGGACAGAATGTAGAACAATGTCATACATTCACCCCAGTACAAGGATCTGGGCCTAAATCCATCGTTTTTTTGCACTCCACACCACCCTGGGTTAGACACTGGCTATAGGCAAATCAGCTCTGACCCTGTGCCTCATGGGAACAGTCCAGTCCGAACTGCCAAGCCATGTCTTTCCCAGACCAGAATTAAGCATCCAAGGACCAGTTTCTGGCTATCAGCCTTCATAAGCCTGGATAGCTTGACTCCAGTGGTGTGGAGAGCCTGGGACTCACGTCTGAGCATACCCAGCACACTCGGGGTGAAAATTGCAAAAAACACAGTTGATGGACAGAATGTAGAACAATGTCATACATTCACCCCAGTACAAGGATCTGGGCCTAAATCCATCGTTTTTCTGAACTCCACACCACCCTGGGTTAGACACTGGCTATATGCAAATCAGCTCTGACCCTGTGCCTCATGGGAACAGTCCAGTCCGAACTACCAAGCCATGTCTTTCCCGGACCGGAATTAAGCATCCAAGGACCGGTTTCTGGCTATCAGCCTTCATCAGCCTGGATAGCTTGACTCCAGTGGTGTGGAGAGCCTGGGACTCACGTCTGAGCCTACCCAGCACACTCGGGGTGAAAATTGCAAAAAACACAGTTGATGGACAGAATGTAGAACAATGTCATACATTCACCCCAGTACAAGGATCTGGGCCTAAATCCATCGTTTTTTGCACTTCACACCACCCTGGGTTAGACACTGGCTATATGCAAATCAGCTCTGACCCTGTGCCTCATGGGAACAGTCCAGTCCGAACTACCAAGCCATGTCTTTCCCAGACCGGAATTAAGCATCCAAGGACCGGTTTCTGGCTATCAGCCTTCATCAGCCTGGATAGCTTGACTCCAGAGGTCTGGAGAGCCTGGGACTCACGTCTGAGCATACCCAGCACACTCGGGGTGAAAATTGCAAAAAACACAGTTGATGGACAGAATGTAGAACAATGTCATACATTCACCCCAGTACAAGGATCTGGGCCTAAATCCATCGTTTTTTTGCACTCCACACCACCCTGGGTTAGACACTGACTATATGCAAATCAGCTCTGACCCTGTGCCTCATGGGAACAGTCCAGTCCGAACTACCAAGCCATGTCTTTCCCAGACCGGAATTAAGCATCCAAGGACCGGTTTCTGGCTATCAGCCTTCATCAGCCTGGATAGCTTGACTCCAGTGGTGTGGAGAACCTGGGACTCACGTCTGAGCATACCCAGCACACTCGGGGTGAAAATTGCAAAAAAACACAGTTGATGGACAGAATGTAGAACATTGTCATACATTCACCCCAGTACAAGGATCTGGGCATAAATCCATCGTTTTTTGGCACTCCACACCACCCTGGGTTAGACACTGGCTATATGCAAATCAGCTCTGACCCTGTGCCTCATGGGAACAGTCCAGTCCGAACTACCAAGCCATGTCTTTCCCAGACCGGAATTAAGCATCCAAGGACCGGTTTCTGGCTATCAGCCTTCATCAGCCTGGATAGCTTGACTCCAGTGGTGTGGAGAGCCTGGGACTCACGTCTGAGCATACCCAGCACACTCGGGGTGAAAATTGCAAAAAACACAGTTGATAGACAGAATCTAGAACAATGTCATACATTCACCCCAGTACAAGGATCTGGGCCTAAATCCATTGTTTTTTTGCACTCCACACCACCCTGGGTTAGACACTGGCTATATGCAAATCAGCTCTGACCCTGTGCCTCATGGGAACAGTCCAGTCCGAACTACCAAGCCATGTCTATCCCAGACCGGAATTAAGCATCCAAGGACCGGTTTCTGGCTATCAGCCTTCATCAGCCTGGATAGCTTGACTCCAGTGGTGTGGAGAGCCTGGGACTCACGTCTGAGCATACCCAGCACACTCGGGGTGAAAATTGCAAAAAACACATTGATGGACAGAATGTAGAACAATGTCATACATTCACCCCAGTACAAGGATCTGGGCCTAAATCCATCGTTTTTTTGAACTCCACACCACCCTGGGTTAGACACTGGCTATATGCAAATCAGCTCTGACCCTGTGCCTCATGGGAACAGTCCAGTCCGAACTACCAAGCCATGTCTTTCCCAGATCGGAATTAAGCATCCAAGGACCGGTTTCTGGCTATCAGCCTTCATCAGCCTGGATAGCTTGACTCCAGTGGTGTGGAGAGCCTGGGACTCACGTCTGAGCATACCCAGCACACACGGGGTGAAAATTGCAAAAAACACAGTTGATGGACAGAATGTAGAACAATGTCATACATTCACCCCAGTACAAGGATCTGGGCCTAAATCCATCGTTTTTTTGCACTCCACACCACCCTGGGTTAGACACTGGCTATATGCAAATCAGCTCTGACCCTGTGCCTCATGGGAACAGTCCAGTCCGAACTACCAAGCCATGTTCTGTCCCAGACCGGAATTAAGCATCCAAGGACCGGTTTCTGGCTATCAGCCTTCATCAGCCTGGATAGCTTGACTCCAGTGGTGTGGAGAGCCTGGGACTCACGTCTGAGCATACCCAGCACACTCGGGGTGAAAATTGCAAAAAACACAGTTGATGGACAGAATGTAGAACAATGTCATACATTCACCCCAGTACAAGGATCTGGGCCTAAATCCATCGTTTTTTTGCACTCCACACCACCCTGGGTTAGACACTGGCTATATGCAAATCAGCTCTGACCATGTGCCTCATGGGAACAGTCCAGTCCGAACTACCAAGCCATGTCTTTCCCAGACCGGAATTAAGCATCCAAGGACCGGTTTCTGGCTATCAGCCTTCATCAGCCTGGATAGCTTGACTCCAGTGGTGTGGAGAGCCTGGGACTCACGTCTGAGCATACCCAGCACACTCGGGGTGAAAATTGCAAAAAACACAGTTGATGGACAGAATATAGAACAATGTCATACATTCACCCCAGTAAAAGGATCTGGGCCTAAATCCATCGTTTTTTTGCACTCCACATCACCCTAGGTTAGACACTGGCTATATGCAAATCAGCTCTGACCCTGTGCCTCATGGGAACAGTCCAGTCCGAACTACCAAGCCATGTCTATCCCAGACCGGAATTAAGCATCCAAGGACCGGTTTCTGGCTATCAGCCTTCATCAGCCTGGATAGCTTGACTCCAGTGGTGTGGAGAGCCTGAGACTCACGTCTGAGCATACCCAGCACACTCGGGGTGAAAATTGCAAAAAACACAGTTAATGGACAGAATGTAGAACAATGTCATACATTCTCCCCAGTACAAGGATCTGGGCCTAAATCCATCGTTTTTTTGAACTCCACACCACCCTGGGTTAGACACTGGCTATATGCAAATCAGCTCTGACCCTGTGCCTCATGGGAACAGTCCAGTCCGAACTACCAAGCCATGTCTTTCCCAGATCGGAATTAAGCATCCAAGGACCGGTTTCTGGCTATCAGCCTTCATCAGCCTGGATAGCTTGACTCCAGTGGTGTGGAGAGCCTGGGACTCACGTCTGAGCATACCCAGCACACTCGGGGTAAAAATTGCAAAAAACACAGTTGATGGACAGAATGTAGAACAATGTCATACATTCACCCCAGTACAAGGATCTGGGCCTAAATCCATCGTTTCTTTGCACTCCACACCACCCTGGGTTAGACACTGGCTATATGCAAATCAGCTCTGACCCTGTGCCTCATGGGAACAGTCCAGTCCGAACTACCAAGCCATGTCTTTCCCAGACCGGAATTAAGCATCCAAGGACCGGTTTCTGGCTATCATCCTGGATAGCTTGACTCCAGTGGTGTGGAGAGCCTGGGACTCACGTCTGAGCATGCCCAGCACACTCGGGGTGAAAATTGCAAAAAACACAGTTGATGGACAGAATGTAGAACAATGTCATACATTCACCCCAGTACAAGGATCTGGGCCTAAATCCATCGTTTTTTTGCACTCCACACCACCCTGGGTTAGACACTGGCTATAGGCAAATCAGCTCTGACCCGGTGCCTCAAGGGAACAGTCCAGTCCGAACTACCAAACCATGTCTTTCTCAGACCGGAATTAAGCATCCAAGGACTGGTTTCTGGCTATCAGCCTTCATCAGCCTTCATCAGCCTGGATAGCTTGACTCCAGTGGTGTGGAGAGCCTGGGACTCATGTCTGAGCATACCCAGCACACTCGGGGTGAAAATTGCAAAAAACACAGTTGATGGACAGAATGTAGAACAATGTCATACATTCACCCCAGTACAAGGATCTGGGCCTAAATCCATCGTTTTTTTGCACTCCACACCACCCTGGGTTAGACACTGGCTGTATGCAAATCAGCTCTGACCCTGTGCCTCATGGGAACAGTCCAGTCCGAACTACCAAGCCTGGTCTTTCCCAGACCGGAATTAAGCATCCAAGGACCGGTTTCTGGCTATCAGCCTTCATCAGCCTGGATAGCTTGACTCCAGTGGTGTGGAGAGAATGGGACTCACGTCTGAGCATACCCAGCACACTCGGGGTGAAAATTGCAAAAAACACAGATGATGGACAGAATGTAGAACAATGTCATACATTCTCCCCAGTACAAGGATCTGGGCCTAAATCCATCGTTTCTTTGCACTCCACACCACCCTGGGTTAGACACTGGCTATATGCAAATCAGCTCTGACCCTGTGCCTCTTGGGAACAGTCCAGTCCGAACTACCAAGCCATGTCTTTCCCAGACCGGAATTAAGCATCCAAGGACCGGTTTCTGGCTATCAGCCTTCATCAGCCTGGATAGCTTGACTCCAGTGGTGTGGAGAGCCTGGGACTCACGTCTGAGCATACCCAGCACACTCGGGGTGAAAATTGCAAAAAACACAGTTGATGGACAGAATGTAGAACAATGTCATACATTCACCCCAGTACAAGGATCTGGGCCTAAATCCATCGTTTCTTTGCACTCCACACCACCCTGGGTTAGACACTGGCTATATGCAAATCAGCTCTGACCCTGTGCCTCATGGGAACAGTCCAGTCCGGATTACCAAGCCATGTCTTTCCCAGACCGGAATTAAGCATCCAAGGACCGGTTTCTGGCTATCAGCCTTCATCAGCCTGGATAACTTGACTCCAGTGGTGTGGAGAGCCTGGGACTCACGTCTGAGCATACCCAGCACACTCGGGGTGAAAATTGCAAAAAACACAGATGATGGACAGAATGTAGAACAATGTCATACATTCACCCCAGTACAAGGATCTGGCCCTAAGTCCATCGTTTTTTTGCACTCCACACCACCCTGGGTTAGACACTGGCTATATGCAAATCAGCTCTGACCCTGTGCCTCATGGGAACAGTCCAGTCCGAACTACCAAGCCATGTCTTTCCCAGACCGGAATTAAGCATCCAAGGACCGGTTTCTGGCTATCAGCCTTCATCTGCCTGGATAGCTTGACTCCAGTGGTGTGGAGAGCCTGGGACTCACGTCTGAGCATACCCAGCACACTCGGGGTAAAAATTGCAAAAACACAGTTGATGGACAGAATGTAGAACAATGTCATACATTCACCCCAGTACAAGGATCTGGGCCTAAATCCATCGTTTTTTTGCACTCCACACCACCCTGGGTTAGACACTGGCTATAAGCAAATCAGCTCTGACCCTGTGCCTCATGGGAATAGTCCAGTCCGAACTACCAAGCCTGGTCTTTCCCAGACCGGAATTAAGCATCCAAGGACCGGTTTCTGGCTATCAGCCTTCATCAGCCTGGATAGCTTGACTCCAGTGGTGTGGAGAGCCTGGGACTCACGTCTGAGCATACCCAGCACACTCGGGGTGAAAATTGCAAAAAACACAGTTGATGGACAGAATGTAGAACAATGTCATACATTCACCCCAGTACAAGGATCTGGGCCTAAATCCATCGTTTCTTTGCACTCCACACCACCCTGGGTTAGACACTGGCTATATGCAAATCAGCTCTGACCCTGTGCCTCATGGGAACAGTCCAGTCCGAACTACCAAGCCATGTCTTTCCCAGACCGGAATTAAGCATCCAAGGACCGGTTTCTGGCTATCAGCCTGGATAGCTTGACTCCAGTGGTGTGGAGAGCCTGGGACTCACGTCTGAGCATGCCCAGCACACTCGGGGTGAAAATTGCAAAAAACACAGTTGATGGACAGAATGTAGAACAATGTCATACATTCACCCCAGTACAAGGATCTGGGCCTAAATCCATCGTTTTTTTGCACTCCACACCACCCTGGGTTAGACACTGGCTATAGGCAAATCAGCTCTGACCCGGTGCCTCATGGGAACAGTCCAGTCCGAACTACCAAACCATGTCTTTCCCAGACCGGAATTAAGCATCCAAGGACCGGTTTCTGGCTATCAGCCTGGATAGCTTGACTCCAGTGGTGTGGAGAGCCTGGGACTCACGTCTGAGCATACCCAGCACACTCGGGGTGAAAATTGCAAAAAACACAGTTGATGGACAGAATGTAGAACAATGTCATACATTCACCCCAGTACAAGGATCTGGGCCTAAATCCATCGTTTTTTTGCACTCCACACCACCCTGGGTTAGACACTGGCTGTATGCAAATCAGCTCTGACCCTGTGCCTCATGGGAACAGTCCAGTCCGAACTACCAAGCCTGGTCTTTCCCAGACCGGAATTAAGCATCCAAGGACCGGTTTCTGGCTATCAGCTTTCATCAGCCTGGATAGCTTGACTCCAGTGGTGTGGAGAGCCTGGGACTCACGTCTGAGCATACCCAGCACACTCGGGGTGAAAATTGCAAAAAACACAGTTGATGGACAGAATGTAGAACAATGTCATACATACACCCCAGTACAAGGATCGGGGCCTAAATCCATCGTTTCTTTGCACTCCACACCACCCTGGGTTAGACACTGGCTATATGCAAATAAGCTCTGACCCTGTGCCTCTTGGGAACAGTCCAGTCCGAACTACCAAGCCATGTCTTTCCCAGACCGGAATTAAGCATCCAAGGACCGGTTTCCGGCTATCAGCCTTCATCAGCCTGGATAGCTTGACTCCAGTGGTGTGGAGAGCCTGGGACTCACGTCTGAGCATACCCAGCACACTCGGGGTGAAAATTGCAAAAAACCCAGTTGATGGACAGAATGTAGAACAATGTCATAAATTCACACCAGTACAAGGATCTGGGCCTAAATCCATCGTTTTTTTGCACTCCACACCACCCTGGGTTAGACACTGGCTATATGCAAATCAGCTCTGACCCTGTGCCTCATTGGAACAGTCCAGTCCGAACTACCAAGCCATGTCTTTCCCAGACCGGAATTAAGCATCCAAGGACCGGTTTCTGGCTATCAGCCTTCATCAGCCTGGATAGCTTGACTCCAGTGGTGTGGAGAGCCTGGGACTCACGTCTGAGCATACCCAGCACACTCGGGGTGAAAATTGCAAAAAACACAGTTGATGGACAGAATGTAGAACAATGTCATACATTAACCCCAGTACAAGGATCGGGGCCTAAATCCATCGTTTTTTTGCACTCCACACCACCCTGGGTTAGACACTGGCTATAGGCAAATCAGCTCTGACCCTGTGCCTCATGGGAACAGTCCAGTCCGAACTACCAAGCCATGTCTTTCCCAGACCGGAATTAAGCATCCAAGGACCGGTTTCTGGCTATCAGCCTGGATAGCTTGACTCCAGTGGTGTGGAGAGCCTGGGACTCACGTCTGAGCATACCCAGCACACTCGGGGTGAAAATTGCAAAAAACACAGTTGATGGACAGAATGTAGAACAATGTCATACATTCACCCCAGTACAAGGATCTGGGCCTAAATCCATCGTTTTATGCACTCCACACCACCCTGGGTTAGACACTGGCTATATGCAAATCAGCTCTGACCCTGTGCCTCATGGGAACAGTCCAGTCCGAACTACCAAGCCATGTCTTTCCCAGATCGGAATTAAGCATCCAAGGACCGGTTTCTGGCTATCAGCCTTCATCAGCCTGGATAGCTTGACTCCAGTGGTGTGGAGAGCCTGGGACTCACGTCTGATCATACCCAGCACACTCGGGGTGAAAATTGCAAAAAACACAGTTGATGGACAGAATGTAGAACAATGTCATACATTCACCCCAGTACAAGGATCGGGGCCTAAATCCATCGTTTTTTGAACTCCACACCACCCTGGGTTAGACACTGGCTATATGCAAATCAGCTCTGACCCTGTGCCTCATGGGAACAGTCCAGTCCGAACTACCAAGCCATGTCTTTCCCAGACCGGAATTAAGCATCCAAGGACCGGTTTCTGGCTATCAGCCTTCATCAGCCTGGATAGCTTGACTCCAGTGGTGTGGAGAGCCTGGGACTCACGTCTGAGCATGCCCAGCACACTCGGGGTGAAAATTGCAAAAAACACAGTTGATGGACAGAATGTAGACCAATGTCATACATTCACCCCAGTACAAGGATCTGGGCCTAAATCCATCGTTTTTTGCACTCCACACCACCCTGGGTTAGACACTGGCTATAGGCAAATCAGCTCTGACCCGGTGCCTCATGGGAACAGTCCAGTCCGAACTACCTAACCATGTCTTTCCCAGACCGGAATTAAGCATCTAAGGACCGGTTTCTGGTTATCAGCCTTCATCAGCCTGGATAGCTTGACTCCAGTGGTGTGGAGAGCCTGGGACTCACGTCTGAGCATACCCAGCACACTCGGGGTGAAAATTGCAAAAAACATAGTTGATGGACAGAATGTAGAACAATGTCATACATTCACCCCAGTACAAGGATCTGGGCCTAAATCCATCGTTTTTTGAACTCCACACCACCCTGGGTTAGACACTGGCTATATGCAAATCAGCTCTGACCCTGTGCCTCATGGGAACAGTCCAGTCCGAACTATCAAGCCATGTCTTTCCCAGATCGGAATTAAGCATCCAAGGACCGGTTTCTGGCTATCAGCCTTCATCAGCCTGGATAGCTTGACTCCAGTGGTGTGGAGAGCCTGGGACTCACGTCTGAGCATACCCAGCACACTCGGGGTGAAAATTGCAAAAAACACAGTTGATGGACAGAATGTAGAACAATGTCATACATTCACCCCAGTACAAGGATCTGTGCCTAAATCCATCGTTTTTTGAACTCCACACCACCCTGGGTTAGACACTGGCTATATGCAAATCAGCTCTGACGCTGTGCCTCATGGGAACAGTCCAGTCCGAACTACCAAGCCATGTCTTTCCCAGACCGGAATTAAGCCTCCAAGGACCGGTTTCTGGCTATCAGCCTTCATCAGCCTGGATAGCTTGACTCCAGTGGTATGGAGAGCCTGGGACTCACGTCTGAGGATACCCAGCACACTCAGGGTGAAAATTGCAAAAAACACAGTAGATGGACAGAATGTAGAACAATGTCATACATTCACCCCAGTACAAGGATCTGGGCCTAAATCCATCGTTTTTTTGCACTCCACACCACCCTGGGTTAGACACTGGCTATAGGCAAATCAGCTCTGACCCTGTGCCTCATGGGAACAGTCCAGTCCGAACTGCCAAGCCATGTCTTTCCCAGACCAGAATTAAGCATCCAAGGACCAGTTTCTGGCTATCAGCCTTCATAAGCCTGGATAGCTTGACTCCAGTGGTGTGGAGAGCCTGGGACTCACGTCTGAGCATACCCAGCACACTCGGGGTGAAAATTGCAAAAAACACAGTTGATGGACAGAATGTAGAACAATGTCATACATTCACCCCAGTACAAGGATCTGGGCCTAAATCCATCGTTTTTCTGAACTCCACACCACCCTGGGTTAGACACTGGCTATATGCAAATCAGCTCTGACCCTGTGCCTCATGGGAACAGTCCAGTCCGAACTACCAAGCCATGTCTTTCCCGGACCGGAATTAAGCATCCAAGGACCGGTTTCTGGCTATCAGCCTTCATCAGCCTGGATAGCTTGACTCCAGTGGTGTGGAGAGCCTAGGACTCACGTCTGAGCCTACCCAGCACACTCGGGGTGAAAATTGCAAAAAACACAGTTGATGGACAGAATGTAGAACAATGTCATACATTCACCCCAGTACAAGGATCTGGGCCTAAATCCATCGTTTTTTGCACTCCACACCACCCTGGGTTAGACACTGGCTATATGCAAATCAGCTCTGACCCTGTGCCTCATGGGAACAGTCCAGTCCGAACTACCAAGCCATGTCTTTCCCAGACCGGAATTAAGCATCCAAGGACCGGTTTCTGGCTATCAGCCTTCATCAGCCTGGATAGCTTGACTCCAGAGGTCTGGAGAGCCTGGGACTCACGTCTGAGCATACCCAGCACACTCGGGGTGAAAATTGCAAAAAACACAGTTGATGGACAGAATGTAGAACAATGTCATACATTCACCCCAGTACAAGGATCTGGGCCTAAATCCATCGTTTTTTTGCACTCCACACCACCCTGGGTTAGACACTGGCTATATGCAAATCAGCTCTGACCCTGTGCCTCATGGGAACAGTCCAGTCCGAACTACCAAGCCATGTCTTTCCCAGACCGGAATTAAGCATCCAAGGACCGGTTTCTGGCTATCAGCCTTCATCAGCCTGGATAGCTTGACTCCAGTGGTGTGGAGAACCTGGGACTCACGTCTGAGCATACCCAGCACACTCGGGGTGAAAATTGCAAAAAACACAGATGATGGACAGAATGTAGAACAATGTCATACATTCTCCCCAGTACAAGGATCTGGGCCTAAATCCATCGTTTCTTTGCACTCCACACCACCCTGGGTTAGACACTGGCTATATGCAAATCAGCTCTGACCCTGTGCCTCATGGGAACAGTCCAGTCCGGATTACCAAGCCATGTCTTTCCCAGACCGGAATTGAGCATCCAAGGACCGGTTTCTGGCTATCAGCCTTCATCAGCCTGGATAGCTTGACTCCAGTGGTGTGGAGAGCCTGGGACTCACGTCTGAGCATACCCAGCACACTCGGGGTGAAAATTGCAAAAAACACAGATGATGGACAGAATGTAGAACAATGTCATACATTCACCCCAGTACAAGGATCTGGCCCTAAGTCCATCGTTTTTTTGCACTCCACACCACCCTGGGTTAGACACTGGCTATATGCAAATCAGCTCTGACCCTGTGCCTCATGGGAACAGTCCAGTCTGAACTACCAAGCCATGTCTTTCCCAGACCGGAATTAAGCATCCAAGGACCGGTTTCTGGCTATCAGCCTTCATCTGCCTGGATAGCTTGACTCCAGTGGTGTGGAGAGCCTGGGACTCACGTCTGAGCATACCCAGCACACTCGGGGTAAAAATTGCAAAAACACAGTTGATGGACAGAATGTAGAACAATGTCATACATTCACCCCAGTACAAGGATCTGGGCCTAAATCCATCGTTTTTTTGCACTCCACACCACCCTGGGTTAGACACTGGCTATAAGCAAATCAGCTCTGACCCTGTGCCTCATGGGAATAGTCCAGTCCGAACTACCAAGCCTGGTCTTTCCCAGACCGGAATTAAGCATCCAAGGACCGGTTTCTGGCTATCAGCCTTCATCAGCCTGGATAGCTTGACTCCAGTGGTGTGGAGAGCCTGGGACTCACGTCTGAGCATACCCAGCACACTCGGGGTGAAAATTGCAAAAAACACAGTTGATGGACAGAATGTAGAACAATGTCATACATTCACCCCAGTACAAGGATCTGGGCCTAAATCCATTGTTTCTTTGCACTCCACACCACCCTGGGTTAGACACTGGCTATATGCAAATCAGCTCTGACCCTGTGCCTCATGGGAACAGTCCAGTCCGAACTACCAAGCCATGTCTTTCCCAGACCGGAATTAAGCATCCAAGGACCGGTTTCTGGCTATCAGCCTGGATAGCTTGACTCCAGTGGTGTGGAGAGCCTGGGACTCACGTCTGAGCATGCCCAGCACACTCGGGGTGAAAATTGCAAAAAACACAGTTGATGGACAGAATGTAGAACAATGTCATACATTCACCCCAGTACAAGGATCTGGGCCTAAATCCATCGTTTTTTTGCACTCCACACCACCCTGGGTTAGACACTGGCTATAGGCAAATCAGCTCTGGCCCGGTGCCTCATGGGAACAGTCCAGTCCGAACTACCAAACCATGTCTTTCCCAGACCGGAATTAAGCATCCAAGGACCGGTTTCTGGCTATCAGCCTGGATAGCTTGACTCCAGTGGTGTGGAGAGCCTGGGACTCACGTCTGAGCATACCCAGCACACTCGGGGTGAAAATTGCAAAAAACACAGTTGATGGACAGAATGTAGAACAATGTCATACATTCACCCCAGTACAAGGATCTGGGCCTAAATCCATCGTTTTTTTGCACTCGACACCACCCTGGGTTAGACACTGGCTGTATGCAAATCAGCTCTGACCCTGTGCCTCATGGGAACAGTCCAGTCCGAACTACCAAGCCTGGTCTTTCCCAGACCGGAATTAAGCATCCAAGGACCGGTTTCTGGCTATCAGCCTTCATCAGCCTGGATAGCTTGACTCCAGTGGTGTGGAGAGCCTGGGACTCACGTCTGAGCATACCCAGCACACTCGGGGTGAAAATTGCAAAAAACACAGTTGATGGACAGAATGTAGAACAATGTCATACATACACCCCAGTACAAGGATCGGGGCCTAAATCCATCGTTTCTTTGCACTCCACACCACCCTGGGTTAGACACTGGCTATATGCAAATCAGCTCTGACCCTGTGCCTCTTGGGAACAGTCCAGTCCGAACTACCAAGCCATGTCTTTCCCAGACCGGAATTAAGCATCCAAGGACCGGTTTCCGGCTATCAGCCTTCATCAGCCTGGATAGCTTGACTCCAGTGGTGTGGAGAGCCTGGGACTCACGTCTGAGCATACCCAGCACACTCGGGGTGAAAATTGCAAAAAACCCAGTTGATGGACAGAATGTAGAACAATGTCATAAATTCACACCAGTACAAGGATCTGGGCCTAAATCCATCGTTTTTTTGCACTCCACACCACCCTGGGTTAGACACTGGCTATATGCAAATCAGCTCTGACCCTGTGCCTCATGGGAACAGTCCAGTCCGAACTACCAAGCCATGTCTTTCCCAGACCAGAATTAAGCATCCAAGGACCGGTTTCTGGCTATCAGCCTTCATCAGCCTGGATAGCTTGACTCCAGTGGTGTGGAGAGCCTGGGACTCACGTCTGAGCATACCCAGCACACTCGGGGTGAAAATTGCAAAAAACACAGTTGATGGACAGAATGTAGAACAATGTCATACATTAACCCCAGTACAAGGATCGGGGCCTAAATCCATCGTTTTTTTGCACTCCACACCACCCTGGGTTAGACACTGGCTATAGGCAAATCAGCTCTGACCCTGTGCCTCATGGGAACAGTCCAGTCCGAACTACCAAGCCATGTCTTTCCCAGACCGGAATTAAGCATCCAAGGACCGGTTTCTGGCTATCAGCCTGGATAGCTTGACTCCAGTGGTGTGGAGAGCCTGGGACTCACGTCTGAGCATACCCAGCACACTCGGGGTGAAAATTGCAAAAAACACAGTTGATGGACAGAATGTAGAACAATGTCATACATTCACCCCAGTACAAGGATCTGGGCCTAAATCCATCGTTTTATGCACTCCACACCACCCTGGGTTAGACACTGGCTATATGCAAATCAGCTCTGACCCTGTGCCTCATGGGAACAGTCCAGTCCGAACTACCAAGCCATGTCTTTCCCAGATCGGAATTAAGCATCCAAGGACCGGTTTCTGGCTATCAGCCTTCATCAGCCTGGATAGCTTGACTCCAGTGGTGTGGAGAGCCTGGGACTCACGTCTGAGCATACCCAGCACACTCGGGGTGAAAATTGCAAAAAACACAGTTGATGGACAGAATGTAGAACAATGTCATACATTCACCCCAGTACAAGGATCTGGGCCTAAATCCATCGTTTTTTGAACTCCACACCACCCTGGGTTAGACACTGGCTATATGCAAATCAGCTCTGACCCTGTGCCTCATGGGAACAGTCCAGTCCGAAATACCAAGCCATGTCTTTCCCAGACCGGAATTAAGCATCCAAGGACCGGTTTCTGGCTATCAGCCTTCATCAGCCTGGATAGCTTGACTCCAGTGGTGTGGAGAGCCTGGGACTCACGTCTGAGCATGCCCAGCACACTCGGGGTGAAAATTGCAAAAAACACAGTTGATGGACAGAATGTAGACCAATGTCATACATTCACCCCAGTACAAGGATCTGGGCCTAAATCCATCGTTTTTTGCACTCCACACCACCCTGGGTTAGACACTGGCTATAGGCAAATCAGCTCTGACCCGGTGCCTCATGGGAACAGTCCAGTCCGAACTACCTAACCATGTCTTTCCCAGACCGGAATTAAGCATCTAAGGACCGGTTTCTGGTTATCAGCCTTCATCAGCCTGGATAGCTTGACTCCAGTGGTGTGGAGAGCCTGGGACTCACGTCTGAGCATACCCAGCACACTCGGGGTGAAAATTGCAAAAAACACAGTTGATGGACAGAATGTAGAACAATGTCATACATTCACCCCAGTACAAGGATCTGGGCCTAAATCCATCGTTTTTTGAACTCCACACCACCCTGGGTTAGACACTGGCTGTATGCAAATCAGCTCTGACCCTGTGCCTCATGGGAACAGTCCAGTCCGAACTACCAAGCCTGGTCTTTCCCAGACCGGAATTAAGCATCCAAGGACCGGTTTCTGGCTATCAGCCTTCATCAGCCTGGATAGCTTGACTCCAGTGGTGTGGAGAGAATGGGACTCACGTCTGAGCATACCCAGCACACTCGGGGTGAAAATTGCAAAAAACACAGATGATGGACAGAATGTAGAACAATGTCATACATTCTCCCCAGTACAAGGATCTGGGCCTAAATCCATCGTTTCTTTGCACTCCACACCACCCTGGGTTAGACACTGGCTATATGCAAATCAGCTCTGACCCTGTGCCTCTTGGGAACAGTCCAGTCCGAACTACCAAGCCATGTCTTTCCCAGACCGGAATTAAGCATCCAAGGACCGGTTTCTGGCTATCAGCCTTTATCAGCCTGGATAGCTTGACTCCATGGTGTGGAGAGCCTGGGACTCACGTCTGAGCATACCCAGCACACTCGGGGTGAAAATTGCAAAAAACACAGTTGATGGACAGATTGTAGAACAATGTCATACATTCACCCCAGTACAAGGATCTGGGCCTAAATCCATCGTTTTTTTGCACTCCACACCACCCTGGGTTAGACACTGGCTATATGCAAATCAGCTCTGACCCTGTGCCTCATGGGAACAGTCCAGTCCGAACTACCAAGCCATGTCTTTCCCAGACCGGAATTAAGCATCCAAGGACCGGTTTCCGGCTATCAGCCTTCATCAGCCTGGATAGCTTGACTCCAGTGGTGTGGAGAGCCTGGGACTCACGTCTGAGCATACCCAGCACACTTGGGGTGAAAATTGCAAAAAACCCAGTTGATGGACAGAATGTAGAACAATGTCATAAATTCACACCAGTACAAGGATCTGGGCCTAAATCCATCGTTTTTTTGCACTCCACACCACCCTGGGTTAGACACTGGCTATATGCAAATCAGCTCTGACCCTGTGCCTCATGGGAACAGTCCAGTCCGAACTACCAAGCCATGTCTTTCCCAGACCGGAATTAAGCATCCAAGGACCGGTTTCTGGCTATCAGCCTTCATCAGCCTGGATAGCTTGACTCCAGTGGTGTGGAGAGCCTGGGACTCACGTCTGAGCATACCCAGCACACTCGGGGTGAAAATTGCAAAAAACACAGTTGATGGACAGAATGTAGAACAATGTCATACATTAACCCCAGTACAAGGATCGGGGCCTAAATCCATCGTTTTTTTGCACTCCACACCACCCTGGGTTAGACACTGGCTATAGGCAAATCAGCTCTGACCCTGTGCCTCATGGGAACAGTCCAGTCCGAACTACCAAGCCATGTCTTTCCCAGACAGGAATTAAGCATCCAAGGACCGGTTTCTGGCTATCAGCCTGGATAGCTTGACTCCAGTGGTGTGGAGAGCCTGGGACTCACGTCTGAGCATACCCAGCACACTCGGGGTGAAAATTGCAAAAAACACAGTTGATGGACAGAATGTAGAACAATGTCATACATTCACCCCAGTACAAGGATCTGGGCCTAAATCCATCGGTTTTTTGCACTCCACACCACCCTGGGTTAGACACTGGCTATATGCAAATCAGCTCTGACCATGTGCCTCATGGGAACAGTCCAGTCCGAACTACCAAGCCATGTCTTTCCCAGACCGGAATTAAGCATCCAAGGACCGGTTTCTGGCTATCAGCCTTCATCAGCCTGGATAGCTTGACTCCAGTGGTGTGGAGAGCCTGGGACTCACGTCTGAGCATACCCAGCACACTCGGGGTGAAAATTGCAAAAAACACAGTTGATGGACAGAATGTAGAACAATGTCATACATTAACCCCAGTACAAGGATCGGGGCCTAAATCCATCGTTTTTTTGCACTCCAAACCACCCTGGGTTAGACACTGGCTATAGGCAAATCAGCTCTGACCCTGTGCCTCATGGGAACAGTCCAGTCCGAACTACCAAGCCATGTCTTTCCCAGACAGGAATTAAGCATCCAAGGACCGGTTTCTGGCTATCAGCCTTCATCAGCCTGGATAGCTTGACTCCAGTGGTGTGGAGAGAATGGGACTCACGTCTGAGCATACCCAGCACACTCGGGGTGAAAATTGCAAAAAACACAGATGATGGACAGAATGTAGAACAATGTCATACATTCTCCCCAGTACAAGGATCTGGGCCTAAATCCATCGTTTCTTTGCACTCCACACCACCCTGGGTTAGACACTGGCTATATGCAAATCAGCTCTGACCCTGTGCCTCTTGGGAACAGTCCAGTCCGAACTACCAAGCCATGTCTTTCCCAGACCGGAATTAAGCATCCAAGGACCGGTTTCTGGCTATCAGCCTTTATCAGCCTGGATAGCTTGACTCCATGGTGTGGAGAGCCTGGGACTCACGTCTGAGCATACCCAGCACACTCGGGGTGAAAATTGCAAAAAACACAGTTGATGGACAGATTGTAGAACAATGTCATACATTCACCCCAGTACAAGGATCTGGGCCTAAATCCATCGTTTTTTTGCACTCCACACCACCCTGGGTTAGACACTGGCTATATGCAAATCAGCTCTGACCCTGTGCCTCATGGGAACAGTCCAGTCCGAACTACCAAGCCATGTCTTTCCCAGACCGGAATTAAGCATCCAAGGACCGGTTTCCGGCTATCAGCCTTCATCAGCCTGGATAGCTTGACTCCAGTGGTGTGGAGAGCCTGGGACTCACGTCTGAGCATACCCAGCACACTTGGGGTGAAAATTGCAAAAAACCCAGTTGATGGACAGAATGTAGAACAATGTCATAAATTCACACCAGTACAAGGATCTGGGCCTAAATCCATCGTTTTTTTGCACTCCACACCACCCTGGGTTAGACACTGGCTATATGCAAATCAGCTCTGACCCTGTGCCTCATGGGAACAGTCCAGTCCGAACTACCAAGCCATGTCTTTCCCAGACCGGAATTAAGCATCCAAGGACCGGTTTCTGGCTATCAGCCTTCATCAGCCTGGATAGCTTGACTCCAGTGGTGTGGAGAGCCTGGGACTCACGTCTGAGCATACCCAGCACACTCGGGGTGAAAATTGCAAAAAACACAGTTGATGGACAGAATGTAGAACAATGTCATACATTAACCCCAGTACAAGGATCGGGGCCTAAATCCATCGTTTTTTTGCACTCCACACCACCCTGGGTTAGACACTGGCTATAGGCAAATCAGCTCTGACCCTGTGCCTCATGGGAACAGTCCAGTCCGAACTACCAAGCCATGTCTTTCCCAGACAGGAATTAAGCATCCAAGGACCGGTTTCTGGCTATCAGCCTGGATAGCTTGACTCCAGTGGTGTGGAGAGCCTGGGACTCACGTCTGAGCATGCCCAGCACACTCGGGGTGAAAATTGCAAAAAACACAGTTGATGGACAGAATGTAGAACAATGTCATACATTCACCCCAGTACAAGGATCTGGGCCTAAATCCATCGTTTTTTGCACTCCACACCACCCTGGGTTAGACACTGGCTATAGGCAAATCAGCTCTGACCCTGTGCCTCATGGGAACAGTCCAGTCCGAACTACCAAGCCATGTCTTTCCCAGACCGGAATTAAGCATCCAAGGACCGGTTTCTGGCTATCAGCCTTCATCAGCCTGGATAGCTTGACTCCAGAGGTCTGGAGAGCCTGGGACTCACGTCTGAGCATACCCAGCACACTCGGGGTGAAAATTGCAAAAAACACAGTTGATGGACAGAATGTAGAACAATGTCATACATTCACCCCAGTACAAGGATCTGGGCCTAAATCCATCGTTTTTTTGCACTCCACACCACCCTGGGTTAGACACTGGCTATATGCAAATCAGCTCTGACCCTGTGCCTCATGGGAACAGTCCAGTCCGAACTACCAAGCCATGTCTTTCCCGGACCGGAATTAAGCATCCAAGGACCGGTTTCTGGCTATCAGCCTTCATCAGCCTGGATAGCTTGACTCCAGTGGTGTGGAGAGCCTGGGACTCACGTCTGAGCATACCCAGCACACTCGGGGTGAAAATTGCAAAAAACACAGTTGATGGACAGAATATAGAACAATGTCATACATTCACCCCAGTACAAGGATCTGGGCCTAAATCCATCGTTTTTTTGCACTCCACATCACCCTGGGTTAGACACTGGCTATATGCAAATCAGCTCTGACCCTGTGCCTCATGGGAACAGTCCAGTCCGAACTACCAAGCCATGTCTATCCCAGACCGGAATTAAGCATCTAAGGACCGGTTTCTGGCTATCAGCCTTCATCAGCCTGGATAGCTTGACTCCAGTGGTGTGGAGAGCCTGGGACTCACGTCTGAGCATACCCAGCACACTTGGGGTGAAAATTGCAAAAAACACAGTTGATGGACAGAATGTAGAACAATGTCATACATTCTCCCCAGTACAAGGATCTGGGCCTAAATCCATCGTTTTTTTGAACTCCACACCACCCTGGGTTAGACACTGGCTATATGCAAATCAGCTCTGACCCTGTGCCTCATGGGAACAGTCCAGTCCGAACTACCAAGCCATGTCTTTCCCAGATCGGAATTAAGCATCCAAGGACCGGTTTCTGGCTATCAGCCTTCATCAGCCTGGATAGCTTGACTCCAGTGGTGTGGAGAGCCTGGGACTCACGTCTGAGCATACCCAGCACACTCGGGGTAAAAATTGCAAAAAACACAGTTGAT
Source organism: Lissotriton helveticus (assembly GCF_964261635.1). Classification (NCBI taxonomy): domain Eukaryota; kingdom Metazoa; phylum Chordata; class Amphibia; order Caudata; family Salamandridae; genus Lissotriton; species Lissotriton helveticus. Next base: position 250,402,854 of record NC_136062.1, read on the forward strand.
GGACAGAATGTAGAACAATGTCATACATTCACCCCAGTACAAGGATCTGGGCCTAAATCCATCGTTTTTTTGCACTCCACACCACCCTGGGTTAGACACTGGCTATATGCAAATCAGCTCTGACCCTGTGCCTCATGGGAACAGTCCAGTCCGAACTACCAAGCCTGGTCTTTCCCAGACCGGAATTAAGCATCCAAGGACCGGTTTCTGGCTATCAGCCTTCATCAGCCTGGATAGCTTGACTCCAGTGGTGTGGAGAGCCTGGGACTCACGTCTGAGCATACCCAGCACACTCGGGGTGAAAATTGCAAAAAACACAGTTGATGGACAGAATGTAGAACAATGTCATACATTCACCCCAGTACAAGGATCTGGGCCTAAATCCATCGTTTCTTTGCACTCCACACCACCCTGGGTTAGACACTGGCTATATGCAAATCAGCTCTGACCCTGTGCCTCATGGGAACAGTCCAGTCCGAACTACCAAGCCATGTCTTTCCCAGACCGGAATTAAGCATCCAAGGACCGGTTTCTGGCTATCATCCTGGATAGCTTGACTCCAGTGGTGTGGAGAGCCTGGGACTCACGTCTGAGCATGCCCAGCACACTCGGGGTGAAAATTGCAAAAAACACAGTTGATGGACAGAATGTAGAACAATGTCATACATTCACCCCAGTACAAGGATCTGGGCCTAAATCCATCGTTTTTTTGCACTCCACACCACCCTGGGTTAGACACTGGCTATAGGCAAATCAGCTCTGACCCGGTGCCTCAAGGGAACAGTCCAGTCCGAACTACCAAACCATGTCTTTCCCAGACCGGAATTAAGCATCCAAGGACCGGTTTCTGGCTATCAGCCTTCATCAGCCTTCATCAGCCTGGATAGCTTGACTCCAGTGGTGTGGAGAGCCTGGGACTCATGTCTGAGCATACCCAGCACACTCGGGGTGAAAATTGCAAAAAACACAGTTGATGGACAGAATGTAGAACAATGTCATACATTCACCCCAGTACAAGGATCTGGGCCTAAATCCATCGTTTTTTTGCACTCCACACCACCCTGGGTTAGACACTGGCTGTATGCAAATCAGCTCTGACCCTGTGCCTCATGGGAACAGTCCAGTCCGAACTACCAAGCCTGGTCTTTCCCAGACCGGAATTAAGCATCCAAGGACCGGTTTCTGGCTATCAGCCTTCATCAGCCTGGATAGCTTGACTCCAGTGGTGTGGAGAGAATGGGACTCACGTCTGAGCATACCCAGCACACTCGGGGTGAAAATTGCAAAAAACACAGATGATGGACAGAATGTAGAACAATGTCATACATTCTCCCCAGTACAAGGATCTGGGCCTAAATCCATCGTTTCTTTGCACTCCACACCACCCTGGGTTAGACACTGGCTATATGCAAATCAGCTCTGACCCTGTGCCTCTTGGGAACAGTCCAGTCCGAACTACCAAGCCATGTCTTTCCCAGACCGGAATTAAGCATCCAAGGACCGGTTTCTGGCTATCAGCCTTTATCAGCCTGGATAGCTTGACTCCATGGTGTGGAGAGCCTGGGACTCACGTCTGAGCATACCCAGCACACTCGGGGTGAAAATTGCAAAAAACACAGTTGATGGACAGAATGTAGAACAATGTCATACATTCACCCCAGTACAAGGATCTGGGCCTAAATCCATCGTTTCTTTGCACTCCACACCACCCTGGGTTAGACACTGGCTATATGCAAATCAGCTCTGACCCTGTGCCTCATGGGAACAGTCCAGTCCGAACTACCAAGCCATGTCTTTCCCAGACCGGAATTAAGCATCCAAGGACCGGTTTCCGGCTATCAGCCTTCATCAGCCTGGATAGCTTGACTCCAGTGGTGTGGAGAGCCTGGGACTCACGTCTGAGCATACCCAGCACACTTGGGGTGAAAATTGCAAAAAACCCAGTTGATGGACAGAATGTAGAACAATGTCATAAATTCACACCAGTACAAGGATCTGGGCCTAAATCCATCGTTTTTTTGCACTCCACACCACCCTGGGTTAGACACTGGCTATATGCAAATCAGCTCTGACCCTGTGCCTCATGGGAACAGTCCAGTCCGAACTACCAAGCCATGTCTTTCCCAGACCGGAATTAAGCATCCAAGGACCGGTTTCTGGCTATCAGCCTTCATCAGCCTGGATAGCTTGACTCCAGTGGTGTGGAGAGCCTGGGACTCACGTCTGAGCATACCCAGCACACTCGGGGTGAAAATTGCAAAAAACACAGTTGATGGACAGAATGTAGAACAATGTCATACATTAACCCCAGTACAAGGATCGGGGCCTAAATCCATCGTTTTTTTGCACTCCACACCACCCTGGGTTAGACACTGGCTATAGGCAAATCAGCTCTGACCCTGTGCCTCATGGGAACAGTCCAGTCCGAACTACCAAGCCATGTCTTTCCCAGACAGGAATTAAGCATCCAAGGACCGGTTTCTGGCTATCAGCCTGGATAGCTTGACTCCAGTGGTGTGGAGAGCCTGGGACTCACGTCTGATCATGCCCAGCACACTCGGGGTGAAAATTGCAAACAACACAGTTGATGGACAGAATGTAGAACAATGTCATACATTCACCCCAGTACAAGGATCTGGGCCTAAATCCATCGTTTTTTGCACTCCACACCACCCTGGGTTAGACACTGGCTATAGGCAAATCAGCTCTGATCCGGTGCCTCATGGGAACAGTCCAGTCCGAACTACCTAACCATGTCTTTCCCAGACCGGAATTAAGCATCCAAGGACCGGTTTCTGGCTATCAGCCTTCATCAGCCTGGATAGCTTGACTCTAGTGGTGTGGAGAGCCTGGGACTCACGTTTGAGCATACCCAGCACACTCGGGGTGAAAATTGCAAAAAACACAGTTGATGGACAGAATGTAGAACAATGTCATACATTCACCCCAGTACAAGGATCTGGGCCTAAATCCATCGTTTTTGAACTCCACACCACCCTGGGTTAGACACTGGCTATATGCAAATCAGCTCTGACCCTGTGCCTCATGGGAACAGTCCAGTCCGAACTACCAAGCCATGTCTTTCCCAGACCGGAATTAAGCATCCAAGGACCGGTTTCTGGCTATCAGCCTTCATCAGCCTGGATAGCTTGACTCCAGTGGTGTGGAGAGCCTGGGACTCACGTCTGAGCATGCCCAGCACACTCGGGGTGAAAATTGCAAAAAACACAGTTGATGGACAGAATGTAGACCAATGTCATACATTCACCCCAGTACAAGGATCTGGGCCTAAATCCATCGTTTTTTGCACTCCACACCACCCTGGGTTAGACACTGGCTATAGGCAAATCAGCTCTGACCCGGTGCCTCATGGGAACAGTCCAGTCCGAACTACCTAACCATGTCTTTCCCAGACCGGAATTAAGCATCTAAGGACCGGTTTCTGGTTATCAGCCTTCATCAGCCTGGATAGCTTGACTCCAGTGGTGTGGAGAGCCTGGGACTCACGTCTGAGCATACCCAGCACACTCGGGGTGAAAATTGCAAAAAACACAGTTGATGGACAGAATGTAGAACAATGTCATACATTCACCCCAGTACAAGGATCTGGGCCTAAATCCATCGTTTTTTGAACTCCACACCACCCTGGGTTAGACACTGGCTATATGCAAATCAGCTCTGACCCTGTGCCTCATGGGAACAGTCCAGTCCGAACTATCAAGCCATGTCTTTCCCAGATCGGAATTAAGCATCCAAGGACCGGTTTCTGGCTATCAGCCTTCATCAGCCTGGATAGCTTGACTCCAGTGGTGTGGAGAGCCTGGGACTCACGTCTGAGCATACCCAGCACACTCGGGGTGAAAATTGCAAAAAACACAGTTGATGGACAGAATGTAGAACAATGTCATACATTCACCCCAGTACAAGGATCTGGGCCTAAATCCATCGTTTTTTGAACTCCACACCACCCTGGGTTAGACACTGGCTATATGCAAATCAGCTCTGACCCTGTGCCTCATGGGAACAGTCCAGTCCGAACTACCAAGCCATGTCTTTCCCAGACCGGAATTAAGCATCCAAGGACCGGTTTCTGGCTATCAGCCTTCATCAGCCTGGATAGCTTGACTCCAGTGGTGTGGAGAGCCTGGGACTCACGTCTGAGCATGCCCAGCACACTCGGGGTGAAAATTGCAAAAAACACAGTTGATGGACAGAATGTAGACCAATGTCATACATTCACCCCAGTACAAGGATCTGGGCCTAAATCCATCGTTTTTTGCACTCCACACCACCCTGGGTTAGACACTGGCTATAGGCAAATCAGCTCTGACCCGGTGCCTCATGGGAACAGTCCAGTCCGAACTACCTAACCATGTCTTTCCCAGACCGGAATTAAGCATCTAAGGACCGGTTTCTGGTTATCAGCCTTCATCAGCCTGGATAGCTTGACTCCAGTGGTGTGGAGAGCCTGGGACTCACGTCTGAGCATACCCAGCACACTCGGGGTGAAAATTGCAAAAAACACAGTTGATGGACAGAATGTAGAACAATGTCATACATTCACCCCAGTACAAGGATCTGGGCCTAAATCCATCGTTTTTTGAACTCCACACCACCCTGGGTTAGACACTGGCTATATGCAAATCAGCTCTGACCCTGTGCCTCATGGGAACAGTCCAGTCCGAACTATCAAGCCATGTCTTTCCCAGATCGGAATTAAGCATCCAAGGACCGGTTTCTGGCTATCAGCCTTCATCAGCCTGGATAGCTTGACTCCAGTGGTGTGGAGAGCCTGGGACTCACGTCTGAGCATACCCAGCACACTCGGGGTGAAAATTGCAAAAAACACAGTTGATGGACAGAATGTAGAACAATGTCATACATTCACCCCAGTACAAGGATCTGGGCCTAAATCCATCGTTTTTTGAACTCCACACCACCCTGGGTTAGACACTGGCTATATGCAAATCAGCTCTGACGCTGTGCCTCATGGGAACAGTCCAGTCCGAACTACCAAGCCATGTCTTTCCCAGACCGGAATTAAGCCTCCAAGGACCGGTTTCTGGCTATCAGCCTTCATCAGCCTGGATAGCTTGACTCCAGTGGTATGGAGAGCCTGGGACTCACGTCTGAGGATACCCAGCACACTCAGGGTGAAAATTGCAAAAAACACAGTAGATGGACAGAATGTAGAACAATGTCATACATTCACCCCAGTACAAGGATCTGGGCCTAAATCCATCGTTTTTTTGCACTCCACACCACCCTGGGTTAGACACTGGCTATAGGCAAATCAGCTCTGACCCTGTGCCTCATGGGAACAGTCCAGTCCGAACTGCCAAGCCATGTCTTTCCCAGACCAGAATTAAGCATCCAAGGACCAGTTTCTGGCTATCAGCCTTCATAAGCCTGGATAGCTTGACTCCAGTGGTGTGGAGAGCCTGGGACTCACGTCTGAGCATACCCAGCACACTCGGGGTGAAAATTGCAAAAAACACAGTTGATGGACAGAATGTAGAACAATGTCATACATTCACCCCAGTACAAGGATCTGGGCCTAAATCCATCGTTTTTCTGAACTCCACACCACCCTGGGTTAGACACTGGCTATATGCAAATCAGCTCTGACCCTGTGCCTCATGGGAACAGTCCAGTCCGAACTACCAAGCCATGTCTTTCCCGGACCGGAATTAAGCATCCAAGGACCGGTTTCTGGCTATCAGCCTTCATCAGCCTGGATAGCTTGACTCCAGTGGTGTGGAGAGCCTAGGACTCACGTCTGAGCCTACCCAGCACACTCGGGGTGAAAATTGCAAAAAACACAGTTGATGGACAGAATGTAGAACAATGTCATACATTCACCCCAGTACAAGGATCTGGGCCTAAATCCATCGTTTTTTGCACTCCACACCACCCTGGGTTAGACACTGGCTATATGCAAATCAGCTCTGACCCTGTGCCTCATGGGAACAGTCCAGTCCGAACTACCAAGCCATGTCTTTCCCAGACCGGAATTAAGCATCCAAGGACCGGTTTCTGGCTATCAGCCTTCATCAGCCTGGATAGCTTGACTCCAGAGGTCTGGAGAGCCTGGGACTCACGTCTGAGCATACCCAGCACACTCGGGGTGAAAATTGCAAAAAACACAGTTGATGGACAGAATGTAGAACAATGTCATACATTCACCCCAGTACAAGGATCTGGGCCTAAATCCATCGTTTTTTTGCACTCCACACCACCCTGGGTTAGACACTGGCTATATGCAAATCAGCTCTGACCCTGTGCCTCATGGGAACAGTCCAGTCCGAACTACCAAGCCATGTCTTTCCCAGACCGGAATTAAGCATCCAAGGACCGGTTTCTGGCTATCAGCCTTCATCAGCCTGGATAGCTTGACTCCAGTGGTGTGGAGAACCTGGGACTCACGTCTGAGCATACCCAGCACACTCGGGGTGAAAATTGCAAAAAACACAGATGATGGACAGAATGTAGAACAATGTCATACATTCTCCCCAGTACAAGGATCTGGGCCTAAATCCATCGTTTCTTTGCACTCCACACCACCCTGGGTTAGACACTGGCTATATGCAAATCAGCTCTGACCCTGTGCCTCATGGGAACAGTCCAGTCCGGATTACCAAGCCATGTCTTTCCCAGACCGGAATTGAGCATCCAAGGACCGGTTTCTGGCTATCAGCCTTCATCAGCCTGGATAGCTTGACTCCAGTGGTGTGGAGAGCCTGGGACTCACGTCTGAGCATACCCAGCACACTCGGGGTGAAAATTGCAAAAAACACAGATGATGGACAGAATGTAGAACAATGTCATACATTCACCCCAGTACAAGGATCTGGCCCTAAGTCCATCGTTTTTTTGCACTCCACACCACCCTGGGTTAGACACTGGCTATATGCAAATCAGCTCTGACCCTGTGCCTCATGGGAACAGTCCAGTCTGAACTACCAAGCCATGTCTTTCCCAGACCGGAATTAAGCATCCAAGGACCGGTTTCTGGCTATCAGCCTTCATCTGCCTGGATAGCTTGACTCCAGTGGTGTGGAGAGCCTGGGACTCACGTCTGAGCATACCCAGCACACTCGGGGTAAAAATTGCAAAAACACAGTTGATGGACAGAATGTAGAACAATGTCATACATTCACCCCAGTACAAGGATCTGGGCCTAAATCCATCGTTTTTTTGCACTCCACACCACCCTGGGTTAGACACTGGCTATAAGCAAATCAGCTCTGACCCTGTGCCTCATGGGAATAGTCCAGTCCGAACTACCAAGCCTGGTCTTTCCCAGACCGGAATTAAGCATCCAAGGACCGGTTTCTGGCTATCAGCCTTCATCAGCCTGGATAGCTTGACTCCAGTGGTGTGGAGAGCCTGGGACTCACGTCTGAGCATACCCAGCACACTCGGGGTGAAAATTGCAAAAAACACAGTTGATGGACAGAATGTAGAACAATGTCATACAATCACCCCAGTACAAGGATCTGGGCCTAAATCCATTGTTTCTTTGCACTCCACACCACCCTGGGTTAGACACTGGCTATATGCAAATCAGCTCTGACCCTGTGCCTCATGGGAACAGTCCAGTCCGAACTACCAAGCCATGTCTTTCCCAGACCGGAATTAAGCATCCAAGGACCGGTTTCTGGCTATCAGCCTGGATAGCTTGACTCCAGTGGTGTGGAGAGCCTGGGACTCACGTCTGAGCATGCCCAGCACACTCGGGGTGAAAATTGCAAAAAACACAGTTGATGGACAGAATGTAGAACAATGTCATACATTCACCCCAGTACAAGGATCTGGGCCTAAATCCATCGTTTTTTTGCACTCCACACCACCCTGGGTTAGACACTGGCTATAGGCAAATCAGCTCTGGCCCGGTGCCTCATGGGAACAGTCCAGTCCGAACTACCAAACCATGTCTTTCCCAGACCGGAATTAAGCATCCAAGGACCGGTTTCTGGCTATCAGCCTGGATAGCTTGACTCCAGTGGTGTGGAGAGCCTGGGACTCACGTCTGAGCATACCCAGCACACTCGGGGTGAAAATTGCAAAAAACACAGTTGATGGACAGAATGTAGAACAATGTCATACATTCACCCCAGTACAAGGATCTGGGCCTAAATCCATCGTTTTTTTGCACTCCACACCACCCTGGGTTAGACACTGGCTGTATGCAAATCAGCTCTGACCCTGTGCCTCATGGGAACAGTCCAGTCCGAACTACCAAGCCTGGTCTTTCCCAGACCGGAATTAAGCATCCAAGGACCGGTTTCTGGCTATCAGCCTTCATCAGCCTGGATAGCTTGACTCCAGTGGTGTGGAGAGCCTGGGACTCACGTCTGAGCATACCCAGCACACTCGGGGTGAAAATTGCAAAAAACACAGTTGATGGACAGAATTTAGAACAATGTCATACATACACCCCAGTACAAGGATCGGGGCCTAAATCCATCGTTTCTTTGCACTCCACACCACCCTGGGTTAGACACTGGCTATATGCAAATCAGCTCTGACCCTGTGCCTCTTGGGAACAGTCCAGTCCGAACTACCAAGCCATGTCTTTCCCAGACCGGAATTAAGCATCCAAGGACCGGTTTCCGGCTATCAGCCTTCATCAGCCTGGATAGCTTGACTCCAGTGGTGTGGAGAGCCTGGGACTCACGTCTGAGCATACCCAGCACACTCGGGGTGAAAATTGCAAAAAACCCAGTTGATGGACAGAATGTAGAACAATGTCATAAATTCACACCAGTACAAGGATCTGGGCCTAAATCCATCGTTTTTTTGCACTCCACACCACCCTGGGTTAGACACTGGCTATATGCAAATCAGCTCTGACCCTGTGCCTCATGGGAACAGTCCAGTCCGAACTACCAAGCCATGTCTTTCCCAGACCAGAATTAAGCATCCAAGGACCGGTTTCTGGCTATCAGCCTTCATCAGCCTGGATAGCTTGACTCCAGTGGTGTGGAGAGCCTGGGACTCACGTCTGAGCATACCCAGCACACTCGGGGTGAAAATTGCAAAAAACACAGTTGATGGACAGAATGTAGAACAATGTCATACATTAACCCCAGTACAAGGATCGGGGCCTAAATCCATCGTTTTTTTGCACTCCACACCACCCTGGGTTAGACACTGGCTATAGGCAAATCAGCTCTGACCCTGTGCCTCATGGGAACAGTCCAGTCCGAACTACCAAGCCATGTCTTTCCCAGACCGGAATTAAGCATCCAAGGACCGGTTTCTGGCTATCAGCCTGGATAGCTTGACTCCAGTGGTGTGGAGAGCCTGGGACTCACGTCTGAGCATACCCAGCACACTCGGGGTGAAAATTGCAAAAAACACAGTTGATGGACAGAATGTAGAACAATGTCATACATTCACCCCAGTACAAGGATCTGGGCCTAAATCCATCGTTTTATGCACTCCACACCACCCTGGGTTAGACACTGGCTATATGCAAATCAGCTCTGACCCTGTGCCTCATGGGAACAGTCCAGTCCGAACTACCAAGCCATGTCTTTCCCAGATCGGAATTAAGCATCCAAGGACCGGTTTCTGGCTATCAGCCTTCATCAGCCTGGATAGCTTGACTCCAGTGGTGTGGAGAGCCTGGGACTCACGTCTGAGCATACCCAGCACACTCGGGGTGAAAATTGCAAAAAACACAGTTGATGGACAGAATGTAGAACAATGTCATACATTCACCCCAGTACAAGGATCTGGGCCTAAATCCATCGTTTTTTGAACTCCACACCACCCTGGGTTAGACACTGGCTATATGCAAATCAGCTCTGACCCTGTGCCTCATGGGAACAGTCCAGTCCGAAATACCAAGCCATGTCTTTCCCAGACCGGAATTAAGCATCCAAGGACCGGTTTCTGGCTATCAGCCTTCATCAGCCTGGATAGCTTGACTCCAGTGGTGTGGAGAGCCTGGGACTCACGTCTGAGCATGCCCAGCACACTCGGGGTGAAAATTGCAAAAAACACAGTTGATGGACAGAATGTAGACCAATGTCATACATTCACCCCAGTACAAGGATCTGGGCCTAAATCCATCGTTTTTTGCACTCCACACCACCCTGGGTTAGACACTGGCTATAGGCAAATCAGCTCTGACCCGGTGCCTCATGGGAACAGTCCAGTCCGAACTACCTAACCATGTCTTTCCCAGACCGGAATTAAGCATCTAAGGACCGGTTTCTGGTTATCAGCCTTCATCAGCCTGGATAGCTTGACTCCAGTGGTGTGGAGAGCCTGGGACTCACGTCTGAGCATACCCAGCACACTCGGGGTGAAAATTGCAAAAAACACAGTTGATGGACAGAATGTAGAACAATGTCATACATTCACCCCAGTACAAGGATCTGGGCCTAAATCCATCGTTTTTTGAACTCCACACCACCCTGGGTTAGACACTGGCTATATGCAAATCAGCTCTGACCCTGTGCCTCATGGGAACAGTCCAGTCCGAACTACCAAGCCATGTCTTTCCCAGACCGGAATTAAGCCTCCAAGGACCGGTTTCTGGCTATCAGCCTTCATCAGCCTGGATAGCTTGACTCCAGTGGTGTGGAGAGCCTGGGACTCACGTCTGAGGATACCCAGCACACTCAGGGTGAAAATTGCAAAAAACACAGTAGATGGACAGAATGTAGAACAATGTCATACATTCACCCCAGTACAAGGATCTGGGCCTAAATCCATCGTTTTTTTGCACTCCACACCACCCTGGGTTAGACACTGGCTATAGGCAAATCAGCTCTGACCCTGTGCCTCATGGGAACAGTCCAGTCCGAACTGCCAAGCCATGTCTTTCCCAGACCAGAATTAGGCATCCAAGGACCAGTTTCTGGCTATCAGCCTTCATAAGCCTGGATAGCTTGACTCCAGTGGTGTGGAGAGCCTGGGACTCACGTCTGAGCATACCCAGCACACTCGGGGTGAAAATTGCAAAAAACACAGTTGATGGACAGAATGTAGAACAATGTCATACATTCACGCCAGTACAAGGATCTGGGCCTAAATCCATCGTTTTTCTGAACTCCACACCACCCTGGGTTAGACACTGGCTATATGCAAATCAGCTCTGACCCTGTGCCTCATGGGAACAGTCCAGTCCGAACTACCAAGCCATGTCTTTCCCGGACCGGAATTAAGCATCCAAGGACCGGTTTCTGGCTATCAGCCTTCATCAGCCTGGATAGCTTGACTCCAGAGGTCTGGAGAGCCTGGGACTCACGTCTGAGCATACCCAGCACACTCGGGGTGAAAATTGCAAAAAACACAGTTGATGGACAGAATGTAGAACAATGTCATACATTCACGCCAGTACAAGGATCTGGGCCTAAATCCATCGTTTTTCTGAACTCCACACCACCCTGGGTTAGACACTGGCTATATGCAAATCAGCTCTGACCCTGTGCCTCATGGGAACAGTCCAGTCCGAACTACCAAGCCATGTCTATCCCAGACCGGAATTAAGCATCCAAGGACCGGTTTCTGGCTATCAGCCTTCATCAGCCTGGATAGCTTGACTCCAGTGGTGTGGAGAGCCTGGGACTCACGTCTGAGCATACCCAGCACACTTGGGGTGAAAATTGCAAAAAACACAGTTGATGGACAGAATGTAGAACAATGTCATACATTCTCCCCAGTACAAGGATCTGGGCCTAAATCCATCGTTTTTTTGAACTCCACACCACCCTGGGTTAGACACTGGCTATATGCAAATCAGCTCTGACCCTGTGCCTCATGGGAACAGTCCAGTCCGAACTACCAAGCCATGTCTTTCCCAGATCGGAATTAAGCATCCAAGGACCGGTTTCTGGCTATCAGCCTTCATCAGCCTGGATAGCTTGACTCCAGTGGTGTGGAGAGCCTGGGACTCACGTCTGAGCATACCCAGCACACTCGGGGTAAAAATTGCAAAAAACACAGTTGATGGACAGAATGTAGAACAATGTCATACATTCACCCCAGTACAAGGATCTGGGCCTAAATCCATCGTTTTTTTGCACTCCACACCACCCTGGGTTAGACACTGGCTATATGCAAATCAGCTCTGACCCTGTGCCTCATGGGAACAGTCCAGTCCGAACTACCAAGCCTGGTCTTTCCCAGACCGGAATTAAGCATCCAAGGACCGGTTTCTGGCTATCAGCCTTCATCAGCCTGGATAGCTTGACTCCAGTGGTGTGGAGAGCCTGGGACTCACGTCTGAGCATACCCAGCACACTCGGGGTGAAAATTGCAAAAAACACAGTTGATGGACAGAATGTAGAACAATGTCATACATTCACCCCAGTACAAGGATCTGGGCCTAAATCCATCGTTTCTTTGCACTCCACACCACCCTGGGTTAGACACTGGCTATATGAAAATCAGCTCTGACCCTGTGCCTCATGGGAACAGTCCAGTCCGAACTACCAAGCCATGTCTTTCCCAGACCGGAATTAAGCATCCAAGGACCGGTTTCTGGCTATCATCCTGGATAGCTTGACTCCAGTGGTGTGGAGAGCCTGGGACTCACGTCTGAGCATGCCCAGCACACTCGGGGTGAAAATTGCAAAAAACACAGTTGATGGACAGAATGTAGAACAATGTCATACATTCACCCCAGTACAAGGATCTGGGCCTAAATCCATCGTTTTTTTGCACTCCACACCACCCTGGGTTAGACACTGGCTATAGGCAAATCAGCTCTGACCCGGTGCCTCAAGGGAACAGTCCAGTCCGAACTACCAAACCATGTCTTTCCCAGACCGGAATTAAGCATCCAAGGACCGGTTTCTGGCTATCAGCCTTCATCAGCCTTCATCAGCCTGGATAGCTTGACTCCAGTGGTGTGGAGAGCCTGGGACTCATGTCTGAGCATACCCAGCACACTCGGGGTGAAAATTGCAAAAAACACAGTTGATGGACAGAATGTAGAACAATGTCATACATTCACCCCAGTACAAGGATCTGGGCCTAAATCCATCGTTTTTTTGCACTCCACACCACCCTGGGTTAGACACTGGCTGTATGCAAATCAGCTCTGACCCTGTGCCTCATGGGAACAGTCCAGTCCGAACTACCAAGCCTGGTCTTTCCCAGACCGGAATTAAGCATCCAAGGACCGGTTTCTGGCTATCAGCCTTCATCAGCCTGGATAGCTTGACTCCAGTGGTGTGGAGAGAATGGGACTCACGTCTGAGCATACCCAGCACACTCGGGGTGAAAATTGCAAAAAACACAGATGATGGACAGAATGTAGAACAATGTCATACATTCTCCCCAGTACAAGGATCTGGGCCTAAATCCATCGTTTCTTTGCACTCCACACCACCCTGGGTTAGACACTGGCTATATGCAAATCAGCTCTGACCCTGTGCCTCTTGGGAACAGTCCAGTCCGAACTACCAAGCCATGTCTTTCCCAGACCGGAATTAAGCATCCAAGGACCGGTTTCTGGCTATCAGCCTTTATCAGCCTGGATAGCTTGACTCCATGGTGTGGAGAGCCTGGGACTCACGTCTGAGCATACCCAGCACACTCGGGGTGAAAATTGCAAAAAACACAGTTGATGGACAGATTGTAGAACAATGTCATACATTCACCCCAGTACAAGGATCTGGGCCTAAATCCATCGTTTTTTTGCACTCCACACCACCCTGGGTTAGACACTGGCTATATGCAAATCAGCTCTGACCCTGTGCCTCATGGGAACAGTCCAGTCCGAACTACCAAGCCATGTCTTTCCCAGACCGGAATTAAGCATCCAAGGACCGGTTTCCGGCTATCAGCCTTCATCAGCCTGGATAGCTTGACTCCAGTGGTGTGGAGAGCCTGGGACTCACGTCTGAGCATACCCAGCACACTTGGGGTGAAAATTGCAAAAAACCCAGTTGATGGACAGAATGTAGAACAATGTCATAAATTCACACCAGTACAAGGATCTGGGCCTAAATCCATCGTTTTTTTGCACTCCACACCACCCTGGGTTAGACACTGGCTATATGCAAATCAGCTCTGACCCTGTGCCTCATGGGAACAGTCCAGTCCGAACTACCAAGCCATGTCTTTCCCAGACCGGAATTAAGCATCCAAGGACCGGTTTCTGGCTATCAGCCTTCATCAGCCTGGATAGCTTGACTCCAGTGGTGTGGAGAGCCTGGGACTCACGTCTGAGCATACCCAGCACACTCGGGGTGAAAATTGCAAAAAACACAGTTGATGGACAGAATGTAGAACAATGTCATACATTAACCCCAGTACAAGGATCGGGGCCTAAATCCATCGTTTTTTTGCACTCCACACCACCCTGGGTTAGACACTGGCTATAGGCAAATCAGCTCTGACCCTGTGCCTCATGGGAACAGTCCAGTCCGAACTACCAAGCCATGTCTTTCCCAGACAGGAATTAAGCATCCAAGGACCGGTTTCTGGCTATCAGCCTGGATAGCTTGACTCCAGTGGTGTGGAGAGCCTGGGACTCACGTCTGAGCATGCCCAGCACACTCGGGGTGAAAATTGCAAAAAACACAGTTGATGGACAGAATGTAGAACAATGTCATACATTCACCCCAGTACAAGGATCTGGGCCTAAATCCATCGTTTTTTGCACTCCACACCACCCTGGGTTAGACACTGGCTATAGGCAAATCAGCTCTGACCCTGTGCCTCATGGGAACAGTCCAGTCCGAACTACCAAGCCATGTCTTTCCCAGACCGGAATTAAGCATCCAAGGACCGGTTTCTGGCTATCAGCCTTCATCAGCCTGGATAGCTTGACTCCAGAGGTCTGGAGAGCCTGGGACTCACGTCTGAGCATACCCAGCACACTCGGGGTGAAAATTGCAAAAAACACAGTTGATGGACAGAATGTAGAACAATGTCATACATTCACCCCAGTACAAGGATCTGGGCCTAAATCCATCGTTTTTTTGCACTCCACACCACCCTGGGTTAGACACTGGCTATATGCAAATCAGCTCTGACCCTGTGCCTCATGGGAACAGTCCAGTCCGAACTACCAAGCCATGTCTTTCCCGGACCGGAATTAAGCATCCAAGGACCGGTTTCTGGCTATCAGCCTTCATCAGCCTGGATAGCTTGACTCCAGTGGTGTGGAGAGCCTGGGACTCACGTCTGAGCATACCCAGCACACTCGGGGTGAAAATTGCAAAAAACACAGTTGATGGACAGAATATAGAACAATGTCATACATTCACCCCAGTACAAGGATCTGGGCCTAAATCCATCGTTTTTTTGCACTCCACATCACCCTGGGTTAGACACTGGCTATATGCAAATCAGCTCTGACCCTGTGCCTCATGGGAACAGTCCAGTCCGAACTACCAAGCCATGTCTATCCCAGACCGGAATTAAGCATCCAAGGACCGGTTTCTGGCTATCAGCCTTCATCAGCCTGGATAGCTTGACTCCAGTGGTGTGGAGAGCCTGGGACTCACGTCTGAGCATACCCAGCACACTTGGGGTGAAAATTGCAAAAAACACAGTTGATGGACAGAATGTAGAACAATGTCATACATTCACCCCAGTACAAGGATCTGGGCCTAAATCCATCGTTTTTTTGAACTCCACACCACCCTGGGTTAGACACTGGCTATATGCAAATCAGCTCTGACCCTGTGCCTCATGGGAACAGTCCAGTCCGAACTACCAAGCCATGTCTTTCCCAGATCGGAATTAAGCATCCAAGGACCGGTTTCTGGCTATCAGCCTTCATCAGCCTGGATAGCTTGACTCCAGTGGTGTGGAGAGCCTGGGACTCACGTCTGAGGATACCCAGCACACTCAGGGTGAAAATTGCAAAAAACACAGTAGATGGACAGAATGTAGAACAATGTCATACATTCACCCCAGTACAAGGATCTGGGCCTAAATCCATCGTTTTTTTGCACTCCACACCACCCTGGGTTAGACACTGGCTATAGGCAAATCAGCTCTGACCCTGTGCCTCATGGGAACAGTCCAGTCCGAACTGCCAAGCCATGTCTTTCCCAGACCAGAATTAGGCATCCAAGGACCAGTTTCTGGCTATCAGCCTTCATAAGCCTGGATAGCTTGACTCCAGTGGTGTGGAGAGCCTGGGACTCACGTCTGAGCATACCCAGCACACTCGGGGTGAAAATTGCAAAAAACACAGTTGATGGACAGAATGTAGAACAATGTCATACATTCACGCCAGTACAAGGATCTGGGCCTAAATCCATCGTTTTTCTGAACTCCACACCACCCTGGGTTAGACACTGGCTATATGCAAATCAGCTCTGACCCTGTGCCTCATGGGAACAGTCCAGTCCGAACCACCAAGCCATGTCTTTCCCGGACCGGAATTAAGCATCCAAGGACCGGTTTCTGGCTATCAGCCTTCATCAGCCTGGATAGCTTGACTCCAGAGGTCTGGAGAGCCTGGGACTCACGTCTGAGCATACCCAGCACACTCGGGGTGAAAATTGCAAAAAACACAGTTGATGGACAGAATGTAGAACAATGTCATACATTCACGCCAGTACAAGGATCTGGGCCTAAATCCATCGTTTTTCTGAACTCCACACCACCCTGGGTTAGACACTGGCTATATGCAAATCAGCTCTGACCCTGTGCCTCATGGGAACAGTCCAGTCCGAACTACCAAGCCATGTCTATCCCAGACCGGAATTAAGCATCCAAGGACCGGTTTCTGGCTATCAGCCTTCATCAGCCTGGATAGCTTGACTCCAGTGGTGTGGAGAGCCTGGGACTCACGTCTGAGCATACCCAGCACACTTGGGGTGAAAATTGCAAAAAACACAGTTGATGGACAGAATGTAGAACAATGTCATACATTCTCCCCAGTACAAGGATCTGGGCCTAAATCCATCGTTTTTTTGAACTCCACACCACCCTGGGTTAGACACTGGCTATATGCAAATCAGCTCTGACCCTGTGCCTCATGGGAACAGTCCAGTCCGAACTACCAAGCCATGTCTTTCCCAGATCGGAATTAAGCATCCAAGGACCGGTTTCTGGCTATCAGCCTTCATCAGCCTGGATAGCTTGACTCCAGTGGTGTGGAGAGCCTGGGACTCACGTCTGAGCATACCCAGCACACTCGGGGTAAAAATTGCAAAAAACACAGTTGATGGACAGAATGTAGAACAATGTCATACATTCACCCCAGTACAAGGATCTGGGCCTAAATCCATCGTTTTTTTGCACTCCACACCACCCTGGGTTAGACACTGGCTATATGCAAATCAGCTCTGACCCTGTGCCTCATGGGAACAGTCCAGTCCGAACTACCAAGCCTGGTCTTTCCCAGACCGGAATTAAGCATCCAAGGACCGGTTTCTGGCTATCAGCCTTCATCAGCCTGGATAGCTTGACTCCAGTGGTGTGGAGAGCCTGGGACTCACGTCTGAGCATACCCAGCACACTCGGGGTGAAAATTGCAAAAAACACAGTTGATGGACAGAATGTAGAACAATGTCATACATTCACCCCAGTACAAGGATCTGGGCCTAAATCCATCGTTTCTTTGCACTCCACACCACCCTGGGTTAGACACTGGCTATATGAAAATCAGCTCTGACCCTGTGCCTCATGGGAACAGTCCAGTCCGAACTACCAAGCCATGTCTTTCCCAGACCGGAATTAAGCATCCAAGGACCGGTTTCTGGCTATCATCCTGGATAGCTTGACTCCAGTGGTGTGGAGAGCCTGGGACTCACGTCTGAGCATGCCCAGCACACTCGGGGTGAAAATTGCAAAAAACACAGTTGATGGACAGAATGTAGAACAATGTCATACATTCACCCCAGTACAAGGATCTGGGCCTAAATCCATCGTTTTTTTGCACTCCACACCACCCTGGGTTAGACACTGGCTATAGGCAAATCAGCTCTGACCCGGTGCCTCAAGGGAACAGTCCAGTCCGAACTACCAAACCATGTCTTTCCCAGACCGGAATTAAGCATCCAAGGACCGGTTTCTGGCTATCAGCCTTCATCAGCCTTCATCAGCCTGGATAGCTTGACTCCAGTGGTGTGGAGAGCCTGGGACTCATGTCTGAGCATACCCAGCACACTCGGGGTGAAAATTGCAAAAAACCCAGTTGATGGACAGAATGTAGAACAATGTCATAAATTCACACCAGTACAAGGATCTGGGCCTAAATCCATCGTTTTTTTGCACTCCACACCACCCTGGGTTAGACACTGGCTATATGCAAATCAGCTCTGACCCTGTGCCTCATGGGAACAGTCCAGTCCGAACTACCAAGCCATGTCTTTCCCAGACCGGAATTAAGCATCCAAGGACCGGTTTCTGGCTATCAGCCTTCATCAGCCTGGATAGCTTGACTCCAGTGGTGTGGAGAGCCTGGGACTCACGTCTGAGCATACCCAGCACACTCGGGGTGAAAATTGCAAAAAACACAGTTGATGGACAGAATGTAGAACAATGTCATACATTAACCCCAGTACAAGGATCGGGGCCTAAATCCATCGTTTTTTGCACTCCACACCACCCTGGGTTAGACACTGGCTATAGGCAAATCAGCTCTGACCCTGTGCCTCATGGGAACAGTCCAGTCCGAACTACCAAGCCATGTCTTTCCCAGACAGGAATTAAGCATCCAAGGACCGGTTTCTGGCTATCAGCCTGGATAGCTTGACTCCAGTGGTGTGGAGAGCCTGGGACTCACGTCTGAGCATGCCCAGCACACTCGGGGTGAAAATTGCAAAAAACACAGTTGATGGACAGAATGTAGAACAATGTCATACATTCACCCCAGTACAAGGATCTGGGCCTAAATCCATCGTTTTTTGCACTCCACACCACCCTGGGTTAGACACTGGCTATAGGCAAATCAGCTCTGACCCTGTGCCTCATGGGAACAGTCCAGTCCGAACTACCAAGCCATGTCTTTCCCAGACCGGAATTAAGCATCCAAGGACCGGTTTCTGGCTATCAGCCTTCATCAGCCTGGATAGCTTGACTCCAGAGGTCTGGAGAGCCTGGGACTCACGTCTGAGCATACCCAGCACACTCGGGGTGAAAATTGCAAAAAACACAGTTGATGGACAGAATGTAGAACAATGTCATACATTCACCCCAGTACAAGGATCTGGGCCTAAATCCATCGTTTTTTTGCACTCCACACCACCCTGGGTTAGACACTGGCTATATGCAAATCAGCTCTGACCCTGTGCCTCATGGGAACAGTCCAGTCCGAACTACCAAGCCATGTCTTTCCCGGACCGGAATTAAGCATCCAAGGACCGGTTTCTGGCTATCAGCCTTCATCAGCCTGGATAGCTTGACTCCAGTGGTGTGGAGAGCCTGGGACTCACGTCTGAGCATACCCAGCACACTCGGGGTGAAAATTGCAAAAAACACAGTTGATGGACAGAATATAGAACAATGTCATACATTCACCCCAGTACAAGGATCTGGGCCTAAATCCATCGTTTTTTTGCACTCCACATCACCCTGGGTTAGACACTGGCTATATGCAAATCAGCTCTGACCCTGTGCCTCATGGGAACAGTCCAGTCCGAACTACCAAGCCATGTCTATCCCAGACCGGAATTAAGCATCCAAGGACCGGTTTCTGGCTATCAGCCTTCATCAGCCTGGATAGCTTGACTCCAGTGGTGTGGAGAGCCTGGGACTCACGTCTGAGCATACCCAGCACACTTGGGGTGAAAATTGCAAAAAACACAGTTGATGGACAGAATGTAGAACAATGTCATACATTCACCCCAGTACAAGGATCTGGGCCTAAATCCATCGTTTTTTTGAACTCCACACCACCCTGGGTTAGACACTGGCTATATGCAAATCAGCTCTGACCCTGTGCCTCATGGGAACAGTCCAGTCCGAACTACCAAGCCATGTCTTTCCCAGATCGGAATTAAGCATCCAAGGACCGGTTTCTGGCTATCAGCCTTCATCAGCCTGGATAGCTTGACTCCAGTGGTGTGGAGAGCCTGGGACTCACGTCTGAGGATACCCAGCACACTCAGGGTGAAAATTGCAAAAAACACAGTAGATGGACAGAATGTAGAACAATGTCATACATTCACCCCAGTACAAGGATCTGGGCCTAAATCCATCGTTTTTTTGCACTCCACACCACCCTGGGTTAGACACTGGCTATAGGCAAATCAGCTCTGACCCTGTGCCTCATGGGAACAGTCCAGTCCGAACTGCCAAGCCATGTCTTTCCCAGACCAGAATTAGGCATCCAAGGACCAGTTTCTGGCTATCAGCCTTCATAAGCCTGGATAGCTTGACTCCAGTGGTGTGGAGAGCCTGGGACTCACGTCTGAGCATACCCAGCACACTCGGGGTGAAAATTGCAAAAAACACAGTTGATGGACAGAATGTAGAACAATGTCATACATTCACGCCAGTACAAGGATCTGGGCCTAAATCCATCGTTTTTCTGAACTCCACACCACCCTGGGTTAGACACTGGCTATATGCAAATCAGCTCTGACCCTGTGCCTCATGGGAACAGTCCAGTCCGAACTACCAAGCCATGTCTTTCCCGGACCGGAATTAAGCATCCAAGGACCGGTTTCTGGCTATCAGCCTTCATCAGCCTGGATAGCTTGACTCCAGAGGTCTGGAGAGCCTGGGACTCACGTCTGAGCATACCCAGCACACTCGGGGTGAAAATTGCAAAAAACACAGTTGATGGACAGAATGTAGAACAATGTCATACATTCACGCCAGTACAAGGATCTGGGCCTAAATCCATCGTTTTTCTGAACTCCACACCACCCTGGGTTAGACACTGGCTATATGCAAATCAGCTCTGACCCTGTGCCTCATGGGAACAGTCCAGTCCGAACTACCAAGCCATGTCTATCCCAGACCGGAATTAAGCATCCAAGGACCGGTTTCTGGCTATCAGCCTTCATCAGCCTGGATAGCTTGACTCCAGTGGTGTGGAGAGCCTGGGACTCACGTCTGAGCATACCCAGCACACTTGGGGTGAAAATTGCAAAAAACACAGTTGATGGACAGAATGTAGAACAATGTCATACATTCTCCCCAGTACAAGGATCTGGGCCTAAATCCATCGTTTTTTTGAACTCCACACCACCCTGGGTTAGACACTGGCTATATGCAAATCAGCTCTGACCCTGTGCCTCATGGGAACAGTCCAGTCCGAACTACCAAGCCATGTCTTTCCCAGATCGGAATTAAGCATCCAAGGACCGGTTTCTGGCTATCAGCCTTCATCAGCCTGGATAGCTTGACTCCAGTGGTGTGGAGAGCCTGGGACTCACGTCTGAGCATACCCAGCACACTCGGGGTAAAAATTGCAAAAAACACAGTTGATGGACAGAATGTAGAACAATGTCATACATTCACCCCAGTACAAGGATCTGGGCCTAAATCCATCGTTTTTTTGCACTCCACACCACCCTGGGTTAGACACTGGCTATATGCAAATCAGCTCTGACCCTGTGCCTCATGGGAACAGTCCAGTCCGAACTACCAAGCCTGGTCTTTCCCAGACCGGAATTAAGCATCCAAGGACCGGTTTCTGGCTATCAGCCTTCATCAGCCTGGATAGCTTGACTCCAGTGGTGTGGAGAGCCTGGGACTCACGTCTGAGCATACCCAGCACACTCGGGGTGAAAATTGCAAAAAACACAGTTGATGGACAGAATGTAGAACAATGTCATACATTCACCCCAGTACAAGGATCTGGGCCTAAATCCATCGTTTCTTTGCACTCCACACCACCCTGGGTTAGACACTGGCTATATGAAAATCAGCTCTGACCCTGTGCCTCATGGGAACAGTCCAGTCCGAACTACCAAGCCATGTCTTTCCCAGACCGGAATTAAGCATCCAAGGACCGGTTTCTGGCTATCATCCTGGATAGCTTGACTCCAGTGGTGTGGAGAGCCTGGGACTCACGTCTGAGCATGCCCAGCACACTCGGGGTGAAAATTGCAAAAAACACAGTTGATGGACAGAATGTAGAACAATGTCATACATTCACCCCAGTACAAGGATCTGGGCCTAAATCCATCGTTTTTTTGCACTCCACACCACCCTGGGTTAGACACTGGCTATAGGCAAATCAGCTCTGACCCGGTGCCTCAAGGGAACAGTCCAGTCCGAACTACCAAACCATGTCTTTCCCAGACCGGAATTAAGCATCCAAGGACCGGTTTCTGGCTATCAGCCTTCATCAGCCTTCATCAGCCTGGATAGCTTGACTCCAGTGGTGTGGAGAGCCTGGGACTCATGTCTGAGCATACCCAGCACACTCGGGGTGAAAATTGCAAAAAACACAGTTGATGGACAGAATGTAGAACAATGTCATACATTCACCCCAGTACAAGGATCTGGGCCTAAATCCATCGTTTTTTTGCACTCCACACCACCCTGGGTTAGACACTGGCTGTATGCAAATCAGCTCTGACCCTGTGCCTCATGGGAACAGTCCAGTCCGAACTACCAAGCCTGGTCTTTCCCAGACCGGAATTAAGCATCCAAGGACCGGTTTCTGGCTATCAGCCTTCATCAGCCTGGATAGCTTGACTCCAGTGGTGTGGAGAGAATGGGACTCACGTCTGAGCATACCCAGCACACTCGGGGTGAAAATTGCAAAAAACACAGATGATGGACAGAATGTAGAACAATGTCATACATTCTCCCCAGTACAAGGATCTGGGCCTAAATCCATCGTTTCTTTGCACTCCACACCACCCTGGGTTAGACACTGGCTATATGCAAATCAGCTCTGACCCTGTGCCTCTTGGGAACAGTCCAGTCCGAACTACCAAGCCATGTCTTTCCCAGACCGGAATTAAGCATCCAAGGACCGGTTTCTGGCTATCAGCCTTTATCAGCCTGGATAGCTTGACTCCATGGTGTGGAGAGCCTGGGACTCACGTCTGAGCATACCCAGCACACTCGGGGTGAAAATTGCAAAAAACACAGTTGATGGACAGATTGTAGAACAATGTCATACATTCACCCCAGTACAAGGATCTGGGCCTAAATCCATCGTTTTTTTGCACTCCACACCACCCTGGGTTAGACACTGGCTATATGCAAATCAGCTCTGACCCTGTGCCTCATGGGAACAGTCCAGTCCGAACTACCAAGCCATGTCTTTCCCAGACCGGAATTAAGCATCCAAGGACCGGTTTCCGGCTATCAGCCTTCATCAGCCTGGATAGCTTGACTCCAGTGGTGTGGAGAGCCTGGGACTCACGTCTGAGCATACCCAGCACACTTGGGGTGAAAATTGCAAAAAACCCAGTTGATGGACAGAATGTAGAACAATGTCATAAATTCACACCAGTACAAGGATCTGGGCCTAAATCCATCGTTTTTTTGCACTCCACACCACCCTGGGTTAGACACTGGCTATATGCAAATCAGCTCTGACCCTGTGCCTCATGGGAACAGTCCAGTCCGAACTACCAAGCCATGTCTTTCCCAGACCGGAATTAAGCATCCAAGGACCGGTTTCTGGCTATCAGCCTTCATCAGCCTGGATAGCTTGACTCCAGTGGTGTGGAGAGCCTGGGACTCACGTCTGAGCATACCCAGCACACTCGGGGTGAAAATTGCAAAAAACACAGTTGATGGACAGAATGTAGAACAATGTCATACATTAACCCCAGTACAAGGATCGGGGCCTAAATCCATCGTTTTTTTGCACTCCACACCACCCTGGGTTAGACACTGGCTATAGGCAAATCAGCTCTGACCCTGTGCCTCATGGGAACAGTCCAGTCCGAACTACCAAGCCATGTCTTTCCCAGACAGGAATTAAGCATCCAAGGACCGGTTTCTGGCTATCAGCCTGGATAGCTTGACTCCAGTGGTGTGGAGAGCCTGGGACTCACGTCTGAGCATGCCCAGCACACTCGGGGTGAAAATTGCAAAAAACACAGTTGATGGACAGAATGTAGAACAATGTCATACATTCACCCCAGTACAAGGATCTGGGCCTAAATCCATCGTTTTTTGCACTCCACACCACCCTGGGTTAGACACTGGCTATAGGCAAATCAGCTCTGACCCTGTGCCTCATGGGAACAGTCCAGTCCGAACTACCAAGCCATGTCTTTCCCAGACCGGAATTAAGCATCCAAGGACCGGTTTCTGGCTATCAGCCTTCATCAGCCTGGATAGCTTGACTCCAGAGGTCTGGAGAGCCTGGGACTCACGTCTGAGCATACCCAGCACACTCGGGGTGAAAATTGCAAAAAACACAGTTGATGGACAGAATGTAGAACAATGTCATACATTCACCCCAGTACAAGGATCTGGGCCTAAATCCATCGTTTTTTTGCACTCCACACCACCCTGGGTTAGACACTGGCTATATGCAAATCAGCTCTGACCCTGTGCCTCATGGGAACAGTCCAGTCCGAACTACCAAGCCATGTCTTTCCCGGACCGGAATTAAGCATCCAAGGACCGGTTTCTGGCTATCAGCCTTCATCAGCCTGGATAGCTTGACTCCAGTGGTGTGGAGAGCCTGGGACTCACGTCTGAGCATACCCAGCACACTCGGGGTGAAAATTGCAAAAAACACAGTTGATGGACAGAATATAGAACAATGTCATACATTCACCCCAGTACAAGGATCTGGGCCTAAATCCATCGTTTTTTTGCACTCCACATCACCCTGGGTTAGACACTGGCTATATGCAAATCAGCTCTGACCCTGTGCCTCATGGGAACAGTCCAGTCCGAACTACCAAGCCATGTCTATCCCAGACCGGAATTAAGCATCCAAGGACCGGTTTCTGGCTATCAGCCTTCATCAGCCTGGATAGCTTGACTCCAGTGGTGTGGAGAGCCTGGGACTCACGTCTGAGCATACCCAGCACACTTGGGGTGAAAATTGCAAAAAACACAGTTGATGGACAGAATGTAGAACAATGTCATACATTCTCCCCAGTACAAGGATCTGGGCCTAAATCCATCGTTTTTTTGAACTCCACACCACCCTGGGTTAGACACTGGCTATATGCAAATCAGCTCTGACCCTGTGCCTCATGGGAACAGTCCAGTCCGAACTACCAAGCCATGTCTTTCCCAGATCGGAATTAAGCATCCAAGGACCGGTTTCTGGCTATCAGCCTTCATCAGCCTGGATAGCTTGACTCCAGTGGTGTGGAGAGCCTGGGACTCACGTCTGAGCATACCCAGCACACTCGGGGTAAAAATTGCAAAAAACACAGTTGATGGACAGAATGTAGAACAATGTCATACATTCACCCCAGTACAAGGATCTGGGCCTAAATCCATCGTTTTTTTGCACTCCACACCACCCTGGGTTAGACACTGGCTATATGCAAATCAGCTCTGACCCTGTGCCTCATGGGAACAGTCCAGTCCGAACTACCAAGCCTGGTCTTTCCCAGACCGGAATTAAGCATCCAAGGACCGGTTTCTGGCTATCAGCCTTCATCAGCCTGGATAGCTTGACTCCAGTGGTGTGGAGAGCCTGGGACTCACGTCTGAGCATACCCAGCACACTCGGGGTGAAAATTGCAAAAAACACAGTTGATGGACAGAATGTAGAACAATGTCATACATTCACCCCAGTACAAGGATCTGGGCCTAAATCCATCGTTTCTTTGCACTCCACACCACCCTGGGTTAGACACTGGCTATATGCAAATCAGCTCTGACCCTGTGCCTCATGGGAACAGTCCAGTCCGAACTACCAAGCCATGTCTTTCCCAGACCGGAATTAAGCATCCAAGGACCGGTTTCTGGCTATCATCCTGGATAGCTTGACTCCAGTGGTGTGGAGAGCCTGGGACTCACGTCTGAGCATGCCCAGCACACTCGGGGTGAAAATTGCAAAAAACACAGTTGATGGACAGAATGTAGAACAATGTCATACATTCACCCCAGTACAAGGATCTGGGCCTAAATCCATCGTTTTTTTGCACTTCACACCACCCTGGGTTAGACACTGGCTATAGGCAAATCAGCTCTGACCCGGTGCCTCAAGGGAACAGTCCAGTCCGAACTACCAAACCATGTCTTTCCCAGACCGGAATTAAGCATCCAAGGACCGGTTTCTGGCTATCAGCCTTCATCAGCCTTCATCAGCCTGGATAGCTTGACTCCAGTGGTGTGGAGAGCCTGGGACTCATGTCTGAGCATACCCAGCACACTCGGGGTGAAAATTGCAAAAAACACAGTTGATGGACAGAATGTAGAACAATGTCATACATTCACCCCAGTACAAGGATCTGGGCCTAAATCCATCGTTTTTTTGCACTCCACACCACCCTGGGTTAGACACTGGCTGTATGCAAATCAGCTCTGACCCTGTGCCTCATGGGAACAGTCCAGTCCGAACTACCAAGCCTGGTCTTTCCCAGACCGGAATTAAGCATCCAAGGACCGGTTTCTGGCTATCAGCCTTCATCAGCCTGGATAGCTTGACTCCAGTGGTGTGGAGAGAATGGGACTCACGTCTGAGCATACCCAGCACACTCGGGGTGAAAATTGCAAAAAACACAGATGATGGACAGAATGTAGAACAATGTCATACATTCTCCCCAGTACAAGGATCTGGGCCTAAATCCATCGTTTCTTTGCACTCCACACCACCCTGGGTTAGACACTGGCTATATGCAAATCAGCTCTGACCCTGTGCCTCTTGGGAACAGTCCAGTCCGAACTACCAAGCCATGTCTTTCCCAGACCGGAATTAAGCATCCAAGGACCGGTTTCTGGCTATCAGCCTTTATCAGCCTGGATAGCTTGACTCCATGGTGTGGAGAGCCTGGGACTCACGTCTGAGCATACCCAGCACACTCGGGGTGAAAATTGCAAAAAACACAGTTGATGGACAGAATGTAGAACAATGTCATACATTCACCCCAGTACAAGGATCTGGGCCTAAATCCATCGTTTCTTTGCACTCCACACCACCCTGGGTTAGACACTGGCTATATGCAAATCAGCTCTGACCCTGTGCCTCATGGGAACAGTCCAGTCCGAACTACCAAGCCATGTCTTTCCCAGACCGGAATTAAGCATCCAAGGACCGGTTTCCGGCTATCAGCCTTCATCAGCCTGGATAGCTTGACTCCAGTGGTGTGGAGAGCCTGGGACTCACGTCTGAGCATACCCAGCACACTTGGGGTGAAAATTGCAAAAAACCCAGTTGATGGACAGAATGTAGAACAATGTCATAAATTCACACCAGTACAAGGATCTGGGCCTAAATCCATCGTTTTTTTGCACTCCACACCACCCTGGGTTAGACACTGGCTATATGCAAATCAGCTCTGACCCTGTGCCTCATGGGAACAGTCCAGTCCGAACTACCAAGCCATGTCTTTCCCAGACCGGAATTAAGCATCCAAGGACCGGTTTCTGGCTATCAGCCTTCATCAGCCTGGATAGCTTGACTCCAGTGGTGTGGAGAGCCTGGGACTCACGTCTGAGCATACCCAGCACACTCGGGGTGAAAATTGCAAAAAACACAGTTGATGGACAGAATGTAGAACAATGTCATACATTAACCCCAGTACAAGGATCGGGGCCTAAATCCATCGTTTTTTTGCACTCCACACCACCCTGGGTTAGACACTGGCTATAGGCAAATCAGCTCTGACCCTGTGCCTCATGGGAACAGTCCAGTCCGAACTACCAAGCCATGTCTTTCCCAGACAGGAATTAAGCATCCAAGGACCGGTTTCTGGCTATCAGCCTGGATAGCTTGACTCCAGTGGTGTGGAGAGCCTGGGACTCACGTCTGAGCATGCCCAGCACACTCGGGGTGAATATTGCAAAAAACACAGTTGATGGACAGAATGTAGAACAATGTCATACATTCACCCCAGTACAAGGATCTGGGCCTAAATCCATCGTTTTTTGCACTCCACACCACCCTGGGTTAGACACTGGCTATAGGCAAATCAGCTCTGATCCGGTGCCTCATGGGAACAGTCCAGTCCGAACTACCTAACCATGTCTTTCCCAGACCGGAATTAAGCATCCAAGGACCGGTTTCTGGCTATCAGCCTTCATCAGCCTGGATAGCTTGACTCTAGTGGTGTGGAGAGCCTGGGACTCACGTTTGAGCATACCCAGCACACTCGGGGTGAAAATTGCAAAAAACACAGTTGATGGACAGAATGTAGAACAATGTCATACATTCACCCCAGTACAAGGATCTGGGCCTAAATCCATCGTTTTTGAACTCCACACCACCCTGGGTTAGACACTGGCTATATGCAAATCAGCTCTGACCCTGTGCCTCATGGGAACAGTCCAGTCCGAACTACCAAGCCATGTCTTTCCCAGACCGGAATTAAGCATCCAAGGACCGGTTTCTGGCTATCAGCCTTCATCAGCCTGGATAGCTTGACTCCAGTGGTGTGGAGAGCCTGGGACTCACGTCTGAGCATGCCCAGCACACTCGGGGTGAAAATTGCAAAAAACACAGTTGATGGACAGAATGTAGACCAATGTCATACATTCACCCCAGTACAAGGATCTGGGCCTAAATCCATCGTTTTTTGCACTCCACACCACCCTGGGTTAGACACTGGCTATAGGCAAATCAGCTCTGACCCGGTGCCTCATGGGAACAGTCCAGTCCGAACTACCTAACCATGTCTTTCCCAGACCGGAATTAAGCATCTAAGGACCGGTTTCTGGTTATCAGCCTTCATCAGCCTGGATAGCTTGACTCCAGTGGTGTGGAGAGCCTGGGACTCACGTCTGAGCATACCCAGCACACTCGGGGTGAAAATTGCAAAAAACACAGTTGATGGACAGAATGTAGAACAATGTCATACATTCACCCCAGTACAAGGATCTGGGCCTAAATCCATCGTTTTTTGAACTCCACACCACCCTGGGTTAGACACTGGCTATATGCAAATCAGCTCTGACCCTGTGCCTCATGGGAACAGTCCAGTCCGAACTATCAAGCCATGTCTTTCCCAGATCGGAATTAAGCATCCAAGGACCGGTTTCTGGCTATCAGCCTTCATCAGCCTGGATAGCTTGACTCCAGTGGTGTGGAGAGCCTGGGACTCACGTCTGAGCATACCCAGCACACTCGGGGTGAAAATTGCAAAAAACACAGTTGATGGACAGAATGTAGAACAATGTCATACATTCACCCCAGTACAAGGATCTGGGCCTAAATCCATCGTTTTTTGAACTCCACACCACCCTGGGTTAGACACTGGCTATATGCAAATCAGCTCTGACCCTGTGCCTCATGGGAACAGTCCAGTCCGAACTACCAAGCCATGTCTTTCCCAGACCGGAATTAAGCCTCCAAGGACCGGTTTCTGGCTATCAGCCTTCATCAGCCTGGATAGCTTGACTCCAGTGGTGTGGAGAGCCTGGGACTCACGTCTGAGCATGCCCAGCACACTCGGGGTGAAAATTGCAAAAAACACAGTTGATGGACAGAATGTAGAACAATGTCATACATTCACCCCAGTACAAGGATCTGGGCCTAAATCCATCATTTTTTTAACTCCACACCACCCTGGGTTAGACACTGGCTATAGGCAAATCAGCTCTGACCCGGTGCCTCATGGGAACAGTCCAGTCCGAACTACCTAACCATGTTTTTCCCAGACCGGAATTAAGCATCCAAGGACTGGTTTCTGGCTATCAGCCTTCATCAGCCTGGATAGCTTGACTCCAGTGGTGTGGAGAGCCTGGGACTCACGTCTGAGCATACCCAGCACACTCGGGGTGAAAATTGCAAAAAACACAGTTGATGGACAGAATGTAGAACAATGTCATACATTCACCCCAGTACAAGGATCTGGGCCTAAATCCATCGTTTTTTGAACTCCACACCACCCTGGGTTAGACACTGGCTATATGCAAATCAGCTCTGACCCTGTGCCTCATGGGAACAGTCCAGTCCGAACTATCAAGCCATGTCTTTCCCAGATCGGAATTAAGCATCCAAGGACCGGTTTCTGGCTATCAGCCTTCATCAGCCTGGATAGCTTGACTCCAGTGGTGTGGAGAGCCTGGGACTCACGTCTGAGCATACCCAGCACACTCGGGGTGAAAATTGCAAAAAACACAGTTGATGGACAGAATGTAGAACAATGTCATACATTCACCCCAGTACAAGGATCTGGGCCTAAATCCATCGTTTTTTGAACTCCACACCACCCTGGGTTAGACACTGGCTATATGCAAATCAGCTCTGACCCTGTGCCTCATGGGAACAGTCCAGTCCGAACTACCAAGCCATGTCTTTCCCAGACCGGAATTAAGCCTCCAAGGACCGGTTTCTGGCTATCAGCCTTCATCAGCCTGGATAGCTTGACTCCAGTGGTGTGGAGAGCCTGGGACTCACGTCTGAGCATGCCCAGCACACTCGGGGTGAAAATTGCAAAAAACACAGTTGATGGACAGAATGTAGAACAATGTCATACATTCACCCCAGTACAAGGATCTGGGCCTAAATCCATCATGTTTTTTAACTCCACACCACCCTGGGTTAGACACTGGCTATAGGCAAATCAGCTCTGACCCGGTGCCTCATGGGAACAGTCCAGTCCGAACTACCTAACCATGTTTTTCCCAGACCGGAATTAAGCATCCAAGGACTGGTTTCTGGCTATCAGCCTTCATCAGCCTGGATAGCTTGACTCCAGTGGTGTGGAGAGCCTGGGACTCACGTCTGAGCATACCCAGCACACTCGGGGTGAAAATTGCAAAAAACACAGTTGATGGACAGAATGTAGAACAATGTCATACATTCACCCCAGTACAAGGATCTGGGCCTAAATCCATCGTTTTTTGAACTCCACACCACCCTGGGTTAGACACTGGCTATATGCAAATCAGCTCTGACCCTGTGCCTCATGGGAACAGTCCAGTCCGAACTATCAAGCCATGTCTTTCCCAGATCGGAATTAAGCATCCAAGGACCGGTTTCTGGCTATCAGCCTTCATCAGCCTGGATAGCTTGACTCCAGTGGTGTGGAGAGCCTGGGACTCACGTCTGAGCATACCCAGCACACTCGGGGTGAAAATTGCAAAAAACACAGTTGATGGACAGAATGTAGAACAATGTCATACATTCACCCCAGTACAAGGATCTGGGCCTAAATCCATCGTTTTTTGAACTCCACACCACCCTGGGTTAGACACTGGCTATATGCAAATCAGCTCTGACCCTGTGCCTCATGGGAACAGTCCAGTCCGAACTACCAAGCCATGTCTTTCCCAGACCGGAATTAAGCATCCTAGGACCGGTTTCTGGCTATCAGCCTTCATCAGCCTGGATAGCTTGACTCCAGTGGTGTGGAGAGCCTGGGACTCACGTCTGAGCATGCCCAGCACACTCGGGGTGAAAATTGCAAAAAACACAGTTGATGGACAGAATGTAGACCAATGTCATACATTCACCCCAGTACAAGGATCTGGGCCTAAATCCATCGTTTTTTGCACTCCACACCACCCTGGGTTAGACACTGGCTATAGGCAAATCAGCTCTGACCCGGTGCCTCATGGGAACAGTCCAGTCCGAACTACCTAACCATGTCTTTCCCAGACCGGAATTAAGCATCTAAGGACCGGTTTCTGGTTATCAGCCTTCATCAGCCTGGATAGCTTGACTCCAGTGGTGTGGAGAGCCTGGGACTCACGTCTGAGCATACCCAGCACACTCGGGGTGAAAATTGCAAAAAACACAGTTGATGGACAGAATGTAGAACAATGTCATACATTCACCCCAGTACAAGGATCTGGGCCTAAATCCATCGTTTTTTAAACTCCACACCACCCTGGGTTAGACACTGGCTATATGCAAATCAGCTCTGACCCTGTGCCTCATGGGAACAGTCCAGTCCGAACTACCAAGCCATGTCTTTCCCAGACCGGAATTAAGCATCCAAGGACTGGTTTCTGGCTATCAGCCTTCATCAGCCTGGATAGCTTGACTCCAGTGGTGTGGAGAGCCTGGGACTCACGTCTGAGCATACCCAGCACACTCGGGGTGAAAATTGCAAAAAACACAGTTGATGGACAGAATGTAGAACAATGTCATACATTCACCCCAGTACAAGGATCTGGGCCTAAATCCATCGTTTTTTGAACTCCACACCACCCTGGGTTAGACACAGGCTATATGCAAATCAGCTCTGACCCTGTGCCTCATGGGAACAGTCCAGTCCGAACTATCAAGCCATGTCTTTCCCAGATCGGAATTAAGCATCCAAGGACCGGTTTCTGGCTATCAGCCTTCATCAGCCTGGATAGCTTGACTCCAGTGGTGTGGAGAGCCTGGGACTCACGTCTGAGCATACCCAGCACACTCGGGGTGAAAATTGCAAAAAACACAGTTGATGGACAGAATGTAGAACAATGTCATACATTCACCCCAGTACAAGGATCTGGGCCTAAATCCATCGTTTTTTGAACTCCACACCACCCTGGGTTAGACACTGGCTATATGCAAATCAGCTCTGACCCTGTGCCTCATGGGAACAGTCCAGTCCGAACTACCAAGCCATGTCTTTCCCAGACCGGAATTAAGCCTCCAAGGACCGGTTTCTGGCTATCAGCCTTCATCAGCCTGGATAGCTTGACTCCAGTGGTGTGGAGAGCCTGGGACTCACGTCTGAGCATGCCCAGCACACTCGGGGTGAAAATTGCAAAAAACACAGTTGATGGACAGAATGTAGAACAATGTCATACATTCACCCCAGTACAAGGATCTGGGCCTAAATCCATCGTTTTTTGAACTCCTCACCACCCTGGGTTAGACACTGGCTATAGGCAAATCAGCTCTGACCCGGTGCCTCATGGGAACAGTCCAGTCCGAACTACCTAACCATGTTTTTCCCAGACCGGAATTAAGCATCCAAGGACTGGTTTCTGGCTATCAGCCTTCATCAGCCTGGATAGCTTGACTCCAGTGGTGTGGAGAGCCTGGGACTCACGTCTGAGCATACCCAGCACACTCGGGGTGAAAATTGCAAAAAACACAGTTGATGGACAGAATGTAGAACAATGTCATACATTCACCCCAGTACAAGGATCTGGGCCTAAATCCATCGTTTTTTGAACTTCACACCACCCTGAGTTAGACACTGGCTATATGCAAATCAGCTCTGACCCTGTGCCTCATGGGAACAGTCCAGTCCGAACTACCAAGCCATGTCTTTCCCAGACCGGAATTAAGCATCCAAGGACCGGTTTCTGGCTATCAGCCTTCATCAGCCTGGATAGCTTGACTCCAGTGGTGTGGAGAGCCTGGGACTCACGTCTGAGCATACCCAGCACACTCGGGGTGAAAATTGCAAAAAACACAGTTGATGGACAGAATGTAGAACAATGTCATACATTCACCCCAGTACAAGGATCTGGGCCTAAATCCATCGTTTCTTTGCACTCCACACCACCCTGGGTTAGACACTGGCTATATGCAAATCAGCTCTGACCCTGTGCCTCATGGGAACAGTCCAGTCCGGATTACCAAGCCATGTCTTTCCCAGACCGGAATTAAGCATCCAAGGACCGGTTTCTGGCTATCAGCCTTCATCAGCCTGGATAGCTTGACTCCAGTGGTGTGGAGAGCCTGGGACTCACGTCTGAGCATACCCAGCACACTCGGGGTGAAAATTGCAAAAAACACAGATGATGGACAGAATGTAGAACAATGTCATACATTCACCCCAGTACAAGGATCTGGCCCTAAGTCCATCGTTTTTTTGCACTCCACACCACCCTGGGTTAGACACTGGCTATATGCAAATCAGCTCTGACCCTGTGCCTCATGGGAACAGTCCAGTCCGAACTACCAAGCCATGTCTTTCCCAGACCGGAATTAAGCATCCAAGGACCGGTTTCTGGCTATCAGCCTTCATCTGCCTGGATAGCTTGACTCCAGTGGTGTGGAGAGCCTGGGACTCACGTCTGAGCATACCCAGCACACTCGGGGTGAAAATTGCAAAAAACACAGTTGATGGACAGAATGTAGAACAATGTCATACATTCACCCCAGTACAAGGATCTGGGCCTAAATCCATCGTTTCTTTGCACTCCACACCACCCTGGGTTAGACACTGGCTATATGCAAATCAGCTCTGACCCTGTGCCTCATGGGAACAGTCCAGTCCGAACTACCAAGCCATGTCTTTCCCAGACCGGAATTAAGCATCCAAGGACCGGTTTCTGGCTATCAGCCTGGATAGCTTGACTCCAGTGGTGTGGAGAGCCTGGGACTCATGTCTGAGCATGCCCAGCACACTCGGGGTGAAAATTGCAAAAAACACAGTTGATGGACAGAATGTAGAACAATGTCATACATTCACCCCAGTACAAGGATCTGGGCCTAAATCCATCGTTTTTTTGCACTCCACACCACCCTGGGTTAGACACTGGCTATAGGCAAATCAGCTCTGACCCGGTGCCTCATGGGAACAGTCCAGTCCGAACTACCAAACCATGTCTTTCCCAGACCGGAATTCAGCATCCAAGGACCGGTTTCTGGCTATCAGCCTGGATAGCTTGACTCCAGTGGTGTGGAGAGCCTGGGACTCACGTCTGAGCATACCCAGCACACTCGGGGTGAAAATTGCAAAAAACACAGTTGATGGACAGAATGTAGAACAATGTCATACATTCACCCCAGTACAAGGATCTGGGCCTAAATCCATCGTTTTTTTGCACTCCACACCACCCTGGGTTAGACACTGGCTGTATGCAAATCAGCTCTGACCCTGTGCCTCATGGGAACAGTCCAGTCCGAACTACCAAGCCTGGTCTTTCCCAGACCGGAATTAAGCATCCAAGGACCGGTTTCTGGCTATCAGCCTTCATCAGCCTGGATAGCTTGACTCCAGTGGTGTGGAGAGCCTGGGACTCACGTCTGAGCATACCCAGCACACTCGGGCTGAAAATTGCAAAAAACACAGTTGATGGACAGAATGTAGAACAATGTCATACATACACCCCAGTACAAGGATCGGGGCCTAAATCCATTGTTTCTTTGCACTCCACACCACCCTGGGTTAGACACTGGCTATATGCAAATCAGCTCTGACCCTGTGCCTCTTGGGAACAGTCCAGTCCGAACTACCAAGCCATGTCTTTCCCAGACCGGAATTAAGCATCCAAGGACCGGTTTCCGGCTATCAGCCTTCATCAGCCTGGATAGCTTGACTCCAGTGGTGTGGAGAGCCTGGGACTCACGTCTGAGCATACCCAGCACACTCGGGGTGAAAATTGCAAAAAACCCAGTTGATGGACAGAATGTAGAACAATGTCATAAATTCACACCAGTACAAGGATCTGGGCCTAAATCCATCGTTTTTTTGCACTCCACACCACCCTGGGTTAGACACTGGCTATATGCAAATCAGCTCTGACCCTGTGCCTCATGGGAACAGTCCAGTCCGAACTACCAAGCCATGTCTTTCCCAGACCGGAATTAAGCATCCAAGGACCGGTTTCTGGCTATCAGCCTTCATCAGCCTGGATAGCTTGACTCCAGTGGTGTGGAGAGCCTGGGACTCACGTCTGAGCATACCCAGCACACTCGGGGTGAAAATTGCAAAAAACACAGTTGATGGACAGAATATAGAACAATGTCATACATTAACCCCAGTACAAGGATCGGGGCCTAAATCCATCGTTTTTTTGCACTCCACACCACCCTGGGTTAGACACTGGCTATATGCAAATCAGCTCTGACCCTGTGCCTCATGGGAACAGTCCAGTCCGAACTACCAAGCCATGTCTTTCCCAGACCGGAATTAAGCATCCAAGGACCGGTTTCTGGCTATCAGCCTTCATCAGCCTGGATAGCTTGACTCCAGTGGTGTGGAGAACCTGGGACTCACGTCTGAGCATACCCAGCACACTCGGGGTGAAAATTGCAAAAAACACAGTTGATGGACAGAATGTAGAACAATGTCATACATTCACCCCAGTACAAGGATCTGGGCCTAAATCCATCGTTTTTTGAACTTCACACCACCCTGAGTTAGACACTGGCTATATGCAAATCAGCTCTGACCCTGTGCCTCATGGGAACAGTCCAGTCCGAACTACCAAGCCATGTCTTTCCCAGACCGGAATTAAGCATCCAAGGACCGGTTTCTGGCTATCAGCCTTCATCAGCCTGGATAGCTTGACTCCAGTGGTGTGGAGAGCCTGGGACTCACGTCTGAGCATACCCAGCACACTCGGGGTGAAAATTGCAAAAAACACAGTTGATGGACAGAATGTAGAACAATGTCATACATTCACCCCAGTACAAGGATCTGGGCCTAAATCCATCGTTTCTTTGCACTCCACACCACCCTGGGTTAGACACTGGCTATATGCAAATCAGCTCTGACCCTGTGCCTCATGGGAACAGTCCAGTCCGGATTACCAAGCCATGTCTTTCCCAGACCGGAATTAAGCATCCAAGGACCGGTTTCTGGCTATCAGCCTTCATCAGCCTGGATAGCTTGACTCCAGTGGTGTGGAGAGCCTGGGACTCACGTCTGAGCATACCCAGCACACTCGGGGTGAAAATTGCAAAAAACACAGATGATGGACAGAATGTAGAACAATGTCATACATTCACCCCAGTACAAGGATCTGGCCCTAAGTCCATCGTTTTTTTGCACTCCACACCACCCTGGGTTAGACACTGGCTATATGCAAATCAGCTCTGACCCTGTGCCTCATGGGAACAGTCCAGTCCGAACTACCAAGCCATGTCTTTCCCAGACCGGAATTAAGCATCCAAGGACCGGTTTCTGGCTATCAGCCTTCATCTGCCTGGATAGCTTGACTCCAGTGGTGTGGAGAGCCTGGGACTCACGTCTGAGCATACCCAGCACACTCGGGGTGAAAATTGCAAAAAACACAGTTGATGGACAGAATGTAGAACAATGTCATACATTCACCCCAGTACAAGGATCTGGGCCTAAATCCATCGTTTCTTTGCACTCCACACCACCCTGGGTTAGACACTGGCTATATGCAAATCAGCTCTGACCCTGTGCCTCATGGGAACAGTCCAGTCCGAACTACCAAGCCATGTCTTTCCCAGACCGGAATTAAGCATCCAAGGACCGGTTTCTGGCTATCAGCCTGGATAGCTTGACTCCAGTGGTGTGGAGAGCCTGGGACTCATGTCTGAGCATGCCCAGCACACTCGGGGTGAAAATTGCAAAAAACACAGTTGATGGACAGAATGTAGAACAATGTCATACATTCACCCCAGTACAAGGATCTGGGCCTAAATCCATCGTTTTTTTGCACTCCACACCACCCTGGGTTAGACACTGGCTATAGGCAAATCAGCTCTGACCCGGTGCCTCATGGGAACAGTCCAGTCCGAACTACCAAACCATGTCTTTCCCAGACCGGAATTCAGCATCCAAGGACCGGTTTCTGGCTATCAGCCTGGATAGCTTGACTCCAGTGGTGTGGAGAGCCTGGGACTCACGTCTGAGCATACCCAGCACACTCGGGGTGAAAATTGCAAAAAACACAGTTGATGGACAGAATGTAGAACAATGTCATACATTCACCCCAGTACAAGGATCTGGGCCTAAATCCATCGTTTTTTTGCACTCCACACCACCCTGGGTTAGACACTGGCTGTATGCAAATCAGCTCTGACCCTGTGCCTCATGGGAACAGTCCAGTCCGAACTACCAAGCCTGGTCTTTCCCAGACCGGAATTAAGCATCCAAGGACCGGTTTCTGGCTATCAGCCTTCATCAGCCTGGATAGCTTGACTCCAGTGGTGTGGAGAGCCTGGGACTCACGTCTGAGCATACCCAGCACACTCGGGCTGAAAATTGCAAAAAACACAGTTGATGGACAGAATGTAGAACAATGTCATACATACACCCCAGTACAAGGATCGGGGCCTAAATCCATCGTTTCTTTGCACTCCACACCACCCTGGGTTAGACACTGGCTATATGCAAATCAGCTCTGACCCTGTGCCTCTTGGGAACAGTCCAGTCCGAACTACCAAGCCATGTCTTTCCCAGACCGGAATTAAGCATCCAAGGACCGGTTTCCGGCTATCAGCCTTCATCAGCCTGGATAGCTTGACTCCAGTGGTGTGGAGAGCCTGGGACTCACGTCTGAGCATACCCAGCACACTCGGGGTGAAAATTGCAAAAAACCCAGTTGATGGACAGAATGTAGAACAATGTCATAAATTCACACCAGTACAAGGATCTGGGCCTAAATCCATCGTTTTTTTGCACTCCACACCACCCTGGGTTAGACACTGGCTATATGCAAATCAGCTCTGACCCTGTGCCTCATGGGAACAGTCCAGTCCGAACTACCAAGCCATGTCTTTCCCAGACCGGAATTAAGCATCCAAGGACCGGTTTCTGGCTATCAGCCTTCATCAGCCTGGATAGCTTGACTCCAGTGGTGTGGAGAGCCTGGGACTCACGTCTGAGCATACCCAGCACACTCGGGGTGAAAATTGCAAAAAACACAGTTGATGGACAGAATATAGAACAATGTCATACATTAACCCCAGTACAAGGATCGGGGCCTAAATCCATCGTTTTTTTGCACTCCACACCACCCTGGGTTAGACACTGGCTATATGCAAATCAGCTCTGACCCTGTGCCTCATGGGAACAGTCCAGTCCGAACTACCAAGCCATGTCTTTCCCAGACCGGAATTAAGCATCCAAGGACCGGTTTCTGGCTATCAGCCTTCATCAGCCTGGATAGCTTGACTCCAGTGGTGTGGAGAACCTGGGACTCACGTCTGAGCATACCCAGCACACTCGGGGTGAAAATTGCAAAAAACACAGTTGATGGACAGAATGTAGAACATTGTCATACATTCACCCCAGTACAAGGATCTGGGCATAAATCCATCGTTTTATGGCACTCCACACCACCCTGGGTTAGACACTGGCTATATGCAAATCAGCTCTGACCCTGTGCCTCATGGGAATAGTCCAGTCCGAACTACCAAGCCATGTCTTTCCCAGACCGGAATTAAGCATCCAAGGACCGGTTTCTGGCTATCAGCCTTCATCAGCCTGGATAGCTTGACTCCAGTGGTGTGGAGAGCCTGGGACTCACGTCTGAGCATACCCAGCACACTCGGGGTGAAAATTGCAAAAAACACAGTTGATAGACAGAATCTAGAACAATGTCATAAATTCACCCCAGTACAAGGATCTGGGCCTAAATCCATTGTTTTTTTGCACTCCACACCACCCTGGGTTAGACACTGGCTATATGCAAATCAGCTCTGACCCTGTGCCTCTGGGGAACAGTCCAGTCCGAACTACCAAGCCATTTTCTGTCCCAGACCGGAATTAAGCATCCAAGGACTGGTTTCTGGCTATCAGCCTTCATCAGCCTGGATAGCTGGATTCCAGTGGTGTGGAGAGCCTGGGACTCACGTCTGAGCATACCCAGCACACTCGGGGTGAAAATTGCAAAAAACACAGTTGATGGACAGAATGTAGAACAATGTCATACATTCACCCCAGTACAAGGATCTGGGCCTAAATCCATCGATTTTTTTGCACTCCACACCACCCTGGGTTAGACACTGGCTATATGCAAATCAGCTCTGACCCTGTGCCTCATGGGAACAGTCCAGTCCGAACTACCAAGCCATGTCTTTCCCAGACCGGAATTAAGCATCCAAGGACCGGTTTCTGGCTATCAGCCTTCATCAGCCTGGATAGCTTGACTCCAGTGGTGTGGAGAGCCTGGGACTCACGTCTGAGCATACCCAGCACACTCGGGGTGAAAATTGCAAAAAACACAGTTGATGGACAGAATATAGAACAATGTCATACATTCACCCCAGTACAAGGATCTGGGCCTAAATCCATCGGTTTTTTTGCACTCCACACCACCCTGGGTTAGACACTGGCTATATGCAAATCAGCTCTGACCCTGTGCCTCATGGGAACAGTCCAGTCCGAACTACCAAGCCATGTCTATCCCAGACCGGAATTAAGCATCCAAGGACCGGTTTCTGGCTATCAGCCTTCATCAGCCTGGATAGCTTGACTCCAGTGGTGTGGAGAGCCTGGGACTCACGTCTGAGCATACCCAGCACACTCGGGGTGAAAATTGCAAAAAACACAGTTGATGGACAGAATGTAGAACAATGTCATACATTCACCCCAGTACAAGGATCTGGGCCTAAATCCATCGTTTTTTTTAACTCCACACCACCCGGGGTTAGACACTGGCTATATGCAAATCAGCTCTGACCCTGTGCCTCATGGGAACAGTCCAGTCCGAACTACCAAGCCATGTCTTTCCCAGATCGGAATTAAGCATCCAAGGACCGGTTTCTGGCTATCAGCCTGGATAGCTTGACTCCAGTGGTGTGGAGAGCCTGGGACTCACGTCTGAGCATGCCCAGCACACTCGGGGTGAAAATTGCAAAAAACACAGTTGATGGACAGAATGTAGAACAATGTCATACATTCACCCCAGTACAAGGATCTGGGCCTAAATCCATCGTTTTTTTGCACTCCACACCACCCTGGGTTAGACACTGGCTATAGGCAAATCAGCTCTGACCCGGTGCCTCATGGGAACAGTCCAGTCCGAACTACCAAACCATGTCTTTCCCAGACCTGAATTAAGCATCCAAGGACCGGTTTCTGGCTATCAGCCTTCATCAGCCTGGATAGCTTGACTCCAGTGGTGTGGAGAGCCTGGGACTCACGTCTGAGCATACCCAGCACACTCGGGGTGAAAATTGCAAAAAACACAGTTGATGGACAGAATGTAGAACAATGTCATACATTCACCCCAGTACAAGGATCTGGGCCTAAATCCTTCGTTTCTTTGCACTCCACACCACCCTGGGTTAGACACTGGCTGTATGCAAATCAGCTCTGACCCTGTGCCTCATGGGAACAGTCCAGTCCAAACTACCAAGCCTGGTC
Source organism: Lissotriton helveticus (assembly GCF_964261635.1). NCBI lineage: Eukaryota > Metazoa > Chordata > Amphibia > Caudata > Salamandridae > Lissotriton > Lissotriton helveticus. The sequence goes on from NC_136062.1 coordinate 250,443,806, forward strand.
TTTCCCAGACCGGAATTAAGCATCCAAGGACCGGTTTCTGGCTATCAGCCTTCATCAGCCTGGATAGCTTGACTCCAGTGGTGTGGAGCGCCTGGGACTCACGTCTGAGCATACCCAGCACACTCGGGGTGAAAATTGCAAAAAACACAGTTGATGGACAGAATGTAGAACAATGTCATACATTCACCCCAGTACAAGGATCTGGGCCTAAATCCATCATTTCTTTGCACTCCACACCACCCTGGGTTAGACACTGGCTATATGCAAATCAGCTCTGACCCTGTGCCTCTTGGGAACAGTCCAGTCCGAACTACCAAGCCATGTCTTTCCCAGACCGGAATTAAGCATCCAAGGACCGGTTTCTGGCTATCAGCCTTCATCAGCCTGGATAGCTTGACTCCAGTGGTGTGGGGAGCCTGGGACTCACGTCTGAGCATACCCAGCACACTCGGGGTGAAAATTGCAAAAAACACAGTTGATGGACAGAATGTAGAACAATGTCATACATTCACCCCAGTACAAGGATCTGGGCCTAAATCCATCATTTCTTTGCACTCCACACCACCCTGGGTTAGACACTGGCTATATGCAAATCAGCTCTGACCCTGTGCCTCATGGGAACAGTCCAGTCCGAACTACCAAGCCATGTCTTTCCCAGACCGGAATTAAGCATCCAAGGACCGGTTTCCGGCTATCAGCCTTCATCAGCCTGGATAGCTTGACTCCAGTGGTGTGGAGAGCCTGGGACTCACGTCTGAGCATACCCAGCACACTCGGGGTGAAAATTGCAAAAAACCCAGTTGATGGACAGAATGTAGAACAATGTCATAAATTCACACCAGTACAAGGATCTGGGCCTAAATCCATCGTTTTTTTGCACTCCACCCCACTCTGGGTTAGACACTGGCTATATGCAAATCAGCTCTGACCCTGTGCCTCATGGGAACAGTCCAGTCCGAACTACCAAGCCATGTCTTTCCCAGACCGGAATTAAGCATCCAAGGACCGGTTTCTGGCTATCAGCCTTCATCAGCCTGGATAGCTTGACTCCAGTGGTGTGGAGAGCCTGGGACTCACGTCTGAGCATACCCAGCACACTTGGGGTGAAAATTGCAAAAAACACAGTTGATGGACAGAATGTAGAACAATGTCATACATTCACCCCAGTACAAGGATCTGGGCCTAAATCCATCGTTTTTTGCACTCCACACCACCCTGGGTTAGACACTGGCTATATGCAAATCAGCTCTGACCCTGTGCCTCATGGGAACAGTCCAGTCCGAACTACCAAGCCATGTCTTTCCCAGAGCGGAATTAAGCATCCAAGGACCGGTTTCTGGCTATCAGCCTTCATCAGCCTGGATAGCTTGACTCCAGTGGTGTGGAGAGCCTGGGACTCACGTCTGAGCATACCCAGCACACTCGGGGTGAAAATTGCAAAAAACACAGTTGATGGACAGAATGTAGAACAATGTCATACATTCACCCCAGTACAAGGATCTGGGCCTAAATGCATCGTTTTTTGAACTCCACACCACCCTGGGTTAGACACTGGCTATATGCAAATCAGCTCTGACCCTGTGCCTCATGGGAACAGTCCAGTCCGAACTACCAAGCCATGTCTTTCCCAGACCGGAATTAAGCATCCAAGGACCGGTTTCTGGCTATCAGCCTTCATCAGCCTGGATAGCTTGACTCTAGTGGTGTGGAGAGCCTGGGACTCAAGTCTGAGCATGCCCAGCACACTCGGGGTGAAAATTGCAAAAAACACAGTTGATGGACAGAATGTAGAACAATGTCATACATTCACCCCAGTACAAGGATCTGGGCCTAAATCCATCGTTTTTTGCACTCCACACCACCCTGGGTTAGACACTGGCTATAGGCAAATCAGCTCTGACCCGGTGCCTCATGGGAACAGTCCAGTCCGAACTACCTAACCATGTCTTTCCCAGACCGGAATTAAGCATCCAAGGACCGGTTTCTGGCTATCAGCCTTCATCAGCCTGGATAGCTTGACTCCAGTGGTGTGGAGAGCCTGGGACTCACGTCTGAGCATACCCAGCACACTCGGGGTGAAAATTGCAAAAAACACAGTTGATGGACAGAATGTAGAACAATGTCATACATTCACCCCAGTACAAGGATCTGGGCCTACATCCATCGTTTTTTGAACTCCACACCACCCTGGGTTAGACACTGGCTATATGCAAATCAGCTCTGACCCTGTGCCTCATGGGAACAGTCCAGTCCGAACTATCAAGCCATGTCTTTCCCAGACCGGAATTAAGCATCCAAGGACCGGTTTCTGGCTATCAGCCTTCATCAGCCTGGATAGCTTGACTCCAGTGGTGTGGAGAGCCTGGGACTCACGTCTGAGCATACCCAGCACACTCGGGGTGAAAATTGCAAAAAACACAGTTGATGGACAGAATGTAGAACAATGTCATACATTCACCCCAGTACAAGGATCTGGGACTAAATCCATCGTTTTTTGCACTCCACACCACCCTGGGTTAGACACTGACTATATGCAAATCAGCTCTGACCCTGTGCCTCATGGGAACAGTCCAGTCCGAACTACCAAGCCATGTCTTTCCCAGACCGGAATTAAGCATCCAAGGACCGGTTTCTGGCTATCAGCCTTCATCTGCCTGGATAGCTTGACTCCAGTGGTGTGGAGAGCCTGGGACTCACGTCTGAGGATACCCAGCACACTCAGGGTGAAAATTGCAAAAAACACAGTAGATGGACAGAATGTAGAACAATGTCATACATTCACCCCAGTACAAGGATCTGGGCCTAAATCCATCGTTTCTTTGCACTCCACACCACCCTGGGTTAGACACTGGCTATATGCAAATCAGCTCTGACCCTGTGCCTCATGGGAACAGTCCAGTCCGAACTACCAAGCCATGTCTTTCCCAGACCGGAATTAGGCATCCAAGGACCGGTTTTTGGCTATCAGCCTTCATCAGCCTGGATAGCTTGACTCCAGTGGTGTGGAGAGCCTGGGACTCACGTCTGAGCATACCCAGCACACTCGGGGTGAAAATTGCAAAAAACACAGTTGATGGACAGAATGTAGAACAATGTCATACATTCACCCCAGTACAAGGATCTGGGACTAAATCCATCGTTTTTTTGCACTCCACACCACCCTAGGTTAGACACTGGCTATAGGCAAATCAGCTCTGACCCTGTGCCTCATGGGAACAGTCCAGTCCGAACTGCCAAGCCATGTCTTTCCCAGACCAGAATTAAGCATCCAAGGACCAGTTTCTGGCTATCAGCCTTCATAAGCCTGGATAGCTTGACTCCAGTGGTGTGGAGAGCCTGGGACTCACGTCTGAGCATACCCAGCACACTCGGGGTGAAAATTGCAAAAAACACAGTTGATGGACAGAATGTAGAACAATGTCATACATTCACCCCAGTACAAGGATCTGGGCCTAAATCCATCGTTTTTCTGTACTCCACACCACCTTGGGTTAGACACTGGCTATATGCAAATCAGCTCTGACCCTGTGCCTCATGGGAACAGTCCAGTCCGAACTACCAAGCCATGTCTTTCCCAGACCGGAATTAAGCATCCAAGGACCGGTTTCTGGCTATCAGCCTTCATCAGCCTGGATAGCTTGACTCCAGTGGTGTGGAGAGCCTAGGACTCACGTCTGAGCATACCCAGCACACTCGGGGTGAAAATTGCAAAAAACACAGTTGATGGACAGAATGTAGAACAATGTCATACATACACCCCAGTACAAGGATCTGGGCCTAAATCCATCGTTTTTTGCACTCCACACCACCCTGGGTTAGACATTGGCTATATGCAAATCAGCTCTGACCCTGTGCCTCATGGGAACAGTCCAGTCCGAACTACCAAGCCATGTCTTTCCCAGACCGGAATTAAGCATCCAAGGACCGGTTTCTGGCTATCAGCCTTCATCAGCCTGGATAGCTTGACTCCAGTGGTCTGGAGAGCCTGGGACTCACGTCTGAGCATACCCAGCACACTCGGGGTGAAAATTGCAAAAAACACAGTTGATGGACAGAATGTAGAACAATGTCATACATTCACCCCAGTACAAGGATCTGGGCCTAAATCCATCGTTTTTTTGCACTCCACACCACCCTGGGTTAGACACTGGCTATAGGCAAATCAGCTCTGACCCGGTGCCTCATGGGAACAGTCCAGTCCGAACTACCTAACCATGTCTTTCCCAGACCGGAATTAAGCATCCAAGGACCGGTTTCTGGCTATCAGCCTTCATCAGCCTGGATAGCTTGACTCCAGTGGTGTGGAGAGCCTGGGACTCACGTCTGAGCATACCCAGCACACTCGGGGTGAAAATTGCAAAAAACACAGTTGATGGACAGAATGTAGAACAATGTCATACATTCACCCCAGTACAAGGATCTGGGCCTACATCCATCGTTTTTTGAACTCCACACCACCCTGGGTTAGACACTGGCTATATGCAAATCAGCTCTGACCCTGTGCCTCATGGGAACAGTCCAGTCCGAACTATCAAGCCATGTCTTTCCCAGACCGGAATTAAGCATCCAAGGACCGGTTTCTGGCTATCAGCCTTCATCAGCCTGGATAGCTTGACTCCAGTGGTGTGGAGAGCCTGGGACTCACGTCTGAGCATACCCAGCACACTCGGGGTGAAAATTGCAAAAAACACAGTTGATGGACAGAATGTAGAACAATGTCATACATTCACCCCAGTACAAGGATCTGGGCCTAAATCCATCGTTTTTTGCACTCCACACCACCCTGGGTTAGACACTGACTATATGCAAATCAGCTCTGACCCTGTGCCTCATGGGAACAGTCCAGTCCGAACTACCAAGCCATGTCTTTCCCAGACCGGAATTAAGCATCCAAGGACCGGTTTCTGGCTATCAGCCTTCATCTGCCTGGATAGCTTGACTCCAGTGGTGTGGAGAGCCTGGGACTCACGTCTGAGGATACCCAGCACACTCAGGGTGAAAATTGCAAAAAACACAGTAGATGGACAGAATGTAGAACAATGTCATACATTCACCCCAGTACAAGGATCTGGGCCTAAATCCATCGTTTCTTTGCACTCCACACCACCCTGGGTTAGACACTGGCTATATGCAAATCAGCTCTGACCCTGTGCCTCATGGGAACAGTCCAGTCCGAACTACCAAGCCATGTCTTTCCCAGACCGGAATTAGGCATCCAAGGACCGGTTTTTGGCTATCAGCCTTCATCAGCCTGGATAGCTTGACTCCAGTGGTGTGGAGAGCCTGGGACTCACGTCTGAGCATACCCAGCACACTCGGGGTGAAAATTGCAAAAAACACAGTTGATGGACAGAATGTAGAACAATGTCATACATTCACCCCAGTACAAGGATCTGGGACTAAATCCATCGTTTTTTTGCACTCCACACCACCCTAGGTTAGACACTGGCTATAGGCAAATCAGCTCTGACCCTGTGCCTCATGGGAACAGTCCAGTCCGAACTGCCAAGCCATGTCTTTCCCAGACCAGAATTAAGCATCCAAGGACCAGTTTCTGGCTATCAGCCTTCATAAGCCTGGATAGCTTGACTCCAGTGGTGTGGAGAGCCTGGGACTCACGTCTGAGCATACCCAGCACACTCGGGGTGAAAATTGCAAAAAACACAGTTGATGGACAGAATGTAGAACAATGTCATACATTCACCCCAGTACAAGGATCTGGGCCTAAATCCATCGTTTTTCTGTACTCCACACCACCTTGGGTTAGACACTGGCTATATGCAAATCAGCTCTGACCCTGTGCCTCATGGGAACAGTCCAGTCCGAACTACCAAGCCATGTCTTTCCCAGACCGGAATTAAGCATCCAAGGACCGGTTTCTGGCTATCAGCCTTCATCAGCCTGGATAGCTTGACTCCAGTGGTGTGGAGAGCCTAGGACTCACGTCTGAGCATACCCAGCACACTCGGGGTGAAAATTGCAAAAAACACAGTTGATGGACAGAATGTAGAACAATGTCATACATACACCCCAGTACAAGGATCTGGGCCTAAATCCATCGTTTTTTGCACTCCACACCACCCTGGGTTAGACATTGGCTATATGCAAATCAGCTCTGACCCTGTGCCTCATGGGAACAGTCCAGTCCGAACTACCAAGCCATGTCTTTCCCAGACCGGAATTAAGCATCCAAGGACCGGTTTCTGGCTATCAGCCTTCATCAGCCTGGATAGCTTGACTCCAGTGGTCTGGAGAGCCTGGGACTCACGTCTGAGCATACCCAGCACACTCGGGGTGAAAATTGCAAAAAACACAGTTGATGGACAGAATGTAGAACAATGTCATACATTCACCCCAGTACAAGGATCTGGGCCTAAATCCATCGTTTTTTTGCACTCCACACCACCCTGGGTTAGACACTGGCTATATGCAAATCAGCTCTGACCCTGTGCCTCATGGGAACAGTCCAGTCCGAACTACCAAGCCTGGTCTTTCCCAGACCGGAAGTAAGCATCCAAGGACCGGTTTCTGGCTATCAGCCTTCATCAGCCTGGATAGCTTGACTCCAGTGGTGTGGAGAGCCTGGGACTCACGTCTGAGCATACCCAGCACACTCGGGGTGAAAATTGCAAAAAACACAGTTGATGGACAGAATGTAGAACAATGTCATACATTCACCCCAGTACAAGGATCTGGGCCTAAATCCATCGTTTCTTTGCACTCCACACCACCCTGGGTTAGACACTGGCTATATGCAAATCAGCTCTGACCCTGTGCCTCCTGGGAACAGTCCTGTCCGAACTACCAAGCCATGTCTTTCCCGGACTGGAATTAAGCATCCAAGGACCGGTTTCTGGCTATCAGCCTTCATCAGCCTGGATAGCTTGACTCCAGTGGTCTGGAGAGCCTGGGACTCACGTCTGAGCATACCCAGCACACTCGGGGTGAAAATTGCAAAAAACACAGTTGATGGACAGAATGTACAACAATGTCATACATTCACCCCAGTACAAGGATCTGGGCCTAAATCCATCGTTTTTTTGCACTCCACACCACCCTGGGTTAGACACTGGCTATATGCAAATCAGCTCTGACCCTGTGCCTCATGGGAACAGTCCAGTCCGAACTACCAAGCCATGTCTTTCCTAGACCGGAATTAAGCATCCAAGGACCGGTTTCTGGCTATCAGCCTTCATCAGCCTGGATAGCTTGACTCCAGTGGTGTGGAGAACCTGGGACTCACGTCTGAGCATTCCCAGCACACTCGGGGTGAAAATTGCAAAAAACACAGTTGATGGACAGAATGTAGAACATTGTCATACATTCACCCCAGTACAAGGATCTGGGCCTAAATCCATCGTTTTTTGGCACTCCACACCACCCTGGGTTAGACACTGGCTATATGCAAATCAGCTCTGACCCTGTGCCTCATGGGAACAGTCCAGTCCGAACTACCAAGCCATGTCTTTCCCAGACCGGAATTAAGCATCCAAGGACCGGTTTCTGGCTATCAGCCTTCATCAGCCTGGATAGCTTGACTCCAGTGGTGTGGAGAGCCTGGGACTCACGTCTGAGCATACCCAGCACACTCGGGGTGAAAATTGCAAAAAACACAGTTGATAGACAGAATCTAGAACAATGTCATACATTCACCCCAGTACAAGGATCTGGGCCTAAATCCATTGTTTTTTTGCACTCCACACCACCCTGGGTTAGACACTGGCTATATGCAAATCAGCTCTGACCCTGTGCCTCATGGGAACAGTCCAGTCCGGATTACCAAGCCATGTCTTTCCCAGACCGGAATTAAGCATCCAAGGACCGGTTTCTGGCTATCAGCCTTCATCAGCCTGGATAGCTTGACTCCAGTGGTGTGGAGAGCCTGGGACTCACGTCTGAGCATACCCAGCACACTCGGGGTAAAAATTGCAAAAAACACAGTTGATGGACAGAATGTAGAACAATGTCATACATTCACCCCAGTACAAGATTCTGGTCCTAAATCCATCGTTTTTTTGCACTCCACACCACCCTGGGTTAGACACTGGCTATATGCAAATCAGCTCTGACCCTGTGCCTCATGGGAACAGTCCAGTCCGAACTACCAAGCCATGTCTTTCCCAGACCGGAATTAAGCATCCAAGGACCGGTTTCTGGCTATCAGCCTTCCTCTGCCTGGATAGCTTGACTCCAGTGGTGTGGAGAGCCTGGGACTCACGTCTGAGCATACCCAGCACACTCGGGGTAAAAATTGCAAAAAACACAGTTGATGGACAGAATGTAGAACAATGTCATACATTCACCCCAGTACAAGGATCTGGGCCTAAATCCATCGTTTTTTTAACTCCACACCACCCTGGGTTAGACACTGGCTATAGGCAAATCAGCTCTGACCCGGTGCCTCATGGGAACAGTCCAGTCCGAACTACCTAACCATGTTTTTCCCAGACCGGAATTAAGCATCCAAGGACTGGTTTCTGGCTATCAGCCTTCATCAGCCTGGATAGCTTGACTCCAGTGGTGTGGAGAGCCTGGGACTCACGTCTGAGCATACCCAGCACACTCGGGGTGAAAATTGCAAAAAACACAGTTGATGGACAGAATGTAGAACAATGTCATACATTCACCCCAGTACAAGGATCTGGGCCTAAATCCATCGTTTTTTGAACTCCACACCACCCTGGGTTAGACACTGGCTATATGCAAATCAGCTCTGACCCTGTGCCTCATGGGAACAGTCCAGTCCGAACTATCAAGCCATGTCTTTCCCAGATCGGAATTAAGCATCCAAGGACCGGTTTCTGGCTATCAGCCTTCATCAGCCTGGATAGCTTGACTCCAGTGGTGTGGAGAGCCTGGGACTCACGTCTGAGCATACCCAGCACACTCGGGGTGAAAATTGCAAAAAACACAGTTGATGGACAGAATGTAGAACAATGTCATACATTCACCCCAGTACAAGGATCTGGGCCTAAATCCATCGTTTTTTGAACTCCACACCACCCTGGGTTAGACACTGGCTATATGCAAATCAGCTCTGACCCTGTGCCTCATGGGAACAGTCCAGTCCGAACTACCAAGCCATGTCTTTCCCAGACCGGAATTAAGCATCCTAGGACCGGTTTCTGGCTATCAGCCTTCATCAGCCTGGATAGCTTGACTCCAGTGGTGTGGAGAGCCTGGGACTCACGTCTGAGCATGCCCAGCACACTCGGGGTGAAAATTGCAAAAAACACAGTTGATGGACAGAATGTAGACCAATGTCATACATTCACCCCAGTACAAGGATCTGGGCCTAAATCCATCGTTTTTTGCACTCCACACCACCCTGGGTTAGACACTGGCTATAGGCAAATCAGCTCTGACCCGGTGCCTCATGGGAACAGTCCAGTCCGAACTACCTAACCATGTCTTTCCCAGACCGGAATTAAGCATCTAAGGACCGGTTTCTGGTTATCAGCCTTCATCAGCCTGGATAGCTTGACTCCAGTGGTGTGGAGAGCCTGGGACTCACGTCTGAGCATACCCAGCACACTCGGGGTGAAAATTGCAAAAAACACAGTTGATGGACAGAATGTAGAACAATGTCATACATTCACCCCAGTACAAGGATCTGGGCCTAAATCCATCGTTTTTTGAACTCCACACCACCCTGGGTTAGACACTGGCTATATGCAAATCAGCTCTGACCCTGTGCCTCATGGGAACAGTCCAGTCCGAACTACCAAGCCATGTCTTTCCCAGACCGGAATTAAGCATCCAAGGACTGGTTTCTGGCTATCAGCCTTCATCAGCCTGGATAGCTTGACTCCAGTGGTGTGGAGAGCCTGGGACTCACGTCTGAGCATACCCAGCACACTCGGGGTGAAAATTGCAAAAAACACAGTTGATGGACAGAATGTAGAACAATGTCATACATTCACCCCAGTACAAGGATCTGGGCCTAAATCCATCGTTTTTTGAACTCCACACCACCCTGGGTTAGACACTGGCTATATGCAAATCAGCTCTGACCCTGTGCCTCATGGGAACAGTCCAGTCCGAACTATCAAGCCATGTCTTTCCCAGATCGGAATTAAGCATCCAAGGACCGGTTTCTGGCTATCAGCCTTCATCAGCCTGGATAGCTTGACTCCAGTGGTGTGGAGAGCCTGGGACTCACGTCTGAGCATACCCAGCACACTCGGGGTGAAAATTGCAAAAAACACAGTTGATGGACAGAATGTAGAACAATGTCATACATTCACCCCAGTACAAGGATCTGGGCCTAAATCCATCGTTTTTTGAACTCCACACCACCCTGGGTTAGACACTGGCTATATGCAAATCAGCTCTGACCCTGTGCCTCATGGGAACAGTCCAGTCCGAACTACCAAGCCATGTCTTTCCCAGACCGGAATTAAGCCTCCAATGACCGGTTTCTGGCTATCAGCCTTCATCAGCCTGGATAGCTTGACTCCAGTGGTGTGGAGAGCCTGGGACTCACGTCTGAGCATGCCCAGCACACTCGGGGTGAAAATTGCAAAAAACACAGTTGATGGACAGAATGTAGAACAATGTCATACATTCACCCCAGTACAAGGATCTGGGCCTAAATCCATCGTTTTTTGAACTCCTCACCACCCTGGGTTAGACACTGGCTATAGGCAAATCAGCTCTGACCCGGTGCCTCATGGTAACAGTCCAGTCCGAACTACCTAACCATGTTTTTCCCAGACCGGAATTAAGCATCCAAGGACTGGTTTCTGGCTATCAGCCTTCATCAGCCTGGATAGCTTGACTCCAGTGGTGTGGAGAGCCTGGGACTCACGTCTGAGCATACCCAGCACACTCGGGGTGAAAATTGCAAAAAACACAGTTGATGGACAGAATGTAGAACAATGTCATACATTCACCCCAGTACAAGGATCTGGGCCTAAATCCATCGTTTTTTGAACTTCACACCACCCTGAGTTAGACACTGGCTATATGCAAATCAGCTCTGACCCTGTGCCTCATGGGAACAGTCCAGTCCGAACTACCAAGCCATGTCTTTCCCAGACCGGAATTAAGCATCCAAGGACCGGTTTCTGGCTATCAGCCTTCATCAGCCTGGATAGCTTGACTCCAGTGGTGTGGAGAGCCTGGGACTCACGTCTGAGCATACCCAGCACACTCGGGGTGAAAATTGCAAAAAACACAGTTGATGGACAGAATGTAGAACAATGTCATACATTCACCCCAGTACAAGGATCTGGGCCTAAATCCATCGTTTCTTTGCACTCCACACCACCCTGGGTTAGACACTGGCTATATGCAAATCAGCTCTGACCCTGTGCCTCATGGGAACAGTCCAGTCCGGATTACCAAGCCATGTCTTTCCCAGACCGGAATTAAGCATCCAAGGACCGGTTTCTGGCTATCAGCCTTCATCAGCCTGGATAGCTTGACTCCAGTGGTGTGGAGAGCCTGGGACTCACGTCTGAGCATACCCAGCACACTCGGGGTGAAAATTGCAAAAAACACAGATGATGGACAGAATGTAGAACAATGTCATACATTCACCCCAGTACAAGGATCTGGCCCTAAGTCCATCGTTTTTTTGCACTCCACACCACCCTGGGTTAGACACTGGCTATATGCAAATCAGCTCTGACCCTGTGCCTCATGGGAACAGTCCAGTCCGAACTACCAAGCCATGTCTTTCCCAGACCGGAATTAAGCATCCAAGGACCGGTTTCTGGCTATCAGCCTTCATCAGCCTGGATAGCTTGACTCCAGTGGTGTGGAGAACCTGGGACTCACGTCTGAGCATACCCAGCACACTCGGGGTGAAAATTGCAAAAAACACAGTTGATGGACAGAATGTAGAACATTGTCATACATTCACCCCAGTACAAGGATCTGGGCATAAATCCATCGTTTTATGGCACTCCACACCACCCTGGGTTAGACACTGGCTATATGCAAATCAGCTCTGACCCTGTGCCTCATGGGAATAGTCCAGTCCGAACTACCAAGCCATGTCTTTCCCAGACCGGAATTAAGCATCCAAGGACCGGTTTCTGGCTATCAGCCTTCATCAGCCTGGATAGCTTGACTCCAGTGGTGTGGAGAGCCTGGGACTCACGTCTGAGCATACCCAGCACACTCGGGGTGAAAATTGCAAAAAACACAGTTGATAGACAGAATCTAGAACAATGTCATAAATTCACCCCAGTACAAGGATCTGGGCCTAAATCCATTGTTTTTTTGCACTCCACACCACCCTGGGTTAGACACTGGCTATATGCAAATCAGCTCTGACCCTGTGCCTCTGGGGAACAGTCCAGTCCGAACTACCAAGCCATGTTCTGTCCCAGACCGGAATTAAGCATCCAAGGACCGGTTTCTGGCTATCAGCCTTCATCAGCCTGGATAGCTGGATTCCAGTGGTGTGGAGAGCCTGGGACTCACGTCTGAGCATACCCAGCACACTCGGGGTGAAAATTGCAAAAAACACAGTTGATGGACAGAATGTAGAACAATGTCATACATTCACCCCAGTACAAGGATCTGGGCCTAAATCCATCGATTTTTTTGCACTCCACACCACCCTGGGTTAGACACTGGCTATATGCAAATCAGCTCTGACCCTGTGCCTCATGGGAACAGTCCAGTCCGAACTACCAAGCCATGTCTTTCCCAGACCGGAATTAAGCATCCAAGGACCGGTTTCTGGCTATCAGCCTTCATCAGCCTGGATAGCTTGACTCCAGTGGTGTGGAGAGCCTGGGACTCACGTCTGAGCATACCCAGCACACTCGGGGTGAAAATTGCAAAAAACACAGTTGATGGACAGAATATAGAACAATGTCATACATTCACCCCAGTACAAGGATCTGGGCCTAAATCCATCGTTTTTTTTAACTCCACACCACCCGGGGTTAGACACTGGCTATATGCAAATCAGCTCTGACCCTGTGCCTCATGGGAACAGTCCAGTCCGAACTACCAAGCCATGTCTTTCCCAGATCGGAATTAAGCATCCAAGGACCGGTTTCTGGCTATCAGCCTGGATAGCTTGACTCCAGTGGTGTGGAGAGCCTGGGACTCACGTCTGAGCATGCCCAGCACACTCGGGGTGAAAATTGCAAAAAACACAGTTGATGGACAGAATGTAGAACAATGTCATACATTCACCCCAGTACAAGGATCTGGGCCTAAATCCATCGTTTTTTTGCACTCCACACCACCCTGGGTTAGACACTGGCTATAGGCAAATCAGCTCTGACCCGGTGCCTCATGGGAACAGTCCAGTCCGAACTACCAAACCATGTCTTTCCCAGACCTGAATTAAGCATCCAAGGACCGGTTTCTGGCTATCAGCCTTCATCAGCCTGGATAGCTTGACTCCAGTGGTGTGGAGAGCCTGGGACTCACGTCTGAGCATACCCAGCACACTCGGGGTGAAAATTGCAAAAAACACAGTTGATGGACAGAATGTAGAACAATGTCATACATTCACCCCAGTACAAGGATCTGGGCCTAAATCCTTCGTTTCTTTGCACTCCACACCACCCTGGGTTAGACACTGGCTGTATGCAAATCAGCTCTGACCCTGTGCCTCATGGGAACAGTCCAGTCCAAACTACCAAGCCTGGTCTTTCCCAGACCGGAATTAAGCATCCAAGGACCGGTTTCTGGCTATCAGCCTTCATCAGCCTGGATAGCTTGACTCCAGTGGTGTGGAGCGCCTGGGACTCACGTCTGAGCATACCCAGCACACTCGGGGTGAAAATTGCAAAAAACACAGTTGATGGACAGAATGTAGAACAATGTCATACATTCACCCCAGTACAAGGATCTGGGCCTAAATCCATCATTTCTTTGCACTCCACACCACCCTGGGTTAGACACTGGCTATATGCAAATCAGCTCTGACCCTGTGCCTCTTGGGAACAGTCCAGTCCGAACTACCAAGCCATGTCTTTCCCAGACCGGAATTAAGCATCCAAGGACCGGTTTCTGGCTATCAGCCTTCATCAGCCTGGATAGCTTGACTCCAGTGGTGTGGGGAGCCTGGGACTCACGTCTGAGCATACCCAGCACACTCGGGGTGAAAATTGCAAAAAACACAGTTGATGGACAGAATGTAGAACAATGTCATACATTCACCCCAGTACAAGGATCTGGGCCTAAATCCATCATTTCTTTGCACTCCACACCACCCTGGGTTAGACACTGGCTATATGCAAATCAGCTCTGACCCTGTGCCTCATGGGAACAGTCCAGTCCGAACTACCAAGCCATGTCTTTCCCAGACCGGAATTAAGCATCCAAGGACCGGTTTCCGGCTATCAGCCTTCATCAGCCTGGATAGCTTGACTCCAGTGGTGTGGAGAGCCTGGGACTCACGTCTGAGCATACCCAGCACACTCGGGGTGAAAATTGCAAAAAACCCAGTTGATGGACAGAATGTAGAACAATGTCATAAATTCACACCAGTACAAGGATCTGGGCCTAAATCCATCGTTTTTTTGCACTCCACCCCACTCTGGGTTAGACACTGGCTATATGCAAATCAGCTCTGACCCTGTGCCTCATGGGAACAGTCCAGTCCGAACTACCAAGCCATGTCTTTCCCAGACCGGAATTAAGCATCCAAGGACCGGTTTCTGGCTATCAGCCTTCATCAGCCTGGATAGCTTGACTCCAGTGGTGTGGAGAGCCTGGGACTCACGTCTGAGCATACCCAGCACACTTGGGGTGAAAATTGCAAAAAACACAGTTGATGGACAGAATGTAGAACAATGTCATACATTCACCCCAGTACAAGGATCTGGGCCTAAATCCATCGTTTTTTGCACTCCACACCACCCTGGGTTAGACACTGGCTATATGCAAATCAGCTCTGACCCTGTGCCTCATGGGAACAGTCCAGTCCGAACTACCAAGCCATGTCTTTCCCAGAGCGGAATTAAGCATCCAAGGACCGGTTTCTGGCTATCAGCCTTCATCAGCCTGGATAGCTTGACTCCAGTGGTGTGGAGAGCCTGGGACTCACGTCTGAGCATACCCAGCACACTCGGGGTGAAAATTGCAAAAAACACAGTTGATGGACAGAATGTAGAACAATGTCATACATTCACCCCAGTACAAGGATCTGGGCCTAAATGCATCGTTTTTTGAACTCCACACCACCCTGGGTTAGACACTGGGTATATGCAAATCAGCTCTGACCCTGTGCCTCATGGGAACAGTCCAGTCCGAACTACCAAGCCATGTCTTTCCCAGACCGGAATTAAGCATCCAAGGACCGGTTTCTGGCTATCAGCCTTCATCAGCCTGGATAGCTTGACTCTAGTGGTGTGGAGAGCCTGGGACTCAAGTCTGAGCATGCCCAGCACACTCGGGGTGAAAATTGCAAAAAACACAGTTGATGGACAGAATGTAGAACAATGTCATACATTCACCCCAGTACAAGGATCTGGGCCTAAATCCATCGTTTTTTGCACTCCACACCACCCTGGGTTAGACACTGGCTATAGGCAAATCAGCTCTGACCCGGTGCCTCATGGGAACAGTCCAGTCCGAACTACCTAACCATGTCTTTCCCAGACCGGAATTAAGCATCCAAGGACCGGTTTCTGGCTATCAGCCTTCATCAGCCTGGATAGCTTGACTCCAGTGGTGTGGAGAGCCTGGGACTCACGTCTGAGCATACCCAGCACACTCGGGGTGAAAATTGCAAAAAACACAGTTGATGGACAGAATGTAGAACAATGTCATACATTCACCCCAGTACAAGGATCTGGGCCTACATCCATCGTTTTTTGAACTCCACACCACCCTGGGTTAGACACTGGCTATATGCAAATCAGCTCTGACCCTGTGCCTCATGGGAACAGTCCAGTCCGAACTATCAAGCCATGTCTTTCCCAGACCGGAATTAAGCATCCAAGGACCGGTTTCTGGCTATCAGCCTTCATCAGCCTGGATAGCTTGACTCCAGTGGTGTGGAGAGCCTGGGACTCACGTCTGAGCATACCCAGCACACTCGGGGTGAAAATTGCAAAAAACACAGTTGATGGACAGAATGTAGAACAATGTCATACATTCACCCCAGTACAAGGATCTGGGACTAAATCCATCGTTTTTTGCACTCCACACCACCCTGGGTTAGACACTGACTATATGCAAATCAGCTCTGACCCTGTGCCTCATGGGAACAGTCCAGTCCGAACTACCAAGCCATGTCTTTCCCAGACCGGAATTAAGCATCCAAGGACCGGTTTCTGGCTATCAGCCTTCATCTGCCTGGATAGCTTGACTCCAGTGGTGTGGAGAGCCTGGGACTCACGTCTGAGGATACCCAGCACACTCAGGGTGAAAATTGCAAAAAACACAGTAGATGGACAGAATGTAGAACAATGTCATACATTCACCCCAGTACAAGGATCTGGGCCTAAATCCATCGTTTCTTTGCACTCCACACCACCCTGGGTTAGACACTGGCTATATGCAAATCAGCTCTGACCCTGTGCCTCATGGGAACAGTCCAGTCCGAACTACCAAGCCATGTCTTTCCCAGACCGGAATTAGGCATCCAAGGACCGGTTTTTGGCTATCAGCCTTCATCAGCCTGGATAGCTTGACTCCAGTGGTGTGGAGAGCCTGGGACTCACGTCTGAGCATACCCAGCACACTCGGGGTGAAAATTGCAAAAAACACAGTTGATGGACAGAATGTAGAACAATGTCATACATTCACCCCAGTACAAGGATCTGGGACTAAATCCATCGTTTTTTTGCACTCCACACCACCCTAGGTTAGACACTGGCTATAGGCAAATCAGCTCTGACCCTGTGCCTCATGGGAACAGTCCAGTCCGAACTGCCAAGCCATGTCTTTCCCAGACCAGAATTAAGCATCCAAGGACCAGTTTCTGGCTATCAGCCTTCATAAGCCTGGATAGCTTGACTCCAGTGGTGTGGAGAGCCTGGGACTCACGTCTGAGCATACCCAGCACACTCGGGGTGAAAATTGCAAAAAACACAGTTGATGGACAGAATGTAGAACAATGTCATACATTCACCCCAGTACAAGGATCTGGGCCTAAATCCATCGTTTTTCTGTACTCCACACCACCTTGGGTTAGACACTGGCTATATGCAAATCAGCTCTGACCCTGTGCCTCATGGGAACAGTCCAGTCCGAACTACCAAGCCATGTCTTTCCCAGACCGGAATTAAGCATCCAAGGACCGGTTTCTGGCTATCAGCCTTCATCAGCCTGGATAGCTTGACTCCAGTGGTGTGGAGAGCCTAGGACTCACGTCTGAGCATACCCAGCACACTCGGGGTGAAAATTGCAAAAAACACAGTTGATGGACAGAATGTAGAACAATGTCATACATACACCCCAGTACAAGGATCTGGGCCTAAATCCATCGTTTTTTGCACTCCACACCACCCTGGGTTAGACATTGGCTATATGCAAATCAGCTCTGACCCTGTGCCTCATGGGAACAGTCCAGTCCGAACTACCAAGCCATGTCTTTCCCAGACCGGAATTAAGCATCCAAGGACCGGTTTCTGGCTATCAGCCTTCATCAGCCTGGATAGCTTGACTCCAGTGGTCTGGAGAGCCTGGGACTCACGTCTGAGCATACCCAGCACACTCGGGGTGAAAATTGCAAAAAACACAGTTGATGGACAGAATGTAGAACAATGTCATACATTCACCCCAGTACAAGGATCTGGGCCTAAATCCATCGTTTTTTTGCACTCCACACCACCCTGGGTTAGACACTGGCTATAGGCAAATCAGCTCTGACCCGGTGCCTCATGGGAACAGTCCAGTCCGAACTACCTAACCATGTCTTTCCCAGACCGGAATTAAGCATCCAAGGACCGGTTTCTGGCTATCAGCCTTCATCAGCCTGGATAGCTTGACTCCAGTGGTGTGGAGAGCCTGGGACTCACGTCTGAGCATACCCAGCACACTCGGGGTGAAAATTGCAAAAAACACAGTTGATGGACAGAATGTAGAACAATGTCATACATTCACCCCAGTACAAGGATCTGGGCCTACATCCATCGTTTTTTGAACTCCACACCACCCTGGGTTAGACACTGGCTATATGCAAATCAGCTCTGACCCTGTGCCTCATGGGAACAGTCCAGTCCGAACTATCAAGCCATGTCTTTCCCAGACCGGAATTAAGCATCCAAGGACCGGTTTCTAGCTATCAGCCTTCATCAGCCTGGATAGCTTGACTCCAGTGGTGTGGAGAGCCTGGGACTCACGTCTGAGCATACCCAGCACACTCGGGGTGAAAATTGCAAAAAACACAGTTGATGGACAGAATGTAGAACAATGTCATACATTCACCCCAGTACAAGGATCTGGGCCTAAATCCATCGTTTTTTGCACTCCACACCACCCTGGGTTAGACACTGACTATATGCAAATCAGCTCTGACCCTGTGCCTCATGGGAACAGTCCAGTCCGAACTACCAAGCCATGTCTTTCCCAGACCGGAATTAAGCATCCAAGGACCGGTTTCTGGCTATCAGCCTTCATCTGCCTGGATAGCTTGACTCCAGTGGTGTGGAGAGCCTGGGACTCACGTCTGAGGATACCCAGCACACTCAGGGTGAAAATTGCAAAAAACACAGTAGATGGACAGAATGTAGAACAATGTCATACATTCACCCCAGTACAAGGATCTGGGCCTAAATCCATCGTTTCTTTGCACTCCACACCACCCTGGGTTAGACACTGGCTATATGCAAATCAGCTCTGACCCTGTGCCTCATGGGAACAGTCCAGTCCGAACTACCAAGCCATGTCTTTCCCAGACCGGAATTAGGCATCCAAGGACCGGTTTTTGGCTATCAGCCTTCATCAGCCTGGATAGCTTGACTCCAGTGGTGTGGAGAGCCTGGGACTCACGTCTGAGCATACCCAGCACACTCGGGGTGAAAATTGCAAAAAACACAGTTGATGGACAGAATGTAGAACAATGTCATACATTCACCCCAGTACAAGGATCTGGGACTAAATCCATCGTTTTTTTGCACTCCACACCACCCTAGGTTAGACACTGGCTATAGGCAAATCAGCTCTGACCCTGTGCCTCATGGGAACAGTCCAGTCCGAACTGCCAAGCCATGTCTTTCCCAGACCAGAATTAAGCATCCAAGGACCAGTTTCTGGCTATCAGCCTTCATAAGCCTGGATAGCTTGACTCCAGTGGTGTGGAGAGCCTGGGACTCACGTCTGAGCATACCCAGCACACTCGGGGTGAAAATTGCAAAAAACACAGTTGATGGACAGAATGTAGAACAATGTCATACATTCACCCCAGTACAAGGATCTGGGCCTAAATCCATCGTTTTTCTGTACTCCACACCACCTTGGGTTAGACACTGGCTATATGCAAATCAGCTCTGACCCTGTGCCTCATGGGAACAGTCCAGTCCGAACTACCAAGCCATGTCTTTCCCAGACCGGAATTAAGCATCCAAGGACCGGTTTCTGGCTATCAGCCTTCATCAGCCTGGATAGCTTGACTCCAGTGGTGTGGAGAGCCTAGGACTCACGTCTGAGCATACCCAGCACACTCGGGGTGAAAATTGCAAAAAACACAGTTGATGGACAGAATGTAGAACAATGTCATACATACACCCCAGTACAAGGATCTGGGCCTAAATCCATCGTTTTTTGTACTCCACACCACCCTGGGTTAGACATTGGCTATATGCAAATCAGCTCTGACCCTGTGCCTCATGGGAACAGTCCAGTCCGAACTACCAAGCCATGTCTTTCCCAGACCGGAATTAAGCATCCAAGGACCGGTTTCTGGCTATCAGCCTTCATCAGCCTGGATAGCTTGACTCCAGTGGTCTGGAGAGCCTGGGACTCACGTCTGAGCATACCCAGCACACTCGGGGTGAAAATTGCAAAAAACACAGTTGATGGACAGAATGTAGAACAATGTCATACATTCACCCCAGTACAAGGATCTGGGCCTAAATCCATCGTTTTTTTGCACTCCACACCACCCTGGGTTAGACACTGGCTATATGCAAATCAGCTCTGACCCTGTGCCTCATGGGAACAGTCCAGTCCGAACTACCAAGCCTGGTCTTTCCCAGACCGGAAGTAAGCATCCAAGGACCGGTTTCTGGCTATCAGCCTTCATCAGCCTGGATAGCTTGACTCCAGTGGTGTGGAGAGCCTGGGACTCACGTCTGAGCATACCCAGCACACTCGGGGTGAAAATTGCAAAAAACACAGTTGATGGACAGAATGTAGAACAATGTCATACATTCACCCCAGTACAAGGATCTGGGCCTAAATCCATCGTTTCTTTGCACTCCACACCACCCTGGGTTAGACACTGGCTATATGCAAATCAGCTCTGACCCTGTGCCTCCTGGGAACAGTCCTGTCCGAACTACCAAGCCATGTCTTTCCCGGACTGGAATTAAGCATCCAAGGACCGGTTTCTGGCTATCAGCCTTCATCAGCCTGGATAGCTTGACTCCAATGGTGTGGAGAGCCTGGGACTCACGTCTGAGCATACCCAGCACACTCGGGGTGAAAATTGCAAAAAACACAGTTGATGGACAGAATGTACAACAATGTCATACATTCACCCCAGTACAAGGATCTGGGCCTAAATCCATCGTTTTTTTGCACTCCACACCACCCTGGGTTAGACACTGGCTATATGCAAATCAGCTCTGACCCTGTGCCTCATGGGAACAGTCCAGTCCGAACTACCAAGCCATGTCTTTCCTAGACCGGAATTAAGCATCCAAGGACCGGTTTCTGGCTATCAGCCTTCATCAGCCTGGATAGCTTGACTCCAGTGGTGTGGAGAACCTGGGACTCACGTCTGAGCATTCCCAGCACACTCGGGGTGAAAATTGCAAAAAACACAGTTGATGGACAGAATGTAGAACATTGTCATACATTCACCCCAGTACAAGGATCTGGGCCTAAATCCATCGTTTTTTGGCACTCCACACCACCCTGGGTTAGACACTGGCTATATGCAAATCAGCTCTGACCCTGTGCCTCATGGGAACAGTCCAGTCCGAACTACCAAGCCATGTCTTTCCCAGACCGGAATTAAGCATCCAAGGACCGGTTTCTGGCTATCAGCCTTCATCAGCCTGGATAGCTTGACTCCAGTGGTGTGGAGAGCCTGGGACTCACGTCTGAGCATACCCAGCACACTCGGGGTGAAAATTGCAAAAAACACAGTTGATAGACAGAATCTAGAACAATGTCATACATTCACCCCAGTACAAGGATCTGGGCCTAAATCCATTGTTTTTTTGCACTCCACACCACCCTGGGTTAGACACTGGCTATATGCAAATCAGCTCTGACCCTGTGCCTCATGGGAACAGTCCAGTCCGGATTACCAAGCCATGTCTTTCCCAGACCGGAATTAAGCATCCAAGGACCGGTTTCTGGCTATCAGCCTTCATCAGCCTGGATAGCTTGACTCCAGTGGTGTGGAGAGCCTGGGACTCACGTCTGAGCATACCCAGCACACTCGGGGTGAAAATTGCAAAAAACACAGTTGATGGACAGAATGTAGAACAATGTCATACATTCACCCCAGTACAAGGATCTGGGCCTAAATCCATCGTTTTTTGAACTCCACACCACCCTGGGTTAGACACTGGCTATATGCAAATCAGCTCTGACCCTGTGCCTCATGGGAACAGTCCAGTCCGAACTATCAAGCCATGTCTTTCCCAGATCGGAATTAAGCATCCAAGGACCGGTTTCTGGCTATCAGCCTTCATCAGCCTGGATAGCTTGACTCCAGTGGTGTGGAGAGCCTGGGACTCACGTCTGAGCATACCCAGCACACTCGGGGTGAAAATTGCAAAAAACACAGTTGATGGACAGAATGTAGAACAATGTCATACATTCACCCCAGTACAAGGATCTGGGCCTAAATCCATCGTTTTTTGAACTCCACACCACCCTGGGTTAGACACTGGCTATATGCAAATCAGCTCTGACCCTGTGCCTCATGGGAACAGTCCAGTCCGAACTACCAAGCCATGTCTTTCCCAGACCGGAATTAAGCATCCTAGGACCGGTTTCTGGCTATCAGCCTTCATCAGCCTGGATAGCTTGACTCCAGTGGTGTGGAGAGCCTGGGACTCACGTCTGAGCATGCCCAGCACACTCGGGGTGAAAATTGCAAAAAACACAGTTGATGGACAGAATGTAGACCAATGTCATACATTCACCCCAGTACAAGGATCTGGGCCTAAATCCATCGTTTTTTGCACTCCACACCACCCTGGGTTAGACACTGGCTATAGGCAAATCAGCTCTGACCCGGTGCCTCATGGGAACAGTCCAGTCCGAACTACCTAACCATGTCTTTCCCAGACCGGAATTAAGCATCTAAGGACCGGTTTCTGGTTATCAGCCTTCATCAGCCTGGATAGCTTGACTCCAGTGGTGTGGAGAGCCTGGGACTCACGTCTGAGCATACCCAGCACACTCGGGGTGAAAATTGCAAAAAACACAGTTGATGGACAGAATGTAGAACAATGTCATACATTCACCCCAGTACAAGGATCTGGGCCTAAATCCATCGTTTTTTGAACTCCACACCACCCTGGGTTAGACACTGGCTATATGCAAATCAGCTCTGACCCTGTGCCTCATGGGAACAGTCCAGTCCGAACTACCAAGCCATGTCTTTCCCAGACCGGAATTAAGCATCCAAGGACTGGTTTCTGGCTATCAGCCTTCATCAGCCTGGATAGCTTGACTCCAGTGGTGTGGAGAGCCTGGGACTCACGTCTGAGCATACCCAGCACACTCGGGGTGAAAATTGCAAAAAACACAGTTGATGGACAGAATGTAGAACAATGTCATACATTCACCCCAGTACAAGGATCTGGGCCTAAATCCATCGTTTTTTGAACTCCACACCACCCTGGGTTAGACACTGGCTATATGCAAATCAGCTCTGACCCTGTGCCTCATGGGAACAGTCCAGTCCGAACTATCAAGCCATGTCTTTCCCAGATCGGAATTAAGCATCCAAGGACCGGTTTCTGGCTATCAGCCTTCATCAGCCTGGATAGCTTGACTCCAGTGGTGTGGAGAGCCTGGGACTCACGTCTGAGCATACCCAGCACACTCGGGGTGAAAATTGCAAAAAACACAGTTGATGGACAGAATGTAGAACAATGTCATACATTCACCCCAGTACAAGGATCTGGGCCTAAATCCATCGTTTTTTGAACTCCACACCACCCTGGGTTAGACACTGGCTATATGCAAATCAGCTCTGACCCTGTGCCTCATGGGAACAGTCCAGTCCGAACTACCAAGCCATGTCTTTCCCAGACCGGAATTAAGCCTCCAAGGACCGGTTTCTGGCTATCAGCCTTCATCAGCCTGGATAGCTTGACTCCAGTGGTGTGGAGAGCCTGGGACTCACGTCTGAGCATGCCCAGCACACTCGGGGTGAAAATTGCAAAAAACACAGTTGATGGACAGAATGTAGAACAATGTCATACATTCACCCCAGTACAAGGATCTGGGCCTAAATCCATCGTTTTTTGAACTCCTCACCACCCTGGGTTAGACACTGGCTATAGGCAAATCAGCTCTGACCCGGTGCCTCATGGTAACAGTCCAGTCCGAACTACCTAACCATGTTTTTCCCAGACCGGAATTAAGCATCCAAGGACTGGTTTCTGGCTATCAGCCTTCATCAGCCTGGATAGCTTGACTCCAGTGGTGTGGAGAGCCTGGGACTCACGTCTGAGCATACCCAGCACACTCGGGGTGAAAATTGCAAAAAACACAGTTGATGGACAGAATGTACAACAATGTCATACATTCACCCCAGTACAAGGATCTGGGCCTAAATCCATCGTTTTTTTGCACTCCACACCACCCTGGGTTAGACACTGGCTATATGCAAATCAGCTCTGACCCTGTGCCTCATGGGAACAGTCCAGTCCGAACTACCAAGCCATGTCTTTCCTAGACCGGAATTAAGCATCCAAGGACCGGTTTCTGGCTATCAGCCTTCATCAGCCTGGATAGCTTGACTCCAGTGGTGTGGAGAACCTGGGACTCACGTCTGAGCATTCCCAGCACACTCGGGGTGAAAATTGCAAAAAACACAGTTGATGGACAGAATGTAGAACATTGTCATACATTCACCCCAGTACAAGGATCTGGGCCTAAATCCATCGTTTTTTGGCACTCCACACCACCCTGGGTTAGACACTGGCTATATGCAAATCAGCTCTGACCCTGTGCCTCATGGGAACAGTCCAGTCCGAACTACCAAGCCATGTCTTTCCCAGACCGGAATTAAGCATCCAAGGACCGGTTTCTGGCTATCAGCCTTCATCAGCCTGGATAGCTTGACTCCAGTGGTGTGGAGAGCCTGGGACTCACGTCTGAGCATACCCAGCACACTCGGGGTGAAAATTGCAAAAAACACAGTTGATAGACAGAATCTAGAACAATGTCATACATTCACCCCAGTACAAGGATCTGGGCCTAAATCCATTGTTTTTTTGCACTCCACACCACCCTGGGTTAGACACTGGCTATATGCAAATCAGCTCTGACCCTGTGCCTCATGGGAACAGTCCAGTCCGGATTACCAAGCCATGTCTTTCCCAGACCGGACTTAAGCATCCAAGGACCGGTTTCTGGCTATCAGCCTTCATCAGCCTGGATAGCTTGACTCCAGTGGTGTGGAGAGCCTGGGACTCACGTCTGAGCATACCCAGCACACTCGGGGTGAAAATTGCAAAAAACACAGTTGATGGACAGAATGTAGAACAATGTCATACATTCACCCCAGTACAAGGATCTGGGCCTAAATCCATCGTTTTTTGAACTCCACACCACCCTGGGTTAGACACTGGCTATATGCAAATCAGCTCTGACCCTGTGCCTCATGGGAACAGTCCAGTCCGAACTATCAAGCCATGTCTTTCCCAGATCGGAATTAAGCATCCAAGGACCGGTTTCTGGCTATCAGCCTTCATCAGCCTGGATAGCTTGACTCCAGTGGTGTGGAGAGCCTGGGACTCACGTCTGAGCATACCCAGCACACTCGGGGTGAAAATTGCAAAAAACACAGTTGATGGACAGAATGTAGAACAATGTCATACATTCACCCCAGTACAAGGATCTGGGCCTAAATCCATCGTTTTTTGAACTCCACACCACCCTGGGTTAGACACTGGCTATATGCAAATCAGCTCTGACCCTGTGCCTCATGGGAACAGTCCAGTCCGAACTACCAAGCCATGTCTTTCCCAGACCGGAATTAAGCATCCTAGGACCGGTTTCTGGCTATCAGCCTTCATCAGCCTGGATAGCTTGACTCCAGTGGTGTGGAGAGCCTGGGACTCACGTCTGAGCATGCCCAGCACACTCGGGGTGAAAATTGCAAAAAACACAGTTGATGGACAGAATGTAGACCAATGTCATACATTCACCCCAGTACAAGGATCTGGGCCTAAATCCATCGTTTTTTGCACTCCACACCACCCTGGGTTAGACACTGGCTATAGGCAAATCAGCTCTGACCCGGTGCCTCATGGGAACAGTCCAGTCCGAACTACCTAACCATGTCTTTCCCAGACCGGAATTAAGCATCTAAGGACCGGTTTCTGGTTATCAGCCTTCATCAGCCTGGATAGCTTGACTCCAGTGGTGTGGAGAGCCTGGGACTCACGTCTGAGCATACCCAGCACACTCGGGGTGAAAATTGCAAAAAACACAGTTGATGGACAGAATGTAGAACAATGTCATACATTCACCCCAGTACAAGGATCTGGGCCTAAATCCATCGTTTTTTGAACTCCACACCACCCTGGGTTAGACACTGGCTATATGCAAATCAGCTCTGACCCTGTGCCTCATGGGAACAGTCCAGTCCGAACTACCAAGCCATGTCTTTCCCAGACCGGAATTAAGCATCCAAGGACTGGTTTCTGGCTATCAGCCTTCATCAGCCTGGATAGCTTGACTCCAGTGGTGTGGAGAGCCTGGGACTCACGTCTGAGCATACCCAGCACACTCGGGGTGAAAATTGCAAAAAACACAGTTGATGGACAGAATGTAGAACAATGTCATACATTCACCCCAGTACAAGGATCTGGGCCTAAATCCATCGTTTTTTGAACTCCACACCACCCTGGGTTAGACACTGGCTATATGCAAATCAGCTCTGACCCTGTGCCTCATGGGAACAGTCCAGTCCGAACTATCAAGCCATGTCTTTCCCAGATCGGAATTAAGCATCCAAGGACCGGTTTCTGGCTATCAGCCTTCATCAGCCTGGATAGCTTGACTCCAGTGGTGTGGAGAGCCTGGGACTCACGTCTGAGCATACCCAGCACACTCGGGGTGAAAATTGCAAAAAACACAGTTGATGGACAGAATGTAGAACAATGTCATACATTCACCCCAGTACAAGGATCTGGGCCTAAATCCATCGTTTTTTGAACTCCACACCACCCTGGGTTAGACACTGGCTATATGCAAATCAGCTCTGACCCTGTGCCTCATGGGAACAGTCCAGTCCGAACTACCAAGCCATGTCTTTCCCAGACCGGAATTAAGCCTCCAAGGACCGGTTTCTGGCTATCAGCCTTCATCAGCCTGGATAGCTTGACTCCAGTGGTGTGGAGAGCCTGGGACTCACGTCTGAGCATGCCCAGCACACTCGGGGTGAAAATTGCAAAAAACACAGTTGATGGACAGAATGTAGAACAATGTCATACATTCACCCCAGTACAAGGATCTGGGCCTAAATCCATCGTTTTTTGAACTCCTCACCACCCTGGGTTAGACACTGGCTATAGGCAAATCAGCTCTGACCCGGTGCCTCATGGTAACAGTCCAGTCCGAACTACCTAACCATGTTTTTCCCAGACCGGAATTAAGCATCCAAGGACTGGTTTCTGGCTATCAGCCTTCATCAGCCTGGATAGCTTGACTCCAGTGGTGTGGAGAGCCTGGGACTCACGTCTGAGCATACCCAGCACACTCGGGGTGAAAATTGCAAAAAACACAGTTGATGGACAGAATGTAGAACAATGTCATACATTCACCCCAGTACAAGGATCTGGGCCTAAATCCATCGTTTTTTGAACTTCACACCACCCTGAGTTAGACACTGGCTATATGCAAATCAGCTCTGACCCTGTGCCTCATGGGAACAGTCCAGTCCGAACTACCAAGCCATGTCTTTCCCAGACCGGAATTAAGCATCCAAGGACCGGTTTCTGGCTATCAGCCTTCATCAGCCTGGATAGCTTGACTCCAGTGGTGTGGAGAGCCTGGGACTCACGTCTGAGCATACCCAGCACACTCGGGGTGAAAATTGCAAAAAACACAGTTGATGGACAGAATGTAGAACAATGTCATACATTCACCCCAGTACAAGGATCTGGGCCTAAATCCATCGTTTCTTTGCACTCCACACCACCCTGGGTTAGACACTGGCTATATGCAAATCAGCTCTGACCCTGTGCCTCATGGGAACAGTCCAGTCCGGATTACCAAGCCATGTCTTTCCCAGACCGGAATTAAGCATCCAAGGACCGGTTTCTGGCTATCAGCCTTCATCAGCCTGGATAGCTTGACTCCAGTGGTGTGGAGAGCCTGGGACTCACGTCTGAGCATACCCAGCACACTCGGGGTGAAAATTGCAAAAAACACAGATGATGGACAGAATGTAGAACAATGTCATACATTCACCCCAGTACAAGGATCTGGCCCTAAGTCCATCGTTTTTTTGCACTCCACACCACCCTGGGTTAGACACTGGCTATATGCAAATCAGCTCTGACCCTGTGCCTCATGGGAACAGTCCAGTCCGAACTACCAAGCCATGTCTTTCCCAGACCGGAATTAAGCATCCAAGGACCGGTTTCTGGCTATCAGCCTTCATCTGCCTGGATAGCTTGACTCCAGTGGTGTGGAGAGCCTGGGACTCACGTCTGAGCATACCCAGCACACTCGGGGTGAAAATTGCAAAAAACACAGTTGATGGACAGAATGTAGAACAATGTCATACATTCACCCCAGTACAAGGATCTGGGCCTAAATCCATCGTTTCTTTGCACTCCACACCACCCTGGGTTAGACACTGGCTATATGCAAATCAGCTCTGACCCTGTGCCTCATGGGAACAGTCCAGTCCGAACTACCAAGCCATGTCTTTCCCAGACCGGAATTAAGCATCCAAGGACCGGTTTCTGGCTATCAGCCTGGATAGCTTGACTCCAGTGGTGTGGAGAGCCTGGGACTCACGTCTGAGCATGCCCAGCACACTCGGGGTGAAAATTGCAAAAAACACAGTTGATGGACAGAATGTAGAACAATGTCATACATTCACCCCAGTACAAGGATCTGGGCCTAAATCCATCGTTTTTTTGCACTCCACACCACCCTGGGTTAGACACTGGCTATAGGCAAATCAGCTCTGACCCGGTGCCTCATGGGAACAGTCCAGTCCGAACTACCAAACCATGTCTTTCCCAGACCGGAATTCAGCATCCAAGGACCGGTTTCTGGCTATCAGCCTGGATAGCTTGACTCCAGTGGTGTGGAGAGCCTGGGACTCACGTCTGAGCATACCCAGCACACTCGGGGTGAAAATTGCAAAAAACACAGTTGATGGACAGAATGTAGAACAATGTCATACATTCACCCCAGTACAAGGATCTGGGCCTAAATCCATCGTTTTTTTGCACTCCACACCACCCTGGGTTAGACACTGGCTGTATGCAAATCAGCTCTGACCCTGTGCCTCATGGGAACAGTCCAGTCCGAACTACCAAGCCTGGTCTTTCCCAGACCGGAATTAAGCATCCAAGGACCGGTTTCTGGCTATCAGCCTTCATCAGCCTGGATAGCTTGACTCCAGTGGTGTGGAGAGCCTGGGACTCACGTCTGAGCATACCCAGCACACTCCGGGTGAAAATTGCAAAAAACACAGTTGATGGACAGAATGTAGAACAATGTCATACATACACCCCAGTACAAGGATCGGGGCCTAAATCCATCGTTTCTTTGCACTCCACACCACCCTGGGTTAGACACTGGCTATATGCAAATCAGCTCTGACCCTGTGCCTCTTGGGAACAGTCCAGTCCGAACTACCAAGCCATGTCTTTCCCAGACCGGAATTAAGCATCCAAGGACCGGTTTCCGGCTATCAGCCTTCATCAGCCTGGATAGCTTGACTCCAGTGGTGTGGAGAGCCTGGGACTCACGTCTGAGCATACCCAGCACACTCGGGGTGAAAATTGCAAAAAACCCAGTTGATGGACAGAATGTAGAACAATGTCATAAATTCACACCAGTACAAGGATCTGGGCCTAAATCCATCGTTTTTTTGCACTCCACACCACCCTGGGTTAGACACTGGCTATATGCAAATCAGCTCTGACCCTGTGCCTCATGGGAACAGTCCAGTCTGAACTACCAAGCCATGTCTTTCCCAGACCGGAATTAAGCATCCAAGGACCGGTTTCTGGCTATCAGCCTTCATCAGCCTGGATAGCTTGACTCCAGTGGTGTGGAGAGCCTGGGACTCACGTCTGAGCATACCCAGCACACTCGGGGTGAAAATTGCAAAAAACACAGTTGATGGACAGAATATAGAACAATGTCATACATTAACCCCAGTACAAGGATCGGGGCCTAAATCCATCGTTTTTTTGCACTCCACACCACCCTGGGTTAGACACTGGCTATATGCAAATCAGCTCTGACCCTGTGCCTCATGGGAACAGTCCAGTCCGAACTACCAAGCCATGTCTTTCCCAGACCGGAATTAAGCATCCAAGGACCGGTTTCTGGCTATCAGCCTTCATCAGCCTGGATAGCTTGACTCCAGTGGTGTGGAGAACCTGGGACTCACGTCTGAGCATACCCAGCACACTCGGGGTGAAAATTGCAAAAAACACAGTTGATGGACAGAATGTAGAACATTGTCATACATTCACCCCAGTACAAGGATCTGGGCATAAATCCATCGTTTTATGGCACTCCACACCACCCTGGGTTAGACACTGGCTATATGCAAATCAGCTCTGACCCTGTGCCTCATGGGAATAGTCCAGTCCGAACTACCAAGCCATGTCTTTCCCAGACCGGAATTAAGCATCCAAGGACCGGTTTCTGGCTATCAGCCTTCATCAGCCTGGATAGCTTGACTCCAGTGGTGTGGAGAGCCTGGGACTCACGTCTGAGCATACCCAGCACACTCGGGGTGAAAATTGCAAAAAACACAGTTGATAGACAGAATCTAGAACAATGTCATAAATTCACCCCAGTACAAGGATCTGGGCCTAAATCCATAGTTTTTTTGCACTCCACACCACCCTGGGTTAGACACTGGCTATATGCAAATCAGCTCTGACCCTGTGCCTCATGGGAACAGTCCAGTCCGAACTACCAAGCCATGTTCTGTCCCAGACCGGAATTAAGCATCCAAGGACCGGTTTCTGGCTATCAGCCTTCATCAGCCTGGATAGCTGGATTCCAGTGGTGTGGAGAGCCTGGGACTCACGTCTGAGCATACCCAGCACACTCGGGGTGAAAATTGCAAAAAACACAGTTGATGGACAGAATGTAGAACAATGTCATACATTCACCCCAGTACAAGGATCTGGGCCTAAATCCATCGATTTTTTTGCACTCCACACCACCCTGGGTTAGACACTGGCTATATGCAAATCAGCTCTGACCCTGTGCCTCATGGGAACAGTCCAGTCCGAACTACCAAGCCATGTCTTTCCCAGACCGGAATTAAGCATCCAAGGACCGGTTTCTGGCTATCAGCCTTCATCAGCCTGGATAGCTTGACTCCAGTGGTGTGGAGAGCCTGGGACTCACGTCTGAGCATACCCAGCACACTCGGGGTGAAAATTGCAAAAAACACAGTTGATGGACAGAATATAGAACAATGTCATACATTCACCCCAGTACAAGGATCTGGGCCTAAATCCATCGGTTTTTTTGCACTCCACACCACCCTGGGTTAGACACTGGCTATATGCAAATCAGCTCTGACCCTGTGCCTCATGGGAACAGTCCAGTCCGAACTACCAAGCCATGTCTATACCAGACCGGAATTAAGCATCCAAGGACCGGTTTCTGGCTATCAGCCTTCATCAGCCTGGATAGCTTGACTCCAGTGGTGTGGAGAGCCTGGGACTCACATCTGAGCATACCCAGCACACTCGGGGTGAAAATTGCAAAAAACACAGTTGATGGACAGAATGTAGAACAATGTCATACATTCACCCCAGTACAAGGATCTGGGCCTAAATCCATCGTTTTTTTTAACTCCACACCACCCGGGGTTAGACACTGGCTATATGCAAATCAGCTCTGACCCTGTGCCTCATGGGAACAGTCCAGTCCGAACTACCAAGCCATGTCTTTCCCAGATCGGAATTAAGCATCCAAGGACCGGTTTCTGGCTATCAGCCTGGATAGCTTGACTCCAGTGGTGTGGAGAGCCTGGGACTCACGTCTGAGCATGCCCAGCACACTCGGGGTGAAAATTGCAAAAAACACAGTTGATGGACAGAATGTAGAACAATGTCATACATTCACCCCAGTACAAGGATCTGGGCCTAAATCCATCGTTTTTTTGCACTCCACACCACCCTGGGTTAGACACTGGCTATAGGCAAATCAGCTCTGACCCGGTGCCTCATGGGAACAGTCCAGTCCGAACTACCAAACCATGTCTTTCCCAGACCTGAATTAAGCATCCAAGGACCGGTTTCTGGCTATCAGCCTTCATCAGCCTGGATAGCTTGACTCCAGTGGTGTGGAGAGCCTGGGACTCACGTCTGAGCATACCCAGCACACTCGGGGTGAAAATTGCAAAAAACACAGTTGATGGACAGAATGTAGAACAATGTCATACATTCACCCCAGTACAAGGATCTGGGCCTAAATCCATCGTTTTTTTGCACTCCACACCACCCTGGGTTAGACACTGGCTGTATGCAAATCAGCTCTGACCCTGTGCCTCATGGGAACAGTCCAGTCCAAACTACCAAGCCTGGTCTTTCCCAGACCGGAATTAAGCATCCAAGGACCGGTTTCTGGCTATCAGCCTTCATCAGCCTGGATAGCTTGACTCCAGTGGTGTGGAGCGCCTGGGACTCACGTCTGAGCATACCCAGCACACTCGGGGTGAAAATTGCAAAAAACACAGTTGATGGACAGAATGTAGAACAATGTCATACATTCACCCCAGTACAAGGATCTGGGCCTAAATCCATCATTTCTTTGCACTCCACACCACCCTGGGTTAGACACTGGCTATATGCAAATCAGCTCTGACCCTGTGCATCTTGGGAACAGTCCAGTCCGAACTACCAAGCCATGTCTTTCCCAGACCGGAATTAAGCATCCAAGGACCGGTTTCTGGCTATCAGCCTTCATCAGCCTGGATAGCTTGACTCCAGTGGTGTGGGGAGCCTGGGACTCACGTCTGAGCATACCCAGCACACTCGGGGTGAAAATTGCAAAAAACACAGTTGATGGACAGAATGTAGAACAATGTCATACATTCACCCCAGTACAAGGATCTGGGCCTAAATCCATCATTTCTTTGCACTCCACACCACCCTGGGTTAGACACTGGCTATATGCAAATCAGCTCTGACCCTGTGCCTCATGGGAACAGTCCAGTCCGAACTACCAAGCCATGTCTTTCCCAGACCGGAATTAAGCATCCAAGGACCGGTTTCCGGCTATCAGCCTTCATCAGCCTGGATAGCTTGACTCCAGTGGTGTGGAGAGCCTGGGACTCACGTCTGAGCATACCCAGCACACTCGGGGTGAAAATTGCAAAAAACCCAGTTGATGGACAGAATGTAGAACAATGTCATAAATTCACACCAGTACAAGGATCTGGG
The DNA here is from genome assembly GCF_964261635.1 of Lissotriton helveticus. Taxonomy (NCBI): domain Eukaryota; kingdom Metazoa; phylum Chordata; class Amphibia; order Caudata; family Salamandridae; genus Lissotriton; species Lissotriton helveticus. The sequence continues at coordinate 250,476,760 of NC_136062.1, forward strand.
CCTAAATCCATCGTTTTTTTGCACTCCACACCACTCTGGGTTAGACACTGGCTATATGCAAATCAGCTCTGACCCTGTGCCTCATGGGAACAGTCCAGTCCGAACTACCAAGCCATGTCTTTCCCAGACCGGAATTAAGCATCCAAGGACCGGTTTCTGGCTATCAGCCTTCATCAGCCTGGATAGCTTGACTCCAGTGGTGTGGAGAGCCTGGGACTCACGTCTGAGCATACCCAGCACACTCGGGGTGAAAATTGCAAAAAACACAGTTGATGGACAGAATGTAGACCAATGTCATACATTCACCCCAGTACAAGGATCTGGGCCTAAATCCATCGTTTTTTGCACTCCACACCACCCTGGGTTAGACACTGGCTATAGGCAAATCAGCTCTGACCCGGTGCCTCATGGGAACAGTCCAGTCCGAACTACCTAACCATGTCTTTCCCAGACCGGAATTAAGCATCTAAGGACCGGTTTCTGGTTATCAGCCTTCATCAGCCTGGATAGCTTGACTCCAGTGGTGTGGAGAGCCTGGGACTCACGTCTGAGCATACCCAGCACACTCGGGGTGAAAATTGCAAAAAACACAGTTGATGGACAGAATGTAGAACAATGTCATACATTCACCCCAGTACAAGGATCTGGGCCTAAATCCATCGTTTTTTGAACTCCACACCACCCTGGGTTAGACACTGGCTATATGCAAATCAGCTCTGACCCTGTGCCTCATGGGAACAGTCCAGTCCGAACTACCAAGCCATGTCTTTCCCAGACCGGAATTAAGCATCCAAGGACTGGTTTCTGGCTATCAGCCTTCATCAGCCTGGATAGCTTGACTCCAGTGGTGTGGAGAGCCTGGGACTCACGTCTGAGCATACCCAGCACACTCGGGGTGAAAATTGCAAAAAACACAGTTGATGGACAGAATGTAGAACAATGTCATACATTCACCCCAGTACAAGGATCTGGGCCTAAATCCATCGTTTTTTGAACTCCACACCACCCTGGGTTAGACACTGGCTATATGCAAATCAGCTCTGACCCTGTGCCTCATGGGAACAGTCCAGTCCGAACTATCAAGCCATGTCTTTCCCAGATCGGAATTAAGCATCCAAGGACCGGTTTCTGGCTATCAGCCTTCATCAGCCTGGATAGCTTGACTCCAGTGGTGTGGAGAGCCTGGGACTCACGTCTGAGCATACCCAGCACACTCGGGGTGAAAATTGCAAAAAACACAGTTGATGGACAGAATGTAGAACAATGTCATACATTCACCCCAGTACAAGGATCTGGGCCTAAATCCATCGTTTTTTGAACTCCACACCACCCTGGGTTAGACACTGGCTATATGCAAATCAGCTCTGACCCTGTGCCTCATGGGAACAGTCCAGTCCGAACTACCAAGCCATGTCTTTCCCAGACCGGAATTAAGCCTCCAAGGACCGGTTTCTGGCTATCAGCCTTCATCAGCCTGGATAGCTTGACTCCAGTGGTGTGGAGAGCCTGGGACTCACGTCTGAGCATGCCCAGCACACTCGGGGTGAAAATTGCAAAAAACACAGTTGATGGACAGAATGTAGAACAATGTCATACATTCACCCCAGTACAAGGATCTGGGCCTAAATCCATCGTTTTTTGAACTCCTCACCACCCTGGGTTAGACACTGGCTATAGGCAAATCAGCTCTGACCCGGTGCCTCATGGTAACAGTCCAGTCCGAACTACCTAACCATGTTTTTCCCAGACCGGAATTAAGCATCCAAGGACTGGTTTCTGGCTATCAGCCTTCATCAGCCTGGATAGCTTGACTCCAGTGGTGTGGAGAGCCTGGGACTCACGTCTGAGCATACCCAGCACACTCGGGGTGAAAATTGCAAAAAACACAGTTGATGGACAGAATGTAGAACAATGTCATACATTCACCCCAGTACAAGGATCTGGGCCTAAATCCATCGTTTTTTGAACTTCACACCACCCTGAGTTAGACACTGGCTATATGCAAATCAGCTCTGACCCTGTGCCTCATGGGAACAGTCCAGTCCGAACTACCAAGCCATGTCTTTCCCAGACCGGAATTAAGCATCCAAGGACCGGTTTCTGGCTATCAGCCTTCATCAGCCTGGATAGCTTGACTCCAGTGGTGTGGAGAGCCTGGGACTCACGTCTGAGCATACCCAGCACACTCGGGGTGAAAATTGCAAAAAACACAGTTGATGGACAGAATGTAGAACAATGTCATACATTCACCCCAGTACAAGGATCTGGGCCTAAATCCATCGTTTCTTTGCACTCCACACCACCCTGGGTTAGACACTGGCTATATGCAAATCAGCTCTGACCCTGTGCCTCATGGGAACAGTCCAGTCCGGATTACCAAGCCATGTCTTTCCCAGACCGGAATTAAGCATCCAAGGACCGGTTTCTGGCTATCAGCCTTCATCAGCCTGGATAGCTTGACTCCAGTGGTGTGGAGAGCCTGGGACTCACGTCTGAGCATACCCAGCACACTCGGGGTGAAAATTGCAAAAAACACAGATGATGGACAGAATGTAGAACAATGTCATACATTCACCCCAGTACAAGGATCTGGCCCTAAGTCCATCGTTTTTTTGCACTCCACACCACCCTGGGTTAGACACTGGCTATATGCAAATCAGCTCTGACCCTGTGCCTCATGGGAACAGTCCAGTCCGAACTACCAAGCCATGTCTTTCCCAGACCGGAATTAAGCATCCAAGGACCGGTTTCTGGCTATCAGCCTTCATCTGCCTGGATAGCTTGACTCCAGTGGTGTGGAGAGCCTGGGACTCACGTCTGAGCATACCCAGCACACTCGGGGTGAAAATTGCAAAAAACACAGTTGATGGACAGAATGTAGAACAATGTCATACATTCACCCCAGTACAAGGATCTGGGCCTAAATCCATCGTTTCTTTGCACTCCACACCACCCTGGGTTAGACACTGGCTATATGCAAATCAGCTCTGACCCTGTGCCTCATGGGAACAGTCCAGTCCGAACTACCAAGCCATGTCTTTCCCAGACCGGAATTAAGCATCCAAGGACCGGTTTCTGGCTATCAGCCTGGATAGCTTGACTCCAGTGGTGTGGAGAGCCTGGGACTCACGTCTGAGCATGCCCAGCACACTCGGGGTGAAAATTGCAAAAAACACAGTTGATGGACAGAATGTAGAACAATGTCATACATTCACCCCAGTACAAGGATCTGGGCCTAAATCCATCGTTTTTTTGCACTCCACACCACCCTGGGTTAGACACTGGCTATAGGCAAATCAGCTCTGACCCGGTGCCTCATGGGAACAGTCCAGTCCGAACTACCAAACCATGTCTTTCCCAGACCGGAATTCAGCATCCAAGGACCGGTTTCTGGCTATCAGCCTGGATAGCTTGACTCCAGTGGTGTGGAGAGCCTGGGACTCACGTCTGAGCATACCCAGCACACTCGGGGTGAAAATTGCAAAAAACACAGTTGATGGACAGAATGTAGAACAATGTCATACATTCACCCCAGTACAAGGATCTGGGCCTAAATCCATCGTTTTTTTGCACTCCACACCACCCTGGGTTAGACACTGGCTGTATGCAAATCAGCTCTGACCCTGTGCCTCATGGGAACAGTCCAGTCCGAACTACCAAGCCTGGTCTTTCCCAGACCGGAATTAAGCATCCAAGGACCGGTTTCTGGCTATCAGCCTTCATCAGCCTGGATAGCTTGACTCCAGTGGTGTGGAGAGCCTGGGACTCACGTCTGAGCATACCCAGCACACTCGGGGTGAAAATTGCAAAAAACACAGTTGATGGACAGAATGTAGAACAATGTCATACATACACCCCAGTACAAGGATCGGGGCCTAAATCCATCGTTTCTTTGCACTCCACACCACCCTGGGTTAGACACTGGCTATATGCAAATCAGCTCTGACCCTGTGCCTCTTGGGAACAGTCCAGTCCGAACTACCAAGCCATGTCTTTCCCAGACCGGAATTAAGCATCCAAGGACCGGTTTCCGGCTATCAGCCTTCATCAGCCTGGATAGCTTGACTCCAGTGGTGTGGAGAGCCTGGGACTCACGTCTGAGCATACCCAGCACACTCGGGGTGAAAATTGCAAAAAACCCAGTTGATGGACAGAATGTAGAACAATGTCATAAATTCACACCAGTACAAGGATCTGGGCCTAAATCCATCGTTTTTTTGCACTCCACACCACCCTGGGTTAGACACTGGCTATATGCAAATCAGCTCTGACCCTGTGCCTCATGGGAACAGTCCAGTCCGAACTACCAAGCCATGTCTTTCCCAGACCGGAATTAAGCATCCAAGGACCGGTTTCTGGCTATCAGCCTTCATCAGCCTGGATAGCTTGACTCCAGTGGTGTGGAGAGCCTGGGACTCACGTCTGAGCATACCCAGCACACTCGGGGTGAAAATTGCAAAAAACACAGTTGATGGACAGAATATAGAACAATGTCATACATTAACCCCAGTACAAGGATCGGGGCCTAAATCCATCGTTTTTTTGCACTCCACACCACCCTGGGTTAGACACTGGCTATATGCAAATCAGCTCTGACCCTGTGCCTCATGGGAACAGTCCAGTCCGAACTACCAAGCCATGTCTTTCCCAGACCGGAATTAAGCATCCAAGGACCGGTTTCTGGCTATCAGCCTTCATCAGCCTGGATAGCTTGACTCCAGTGGTGTGGAGAACCTGGGACTCACGTCTGAGCATACCCAGCACACTCGGGGTGAAAATTGCAAAAAACACAGTTGATGGACAGAATGTAGAACATTGTCATACATTCACCCCAGTACAAGGATCTGGGCATAAATCCATCGTTTTATGGCACTCCACACCACCCTGGGTTAGACACTGGCTATATGCAAATCAGCTCTGACCCTGTGCCTCATGGGAATAGTCCAGTCCGAACTACCAAGCCATGTCTTTCCCAGACCGGAATTAAGCATCCAAGGACCGGTTTCTGGCTATCAGCCTTCATCAGCCTGGATAGCTTGACTCCAGTGGTGTGGAGAGCCTGGGACTCACGTCTGAGCATACCCAGCACACTCGGGGTGAAAATTGCAAAAAACACAGTTGATAGACAGAATCTAGAACAATGTCATAAATTCACCCCAGTACAAGGATCTGGGCCTAAATCCATTGTTTTTTTGCACTCCACACCACCCTGGGTTAGACACTGGCTATATGCAAATCAGCTCTGACCCTGTGCCTCATGGGAACAGTCCAGTCCGAACTACCAAGCCATGTTCTGTCCCAGACCGGAATTAAGCATCCAAGGACCGGTTTCTGGCTATCAGCCTTCATCAGCCTGGATAGCTGGATTCCAGTGGTGTGGAGAGCCTGGGACTCACGTCTGAGCATACCCAGCACACTCGGGGTGAAAATTGCAAAAAACACAGTTGATGGACAGAATGTAGAACAATGTCATACATTCACCCCAGTACAAGGATCTGGGCCTAAATCCATCGTTTTTTTGCACTCCACACCACCCTGGGTTAGACACTGGCTGTATGCAAATCAGCTCTGACCCTGTGCCTCATGGGAACAGTCCAGTCCAAACTACCAAGCCTGGTCTTTCCCAGACCGGAATTAAGCATCCAAGGACCGGTTTCTGGCTATCAGCCTTCATCAGCCTGGATAGCTTGACTCCAGTGGTGTGGAGCGCCTGGGACTCACGTCTGAGCATACCCAGCACACTCGGGGTGAAAATTGCAAAAAACACAGTTGATGGACAGAATGTAGAACAATGTCATACATTCACCCCAGTACAAGGATCTGGGCCTAAATCCATCATTTCTTTGCACTCCACACCACCCTGGGTTAGACACTGGCTATATGCAAATCAGCTCTGACCCTGTGCATCTTGGGAACAGTCCAGTCCGAACTACCAAGCCATGTCTTTCCCAGACCGGAATTAAGCATCCAAGGACCGGTTTCTGGCTATCAGCCTTCATCAGCCTGGATAGCTTGACTCCAGTGGTGTGGGGAGCCTGGGACTCACGTCTGAGCATACCCAGCACACTCGGGGTGAAAATTGCAAAAAACACAGTTGATGGACAGAATGTAGAACAATGTCATACATTCACCCCAGTACAAGGATCTGGGCCTAAATCCATCATTTCTTTGCACTCCACACCACCCTGGGTTAGACACTGGCTATATGCAAATCAGCTCTGACCCTGTGCCTCATGGGAACAGTCCAGTCCGAACTACCAAGCCATGTCTTTCCCAGACCGGAATTAAGCATCCAAGGACCGGTTTCCGGCTATCAGCCTTCATCAGCCTGGATAGCTTGACTCCAGTGGTGTGGAGAGCCTGGGACTCACGTCTGAGCATACCCAGCACACTCGGGGTGAAAATTGCAAAAAACCCAGTTGATGGACAGAATGTAGAACAATGTCATAAATTCACACCAGTACAAGGATCTGGGCCTAAATCCATCGTTTTTTTGCACTCCACACCACTCTGGGTTAGACACTGGCTATATGCAAATCAGCTCTGACCCTGTGCCTCATGGGAACAGTCCAGTCCGAACTACCAAGCCATGTCTTTCCCAGACCGGAATTAAGCATCCAAGGACCGGTTTCTGGCTATCAGCCTTCATCAGCCTGGATAGCTTGACTCCAGTGGTGTGGAGAGCCTGGGACTCACGTCTGAGCATACCCAGCACACTCGGGGTGAAAATTGCAAAAAACACAGTTGATGGACAGAATGTAGACCAATGTCATACATTCACCCCAGTACAAGGATCTGGGCCTAAATCCATCGTTTTTTGCACTCCACACCACCCTGGGTTAGACACTGGCTATAGGCAAATCAGCTCTGACCCGGTGCCTCATGGGAACAGTCCAGTCCGAACTACCTAACCATGTCTTTCCCAGACCGGAATTAAGCATCTAAGGACCGGTTTCTGGTTATCAGCCTTCATCAGCCTGGATAGCTTGACTCCAGTGGTGTGGAGAGCCTGGGACTCACGTCTGAGCATACCCAGCACACTCGGGGTGAAAATTGCAAAAAACACAGTTGATGGACAGAATGTAGAACAATGTCATACATTCACCCCAGTACAAGGATCTGGGCCTAAATCCATCGTTTTTTGAACTCCACACCACCCTGGGTTAGACACTGGCTATATGCAAATCAGCTCTGACCCTGTGCCTCATGGGAACAGTCCAGTCCGAACTACCAAGCCATGTCTTTCCCAGACCGGAATTAAGCATCCAAGGACTGGTTTCTGGCTATCAGCCTTCATCAGCCTGGATAGCTTGACTCCAGTGGTGTGGAGAGCCTGGGACTCACGTCTGAGCATACCCAGCACACTCGGGGTGAAAATTGCAAAAAACACAGTTGATGGACAGAATGTAGAACAATGTCATACATTCACCCCAGTACAAGGATCTGGGCCTAAATCCATCGTTTTTTGAACTCCACACCACCCTGGGTTAGACACTGGCTATATGCAAATCAGCTCTGACCCTGTGCCTCATGGGAACAGTCCAGTCCGAACTATCAAGCCATGTCTTTCCCAGATCGGAATTAAGCATCCAAGGACCGGTTTCTGGCTATCAGCCTTCATCAGCCTGGATAGCTTGACTCCAGTGGTGTGGAGAGCCTGGGACTCACGTCTGAGCATACCCAGCACACTCGGGGTGAAAATTGCAAAAAACACAGTTGATGGACAGAATGTAGAACAATGTCATACATTCACCCCAGTACAAGGATCTGGGCCTAAATCCATCGTTTTTTGAACTCCACACCACCCTGGGTTAGACACTGGCTATATGCAAATCAGCTCTGACCCTGTGCCTCATGGGAACAGTCCAGTCCGAACTACCAAGCCATGTCTTTCCCAGACCGGAATTAAGCCTCCAAGGACCGGTTTCTGGCTATCAGCCTTCATCAGCCTGGATAGCTTGACTCCAGTGGTGTGGAGAGCCTGGGACTCACGTCTGAGCATGCCCAGCACACTCGGGGTGAAAATTGCAAAAAACACAGTTGATGGACAGAATGTAGAACAATGTCATACATTCACCCCAGTACAAGGATCTGGGCCTAAATCCATCGTTTTTTGAACTCCTCACCACCCTGGGTTAGACACTGGCTATAGGCAAATCAGCTCTGACCCGGTGCCTCATGGTAACAGTCCAGTCCGAACTACCTAACCATGTTTTTCCCAGACCGGAATTAAGCATCCAAGGACTGGTTTCTGGCTATCAGCCTTCATCAGCCTGGATAGCTTGACTCCAGTGGTGTGGAGAGCCTGGGACTCACGTCTGAGCATACCCAGCACACTCGGGGTGAAAATTGCAAAAAACACAGTTGATGGACAGAATGTAGAACAATGTCATACATTCACCCCAGTACAAGGATCTGGGCCTAAATCCATCGTTTTTTGAACTTCACACCACCCTGAGTTAGACACTGGCTATATGCAAATCAGCTCTGACCCTGTGCCTCATGGGAACAGTCCAGTCCGAACTACCAAGCCATGTCTTTCCCAGACCGGAATTAAGCATCCAAGGACCGGTTTCTGGCTATCAGCCTTCATCAGCCTGGATAGCTTGACTCCAGTGGTGTGGAGAGCCTGGGACTCACGTCTGAGCATACCCAGCACACTCGGGGTGAAAATTGCAAAAAACACAGTTGATGGACAGAATGTAGAACAATGTCATACATTCACCCCAGTACAAGGATCTGGGCCTAAATCCATCGTTTCTTTGCACTCCACACCACCCTGGGTTAGACACTGGCTATATGCAAATCAGCTCTGACCCTGTGCCTCATGGGAACAGTCCAGTCCGGATTACCAAGCCATGTCTTTCCCAGACCGGAATTAAGCATCCAAGGACCGGTTTCTGGCTATCAGCCTTCATCAGCCTGGATAGCTTGACTCCAGTGGTGTGGAGAGCCTGGGACTCACGTCTGAGCATACCCAGCACACTCGGGGTGAAAATTGCAAAAAACACAGATGATGGACAGAATGTAGAACAATGTCATACATTCACCCCAGTACAAGGATCTGGCCCTAAGTCCATCGTTTTTTTGCACTCCACACCACCCTGGGTTAGACACTGGCTATATGCAAATCAGCTCTGACCCTGTGCCTCATGGGAACAGTCCAGTCCGAACTACCAAGCCATGTCTTTCCCAGACCGGAATTAAGCATCCAAGGACCGGTTTCTGGCTATCAGCCTTCATCTGCCTGGAGAGCTTGACTCCAGTGGTGTGGAGAGCCTGGGACTCACGTCTGAGCATACCCAGCACACTCGGGGTGAAAATTGCAAAAAACACAGTTGATGGACAGAATGTAGAACAATGTCATACATTCACCCCAGTACAAGGATCTGGGCCTAAATCCATCGTTTCTTTGCACTCCACACCACCCTGGGTTAGACACTGGCTATATGCAAATCAGCTCTGACCCTGTGCCTCATGGGAACAGTCCAGTCCGAACTACCAAGCCATGTCTTTCCCAGACCGGAATTAAGCATCCAAGGACCGGTTTCTGGCTATCAGCCTGGATAGCTTGACTCCAGTGGTGTGGAGAGCCTGGGACTCACGTCTGAGCATGCCCAGCACACTCGGGGTGAAAATTGCAAAAAACACAGTTGATGGACAGAATGTAGAACAATGTCATACATTCACCCCAGTACAAGGATCTGGGCCTAAATCCATCGTTTTTTTGCACTCCACACCACCCTGGGTTAGACACTGGCTATAGGCAAATCAGCTCTGACCCGGTGCCTCATGGGAACAGTCCAGTCCGAACTACCAAACCATGTCTTTCCCAGACCGGAATTCAGCATCCAAGGACCGGTTTCTGGCTATCAGCCTGGATAGCTTGACTCCAGTGGTGTGGAGAGCCTGGGACTCACGTCTGAGCATACCCAGCACACTCGGGGTGAAAATTGCAAAAAACACAGTTGATGGACAGAATGTAGAACAATGTCATACATTCACCCCAGTACAAGGATCTGGGCCTAAATCCATCGTTTTTTTGCACTCCACACCACCCTGGGTTAGACACTGGCTGTATGCAAATCAGCTCTGACCCTGTGCCTCATGGGAACAGTCCAGTCCGAACTACCAAGCCTGGTCTTTCCCAGACCGGAATTAAGCATCCAAGGACCGGTTTCTGGCTATCAGCCTTCATCAGCCTGGATAGCTTGACTCCAGTGGTGTGGAGAGCCTGGGACTCACGTCTGAGCATACCCAGCACACTCGGGGTGAAAATTGCAAAAAACACAGTTGATGGACAGAATGTAGAACAATGTCATACATACACCCCAGTACAAGGATCGGGGCCTAAATCCATCGTTTCTTTGCACTCCACACCACCCTGGGTTAGACACTGGCTATATGCAAATCAGCTCTGACCCTGTGCCTCTTGGGAACAGTCCAGTCCGAACTACCAAGCCATGTCTTTCCCAGACCGGAATTAAGCATCCAAGGACCGGTTTCCGGCTATCAGCCTTCATCAGCCTGGATAGCTTGACTCCAGTGGTGTGGAGAGCCTGGGACTCACGTCTGAGCATACCCAGCACACTCGGGGTGAAAATTGCAAAAAACCCAGTTGATGGACAGAATGTAGAACAATGTCATAAATTCACACCAGTACAAGGATCTGGGCCTAAATCCATCGTTTTTTTGCACTCCACACCACCCTGGGTTAGACACTGGCTATATGCAAATCAGCTCTGACCCTGTGCCTCATGGGAACAGTCCAGTCCGAACTACCAAGCCATGTCTTTCCCAGACCGGAATTAAGCATCCAAGGACCGGTTTCTGGCTATCAGCCTTCATCAGCCTGGATAGCTTGACTCCAGTGGTGTGGAGAGCCTGGGACTCACGTCTGAGCATACCCAGCACACTCGGGGTGAAAATTGCAAAAAACACAGTTGATGGACAGAATATAGAACAATGTCATACATTAACCCCAGTACAAGGATCGGGGCCTAAATCCATCGTTTTTTTGCACTCCACACCACCCTGGGTTAGACACTGGCTATATGCAAATCAGCTCTGACCCTGTGCCTCATGGGAACAGTCCAGTCCGAACTACCAAGCCATGTCTTTCCCAGACCGGAATTAAGCATCCAAGGACCGGTTTCTGGCTATCAGCCTTCATCAGCCTGGATAGCTTGACTCCAGTGGTGTGGAGAACCTGGGACTCACGTCTGAGCATACCCAGCACACTCGGGGTGAAAATTGCAAAAAACACAGTTGATGGACAGAATGTAGAACATTGTCATACATTCACCCCAGTACAAGGATCTGGGCATAAATCCATCGTTTTATGGCACTCCACACCACCCTGGGTTAGACACTGGCTATATGCAAATCAGCTCTGACCCTGTGCCTCATGGGAATAGTCCAGTCCGAACTACCAAGCCATGTCTTTCCCAGACCGGAATTAAGCATCCAAGGACCGGTTTCTGGCTATCAGCCTTCATCAGCCTGGATAGCTTGACTCCAGTGGTGTGGAGAGCCTGGGACTCACGTCTGAGCATACCCAGCACACTCGGGGTGAAAATTGCAAAAAACACAGTTGATGGACAGAATGTAGAACAATGTCATACATTCACCCCAGTACAAGGATCTGGGCCTAAATCCATCGATTTTTTTGCACTCCACACCACCCTGGGTTAGACACTGGCTATATGCAAATCAGCTCTGACCCTGTGCCTCATGGGAACAGTCCAGTCCGAACTACCAAGCCATGTCTTTCCCAGACCGGAATTAAGCATCCAAGGACCGGTTTCTGGCTATCAGCCTTCATCAGCCTGGATAGCTTGACTCCAGTGGTGTGGAGAGCCTGGGACTCACGTCTGAGCATACCCAGCACACTCGGGGTGAAAATTGCAAAAAACACAGTTGATGGACAGAATATAGAACAATGTCATACATTCACCCCAGTACAAGGATCTGGGCCTAAATCCATCGGTTTTTTTGCACTCCACACCACCCTGGGTTAGACACTGGCTATATGCAAATCAGCTCTGACCCTGTGCCTCATGGGAACAGTCCAGTCCGAACTACCAAGCCATGTCTATCCCAGACCGGAATTAAGCATCCAAGGACCGGTTTCTGGCTATCAGCCTTCATCAGCCTGGATAGCTTGACTCCAGTGGTGTGGAGAGCCTGGGACTCACATCTGAGCATACCCAGCACACTCGGGGTGAAAATTGCAAAAAACACAGTTGATGGACAGAATGTAGAACAATGTCATACATTCACCCCAGTACAAGGATCTGGGCCTAAATCCATCGTTTTTTTTAACTCCACACCACCCGGGGTTAGACACTGGCTATATGCAAATCAGCTCTGACCCTGTGCCTCATGGGAACAGTCCAGTCCGAACTACCAAGCCATGTCTTTCCCAGATCGGAATTAAGCATCCAAGGACCGGTTTCTGGCTATCAGCCTGGATAGCTTGACTCCAGTGGTGTGGAGAGCCTGGGACTCACGTCTGAGCATGCCCAGCACACTCGGGGTGAAAATTGCAAAAAACACAGTTGATGGACAGAATGTAGAACAATGTCATACATTCACCCCAGTACAAGGATCTGGGCCTAAATCCATCGTTTTTTTGCACTCCACACCACCCTGGGTTAGACACTGGCTATAGGCAAATCAGCTCTGACCCGGTGCCTCATGGGAACAGTCCAGTCCGAACTACCAAACCATGTCTTTCCCAGACCTGAATTAAGCATCCAAGGACCGGTTTCTGGCTATCAGCCTTCATCAGCCTGGATAGCTTGACTCCAGTGGTGTGGAGAGCCTGGGACTCACGTCTGAGCATACCCAGCACACTCGGGGTGAAAATTGCAAAAAACACAGTTGATGGACAGAATGTAGAACAATGTCATACATTCACCCCAGTACAAGGATCTGGGCCTAAATCCATCGTTTTTTTGCACTCCACACCACCCTGGGTTAGACACTGGCTGTATGCAAATCAGCTCTGACCCTGTGCCTCATGGGAACAGTCCAGTCCAAACTACCAAGCCTGGTCTTTCCCAGACCGGAATTAAGCATCCAAGGACCGGTTTCTGGCTATCAGCCTTCATCAGCCTGGATAGCTTGACTCCAGTGGTGTGGAGCGCCTGGGACTCACGTCTGAGCATACCCAGCACACTCGGGGTGAAAATTGCAAAAAACACAGTTGATGGACAGAATGTAGAACAATGTCATACATTCACCCCAGTACAAGGATCTGGGCCTAAATCCATCATTTCTTTGCACTCCACACCACCCTGGGTTAGACACTGGCTATATGCAAATCAGCTCTGACCCTGTGCATCTTGGGAACAGTCCAGTCCGAACTACCAAGCCATGTCTTTCCCAGACCGGAATTAAGCATCCAAGGACCGGTTTCTGGCTATCAGCCTTCATCAGCCTGGATAGCTTGACTCCAGTGGTGTGGGGAGCCTGGGACTCACGTCTGAGCATACCCAGCACACTCGGGGTGAAAATTGCAAAAAACACAGTTGATGGACAGAATGTAGAACAATGTCATACATTCACCCCAGTACAAGGATCTGGGCCTAAATCCATCATTTCTTTGCACTCCACACCACCCTGGGTTAGACACTGGCTATATGCAAATCAGCTCTGACCCTGTGCCTCATGGGAACAGTCCAGTCCGAACTACCAAGCCATGTCTTTCCCAGACCGGAATTAAGCATCCAAGGACCGGTTTCCGGCTATCAGCCTTCATCAGCCTGGATAGCTTGACTCCAGTGGTGTGGAGAGCCTGGGACTCACGTCTGAGCATACCCAGCACACTCGGGGTGAAAATTGCAAAAAACCCAGTTGATGGACAGAATGTAGAACAATGTCATAAATTCACACCAGTACAAGGATCTGGGCCTAAATCCATCGTTTTTTTGCACTCCACACCACTCTGGGTTAGACACTGGCTATATGCAAATCAGCTCTGACCCTGTGCCTCATGGGAACAGTCCAGTCCGAACTACCAAGCCATGTCTTTCCCAGACCGGAATTAAGCATCCAAGGACCGGTTTCTGGCTATCAGCCTTCATCAGCCTGGATAGCTTGACTCCAGTGGTGTGGAGAGCCTGGGACTCACGTCTGAGCATACCCAGCACACTCGGGGTGAAAATTGCAAAAAACACAGTTGATGGACAGAATGTAGAACAATGTCATACATTCACCCCAGTACAAGGATCTGGGCCTAAATGCATCGTTTTTTGAACTCCACACCACCCTGGGTTAGACACTGGCTATATGCAAATCAGCTCTGACCCTGTGCCTCATGGGAACAGTCCAGTCCGAACTACCAAGCCATGTCTTTCCCAGACCGGAATTAAGCATCCAAGGACCGGTTTCTGGCTATCAGCCTTCATCAGCCTGGATAGCTTGACTCTAGTGGTGTGGAGAGCCTGGGACTCACGTCTGAGCATGCCCAGCACACTCGGGGTGAAAATTGCAAAAAACACAGTTGATGGACAGAATGTAGAACAATGTCATACATTCACCCCAGTACAAGGATCTGGGCCTAAATCCATCGTTTTTTGCACTCCACACCACCCTGGGTTAGACACTGGCTATAGGCAAATCAGCTCTGACCCGGTGCCTCATGGGAACAGTCCAGTCCGAACTACCTAACCATGTCTTTCCCAGACCGGAATTAAGCATCCAAGGACCGGTTTCTGGCTATCAGCCTTCATCAGCCTGGATAGCTTGACTCCAGTGGTGTGGAGAGCCTGGGACTCACGTCTGAGCATACCCAGCACACTCGGGGTGAAAATTGCAAAAAACACAGTTGATGGACAGAATGTAGAACAATGTCATACATTCACCCCAGTACAAGGATCTGGGCCTACATCCATCGTTTTTTGAACTCCACACCACCCTGGGTTAGACACTGGCTATATGCAAATCAGCTCTGACCCTGTGCCTCATGGGAACAGTCCAGTCCGAACTATCAAGCCATGTCTTTCCCAGACCGGAATTAAGCATCCAAGGACCGGTTTCTGGCTATCAGCCTTCATCAGCCTGGATAGCTTGACTCCAGTGGTGTGGAGAGCCTGGGACTCACGTCTGAGCATACCCAGCACACTCGGGGTGAAAATTGCAAAAAACACAGTTGATGGACAGAATGTAGAACAATGTCATACATTCACCCCAGTACAAGGATCTGGGCCTAAATCCATCGTTTTTTGCACTCCACACCACCCTGGGTTAGACACTGGCTATATGCAAATCAGCTCTGACCCTGTGCCTCATGGGAACAGTCCAGTCCGAACTACCAAGCCATGTCTTTCCCAGACCGGAATTAAGCATCCAAGGACCGGTTTCTGGCTATCAGCCTTCATCTGCCTGGATAGCTTGACTCCAGTGGTGTGGAGAGCCTGGGACTCACGTCTGAGGATACCCAGCACACTCAGGGTGAAAATTGCAAAAAACACAGTAGATGGACAGAATGTAGAACAATGTCATACATTCACCCCAGTACAAGGATCTGGGCCTAAATCCATCGTTTCTTTGCACTCCACACCACCCTGGGTTAGACACTGGCTATATGCAAATCAGCTCTGACCCTGTGCCTCATGGGAACAGTCCAGTCCGAACTACCAAGCCATGTCTTTCCCAGACCGGAATTAGGCATCCAAGGACCGGTTTTTGGCTATCAGCCTTCATCAGCCTGGATAGCTTGACTCCAGTGGTGTGGAGAGCCTGGGACTCACGTCTGAGCATACCCAGCACACTCGGGGTGAAAATTGCAAAAAACACAGTTGATGGACAGAATGTAGAACAATGTCATACATTCACCCCAGTACAAGGATCTGGGACTAAATCCATCGTTTTTTTGCACTCCACACCACCCTAGGTTAGACACTGGCTATAGGCAAATCAGCTCTGACCCTGTGCCTCATGGGAACAGTCCAGTCCGAACTGCCAAGCCATGTCTTTCCCAGACCAGAATTAAGCATCCAAGGACCAGTTTCTGGCTATCAGCCTTCATAAGCCTGGATAGCTTGACTCCAGTGGTGTGGAGAGCCTGGGACTCACGTCTGAGCATACCCAGCACACTCGGGGTGAAAATTGCAAAAAACACAGTTGATGGACAGAATGTAGAACAATGTCATACATTCACCCCAGTACAAGGATCTGGGCCTAAATCCATCGTTTTTCTGTACTCCACACCACCCTGGGTTAGACACTGGCTATATGCAAATCAGCTCTGACCCTGTGCCTCATGGGAACAGTCCAGTCCGAACTACCAAGCCATGTCTTTCCCAGACCGGAATTAAGCATCCAAGGACCGGTTTCTGGCTATCAGCCTTCATCAGCCTCGATAGCTTGACTCCAGTGGTGTGGAGAGCCTAGGACTCACGTCTGAGCATACCCAGCACACTCGGGGTGAAAATTGCAAAAAACACAGTTGATGGACAGAATGTAGAACAATGTCATACATACACCCCAGTACAAGGATCTGGGCCTAAATCCATCGTTTTTTGCACTCCACACCACCCTGGGTTAGACATTGGCTATATGCAAATCAGCTCTGACCCTGTGCCTCATGGGAACAGTCCAGTCCGAACTACCAAGCCATGTCTTTCCCAGACCGGAATTAAGCATCCAAGGACCGGTTTCTGGCTATCAGCCTTCATCAGCCTGGATAGCTTGACTCCAGTGGTCTGGAGAGCCTGGGACTCACGTCTGAGCATACCCAGCACACTCGGGGTGAAAATTGCAAAAAACACAGTTGATGGACAGAATGTAGAACAATGTCATACATTCACCCCAGTACAAGGATCTGGGCCTAAATCCATCATTTTTTTGCACTCCACACCACCCTGGGTTAGACACTGGCTATATGCAAATCAGCTCTGACCCTGTGCCTCATGGGAACAGTCCAGTCCGAACTACCAAGCCTGGTCTTTCCCAGACCGGAATTAAGCATCCAAGGACCGGTTTCTGGCTATCAGCCTTCATCAGCCTGGATAGCTTGACTCCAGTGGTGTGGAGAGCCTGGGACTCACGTCTGAGCATACCCAGCACACTCGGGGTGAAAATTGCAAAAAACACAGTTGATGGACAGAATGTAGAACAATGTCATACATTCACCCCAGTACAAGGATCTGGGCCTAAATCCATCGTTTCTTTGCACTCCACACCACCCTGGGTTAGACACTGGCTATATGCAAATCAGCTCTGACCCTGTGCCTCCTGGGAACAGTCCTGTCCGAACTACCAAGCCATGTCTTTCCCGGACTGGAATTAAGCATCCAAGGACCGGTTTCTGGCTATCAGCCTTCATCAGCCTGGATAGCTTGACTCCAATGGTGTGGAGAGCCTGGGACTCACGTCTGAGCATACCCAGCACACTCGGGGTGAAAATTGCAAAAAACACAGTTGATGGACAGAATGTACAACAATGTCATACATTCACCCCAGTACAAGGATCTGGGCCTAAATCCATCGTTTTTTTGCACTCCACACCACCCTGGGTTAGACACTGGCTATATGCAAATCAGCTCTGACCCTGTGCCTCATGGGAACAGTCCAGTCCGAACTACCAAGCCATGTCTTTCCTAGACCGGAATTAAGCATCCAAGGACCGGTTTCTGGCTATCAGCCTTCATCAGCCTGGATAGCTTGACTCCAGTGGTGTGGAGAACCTGGGACTCACGTCTGAGCATTCCCAGCACACTCGGGGTGAAAATTGCAAAAAACACAGTTGATGGACAGAATGTAGAACATTGTCATACATTCACCCCAGTACAAGGATCTGGGCCTGAATCCATCGTTTTTTGGCACTCCACACCACCCTGGGTTAGACACTGGCTATATGCAAATCAGCTCTGACCCTGTGCCTCATGGGAACAGTCCAGTCCGAACTACCAAGCCATGTCTTTCCCAGACCGGAATTAAGCATCCAAGGACCGGTTTCTGCTATCAGCCTTCATCAGCCTGGATAGCTTGACTCCAGTGGTGTGGAGAGCCTGGGACTCACGTCTGAGCATACCCAGCACACTCGGGTGAAAATTGCAAAAAAACACAGTTGATAGACAGAATCTAGAACAATGTCATACATTCACCCCAGTACAAGGATCTGGGCCTAAATCCATTGTTTTTTTGCACTCCACACCACCCTGGGTTAGACACTGGCTATATGCAAATCAGCTCTGACCCTGTGCCTCATGGGAACAGTCCAGTCCGGATTACCAAGCCATGTCTTTCCCAGACCGGAATTAAGCATCCAAGGACCGGTTTCTGGCTATCAGCCTTCATCAGCCTGGATAGCTTGACTCCAGTGGTGTGGAGAGCCTGGGACTCACGTCTGAGCATACCCAGCACACTCGGGGTAAAAATTGCAAAAAACACAGTTGATGGACAGAATGTAGAACAATGTCATACATTCACCCCAGTACAAGATTCTGGTCCTAAATCCATCGTTTTTTTGCACTCCACACCACCCTGGGTTAGACACTGGCTATATGCAAATCAGCTCTGACCCTGTGCCTCATGGGAACAGTCCAGTCCGAACTACCAAGCCATGTCTTTCCCAGACCGGAATTAAGCATCCAAGGACCGGTTTCTGGCTATCAGCCTTCATCTGCCTGGATAGCTTGACTCCAGTGGTGTGGAGAGCCTGGGACTCACGTCTGAGGATACCCAGCACACTCAGGGTGAAAATTGCAAAAAACACAGTAGATGGACAGAATGTAGAACAATGTCATACATTCACCCCAGTACAAGGATCTGGGCCTAAATCCATCGTTTCTTTGCACTCCACACCACCCTGGGTTAGACACTGGCTATATGCAAATCAGCTCTGACCCTGTGCCTCATGGGAACAGTCCAGTCCGAACTACCAAGCCATGTCTTTCCCAGACCGGAATTAGGCATCCAAGGACCGGTTTCTGGCTATCAGCCTTCATCAGCCTGGATAGCTTGACTCCAGTGGTGTGGAGAGCCTGGGACTCACGTCTGAGCATACCCAGCACACTCGGGTTGAAAATTGCAAAAAACACAGTTGATGGACAGAATGTAGAACAATGTCATACATTCACCCCAGTACAAGGATCTGGGCCTAAATCCATCGTTTTTTTGCACTCCACACCACCCTGGGTTAGACACTGGCTATAGGCAAATCAGCTCTGACCCTGTGCCTCATGGGAACAGTCCAGTCCGAACTGCCAAGCCATGTCTTTCCCAGACCAGAATTAAGCATCCAAGGACCAGTTTCTGGCTATCAGCCTTCATAAGCCTGGATAGCTTGACTCCAGTGGTGTGGAGAGCCTGGGACTCACGTCTGAGCATACCCAGCACACTCGGGGTGAAAATTGCAAAAAACACAGTTGATGGACAGAATGTAGAACAATGTCATACATTCACCCCAGTACAAGGATCTGGGCCTAAATCCATCGTTTTTCTGAACTCCACACCACCCTGGGTTAGACACTGGCTATATGCAAATCAGCTCTGACCCTGTGCCTCATGGGAACAGTCCAGTCCGAACTACCAAGCCATGTCTTTCCCGGACCGGAATTAAGCATCCAAGGACCGGTTTCTGGCTATCAGCCTTCATCAGCCTGGATAGCTTGACTCCAGTGGTGTGGAGAGCCTGGGACTCACGTCTGAGCCTACCCAGCACACTCGGGGTGAAAATTGCAAAAAACACAGTTGATGGACAGAATGTAGAACAATGTCATACATTCACCCCAGTACAAGGATCTGGGCCTAAATCCATCGTTTTTTGCACTCCAGACCACCCTGGGTTAGACACTGGCTATATGCAAATCAGCTCTGACCCTGTGCCTCATGGGAACAGTCCAGTCCGAACTACCAAGCCATGTCTTTCCCAGACCGGAATTAAGCATCCAAGGACCGGTTTCTGGCTATCAGCCTTCATCAGCCTGGATAGCTTGACTCCAGTGGTCTGGAGAGCCTGGGACTCACGTCTGAGCATACCCAGCACACTCGGGGTGAAAATTGCAAAAAACACAGTTGATGGACAGAATGTAGAACAATGTCATACATTCACCCCAGTACAAGGATCTGGGCCTAAATCCATCGTTTTTTTGCACTCCACACCACCCTGGGTTAGACACTGGCTATATGCAAATCAGCTCTGACCCTGTGCCTCATGGGAACAGTCCAGTCCGAACTACCAAGCCATGTCTTTCCCAGACCGGAATTAAGCATCCAAGGACCGGTTTCTGGCTATCAGCCTTCATCAGCCTGGATAGCTTGACTCCAGTGGTGTGGAGAACCTGGGACTCACGTCTGAGCATACCCAGCACACTCGGGGTGAAAATTGCAAAAAACACAGTTGATGGACAGAATGTAGAACATTGTCATACATTCACCCCAGTACAAGGATCTGGGCCTAAATCCATCATTTTTTGGCACTCCACACCACCCTGGGTTAGACACTGGCTATATGCAAATCAGCTCTGACCCTGTGCCTCATGGGAACAGTCCAGTCCGAACTACCAAGCCATGTCTTTCCCAGACCGGAATTAAGCATCCAAGGACCGGTTTCTGGCTATCAGCCTTCATCAGCCTGGATAGCTTGACTCCAGTGGTGTGGAGAGCCTGGGACTCACGTCTGAGCATACCCAGCACACTCGGGGTGAAAATTGCAAAAAACACAGTTGATAGACAGAATCTAGAACAATGTCATACATTCACCCCAGTACAAGGATCTGGGCCTAAATCCATTGTTTTTTTGCACTCCACACCACCCTGGGTTAGACACTGGCTATATGCAAATCAGCTCTGACCCTGTGCCTCATGGGAACAGTCCAGTCCGAACTGCCAAGCCATGTCTTTCCCAGACCAGAATTAAGCATCCAAGGACCAGTTTCTGGCTATCAGCCTTCATAAGCCTGGATAGCTTGACTCCAGTGGTGTGGAGAGCCTGGGACTCACGTCTGAGCATACCCAGCACACTCGGGGTAAAAATTGCAAAAAACACAGTTGATGGACAGAATGTAGAACAATGTCATACATTCACCCCAGTACAAGGATCTGGGCCTAAATCCATCGTTTTTCTGAACTCCACACCACCCTGGGTTAGACACTGGCTATATGCAAATCAGCTCTAACCCTGTGCCTCATGGGAACATTCCAGTCCGAACTACCAAGCCATGTCTTTCCCAGACCGGAATTAAGCATCCAAGGACCGGTTTCTGGCTATCAGCCTTCATCAGCCTGGATAGCTTGACTCCAGTGGTGTGGAGAGCCTGGGACTCACGTCTGAGCATACCCAGCACACTCGGGGTGAAAATTGCAAAAAACACAGTTGATGGACAGAATGTAGAACAATGTCATACATTCACCCCAGTACAAGGATCTGGGCCTAAATCCATCGTTTTTTGCACTCCACACCACCCTGGGTTAGACACTGGCTATATGCAAATCAGCTCTGACCCTGTGCATCATGGGAACAGTCCAGTCCGAACTACCAAGCCATGTCTTTCCCAGACCGGAATTAAGCATCCAAGGACCGGTTTCTGGCTATCAGCCTTCATCAGCCTGGATAGCTTGACTCCAGTGGTCTGGAGAGCCTGGGACTCACGTCTGAGCATACCCAGCACACTCGGGGTGAAATTTGCAAAAAACACAGTTGATGGACAGAATGTAGAACAATGTCATACATTCACCCCAGTACGAGGATCTGGGCCTAAATCCATCGTTTTTTTGCACTCCACACCACCCTGGGTTAGACACTGGCTATATGCAAATCAGCTCTGACCCTGTGCCTGATGGGAACAGTCCTGTCCGAACTACCAAGCCATGTCTTTCCCAGACCGGAATTAAGCATCCAAGGACCGGTTTCTGGCTATCAGCCTTCATCAGCCTGGATAGCTTGACTCCAATGGTGTGGAGAGCCTGGGACTCACGTCTGAGCATACCCAGCACACTCGGGGTGAAAATTGCAAAAAACACAGTTGATGGACAGAATGTAGAACAATGTCATACATTCACCCCAGTACAAGGATCTGGGCCTAAATCCATCGTTTTTTTGCACTCCACACCACCCTGAGTTAGACACTGGCTATATGCAAATCAGCTCTGACCCTGTGCCTCATGGGAACAGTCCAGTCCGAACTACCAAGCCATGTCTTTCCCAGACCGGAATTAAGCATCCAAGGACCGGTTTCTGGCTATCAGCCTTCATCAGCCTGGATAGCTTGACTCCAGTGGTGTGGAGAACCTGGGACTCACGTCTGAGCATACCCAGCACACTCGGGGTGAAAATTGCAAAAAACACAGTTGATGGACAGAATGTAGAACATTGTCATACATTCACCCCAGTACAAGGATCTGGGCCTAAATCCATCGTTTTTTGGCACTCCACACCACCCTGGGTTAGACACTGGCTATATGCAAATCAGCTCCGACCCTGTGCCTCATGGGAACAGTCCAGTCCGAACTACCAAGCCATGTCTTTCCCAGACCGGAATTAAGCATCCAAGGACCGGTTTCTGGCTATCAGCCTTCATCAGCCTGGATAGCTTGACTCCAGTGGTGTGGAGAGCCTGGGACTCACGTCTGAGCATACCCAGCACACTCGGGGAGAAAATTGCAAAAAACACAGTTGATAGACAGAATCTAGAACAATGTCATACATTCACCCCAGTACAAGGATCTGGGCCTAAATCCATTGTTTTTTTGCACTCCACACCACCCTGGGTTAGACACTGGCTATATGCAAATCAGCTCTGACCCTGTGCCTCATGGGAACAGTCCAGTCCGAACTACCAAGCCATGTTCTGTCCCAGACCGGAATTAACCATCCAAGGACCGGTTTCTGGATATCAGCCTTCATCAGCCTGGATAGCTTGACTCCAGTGGTGTGGAGAGCCTGGGACTCACGTCTGAGCATACCCAGCACATTGGGGGTGAAAATTGCAAAAAACACAGTTGATGGACAGAATGTAGAACAATGTCATTCATTCACCCCAGTACAAGGATCTGGGCCTAAATCCATCGTTTTTTTGCACTCCACACCACCCTGGGTTAGACACTGGCTATATGCAAATCAGCTCTGACCCTGTGCCTCATGGGAACAGTCCAGTCCGAACTACCAAGCCATGTCTTTCCCAGACCGGAATTAAGCATCCAAGGACCGGTTTCTGGCTATCAGCCTTCATCAGCCTGGATAGCTTGACTCCAGTGGTCTGGAGAGCCTGGGACTCACGTCTGAGCATACCCAGCACACTCGGGGTGAAAATTGCAAAAAACACAGTTGATGGACAGAATGTAGAACAATGTCATACATTCACCCCAGTACAAGGATCTGGGCCTAAATCCATCGTTTTTTTGCACTCCACACCACCCTGGGTTAGACACTGGCTATATGCAAATCAGCTCTGACCCTGTGCCTCATGGGAACAGTCCAGTCCGAACTACCAAGCCATGTCTTTCCCAGACCGGAATTAAGCATCCAAGGACCGGTTTCTGGCTATCAGCCTTCATCAGCCTGGATAGCTTGACTCCAGTGGTGTGGAGAACCTGGGACTCACGTCTGAGCATACCCAGCACACTCGGGGTGAAAATTGCAAAAAACACAGTTGATGGACAGAATGTAGAACATTGTCATACATTCACCCCAGTACAAGGATCTGGGCCTAAATCCATCATTTTTTGGCACTCCACACCACCCTGGGTTAGACACTGGCTATATGCAAATCAGCTCTGACCCTGTGCCTCATGGGAACAGTCCAGTCCGAACTACCAAGCCATGTCTTTCCCAGACCGGAATTAAGCATCCAAGGACCGGTTTCTGGCTATCAGCCTTCATCAGCCTGGATAGCTTGACTCCAGTGGTGTGGAGAGCCTGGGACTCACGTCTGAGCATACCCAGCACACTCGGGGTGAAAATTGCAAAAAACACAGTTGATAGACAGAATCTAGAACAATGTCATACATTCACCCCAGTACAAGGATCTGGGCCTAAATCCATTGTTTTTTTGCACTCCACACCACCCTGGGTTAGACACTGGCTATATGCAAATCAGCTCTGACCCTGTGCCTCATGGGAACAGTCCAGTCCGAACTGCCAAGCCATGTCTTTCCCAGACCAGAATTAAGCATCCAAGGACCAGTTTCTGGCTATCAGCCTTCATAAGCCTGGATAGCTTGACTCCAGTGGTGTGGAGAGCCTGGGACTCACGTCTGAGCATACCCAGCACACTCGGGGTAAAAATTGCAAAAAACACAGTTGATGGACAGAATGTAGAACAATGTCATACATTCACCCCAGTACAAGGATCTGGGCCTAAATCCATCGTTTTTCTGAACTCCACACCACCCTGGGTTAGACACTGGCTATATGCAAATCAGCTCTAACCCTGTGCCTCATGGGAACATTCCAGTCCGAACTACCAAGCCATGTCTTTCCCAGACCGGAATTAAGCATCCAAGGACCGGTTTCTGGCTATCAGCCTTCATCAGCCTGGATAGCTTGACTCCAGTGGTGTGGAGAGCCTGGGACTCACGTCTGAGCATACCCAGCACACTCGGGGTGAAAATTGCAAAAAACACAGTTGATGGACAGAATGTAGAACAATGTCATACATTCACCCCAGTACAAGGATCTGGGCCTAAATCCATCGTTTTTTGCACTCCACACCACCCTGGGTTAGACACTGGCTATATGCAAATCAGCTCTGACCCTGTGCATCATGGGAACAGTCCAGTCCGAACTACCAAGCCATGTCTTTCCCAGACCGGAATTAAGCATCCAAGGACCGGTTTCTGGCTATCAGCCTTCATCAGCCTGGATAGCTTGACTCCAGTGGTCTGGAGAGCCTGGGACTCACGTCTGAGCATACCCAGCACACTCGGGGTGAAATTTGCAAAAAACACAGTTGATGGACAGAATGTAGAACAATGTCATACATTCACCCCAGTACGAGGATCTGGGCCTAAATCCATCGTTTTTTTGCACTCCACACCACCCTGGGTTAGACACTGGCTATATGCAAATCAGCTCTGACCCTGTGCCTGATGGGAACAGTCCTGTCCGAACTACCAAGCCATGTCTTTCCCAGACCGGAATTAAGCATCCAAGGACCGGTTTCTGGCTATCAGCCTTCATCAGCCTGGATAGCTTGACTCCAATGGTGTGGA
This sequence comes from Lissotriton helveticus, assembly GCF_964261635.1. Classification (NCBI taxonomy): domain Eukaryota; kingdom Metazoa; phylum Chordata; class Amphibia; order Caudata; family Salamandridae; genus Lissotriton; species Lissotriton helveticus. The sequence goes on from NC_136062.1 coordinate 250,501,924, forward strand.
GAGCCTGGGACTCACGTCTGAGCATACCCAGCACACTCGGGGTGAAAATTGCAAAAAACACAGTTGATGGACAGAATGTAGAACAATGTCATACATTCACCCCAGTACAAGGATCTGGGCCTAAATCCATCGTTTTTTTGCACTCCACACCACCCTGAGTTAGACACTGGCTATATGCAAATCAGCTCTGACCCTGTGCCTCATGGGAACAGTCCAGTCCGAACTACCAAGCCATGTCTTTCCCAGACCGGAATTAAGCATCCAAGGACCGGTTTCTGGCTATCAGCCTTCATCAGCCTGGATAGCTTGACTCCAGTGGTGTGGAGAACCTGGGACTCACGTCTGAGCATACCCAGCACACTCGGGGTGAAAATTGCAAAAAACACAGTTGATGGACAGAATGTAGAACATTGTCATACATTCACCCCAGTACAAGGATCTGGGCCTAAATCCATCGTTTTTTGGCACTCCACACCACCCTGGGTTAGACACTGGCTATATGCAAATCAGCTCCGACCCTGTGCCTCATGGGAACAGTCCAGTCCGAACTACCAAGCCATGTCTTTCCCAGACCGGAATTAAGCATCCAAGGACCGGTTTCTGGCTATCAGCCTTCATCAGCCTGGATAGCTTGACTCCAGTGGTGTGGAGAGCCTGGGACTCACGTCTGAGCATACCCAGCACACTCGGGGAGAAAATTGCAAAAAACACAGTTGATAGACAGAATCTAGAACAATGTCATACATTCACCCCAGTACAAGGATCTGGGCCTAAATCCATTGTTTTTTTGCACTCCACACCACCCTGGGTTAGACACTGGCTATATGCAAATCAGCTCTGACCCTGTGCCTCATGGGAACAGTCCAGTCCGAACTACCAAGCCATGTTCTGTCCCAGACCGGAATTAACCATCCAAGGACCGGTTTCTGGATATCAGCCTTCATCAGCCTGGATAGCTTGACTCCAGTGGTGTGGAGAGCCTGGGACTCACGTCTGAGCATACCCAGCACATTGGGGGTGAAAATTGCAAAAAACACAGTTGATGGACAGAATGTAGAACAATGTCATTCATTCACCCCAGTACAAGGATCTGGGCCTAAATCCATCGTTTTTTTGCACTCCACACCACCCTGGGTTAGACACTGGCTATATGCAAATCAGCTCTGACCCTGTGCCTCATGGGAACAGTCCAGTCCGAACTACCAAGCCATGTCTTTCCCAGACCGGAATTAAGCATCCAAGGACCGGTTTCTGGCTATCAGCCTTCATCAGCCTGGATAGCTTGACTCCAGTGGTGTGGAGAGCCTGCGACTCACGTCTGAGCATACCCAGCACACTCGGGGTGAAAATTGCAAAAAACAGTTGATGGACAGAATATAGAACAATGTCATACATTCACCCCAGTACAAGGATCTGGGCCTAAATCCATCGTTTTTTTGCACTCCACACCACCCTGGGTTAGACACTGGCTATATGCAAATCAGCTCTGACCCTGTGCCTCATGGGAACAGTCCAGTCCGAACTACCAAGCCATGTCTATCCCAGACCGGAATTAAGCATCCAAGGACCGGTTTCTGGCTATCAGCCTTCATCAGCCTGGATAGCTTGACTCCAGTGGTGTGGAGAGCCTGGGACTCACGTCTGAGCACACCCAGCACACTCGGGGTGAAAATTGCAAAAAACACAGTTGATGAACAGAATGTAGAACAATGTCATACATTCACCCCAGTACAAGGATCTGGGCCTAAATCCATCGTTTTTTTGCACTCCACACCACCCTGGGTTAGACACCGGCTATATGCAAATCAGCTCTGACCCTGTGCCTCATGGGAACAGTCCAGTCCGAACTACCAAGCCATGTCTTGTATCTTGTGGAATGTGTTGTGACATGTAAATCTTTTAATGTTTGTGCACTTTGAAGTCCTAAATGTTAGTTCCAAAGAACTGTTCTGTGTGTATGTAAATATATGTACTAAAATAGGTTTACACTTACTGATAAAAAAATATATCGTGGAAATAATAGAAGAGTTTTGCGTTTTTGGTTTGGATTACGGTACATGGTGCCTGCGCATTTGTTGATTGTTCTCATCCATTTTGAGAGAGATAATTGCTTATAAATCATTTTTGATTTGTAAGAGTGGCAGAACCACTGTTTCGCTTGTACTATGGATGAATTAGCCAGGGATATTTGCATACACTCCCCCTCCACTAATTCCATTTATGGTCAGGAAACTTAGATAAACCTCACTTACACTAATACTAGTGATGCCCACATGGGCTCGCCAACCATGGTTCATCACTCTACTCGAACTTTCATAGGAACTCAGTGAGAAACTTCCTCTCCACCCAGACCTTTTTGCTCAGAACCATGGAAAAATAAGACATCCCAATCCCAAGGAAATTGACCTTGCAATATGGCTCCTGAAGTCATGGAATTTGGGTACTTAAACCTCTCACAAACATGCATGGATATTCTGAAAGAGGCGCATAAACCTACAACCAGAAAGTGTTACGCAGCCAAATGGAAATGATTTGTTATTGATTGTCAAACCCAAAATTGCAGCCCATTTGATATACAAGTACAAATAATAAATCTGTTATCTTTTACATCTACAAACATCGGGTCTTGCGTACTCTTCTATAAGACTGCATTAGCTGCAATAGCAGCCTAGCTTCAAAATAAACAACATACATCTATATTTAAGATACCAGTCATTAAGGCTTTCAAGGCAGGACTTGAAAGAATCATTCCTCCCAAACTGCCACCAGCACCAGCTTGGAATGTAAATGTTGTATTAACACGCCTCATGAGGCCACCATTTGAGCCATTACATTCATGTCAGTTATCATATTTATCTTGGAAAATTGCTTTCTTTGAGTTGGTGAGCTCCAGGCATTTTCCTTAGAATAAACATTCTTCCAACTGCAAATAAACAAGGTGGTCTTAAGGACAAACCCAAAGTTCCTTCCTTAAGTTGTCTCACTTTTTCATATGAACCAATCCACCGAACTACCTGTGTTCTTTCCATACCCAGAATCTGTAGCAGAAAGAGCACTTCATACTTTATATGTCAAAAGAGCATTGATGTATTATATTGCCAGGCCTAAAACATCCAGAAAGACAAAGCAATTATTTTTTGCTTTCTCACCGCCACACACTGGTAAACCATTTTCTAAAAATGGTATTGCCAGATGAATAGTTAACTGCATCCAAGCATGTTATGCAAAAGCTGAAAGAAAACTAACAGTTCTTCTTAAAGCCCTCCTCAACTCCAAAGATTGGGGCTTCTATGGCATTTTTAGGGAAGATTCAAAAGGCTGAAATATGTAGAGCAGCAACATGGTCTACACCACACACATTTACAAAACATTATTGTGTGGATGTTTCAGCACACCAACAATCTAATTTTGGACAGTCTGTACTCTATTTCAAACAACTCCAACCCCCATAGAATACCAACCGCTTTGGGAGAAGGTCTGCTTTACAGTCTATGCAAAGCATGTGTATCTGCAGCCACACATGCCTTGAACGGATAATGTTACTTTCCCGTTAAGCATCTGTTCTTGGCATGCAGTGCTGTAGAATCGCATGCGCCCTCCCTCTTCCCCAGATACCTTAATGGTTGGCAATTTACATTAATCTACATTATTTGCATGGACATCACATAACTTGCACGTACTATAACTCGATTCTTACCCCCCTGCGGTAAAACAGTCTAACAATAGAGCTGATGCCCATGCACTCTGCTACCGAAGGTTGGAGTCACATAGGGCCATATGTAGGTATCTAAATACCGGTCGGTAACGGCTGAAATTCGGTAAATTTGCCGTTACCGACCGGTATTTAGGCACTTGAGGTGTAGGAGGCCAAAGGTAAGGATTCGGTAATTATGAATCGGTAAATACCGATTCATCATTACCGAATTCTAAATTGCCTAATCGGTATTTACCGAATCCTTATTTATAGAATCGGTAAATAAGAATCGATAAAAATGAGAACAGAGATGTAGGTAACTTCAAAAATACCGAATTTCATGAAATTCGGTATTTAAGAGTCGGTAATTACCAAGCAGGTGGTAACCAGGTGCAGGCCATAAAATAGGCCCCAAATGCCACAGTGTGATCAGAATGGCGGCTTTCTATGTGATAGCAAGGCGGCTATGGCTACAGGCAGCAGGAGAGAGCAACTGGAGATGGGAGGAGCAAGTCTACAGACAGTGGATCACACTCTTCCAACTTACGGAGGCAGAGATCCATGAAAGGTACAGGCTACACCCCCACACCATCCTGGACTTGATAAGGGACCTGCACCCACTCCTGGAGCACCCAACACCAAGGGCGCACACCATACCACCACATCTGCAGGTGCTCTGTAGCCTACACCTGCTTGCATCTGGCAGTTACCAGGGGGTGATAGGTGGGGTGTCCAAGATCTGCCTGTCCCGTTTCTTCTGGAAGTTCCTGGAGGCCATGATGCAGAGAATGCATCATTACATCAGCTTCCCTGACACACATGCGGAATTGCTGAAGACCAAGACTGTCTTTTACCAAATGGCACAGTTCCCACATGTCATCGGCTGCATTGATGGCACACACATCCCAATCTGCCCACCTGCAGCCACTGAGTACATCTACCGGAACAGAAAGTCCACCCACTCAATAAATGTGCCGGTAATCTGTGATGCTGCCAACATATATACAGACATCGTGGCCAAATTCCCAGGAAGCACCCACGACTCCTACATCTTCCAGAACAGTGGAATCTACACACGTCTGGCAGCGGGGGAATTCGGAGAAGGATACCTGCTAGGTAAAACACTGTGACACACCCTGATGGATATTGCAGATGTAGGTGTTGTTGTGCATGTGAG